>NC_089683.1:3396510-4022135 GCF_031753505.1 Anomalospiza imberbis
GGGCTCCAGCCCCGGGAACATCTCAGTGGCCTCCTCTGGTCTCTCTCCAGCAGCTCCACATCCTTCTGCTGTTGGAGCCCAGGGCTGGAGGCAGCTCTGCAGGTGGGGTCTCACCTGAGCTGGGCAGAGGGGCAGAATCCCCCCCTTGCCTGCTGCCCCAGGACATGGGGGGTTTCAGGGATGGGTCATGTCCAGCTCTCACCTACCAGCACCCCCAAACCCTTCTGTCAGGGCTGCCTTCAGTGAGTTCCTGTCCCAGTATGCACTGATGTCTGGGATTGCCCTGACAAAGGACAAAGCAGAGAAGCCAAAGCACAGCTCGCGGGGAGCAGTAGAGATGTGTCCCCCTGTGTCTGTGAGGGGCTTAATGCATCTCCCTGGGCAGGGGCTGGAGGAACAGCAGGGGACAAAGGAGGTGAATGAAGAAAATCAGGAATAGGTGCTGAATTTGGTGGAGGAAAGGGTCAATCCTTACTTAGGGAATGAATGAGTGGGGACGAGGAGGGCCAGGACAGGTGTCAGACACTCAGTCCCTGTGGGAGTGGCTCAGCTGGGGTCTCAGTGCAGGGACCACACTGCAGCCAGAGGATGGAAACAGGAGACCTGGGGTGATGGCAGTGCCATTCCCTGTCTGGGAGCTCCACAGGGTGTCACATCACCCAGAGCCAGCAGCAGGCAATTGTATTTCCAGCTGCATGTGGCTTACTCTGTCCCTGGACTGTTCTTACGTCCAGGTCCTCTGCTCTCTGAGGAGACCTCAGCCCATGGTCTGACCCAGTGCCTGTTTGGTTCTCCTGGAGGATCCTGCTCAAGACACACTCATGCTCTGGTCTAAAAAAGCCTCAGGATTGTCAGGATCTAAAATATTTCTTTTGGTTTCATAATCTCTCTGTTCAATGTGGAGTGGAAAGGAAAGAACAAGAAGACACAGCACACTGTAAACATGTTATTAAAATGAACTGTTTATATTATCTCGGTTGAGTCAATACATTATAATGTATTAAAATGGAAAGGTACAAAATTGAAATAAATACTTTCTGATTCATGTATAAATCTTTTGTCAAGATGACATTTTGTTTCTTTTTTTTTCTTTTTTTTTCATCAGTACATGTTTCAATAAAACATTTAAAATGACAAAATATCATTTAAAATATGGTTCATGGAAGAAAAGGTTGAAATCAAACAACTTTTGGCTTGTTTTGGCATGAGATCTTGACACAATCTGGGTTCCCCAAAACCACGTAAATGGTGGTAAAATATAAATGCTCAAACTTATTTAAAAAAATAAACAGGCTTTACAAAACCCTCTGATCCTTGACTTAGCCACTTTTCTGTATAGTCTGCACTTACGATATATACATTCATTATTGTCCAAGGGAAGACAGCCACTGACTTTCACTTAAAGAGCTTGGTGGAGAGGCTTAACAAACATTTTGCAGGTGACAACAACTAAACACGGGTAAAGAAACTCCTGACAATGCAAAAAAGGAAAACGGCTCAGAAACCAAAGCCTACAAATGGGACAAAGAAGAGGCAAGTGCACAAGCCCAGATCTGATGCAAAGCTCCAGGCCAGGTCTAACAAAACAGCTTTGGTCAGGATAAGCTTCTTCTCCAAAGGGGAATGCAGGCTTGGAGATCAGCCCTGATGACACCATTTTGGGCTCCCCTGCAGCTTCCAGGGGTGTTCATGATGCCAGGAATACCCCCCCTTGGCACACAGGAACCTTCTGCAGACTCCTTCCTCGCTGGTGGTGAAGCAAGAGCCGAGATCAGTGGAATATCCTGGAGGAAGCCTGGCCTGGGAGACGGGGGTGACGTCGAGATGAGAAATCACAGAGCAAGGGGGGCAGAGGGGGAAGTGTGAGTGTGGGCTTGGGAGCTTGGAGGAGAGGCAGTGGGGAATTCCCTCCTGGGCAGCGGGTTTTATCAGGATCATGGAGCAGGCTTGGAGGTGTGCTTTAATCTCAAGTGTGCTTTTTGTCTTTGTCACTGCAGCCAGGGGCTGTCGTGGTCCCTCTAACCTCTACCATGTGCTTATTGTTCTGGGCAATGGGCAGCGTCCTGCTGGGGGCTGAGTGTGGGAGGATGGGCTTCCCTGATGGACAATGGTGACTTCTTCCAAATTTTGGCATGCCAGGAACTCTTCAAGTTTCACTCAAAAGGGGAAAAGAAATGTGGTTATGTTAAAAAGAATTAAAGAGAATCTTCTCGCCAACATCTGGATTAACCTTCTCAAGGCTTGGGTTGTTTTGCTGCCAGCCAGTGAAACCACACAAAACAAAGGGTGGATTTTCTTTCTTTGCTTAGTTTGAAGGCAGTAGAAGATTTTGCCACCTCAGAAGGGAGGGACAGCCCCATCCTGGCTGGGTTGAAGGGCAGGCAGGACTTGAGAAGGTGCTGCCTGTGCTGTTCTTGGTGCTCCACAGTCTGACGGGGATTAGATCCTCTTGGAAACCTGGCTGTTCCCATCCTGTGAGGAAGGATCTTGTGGCACCAGCTGTTTGCAGTGCTCTGAATGTTGCTGCAAGCTCCCATCAAAGGGAATCTCATCCTGTAAAGATGTGATAGACAGTCAAGATTTGGGAAGGAAAATAGTTTTCTCTCCCTCTACAAGAAGCCAGTGCGTCACAGTTAAAACTTCTTGGGAAATGCCAACTTCAGGCCTTTTCCTGTTGGAAAATATCACATCCGTTGGGAAACGAATTACGTGATTTGAAGCTCTTGGCGGTCTTCTTTGACATTTTCCTTCAGTTTGTTTACTTTTCATTTCAGAAAAGCTTTTGTTTCAAAATGCAGGATAATTTATATATTAAATTAAAAAAAAAGAGGATGCATACAGGAAAAGATCAAAACAATCTCCCTCCATGATAGCCAAACTGTTTTTGTTGGCATATGCATTGTTCTGCATGTTTTTGTTTCATGTTTGCTGTTAGCCTTGAGGTTTCCATGTGGGTTGGAAAAATAAATTCACAGAAACTCTTAAGGGATCTTTCCTATCCAACTCCCCTGCGCAGAAGACTTGATTCACCTTATCTAAAGCTCTCCCCTTCTCTGTTTTTGAATTTGTGACTCAGTTTTCAAAGACAAACAAAGCAGAAGTTCTCTGAGTGCTGCTTTCCAGTAGGAGGGACCCACTTGAAGCTGCTCCAAGAATTTCCATGTGCCAGTGTGCCTGGAAGGAGGTAATTTGTCCTACTGTTTTCCCTGAATCAAATTCACATGGTGTACAAGAAGGGTCTTTTGTGGGCTCCTTTTCCAACCCTGAGAGGGCATTTTGCTCTTTTTTTATTTTTTACCATTTTGTTCCCTAATCCAATTTTCTTACAGCTTTCAAAAGTCCACCTCAGTGGAGCATTTGAAGGAAGTAGCAGAAATTCCGAGCAGAAATTCCTGCACTTGAAGAGAATGGTTTTTACCCTGCTAACCATTCATTCTGATTAAGATTAAACTTGGGATAAAATAGCATTTTTTGCTGACAATGGGGTAGGCTAAGATAGTGACAAAGTTTTGCTCTCCAGTACTAGTTGCTGGGATTCATGTCCTAAATCTTGTCTGCTGGAGCCCAAATCCATTGACTGAAGTATGCACAGTCAAGGAGAGGGAGGATGAGGGTGCTAAACTCCTGTCAAAGCTGAGAAATTATTTTAAATTTAAAATTATTTTAAATTTAAAATTACTTTTCCCTGCACATCCTTTCAAACAGCAACCAGCAAACATTTCCTGGGCTGCTCCTGTAGTGCTGCAGGACAGCCTGGACTGTGGCACAGAAAGCACTGGAATCATTTATACAGACAACATGTGCACTTGCACCATTGTTCAGTGAGTTTTGCAATCCAAAGGCTGAGTTTGTGGTGGAAAAGATGATTAGGTGGTTGGTGGTGGCTTGGGAGTGTGGGACAAAACCCCTTTGTCCATGGCTGTGTTGGAAATTTCATGCATTTCAGGAATAAGAGCAGGAATCCCTATATCTGATCTCCTCCACATCTCACGCCCAGCCTTGCCTGTGGGATGTCAATACAAATGCCCCAATTTTTGGCATCAGATGAAAGGGATGAATAGAACTCCTGGTTTTTGCCAACACGGATATGTCAAGACAGAGTTTGGGAATGCTGATGAACTGGTCCATGAATGGTGGCTGATCCTACCCCACCTCCCAGACAAGGGTCTCACAGCAGCCATGTGAGGTAGATATTGAACCTGGGTGGGAAAATGGAGTCACACAGAGAAGGAGGAGGAAGAAAGTGTGAGGAAAAACTACAGCAAGGATCCAGGGATCCTGGATACCAGCCTGCTGCTCCAGGGAAAAGAAGAGATGTGTCTCTCTGCTGGAAGGTGGGAGGGACACCAAAGGAGCTCTTGGGACAATGTTCATTCCTGTTTGAAGTCCAGTTTTTGGCTTGTTAAAGGTCAGAAAAGTACACCGGGCATAAGACCAGTGAAAGGGACAATCCAGAAGATTTGGGAAGTCAGGTATGGAGTGGGGACATGAAAAAAGCACTTCCAAAAGGCTGCTCCAAAGGGACATCTGTGGGGTCTTCACAAGCACACCCTCAAGTGAGCTTTGAAACTATGATGGAAAGACCAAAGGATTTGCTTTCACATATTCCAGTGGCTGCCAGTGGAAGCTCCTCATCTCACAAGAAAGAAAGAAAGGAGGAAGGAAAGAAAGGCAAAGAAAGAGGTTGAGAGTGCAAGATTGAGGAAGATATTTAAAAAGAAAAAAGAAAGAGGAAGAAAAATAAAAGAAAGAAGAAAAGAGAAATAGAGAAATATTAGAGATCAAGGAGGGGAAGACAGACAAAGAGAGAGAAATGAAAGAAGAAGAAAGAGAAAAAGGAGAGAAAAAAAGAAAGAAAGAAAGAATGAAAGAAGAAGAAAGAAAGAAAGAAAGAAAGAAAGAAAGAAAGAAAGAAAGAAAGAAAGAAAGAAAGAAAGAAAGAAAGAAAAAGAATGAAAAAGGATTAAGATAAAGAAAATGAGGAAAAAAGTAAAGAGAAAGAAAAAGAAAGAAAAAACATAGCTTTCCCTATTTGCAATCTGCAAATTGTTTTCCCTTCCAACATTCTGCAAAGTGCTGTGAGGCAGAGAAAAAACAGGGAGACTGTCCCATGCAGAAGGTTTTGGGAGATAGCACCTGGCACAAGGTTTGCTACAATAAGTTGGTTATTCTTTATTGCGTTGGAAATAAAACAGTCATGGAAAGTCCTGCATAAATCCACAGCCGTGGCCTGCAAAATCCCCACCTCACCTTGACTTTGCTGAATATTTTCAGGGTTTAGGGCTTGAGGGTTTTTATTTTTTTTTTTTTTTTTAATTTTGTTTCAAGGATGGAAATTAGAGCTGGTCATGGAATTTTTTCTTCTGATGGCAGGAAGGGGAAAGTCTGTTTATACAGAGAGATTCTTCTGATGTGTTTCTAGTGAGGGTGAGCAAAGCACTGTGCCCAGCTTGTAATCCAGGTCAATATTTTTTAAGAGGATTTTTATTTTATCCCAAAACATGTTCCTGTTGAGCAAACCAAAGCTTGGTGGACAACTGGAAGATGAACAGCTGGTAGAGAGCTGTGCCATGAGATATTTCTGTGGGATTCTGGTAATTTATGTCAGGTCTATGGTTAATTAATCAAATTGAAACATTTTCATGCTGGTGTTGGGATAGGGAAGGAGGATGGACCATTGCAGACTGACTCTGCAGGAGGCTGCTCTAAAAGCCAACTCCTCTTGATGTCTGTGGGGCCACAAAGAGGCAGAGGGGCCAAGGGCAAGGGGACACTACAGGTCCATAAATCTAGATGGCATCTCTCAAGGAATAAACTTTTTCCTATCAGGGCACATCTCCCAGATGTGCTGGAGATACAGAAGACCAGCTCTGCAGAAAGAAAACTGATGGGAAAAGCTCATGTGAGGGATTGAGTGCTGATGTTCTCTGTCTGAGAATGCTCCACAACCCTGAGGGGTCTGGAGCAGCTGAACTCACAGCCTTTGAAAGCGAACTTACAGCCTTTGACAGCACCATCTTTTTTAGGTAAAGACCTCAGACTTAGGATCAACAGAATTCCTTTTGGAGAGAAAGATCCACCGAGCACCACGCATCGAAACATCAACCAGGAGATCTCCTCCTTTCTCCAGAGAGCCAGTGCTGAGACATTTCCACTGTTTGACTGCAGTAACTCTGGACCTGGAACAAAGGAAGAACAAAGCTTACCAAGCTGGGGAGATGAGCACCACGGGCAGCTTTTCAGAGATGCAGCCAATCCTGCAACAAATCACAGGATTTGCAGTCAGCAGCAAGGCCAAAAGCCAGCATCCATCGAGCTGCAGGATTTGGCCACAGGACAGTGCCTATATCTGCATGCCAAGCAAGGATTCCTGCCAGTGCCTAGTGTCAGGCTGTTTATTTCTGTCCAGATTAGAACCAATTAGAACATCAAGGAGCAAAATCAGAGTGCAGCTGTTGTTTAAAAGATGTGATGGAGATCAGAGAAGCCTGAAAGTTTATTGGTCAATGACTAGAAGGAAGGAAAGCAAAGAGAGAGGTATGGAGTTGTTCTATTTCTGGAGCTGAGAAGGAAAGATTTGTTCCCTACCCTCCTGTGTGAAAAGAATACTTTAAAAGCTTTCAGGAAGGAAAAAGCTGATGAAAGCAAACTGGAAAAGTTTAAGTTACTTGGACCACGTGTGGTATGAGGACAGAAAAGAAGAGGGGGACTGCCCAGAAAAGGAAAATTAAATGAATCAGTCTGTCCTCTTGGGTCTCAGCATATGTTTAGCTGGGATTTGTGCATGTTATACCTTTGCCAAGTCCCCCCAAGGGTGTGATCCACACCTCTTGTACCAGACTGTTGCATAGAGTGGCCGTGAGCTGGTGGGGTCACCCCAGAGGTGGCTGCAGGTCGCTAACAGTGCTCTGCCACTTTACAGGCTGCACGAGTAAGATCGTGTTATGCTGGTAAAGCCCTTGGAGACCCTCTGGGATGAAGGACTTGAAAAAGTTGGATAGCTCTATATATTCAAGTCTAGCTCTGTCTTATTTTTGGGAAAGGCCACTGGAGATTTTTCAGGCATTGAGAGACAAGAACATGTGTGTCGGCGTTGCCCAGCACAGGGAGGGCAGTCGCACGAGCCATTAGTGGCAAATTTTGTTGTTTCCTGCTGGAGGCCTGGAAATGTCCCCATTCTGGTGATTCAGCAGTAGCAAAACTTGGAGAGAACTGGGAAGAGGTGTGGTGGGGGTGGGAGATGTGAAAATGAACCATGACCTTTGCCTGCGTGGTCACCTCTTGGACGTTTGGTCCTAATTGTCACGATGTCCATCAGCTCTGCAGGACGCAGAGCCAGCTCCTCTGGAACATGGAATTTGTGCTTCTGGAAGGGAACATGGAGCTTATTGCGAGTGCCGAAAGCTCATTGTGTTTCTCATGGTGGCAAGGGCTAGTTGTCCACACTCCGCTGTTGCCAGTACCCTGTGATTTCAGCAGTGTGAAACAGCTGCCACAAAAGCCAAATTCATCCTTTAGAGAGCTGGGAGAAAGCCCAGGGCATGCCTGCTGTGATCCTGATAAAACATGTGCTGCCGAGAGGAAAAACCCAGCCTTTGTAGGTTAAGGATGGACCAAATCCTTCCCTCAAACCCCTCTGTGGTCAGAGACCACCGGGCCTGGCGCTGGTGTCCCACTGGAGCCACACCCTCGGATCTTCCTGGTCCCAGTGGCACCCGCAGCCCGGCCTGGAGTATCTCCCCACCATAAGATCCCAAGGGAAAGTCAAACCTGGACTTCACAGCAAATCAAATGGAACGCAACTGAACCACGAGCGTGATGCGAAACATCATTTTGGCCGGACAAAACGCAGTTTCCACAACCTGGTTTTAAGGAACAGTATCACACAGAAATAGATACACTATGCTAGGTCTGGAGGAAAGAAAAGAAACTAATATGCTAAATAAACTAAGACATACAGTATAGGGGATATTCTGATCAACAAACCAATCACCATTATAATCAAAAAGTAAACCAGCCTTTCACTTAGGACCCTAACAACATTTCTCAATGCACTAAGTACATTTTAAACCATGCAAGTTTACACAAACATCTTAACTAGGTTTTTTTTTTTTTTTACTTTTTAAAACACCAACATTATGCATTTCTTTGTTAATTATATTGGTTAAAGTTGCAGCCGTTCACTGCCAAATATCAGATACATCATATACATATTTTTATACAGAATCTGGACAACACAACATTACACAGCCTAAATAGAGAAAAAAAGATTATTTGTTCCTCTGTTTGTTTGTTTTTTTTCAGTTTTGTAAAAAATATGAAATGGAGATAGGAAGGAGGGAGAAGGCGTGGAAAATCTTCTACCAAATTAAAGGCTTATATCAAAATAATTCCCAAATCACAGTACAACAAGGAAAAAAATGGTTCGAACTCAGCTCCACATTTAAGATTCTCTTAGCTAAGAAACAAGACTTTACACACAGAATGTATCAGTATTTAAAAATAGAAAGAATTGCAACACCATGCTGTGATTCCAAATACATCTTAGTTCAAAAAAATGTTCAAAAGGGGAAGTTAAAAAAAACCAATCAATAAACTCAGTGATTGCAAAGTTATCTCGTTGGTTTGGATTTCCTACCTACTCGCGATGCATTGCCGTGGGATGGAGCTGGACGGCCACAGCGGCCGGAGCAACGCCAGGATAAAGGAATGACTCGGGAATCGCTCGCTGGGTTCTGTTGGGGCAGCTGGAACTTGGAATGGGATCTGAAACCATTCCAATGGTTTGGGGTCTTTGCTTTTCCTTCTACTCGGCTCTGAACAAGAGTGGGGCGGGGACCTATGTGGCTTCTCCAGGGCCGTACCCTGCCCATCCACACGGAGCAATGCATGTGTTGGATTAGATGGAAAGGAAACGGAACCTGGAAATCAACCATGAAGGATGCTGTGGTTGACATGGCAAGTATACAAAAATGCTAAAATTTCAGATATAATCAAAGATACAAAATCAGTTCTGACAAGAGGGTATTTTTTTGTAGTTTTTTTTTTTAATAGCAACCATTACAGTGCAAGGTTTTAAAAGTTATTATTACAGTAAAAGGTGTGTATCTGGTTTTACAGTAACTGTAGCACTGATTTTTGTTATGTATAGTAGGTCCCTGATGTAAAGTGTATGCACCAGTTTGAGAGAAAACCCCGCACAATAACGGCTCTTTAGCTTTAAATACATTTTTCTTTTTTTTAAACAGATACAAAATAACACATCAAGTTCACAATTTCACAAGCACGGACTTTTGCCTTAATAAAAAGCATGAAAACTTGGTTGAAACCCCGACATTTAAAGAAATGTTAAAACCATTCAATGAGGGACGCGAGTGTGTGTTTGAGTCATGGCTTTCTGCCACCCCAGCTCCTGGATGAGTCTGTGCTGTCCAAACTGCTGCTTCTTGCTCACCCACCAGGTTTTTTTGGGCCAGGCAAAATGGTGTTCAGCTTCCCACAGCTGGGATTTGATTTTGTGCATTTAACATTATCAACAATCTATTTTTTGGGTGGATGAGTTCTCAAAATGAAGGATCATCCACAGAGGGTCTGTGACTCCAGGCCACAGATTCATTTGGAGGGGGCTCTTTTTTGGAATGATTAGGATGAGATGCAAATGACTGCAGCCCTGCAATAATCTTTGGAAACTGGCTGGAAAAGACCTCTACAACCATCAAATCCAACCATGAACCCAGCACCATGTTCACCACTAAACCATGTCCTCAAGTGCTACATCCACTCCAGCCTCCCTGCACCAAGCTTTGACTTTTCTGAGTTAAAGAAGCTTTAGAATCATAGAATCACAGAATATCCTGAGTTGGGAGGAGCCCACAGGGATCATAAAAGTCCAGCTTCTGGCCCTGCACAGGATAGTTACAAGAATCCCACCCTGTGCCTGAAGCATCATGGTAACTGCCTAATTTAGTAAAACACATTGATTTTACTTCACAACCAACCTGACTTGTCTGAAAGCAAGAAAACTGTAGTCAGAAAATTGACAGGAAAATCTGATGTTGCAGTTTAAATCCCAGCTCCAAGAAGAGGGATCCAGCTGACTTCATAACCACCAAAAATATAGGCTTCCAACAGAAATGTTCCTGTCCCTCAACAGTTTTTCAGGAATTTATTTAGTGCATGATTTTGCAATTTCTACCTTCTCAAGTTGCCTTTACTCAGGTAAATAATATGTTTTTCATCTGAGTTATTGAAAGACCCAGAAAAATGATGTGGAATTCCTCTCCAAAGCTGCACACCTCCTTCTACTGATGGTAGAGGAAGCAGATGCAAAGAACTCAGACCAGACTCTTTAAGGGAGAGAAAGTTAAGTGGGATTAATCCCTCTTTTGAATTCTCTCCCCACTCCAAATGGGTGGGTAAGTAAATATGAAGTACTCAGGTGGGAAAGGCTGCAGAACTACTTAAAAGGAATGTCTTATACAAAAAATACCAAACATATTTTGAAAATTGCATCTGCAATCCTTAGGAAAATGCAGTCCCAGCCAGAGGCTGGAGGAGGCTTGGGGAACATTGTGAGCTGAAAGGAGATAAGGACAAATGTTTTATGAAAGTTCTTCCATCTCTGCCTTCCTTTAGATTTTATTCTGGACATTTGAGGGACTTCTAGAAGCAGCAGGAGTCCAGCACAAGTGTGGGATGCCCTTGGTTGTGTCAGTCACCATGTTTTAGTTCTGTCAGACACTACATCCTCCCAGCAGATTTCTGCAGTCAGCTCCACCACGGCCCCTCAGCTCCTCCTTCCAATTCTGTCCATGTAGGAATCCCTGCTTTCCCACAGCCCACCTGCACCTTGTCCTGAGAAGCTTTTTCCCATTGCAAACCTGCACCTAGGTTTCCTAATTTTTAAACACTACCTGTTTTTTGAGGAGAGCCTAGCTCTGCAGGTGGGATCTACCCAGCACTGGGGGAGCTTGTAGCAGTACAGCTCATGGAAAAGTAAAAAGCTTGACAAAATCCTTGGTCAGGAAGAATTAATCTCTTTAAATGGGAAAGGATTGAGGATTAGACACATTCTCATCACAGTGTTCCTCCACCCTAGTCTTTAATTAACAAGACATTCCTCTGGAAAGCTTGATGGGCCAATGGAAGAGCAATCCAAGCATGGAGGCCTGTGGTAAACCAAGAAACCAAGTATGGAGGCCCGTGGTGTTGTGTGGTGCCCCACAGCAAGAGGCATTTCTTTATGATCGTTTTTCTAAAGCAAAAATCCCTTTAACAGACTAGTTAAACAAAAAAACCTGCAACCTTGTCAAAGGAAAAGCACTGCTCCTCCCAAACTCTGAGCAACAAGGCAGTGAAGCACAAGCCTAACTACAGAAGGCTGAAAAGTCAGGAATTCCATGAAAACTTTATGGTGTGCCCAGAAAATCCTTGGACAATTAAAGCACAAGCTTTCAAGCTGGAAAAGAAGTGGTGGAAATCAAATAACACAAGTTGCTTCTATCAAACTATGTCGAGGTTTGGGATCTGAGACTGTGAGGCTTTTTGAGAGGGGTAGGCTTTGTTATTCCAGGAAACAATGAAGATCTCTACTTTTTACAGTGATTTTGCCACTTGGTGTTAATGTCTCAACTTCTCTGAAGAATTGCAGATGGAAGAAGGACAGCAGGAATGTTGCCTCATTCCTACACAAAGGAATTTGCTGCATGAGTAGTGAAAATGGCCTGTGATCTCTACATTGTGTTAGAGGATCACCCCTGTCTCCTTCTGTAGTCAGTGGAAGGAAATTGGCATTTCCAGAGCCTGATTGATCTCTCTTGCTTTAGATATCTCTGCTAGGAGGGGTGAGTGTTCTTCTCCAAGGATCAAAGACAAAGTTGAGCAGCACTAGTTTGAGTTTGGGGAGTTAACTTTTAGTTATCTAAGTCAGATAAAGTGAATTTTACTAGCAATATTCAGTCTTAAACGTTTGTAGAGGTTTGGATTTTTTAAAGTACCAACACATTTCTATGCTGGCTTATTCCATCCTGAATTTATTTATCCACATTGGAGCAACAGCCATCTTAAATTTTTGTTCCTTCATTTCATGCCAAGGCAACACAGATGCTTTTCCCCAGTGTTGTCAGCACAGTTCCTCTCATCCCACTGCACCTGTAATTGTTTTCCCACTTGGGTCTCCCATGTGCCCTGGCCAGTGGCTTTGGGAGCTGAAAACATCTTTGTTCTTTGAGTCATGCAACGATTGCTGGAGGATCCCACAGAGTCCAGATTCCAGAGAGATGTTCACAAAGGAATCAGCAGGATTCTGTGCTTTTTGGAACATGGGGAATGTCTCAGCACTGGCTCATTGACATTAATCCTCTAAAATCTCTTCAGAAGGTGAAAACAAATGATGCCACTTCTTCTGCCAGAGAAAAGATGTCAGCTTTGTGCAAGAGTTGTGGGAACATTGAAGGATTCCTTCTTCAAAAACAAGGTACCAGACATGGCAGTTCAAGCCTCTGAATTGTTTATACATGTTGCAATAAAAATCTAGAAGAGAAGCTTACAATGTCCCTTTGGAGGGGCTTGGCAAGCTGATCTTTTTCAAGTTTATCTAAATTCCCAAAATGAACAAAATTGGCTGTGGCCAAATGTGGACAGAAAACGAAGACTGAAAGCAGCTCGAGATTTTCAGCAGGTGATACTTCTCTACTGAAACCCTGAGCTGGGGAAGAAGATGAAAATGAGGTTGTTTGGGATGAAAATGAGATTGTTTGGAAGTGCTGCTGTATAATTACAGAGTTAAGTGGCCATTAAGATTCCAATGAGATATTTTACAGAAATTAAACTTTTAAATATTATCAACTTGAGTCACAGTGTTAAAAGTGAGAAGTTCTTTTCCTCCCATAAAGATTGGAATAAACAGGAGATCACCTTGACAGGTGAGCAGTCTGCAGGGCACACTTTAAAAATTGATTTGATCTTGGGACACTGGGAGCCTCATTATCTGAACAAACAGAGATCGATGGCTGTGTTTGAGTTGGTATCTCACACTCCTTCTGAAGTCAAGACAGATGCAGACATTTCTAGGTCATGATTCACCTGACAAAGTGCAGGCAGCTGCTTTACAATGACAGGAATTGCATCCAAGAAAGGCACATTCCTTCCTAAATGTGGCATCCATTCATTAATCTACACAAGGGGGACAGCCACGCTGTAAATATCTACAACTGGGTGAGTCAAATTTCACCTTCATTGCAAAGTTATTAATTTGCACTTTTTTTCCCTTGCCTCCCTAAGTGGCCAGGATGTCATGGAGCATACACAAATCTCAAGGACCAATCCTATTTCTAGGGGGGACAGTCAGAAACCTTAAAACTTGAGAGATTCCTACTGCAGCTCTGTGGGAGACCTTTTCTGGATAAAGAGCAAGGGAAATAAATAGAATTGCCCTGGAAGAATGACAGGGAATTATTATCTTGCCTCACACACCCATCTAAGGTGTACAGGGTTGACAAATTGTCATGGGAATATACATGAAAGATACCTTAATAAAGAACAGAAAACAAACCATATGCTAAAGTCTTCTGTTGTTGCTGCTAAGAGAAATTTTCAAAGGACAAAAACAGCTGGGTATTCTCACAGTGTTCTTCTTGGTTTCTACAATGATCCCAAAATCCTATCAAGATAACCAGGCCTGGACACACCTGGGGGAGGACATCTGGCTGCTAAGGCCTGCAGGTTTAAGGGATTTATCTTCTGGAACTCTTCAAGTAGCTCAATAAATTATACAATAGCCATGGGATGTAAAACCAACCAGATTTCAATAATTGTTTAAATATTTCCAGACTATACCAAATGAGAAATGAGCACAGAATAGTTTCTTTAAATAACTGGTATAGTTTTTAATATCAGATTGATTCCAACTCTTTTTGCTTCATGCAAACCAGGCACTTCTTTTCCTGAGAAAAGAACTGAGCTGTTCAAATAAAAGGTTACAGGTGATCTCTGCTGTTTGAATTACCAAAATTTGGCTGATGGAGGTTGCTCTTGTCATAAGAAGATGCAAATACATTTGTTTTTTCTGATAAAATGTCACCTTTTTTTTAGAAAAAAACCCTAATATTGCAAAAGCATCTGATGCACTGAACACAGGAGCTGATGGAGCCAGCATAGAAGTGATCCAGAGGGTTGTGCAGCCAAATCTGATTTACCAAATCTGTGGACTTTTAACCCAATCTGAAGTTGAAAACACCTCCCCAGGCCTCAGTTGATGCAAATTCTTTCAGTGCTCTTGGCTGTGAGTTTTAAGAAAGCCCAAGGCTGAGTTCTCAGTGTGAGCATCAGAACTGGGGAATCAGATCCCCCATCAGATCTGGGGAAGAAAACAAAGAATTATATTTTAAGTCAGTTTTGGACTGTGGGAAAGCCAGAAAAAAAAGCCAGAAAAACTCCCCCTAGCAATGAAAAATAAGGAATCATTGCAGGAAAATGCAGTCAGCTCTGGAGGTGCTGAATTCTGTAGAAATATTGCACTTATCGAAGGGAAATGGACATAAACACAGCACTATTAAAACTCAGGCAGCACTGCGGAGATGTTATTTTTTAAAAAAAGCAAATGTAATAAGGCCATATGCCATCCTTGAGGCTCTGCTGGCAGCATAACAAAGGGAAGGCATAGACCAAAAAAATTCTGGGCTCTTCCTGGAACATTCTGATCCCCTCAGCTCCCACGGAAAGCAGGGATGGTATTTTGGGACTTAATCAGAAACCTTTGGCACCTTGCAAAGTTGAAGCCTCTTGCTTTGGTGTGGGGTAAGAACAGGGTGCAAGTCAGAAGGATGAAATGAGCCACAAAAGTTTGTTAACAATAGAATGACAACGCTGGGATAAATCCATTTTTAGACATTTCCAAGCACTTTCCAGTCACGTTTTGGGAGCTGGCATAGTCTGAGGTAATACAAGAGGCATGGTTTGAAGGGGGAGGTATTTTAATAATAAAATAGATATTTCTTGTAAAAGATATGACCTCTCCCCCAAACCTTGGCTCTCTCTTATTGAGCAGGAACTTGTTTTCAGGTTCAGTCTAATATCACCTCCTCTTGACTTTTGCACTGTTGCTTGTCATGACATTGAACCAAAAGCTGATAAGGTTTGTGGTGACTTTATCCATAATTAATAAAAAACCTCTGTGACAGTGGGTCTTTCACCCTGTGACAGTGTCCCTGAGCCTCCACAAAAGAGTGCCCACAACCAAAGTTGTCTCCAGACCTGCTGCTAAATCCTCACATGGGGGAATCTCTGGGTCAATATTCACTGACTGAAGCCCAAACTGTGCCAAGAACTGAAAAACTTTTGACAACTGAGTGCCAGATCTTGCTCTGTGTAATTTATTAGTGTGAGTGGAGACAAGGAATGCAACAGGAATGGGAGAATAATCTGTGTGCCTTATTAAGTTTAGAGGTTTTGCCACTTCAAAGCACATCCAAAATGTTACTCTGCCCCACATCCTGCATCTCAGGGATGGTGAAGAAGAAACCCCAAGCAATTCCACCAGGGAAGGAGTTCGGTTGCTCATCTTGAAGACTGAACTTGGCTAGGCAGTGAAACACTCATGTGGTGCTCAGGAAGAGCTGTACCAAATTCCCTGCCAAGTGATGTCATCGGGGCTGAGCTAATCATCCAGAGAGGGACTGGCATCGAAGAGCTGAGTGTCCTTACAGCCAATGCCATTAGCACCTCACTGAAGTAACTCAGGGTGCATATTCGAGACTGGAACCGGCCTGGGAGATGGGGCAGGCCCCCTGAAGAGGAGGAAGATGATCCTTTCAGCTTCTACCAGCCTTACACCTCCTTCTGGCATACCTAGTCCAGGTCAGCCAGGACTGTGTGTTGATGGCATGACTGGTCTGGTTGAGTGCAGGCTAGTTCTCCTCAGGTTCAAGATGATCCATCACTTGTTTGAGCAATTAGCTTTTCCTGACAGAAGAATGAACGTAATTCACAGTTGCCCCATCAGGCATTTTGTCCTCAGCCTCCATTGCTGAGTCCGTATTTCAGAGGAGAATTTCACTGGGCTAAAATTGCAGCACTTTTTCCATATATGTTTGAACTCTGGTATCTTTTGTAGGATATTCTGATGGTGCACTGGTCTGTCCTTCCTCATGAGAGCCTGGGCATATCCTGATGCCCAACCCTACAGCCATGAAGGGACCCTCAAACCATGGTTTCACCCTCATGCCTTGGACAAAACTCTGTTTCTTGACTTAGACCGAGGAGTGAGCGAGCCAAATCTGACTCTGTGCAGGTCCTTGTGCCTCCAAATCTGAGGAGTAACAGAGAGAAAATCAAACTGAGTCCTGCAGCCTTTCTCGCTGCTCTGCTGCCTAAAGGATCTCAGGAAAAACCTTGATCCAAATCAAACGAGTCTTGGTTTCTGTAAAAGCTCCATGGTCAGAACCTGCTCAACATTTTACCCAAACCTTCTCTTTAGTAGGTGAGACAGCAGAAAATATCCCCAGTGCTGTTATATCCACTTGCTGTATCCCATCTGTCATGCAACAGGCAACACAGAGGCAATTCCTGCTCAAACAGCACACTGTGCTCACTGATGGATGCTCTGCTCTAGGCCAGGATAAAAGCTGGGTCAACTCCATGGAAGCTGGTAAAGCTTCCCCACATTTAGCAAGGTGGAATAAGAGGAAAAATTTGCTCAGGAGCCAGCTTCCAAAACAAAAGGGATCTTTATAGAAATGAACAGTCATGAAACATGCAGGGGAGCAGACAGACCAGCAGTGAGCATGAAGCTCCTCCACAGAGATGGAAGAGACACAGGAAGATTCTCAGAAAAGCAAAGCTGATGTTCCAGAAGGACCTAAAACCTCAGAGTTGTCATTAGGAAATCATTGCAATATAACCACAGTAACTAAGCAACCAGCTGGGACAAGGAACTGCTTCCATGACCAAAACCAAAGGCATCCCATTAGCCTCAGTGGAAATAATTGTGGGAGTAAGGGAAGAAAACCTGAGCTCCCTTCAAAGAGATGAAGAAAGGCTGAAGACTTCCTCAGTTCATCAAACCACCACCAGCCCTCTGAACATCTGAGGACATTGTTGATGCTGCTTCAGACATTAATTTCATCCAGCACCTGCAGCTCTGGAGGGCAGAGAGGATCCACCAGGAACCTCGTTAACATGAATTAGTGTGACCCAATCAGATCTACCAGTGATTCCACGACCTGGTCCTTCCCAGAGCACATTTCACTGCAGATGAGAGAAAAGCCAGGCTGTCTCTTCCATTTACTCGACTGACTCTTTGCCACTCAATTAAAAAGAGACCTTTTTGACTTCACAGCAGGGTTTGAAGGCAATAAACACAAAATACAAAATCCAACCCTATTTCTGAAGCAAATAAAGAACAAATAAGGGCAGGAATGTGATTTCTGAGCAGAAATTACACAGCTGCATCTCTCCTTTCTGCTTAATGCAAGATGATTAATGAACAGATTGAAAGGATTGCGTATTTTATGTCAAAATTTGGGGATTATAATAGGCAAAGATTGAACTACCATAATGGACCCTCAATCAAATTATAGCAGTTTAACAATAAATTGTGCTTTTTGGTATCTCAAGCTCCTCTCAAACTTCAGAAAGTCTCATTATCTCAAAATAAACCTTTCAAAAACCTCAGTAGAATGACAAAATGCCCAAATTCAAACACACACATTGGAAGCATACTTTTCATATAGATATTTTTCTCATTGTTAGATTATTTCTTTTTCCAATTCAACTCCAACCTGTAATTCCATCTGCTATACAACTTCATGAACACATCTGTATTTCATTCCAGATAGACAAAATACTACACCATAAAAATAGAAGTAGGTGGGAACAGGCAACAAAAATAATCAAACCAAACCAAAGAACAAGCCAGATTTGTACAGACACCAGATCAGAATGAGGAAAAAAAATGCTGTTTGTACTGAACGATTGTGCCAGTTTTAGAGAGAAGACTATGCAGAGGGGGCCTCATGAAACCCAGTCTAAATCAGTTTTGCAGTCCTGTCTTGTGCTTTAAGTGAAACCAAACAGCATTTTCTCTACTGATATTTATTCATCTTTGGGTTTCATTTCCTGCTTCTTTCTTTATTTCTTTTTCATTTCTAAATTTTTTTTTATTTTTAAAATATTTTTGTCTCCTAATGGAACAGCTGGATTTATGTTCAGTAATAATTCTTCTCTTTGCTCTTAAAAAAAATCTGTCATATTCCATTTGTGTCCAGTTCTTTCTGGTCACTAATTTTTTGTTTGCTTTGACAAAGCATGGGGGAAAATATTACATTCCCCACAGTCTGGTGGAAAGGAAATGGAGAGGATTCCCCTCATTTTACTCCCAGTAAAGTGAGTTACCTGTAAATATTTCCTAATCAAGCTAAGAATCCCAGTATTTGGGGCTTGGTGCCTTTTTTTTTTTTTTCCCTAATTCCAGCCTATGGGAGTGGTGGGGGCATTGAAAAGGATTGCTCTGGACAGATGTGGGCTTTGTGTCCTCACATTTCTGGCAGGAGGATCAAGCTGTGAGACTCCTAGAAAGGCTTTCCTGGGAATAAACAATTGAGAGGTCCTGTCCACCTCAACAGCCCTCTTTAATGCTCCTCCCCACACCACAGGACTCAGCCAGAATTTCAGTGCCAGATGTTGGTCATTGTGGTGTTCCTGGCTCCAGGCTCCAAAGACATTTTCCACCAGATAAGTACAGGGCAAAGTCTTCCTCACTTTGCCAGGAGCTCCCACATTCCTCGCCCCTTCCATTGCTGGAGCACGAGGAACTGTATGGCTCAGAATGATGCACGTGACCAAAAAACGAGGGCTTTTCACTTGCCAGATATTTGTGCTCTGACCACGGGAATTTGGCTTTAGCCCATCAAGGTGAAGTATCCAAGGTGAGCCTCAAATCCTCCAGTTCCAGCCATACTGAAGGAGATGCATCCCGTGTGCCTTAGCCAAGTGGTGATTTGTCCTGAGGAACTCTTTGTCTCTCTCCACTCCCACAGAAAGGACCTGGATTAGTGGCTCTGGGTCAGTGGCTGCCATTAGATGGACAAGTCTTTAATGAATGTGGTCCCATGGCTCAGGGAAGTGCTGCATTCCAATTATTTCATATAATGGACCCCCTCTTCACCCAAATGGAAAGAAATGAACATATTTTTCCTCCATCAGTCCTAAAAGCCCCTCTTTGTCTGCTCCCTCTCTGCCTCCTGCCAAATTCAGCGTTGAGATCAGACAAACCAAAATTGAAAGATCAGGACTGCAAATAATTTTCTTTCAATTTTGCTGTTTGATTCCAGTTACAAACAGGCTGCATTTGGGGAAAAGAAAAAAAGTAAATTCATGTTTGACAATTCTGGTGTCTATCTCACATCTCAAAAACATCACTTCAATGGAAAAAGAACATAAATAATAACCATTCACTCATGAACACAATATCGATTCCAGTGTACAGGAAAATAGGATCCAGACAGGATTTTACAACTAAGAAGGAAACATTACAATAAAGATTATGACATTTTATGAATATTCGTGTTATAGCTTTGAGCTTTATTGCAAAGCAAAAAATATATATTTGTATATATATATATATATTTTTATCTACATATCACCTCTGACATTGTATACAACACTAAATCACAAGAAATCAAAGAAATCATAGTGAGGTAGATACAAAACAAAGGGATGGTGAAGAATCCAGCTGCTAAATTTGGCTTAACGCAACTGTCATTAACATCTGTATATCCACCACAGCAGTGAGCTTTGATTCACAGCTTGATCAATGGATCCTACTAACATTGATAGTGATATTAGAGCCCATTTAGGAATGATGCTGTCTGGGGAATGGGGAGGAAAATAAATCAGAAGCGTTTCCTACAAACCAGTCATCTCTGAGGGAAAATTTTCCATTGATTTTTCATGACTATTAATGTTGATAAAAAAGCTCTGAGAAATAGCCTGTGATCTAGGGATACTGGTAGTGCCTGAGGGCAAAGAGGGAGGACTCTCCAGCATGGGAATATACTGGGGCTGAACATAAGCAAAAGCAAAACTAACCATTCTGCCTTCCTTTCAGGTGACTGAGAGGAAACAGCACACCCGGGAATGCTGGAGGCTGCATCCACAAACGTGTGCTCGGGAATATCGGCTTGGACTTGTCGATGATGGCCAGCCAAGCAAGGCTTCTGCAGAAGGGCAGCCCCTGGATGGATCCTACTGCTCTTTTCAGGCAGCAGCAGGTACGTGGCAAGAAAATTGGTACCACTGAAGTGACCGGCACTGGTGGGACCGGTACTGGCACCTGGTGGGGTCTGCCTGCTTTGCATTCCCACAAGGAGACTTGTTAAGGCACCTGGATGACTGGGGCTCTATGGGTAATTCTCAGCACAACATCCCAGAATGGATTTGGGACAGTCTTGGGCTTTTAAATTTTGTCTGTCCACCCAGGACAACACAAACCTGGTGCTTCCTTCCATGAGTGGAAAAATGGATATAAGAAGCTGTGGGTTTTATGTTAGCCAGGGGAAACCAGGCTGGATCCAGGAAAAGATTTCCAATGTGTTTCCAGCACAGGGATGGTTGGTAAAAGTTCTTTAGGCCATTGGACCACCTTCCTCCATGGGATGGCATGTGCAGCAAAAAATAGATATGGCACCCTCATATCATTCAGGAGCCATGAATTATCAGTGGTGTAAGGAGCTCTCAGTGCTTTATGTCCAACAGAGACAAAAGCAAGTTGGATTTTCTGGTCTAGGAAGCCCCTTTGCTGCTGCTCAAACTCTCCTAATCTTCTTGCAAAGTGAGGAAGTAACACCCAAGAAGAAGCACGATTCCCCAGCTCTCCTGCAAATAGTGGCAATGCCAGCTTTATTCTTCTATCATTTGCAATGTCATGGCTGGATTAAAGAAAATGAGGAGAATTGACCAGAACAAATTGCGAATGAGCAGGAGGAGAAGCCAGTGTGACTGTTAGCAGCTCTCTGTGTGAATTGAACAAGTCACTGTCAGAGAATGACCTTATCCTTTAGGAAAACACACAGAAGGTTATTGCTTGTGCATTCGTTTCCAAGAGATTTTTTGGGAACCCCTACAGCAACTAGAAGATGATCACAGAAAGTGTGTAGCACTTAAGAAAATCAAATTCCCCCATTTCTTTAGCTCCTCCATACCTTTAGTCCTGTCAGGGGAATGCCTGATGTATGTGTGTATGTGCCACTTTGGCAGGGGCTGGAGAGCCAAATTCCTGACTCCAGAGCTGCGTTGAAGGAGATAATTTTGAATACTTGTTAGCAGAGTACAAAATTCTCATGAGAAGCCATGGTGGAGAGTGCCTTGGAAGCATGGCAAATCCTGTCCACTTTGGATGGGATTCAGCTCACCTAAATATAACCAAATAAAGGCCACACAACAGATCTGAAATAAACTGGGATGAATCCCTACCTGGCAGTCTCCCTTGAGTATGGAATGGATCTTGATAACTCATGGGATACCCAGATCTTCTGGCTAAATTAGAAGATTGGATCCCCTTCACATAAAGCCAAGGAACTTTGGACAAACCTCCTTACCTGACGGAATCTGCCAAAAAAATGCACCCTAGTCTTAGGCTCTGGAAGCTGGAAGTGCTTTATACTTGTCCACAAAGAGAAGTTCTCCTGTTCTTTCCCAAAGACACAGATAAAACTTTGGGTTCTCATGTCACCAGAAAAGCCATTTGGAACTGAAGCATGGGTGTGCTTTTATTGGTATTCTAAAGGGTGCCTTGCTTTGCTTTGAAGAGGCTGGATAGCACAGAAAGGAAAAAACTATTGCCAAGCATCTTCCATAAATTTCTTTTCCCTAACAGATTTTCTTGGTGAGTCATGGAACAAGCAGCTTTTGCAAGTTACTTCTTTTAAGAACTGGAATGTTCTTAAGTATGAACTTAAAAGATTTTAGCTGCAGGATTACAGATTGAGTCAAACTTACCTTCTAGGTTCTTCTGCTCACTGAATTTAGCAATTAGGAAAGTATCCTAAACTTTTTTCCTTAAAACCTTAGAAGAAACTGGGGCAGAGGATGACTCCACTTGGCCTCTCAGCACTGCATTTTCGGGAATGGAAATTCTAACTTAAAGTGAGCTGGGGTGGGGGGAAAATACTCTCTCTGAAAAATACTGATCTATCATGAAATTAATCATTAATAATCATTAACACAGACTACAGATGCCAGCATCCAGTTTTTCCACTATGGTTGTTTTCAGGTAAATGTGGCAGTAACTTGAGCAGGAAGACTCACATCAAGTTCTTGGTGAGGATCCAAACGCAAAAAGATTGGCTAGAAGAAGTACCCTTGAGATGACAGAATGATGTGGACACTTGTGTTCCCACTGATACATGGATGCCACAAATCCATTCCCTCCATCCTCCCCACTTTTACCAACTTCCGAAAGAGCCCTTTATGTATCCACAGCTGTTCCTTGGTCACTTGGAAGAACTTCACTGAGTTAAGTGTCCAATGAGTCAGAAATGGGATTTTATCTGTCCCAACCCAAGAAATTCAAGGTCACAGAACCACTGAACCACAGAATACCTCAAGTTGGAAGACATCCTTAAGGATCCAGACCATGGGGTCTGTATGCAGTGTATGGGGTAAGAGCGAATTGACAGCAGCAATCCAGGATCTTGCCCTCGGCCAAGCTGTGGTGAGGAGAATCCAATAAAGGGATTTGAAGAGAGTCACCACGGTGGGCCATGGCTCCCAAGGATGGGGAATACTTGAGTAGAAGGAAGGAGAAGCACAGCCGGAAGATAAAAATTAGGCAATGAGGGAAGCAGCAGTGAGCTTCGTGAACAGAAGAGAGCTGGAGGACAAGGGGCAGGTTGGTGAAGGATTCACTGTAAACTGGCTCGAATCACCTCCTGTCGGCACGGAGAGGGAGCCAGCGGGGCGTGCAGAGGAGGACCAGGAGTGCAAAGTGCTTAAAGGCTTGGTCAGCATTGGCAACCCCCGTGTGACAGGCACAGAGAGGTGGGAGCGACGTGCTCAAAGCCATAGGGGAGCCGCTGGTGGGTGGGGGACAGGGCAGCCACCTCTGGGGACCTCATGGTTTCCTGAGCTCATCACTGGATGACCCTGTTTCCTCACCAACGCTCTCTCCGTGGCAAACTGGGGTGGGGAAAGAAAAGCTATAAAAACTGAATTCCCCCCCAGGAATATGCACTGTGAATAACGGGTCAGTTTTCTACCTTTCACCTAAGGACAGGGGGAATTTTACCCAGTAGAGCCAGGCTATTTATTACAGCTTAAAGAACTACAAAACCTCTATTTGGATGGTGTAGATGGGTATGATCCTGGGTTTGGATGTGTGTCTATATTATACACACACTCATGTGGACATAGGCTATTATATATTTCTATAATATATAATATAGTATATAATACACACACACACACACACACACACGCACGCACGTGAGATACTCAAACACCTGAACTCCTCTTAAGTCATGGAATCAAAAGGCTCTTCTTTGAGGGGGACACTCACTACATTTTCTATATAGACAACTTTGTACATACAAGTCGTAAAGTGCGTTAAAAAGCGCGTAAAATTTTCTATGTAGAAAACTATGTACATATAGCACACACATGTACTAAAACACTTGGAGTTAAGCCAAATTTCACCTTCATCTTCACATCCCCAATACCTACAATACAAAATCAGAATTTAAAAACAAAAAACCACAACAAACAGAAAACATAAGGAACTAAATAAAGAAAAAAATTCTAAAACCCAAGAGAGAGAAATGAATCAAGAAAGGAAACCAAACCCAAAAAACAGTCAACAGAAGCCTGGCACATGTAGAAAACATTGATTCACTTAGAGAACATAAAGAGGGTCATGTCCGAACCTCCTTTTTCTTAAAAACAAAACCAAACCCCTTTTGTTTGTCTGTTTGTTAGCTCTTATTGTTTGAGAAAAGTCACAGTAGCACTCTCACCTTGAACCAGAGTTTGGAACATTTTGTGTTTCTTTGTACAAAAGAAAAAACGGTTTAGGTTATGGAAAATAGTTGGTAAATTTGAGGTTGGAGAAAGGAGATAGAGAGAGAAACTGGAAGATTGCATAGTTGTGAACAGTGGCTTCTCATCAAGGTGAAAAAGTGCATCATCTGATAAAATAGCATTTGATTATTATTTTTTTTTGTTCAGTTCCATACTTTTTTTTTTCCTCAGTCAACTGTACATGTCACACATGAAAAGGTATTTACAGCACACACACATGCTAACATTAAACGTCTGACACTGAAACAGCCATTCTTTAAAGTTTCCATCAGAGTTTGTTCCATGCAAATTTGTATTCTTTTAAAATACATTTTTTGCTACATCCTAAGACCACAGACTTGTCTAAGCCCATCTCATGTAATTGTGATCATTAGCAACACAAAAAAGGGGAAAAGCACCAAAATGGCTCGGTTTGATCACCAAACCTCTGCTTTGACTTCTTTCTCTTTTAATTTTCATTCCTTCATCACTGCTGGTTGTTTGCTTTAAAAATTTTTTTCTCTTTGTTGTTGTCATTTGTTTACATTAATTTTCCAGAGATGGGAGAAAACAATTGACTTTTTCTTTCTTTTAAATGTTTTCTTGAGGTAAGAGTTATACTCAGAACCTGGGACAGGCAGCAAAGCTTTCAAAAGCATTTGAGAAATGAGGTGTGAGGCCAAACACTGCCACCAACATCATAAACTAACGATGAAACAAAACAAATAAAATTGAGATGAATATTCCAGGTTTCTGTCCTACCTAAACCTCCCACCCTGTTTCAACCCTCTGTCCTTTTCCAAAAAATCACAAATGGAATGAAAAGGAAATAAAAACAACTTGGCGCATTCCCTCTTGCACCAGCCAAACAAAAAAAGACAGATGTTGTACATTAAAAAAGATACTTCAAAAGCTTTTCATGCTTGCTGCCTGCCTCAAGTGCATTTTAATATATGTCTGATCATTTACATTTATATAGGAAAGTCATATTTGTTACACTTTATACAGGATCACTTCATTTTTGTCCTTTTTAAACATTTTCACTTTTTTTTTTTTGTCTTTTGGATAATGAGTTGGTTATAACAATCTACAATAAGGCTGCACAGGAAGAATACTGTGTGTTTTATTTTTTTTTTTATCTCTAAGAACCAAAGTATATAAAATGAGGTTTGATTCTAGCACCTTTTACAGTATTAATGGTGTTGTTCCCTTTAGGAAAAAAATACCTCCACATCTATTCTATCATCTCTCTCTAGTTTCAGCAATACTTCAAAGGTAACAATAAGGGGATGATTGACCCATACCAGCAGTCCTTTGACAAAAAAAAAAACCTCTCCCCCACTGAAGTCAGGCAGAACTGCTCATGTGAGCAAAGCCTTTGCCAGCTTCCCTCCTGCCTGCCAGCAAGGGCTGGGGCAGCAGCTCGCTTCGAGCAGCACGGAAAACCGAGCACCCAAAGAGGAAAAATACCACACCAAGTTGCTGGGGCAGCTGAGATGGAGAGGCTTGACAGCAGATGGTTTTGCTTGGGGTGGGGGCAATTACACCGCTTGCCACAAGGTGCAGAGGATGCTGCCCTGGGATGCTCCTCTGGGATGCTGCCCCACCGACCCCATCGTCCTCCTTCCACAGCAAGGGGAGACCTCCCCATCCCGCGTGAGGAGGAAGATGTGGACTGGCGGCATCCGCTGGGGAGATTTGAAGAAATTTTTAGAAATTTCTATTATGTGAAACAGCACCTTTCACTGAGAGCGTTTCTGGGAGCTGGGAGGGGAGAAGGAAGCTGGAAAAAAAAACAAAAAACATGGGAAAGAAAAGCTACTTGCCAAGGTTGTAATATTTTACAGGACGTTTGTTGGTTTCACTCAAGCAGTGTTAATCCTGCAGAGGAATGGTCCATTCCCCAGACAGTGGTATCAGAACCTCAATTATATATATATATATATAATTATAACTATATCAATCTATCTATCTATCTATCTATCTTTATTTATATAAGTATACATTAAAGTCTGTTACTGCACTGGCACCTAATACAGAAGAAAAGTACTGGCGTTGCTGCTGGATGCAAGTGGTTGCCTTGACTGAAGACCTGTGAAGGGTGAGCACCACAAGGAAAGGCACCACGAGGCTTTGAGAGTTGAAATGTTGCTGCCCTAACATAGCCATCATCCACAGAAATAAAGAGCTTGGTGGAGTTCATGAGGGCAGGTGGGGCCAGGCTGAATTCTGGCCTTGCTGATGACAGAAAAAAAAGAGTTTTCCCAGAAAAAAAAATCCTGGGGTTTACGCAGTGTGGCTGATGGTGAAATTGAGACCAGAGTTTGGTCTTTTAAGGGGCACATTGATTTTGCGAGCTCTTATGTAGCACTTTGGACGCTTTTTATCAGCCTTCCTAAATTCAAACGGCCTCTTCGTGCCGTGTTCAACATGCCTGCGCCGATGGGAGAAAAGCAGGATTGAACTTTGAGCGCTCAGGGAATAATCTAACACAAAGAGGGCACATCCTGGGATGTGCTGGATGCCTTCAGCTTGCACTAAACCAGGGGAAGTTGGAGGCGCTCAGCGAGTCTGATTTCATCCCTTTGCATAGCCCTGTCCTGAATATCTCAATCCATCACACCCCAGGAGCCCAGAGAATAAATTGTCCTGGACACAGGCAACAATTTTGATGGGTTGGCAGAAGTCCTGCCAGGCTGAGGCAGAAATGAAACCTGCACCCGTCTGGTTTTCCATGGTTTTAGACCGTGCTTCTCATTCCCTCCTTACTCAAACAATATTTCCACTGCACTAAACTTTTATGTTGGCCCTTGCTCAATTTCTTCTGCTCATAAACTCATGCTCAAGCACATTGCCCTCCAAGATGTAGAAAACAGAGGAAGAGCTGGGAATAAGCCAGGGCACATCCTCAGAGCCTTCTTGCAAAATGAGAAGTTGCTGCAGACACTGCCCATCCCCAACGGGCTCCCCATGTGTAAGGTCATTGCTTGGTGATTGAAAAAGAAAAAGAAGAGACTCGCAGGCACTCTATGCCAAGTTAAGAGCCCAGGTTTTGCATCGTGTTGACACCTGTCAGCCCATCCCATATGAAAATCCCGAGCTCTTCCAACAGCTGCTGACAAGCAGCCTGCCCCCACTGTCAGCGGCATCACGCTGAGTCAAGGACAACGCCAATGAGTTTAGTGGAAATTCGCTCGCTGGACAGAGAGGAGGGGCAGGACTGTCCCCAGCCCCTTCTGGCCAGCTCAGAGCAGGGGTTGGTGGCAACCCTGTGTGACCCAAGCACCGTGTGTGTGGCTTACTGGCAGAAGCCAAGAATGGTGTTGGGACGCCTCTGTGGGGGACTTAATGGAGTAGACTGTGGCAGGATTGACGTAGTTTTCCTTGTCCATTCAGGTCGACTTTTGAGCATCTAATTTGGATCCCAGTCTTTCTAGAGTCCCAGGAAGTCTGGCTCAGGCGCAGAAATGACCTAGGAAGAAGCCAGCCTCTCCCAGATGAACTGAAAATCCTTGATCCTAACTTGGATGGATGGGCAACTTCACCTGCAAGCCACGCTGGGTCGGAATGGCACTGGAAGGACAACTTCAGATGAAGGACCTGGGTTGAGAATGGGCTGAATTTGGTTTATAAGGCAAATTCAAGGCATGGGCATGACCAAATTTCAAGCTTAGTTAACAAAAAAATGTACTTTTTACTAAGAAAGCTTAGGCCAGTATTCCTGACTAATGCACCTGATCGAGAGGGTCTGGGGTGAGGAGAATTCTTTGGAATTTTTTCAGCCAGACAGGATTTAGGGTGGGAGAATAAGACACAGGGATGTCTGTGGCATGAACTCTTGGGAATGCACCTGAGGATCCATGTGCTCTTTCCACTTCTGCTGTCAACAACCCCACAGCCCAACAGGACTGTGCTAAATCCTTGGTTTCTCAGTTGAGTTCCCTGGATGCTTTCCACAGGGAGAGAGGGACATTTCAGAGGCTGGATAAAAACGCTTCCCAAAATCTTATTGTGACAATTCAGAACAATCTGCCTCTGTCTGCTGAGCCAAATGGGGATAAAAGGAAGGTGACATGATGGATTTGTCCTGCTCTGCTGACCACCACCATGGCCCCACAACACTTTTGATGTTAAGGTCTGGAAGAACATCACCAATATTATCTAAATAATCCTCTCATCATCCTTGTGAGGGAACCTTTATTCCTTCCAGTTTACAGGTGAAACATGGAACCCCCATGTTTCAAAAAACCCCAAACCCCCCAGGTTAAGCCCTAACAACTTATTTTTACCACTTTGTAGTGGTTGTGGAATTTGTTCTCCTTGAATAAGGTTTAATTGAGGAATCAAGTGCAAGAGTGTTTTCCAGGTTTTGAGTGTTAAAGGGTTCCAGTAGTGATTAGTTAAATTTCAATGTTTATGGGAAAAGTGGCACTTCTGCAATAGAAGTATTTAAATTGTGCTATTCTCTGTGGCTGTGCCAATTTTCCAGTACTATCAAAATTCACTAATCAAAACCTCTCCTAGGATAACAGCTAATTTGAGAAATTTCTGTCGACTTATAGGATTCCTTTCAATCACAAGAGCTTTGCAAGTAGTAGGCTTGACAAAGATCTTTAAATGCTCATTGCAGCACCTGGGGTAAATGTGGCAGATATCCAGGGATGGAGGTGGAATCAGACTGACCATTCCCATATCACATGCCCTGGAAAACAGACGCCAAGGGCACCAGGGAACATCTTACACCTGCCAGCAGACACAACCCTAAAATCCTCTTTGCTTTCTCAACCAACAGCCCATGGCAGAGATGGAGAGAGAATGTGGATCTTCATGTACCATGATTTTCAAAATAAAACCAAAAATATGTGCACCACAGGAAAGGCATTTCCTTGCAACCAGAAAGTCATTCAAAGCCTCCAAAATATAGAGCCTTCCAGTGATAATCCTGGTTTTAGGGAAACAGCTCCACCATGGAGCATGCTGTCAGATTCCCAAAGAGACATTACTTGTTCTGATTAGTCTGGAATAAGGAACACACAGAAAACTAGGCAAGAACCTCACTCCACCTGTTATCTAGTACTCTCTTCATAATGGGTGGCCACATCAGATTTAGCAGAATGTCCAAACTTGGCCCTGTGACAGGAGTCACCAAAACGAGATGTGGAAATAGTCCTTCCCTGAGTAAATAAAACACTTTAAAAATGAATTCCCATTCCTCATTGGGACAAAAGTCTGGAATGGTAAAAGTTTGCCGAGCAGAAACAATAGCTAGAGCCATTGGTTTTTTTTCTGTTAGGAAAATATTTTCCTCAAGTTTTAGATCCATTTTGGGAAGGGACATATTTTGTAGCTAATGGAAAACTTTGATATTCAAAGTAAAATCTCTTCCCTCTCACTCTCCCTACACAGAAAAGATGGGAGACAAAGGAATTTGGCTGTGATACCTATTTAGACCCTCCTTCAGAAAACACACATCACAGCTCTCCTCCAAATGACTGCAATTACATCCAATTTAAGGCTTGTTTAATTGCTCGAGTAGTTCTGGGAAGTCTATGGATAAGTGCAAACTAGTCTACTTTTCCTACTACTTATCCATCATGAATTTGTTGGCTGATACTGAGACTTCAATGATTATTGAAAAAGACCAGGTTTTTGAAAAAACTGGGAATGGTATGAAATTGAAGTAATTTGAGGGGGTTGCCTGGGGAGCACTTTGTCTGTAGTTTCTCCCACAGAGTCAGCTCACAGAATCAGAGAATACCCTGAGCTGGAAGGGACCCACAAGGATCATGGAAGTCCAGCTCCTGACCCTGCATGGGATGACCCCAAGAATCACTCAGTTGAAGTCAAGACGCTTCATCTTCAGGCTGCTGAAATTCCTGCGGGCGTGTGTCCCTGTGCGTACTTGTGTGCCCTCAGAAACTGAAACCAACCCCTCAAGCGAACAGATTGCAGGTGTAATCAGCTGGCATTTGTCCTGGATTTTCCCTAGTTAGGAAGGAAGAGTGTTTGGTTTTAGAGTGGGAGAAGGAGAGGAAAGGCGGGGGTGGCATGCAGGTGGCATTCAGCTGGGGCTGAGGGGAGGAGGTTCTGGCACTGGCAGCGAGTTTTATTGGTAAATACAGCTAGAAAAGAAAATATGAACTGCTTGTCCTTGTGACTGATGAATGGGAATGACATCTGGAGGCAAAACAATAATCATTGCCTTTGAGTGGCATTTGGCATTTGAATTTTAAGGGCTTGAAATAGATTTGGAGCGTTTACTCCCTGCAAAGGAGGGCCCCATTTGCTGTGTGTGTTGACAGGGCTGTTCTCATTGCAGTGCTGATATTGGTGAAAGAAGAAACCATCTCTTCCTCAGCTAAAGTCAGGGACTGCAAAGCCCCCATAGATATCAGGGGTAGTCTGTACTCAGATGGCTCCTCTTGGAAAGATACTCCTGCTTTTGCCCAAGTTTTGCCTGGGTTTTGACAAACTCTACAAGCTCAAGAATGAAATCTCTTGTTACAGTTGAAGGAAAATACCAATAGGCCCCTGTTTGGGCTCCCCATACCAGTATTAATTAGTGGTTTTAGCATAGATAGTGTAAGGAGGCACCTGGCCATCAATGGAGCTCTACTGATTTATCCTGAAGTTGTGTTTGGCCATCATGTTTGGTCAAATTTGGCTTTCAAATTTCTTAAGAAGTGGAAGATAGGTGGGACAGCATTTCCTCAGGACCTTAAGTTTCTGATGGTCTTTTAATTAAAAAAAAAAGAAAAAAAAACCCTACAAGGAATGTTTATTTCAACCCTGCTTGCAAATCCCAAATTGCTAGCACCTCTCACCAGGAATGACCTTCCTCATCTCGAAAAAGCCCTTTGGAATTCACAATGTGTTCATATATATTAAAACATATATACTGCTGCAGTAACATGGCATGTATGCTCACCTATATTTCCATGGGACTGGGGATATAGACTCAGACATACATGTTGATTAATCCCTTTAATCCTGAAAATTCATAGGCACCCACTTTACTTCAGGGTTAATATGGAGCGGGAAGAATTCTCTCTCTTCCTGCTGTTTTACTCTCACTGCCAAAGTGGGCCATACCAAAACAATAGGGTGCAAGCACAGCCAGGTGGTTTCCCTGTTAAACAGTGCAATTTCAGGAGAATTAAAGGGTGATTTATCAATAATGTGAACTTCTTGTCTTTTTTTTTTTAAATATATATATATATTATAATGCCCTCAATACCTTATAGGCTATATCCTATTTGATTCCACGAGGTGGGCAACAATGAGCTTTGAAAGCAGTCTGCACTTACATCTTTTTGCTCTACTACCAGATACACATGAGACTTTAATTGCTTTCAAAACCACACTTGCCCTCTCTCAGCCCTCTCAGTCCATCCCTGTTCAAGACACAGATGTGTGGTGCTTTTTAGGACAAAGAGGGAATATTTGTTTGTTGGCCAGCATTTGGTTGGGTCAAACAAAGCAGTTAGCATAGCACCGAAGGAGTTACATTGCTGTTTTTTTCCCAACGTCAATCTTTTTTTTTTTTTTTTTTTTTTTTTTTTGAACAGAAGATGTAAAAAGAACCCAGATGCACCAAGCTGAGTGCTTAAAACAGGGCAAAGAAACAGCTGGGGAGAAGGATGGGGAAGAAGCAGACCCAAAGCCGATGCAGATGAGCGATGGCCCATCTGCAGGAGTGGGGCTTCTAAATTTGCTCTGCCCCAGCAGGAAGATGTGCAGCTGCCTGGAAATTCAGGTGGAAGAACCTGGCCCCTGTAGCCAGATGATTTTGAACTCCCTCCCCATGGTGGATACAGGGAAGGTACATGCCAGACCAAGCCAGAGCTTCCTTCTTGCTTCATGCAAGGCAAGTTTTGGGCTAGAGAAGACAACGGCCACCTGAAACACCTCCCAGTGATTCCAACAGACCAGACTCCACAGTCCTTACTGAGGACAGAAAAGGAGATCCAACAACAAAACCCAGGAGTTTTGCCTGACTAAGGAGTGCGTGAGCAGACTTCACAAAGCTTCTCCAAAAGGGAGCAGGGGGTCCTGCCTGGCATTGCATTCCCACAAGAGACATCATACAACGGTCAGGACACTTAGACAATAAAAAGACAAAAAAAACCCTAAACCTGGGGCTTTCTATCACATGTTTTTTCCTCCTGAATCATCTGACCAGTGGTGACATTTGGAGCAATTAACTGGATCCCTTCCCTTTTTCTACAGACAGTTATCCTTTCACCCACGTAGCTTGAGGCTCAACCAGGGATGAATCCACCTTGATGGACATGGAACCAACAGCCAAAACTCCCACAGGTGGCAAGGGAAGTTTTGCCTGCAGGAGGACGGCGAAGGCAGCCTGGTCTGGTGTCCCTAGGTGTGGCACAGGTTTTTTCTCCAGGAAAGCAGGGACTTCAGGAAGAGTTGCATGGGAGCAGCGTTGGGTCTATTTTATCCTTTCACATCCCACCTTCGCCCTTTGCGTAAGGAAACAATTTAAAAAAAAAAAAAAAAAGCTACTGTACAACCAAGTAAACTGCAATTATTGTGCTGTCTTAGTCAGTCAAGGAACTTAAAAGGCAAAAACAGAAAGAAAAAAAAAGATATTTTTTCACATGTTTATCAGTTGAGACACTAGTTTTCCCATGCCTACAAGAGTCCTCAGCAATACCAGCCTCCCAAATAAGGTCCAGGCTATTCCAAAACAGCGTGAGCAAATTTTTCACTGTATTCAGATGGAAGCTGATGACTGAAAGATTAGTGCACATTTAACCGTGGCTGATGAGAGCAACTTTTAAAGAAATTCAAGTATTCATCAGTAATCTGTTAGGTTCAGAAATACTTTTGTCATCTTTAGTTTCAAGTTTTCAGAAAGAGCAAGGAAAAGGGAAAGGTCACCTGTTGTGTAAGAAAATAATATTGCAAATAGTGCTGTTACATTTGACCAGGAAAGCAAGGCTGTTCAGTTGGCGCACAACAATTTTCTCCGTTCCTTGCTTTTGGGGAGAGAAAAGACTTCAAATCACTTTCTCAAGACATGCACCAGCAGATCTTCCTTCTGCATGTTGTAACCCACCCCTTCACTGCTCATCCCCCACAACAACACAAACCCAGCAGGAATAAAATTTTCACAGCGCACTTCCAGCACCTCTCACACACATTAACTTAAGCCTCACAACACCCCTGTGAGGTAGGTAAATATTATTATACCCATGTACAGATGGGTAAACTGTAGGCACAGAAAGGTTAAATCACTTGCCCAAGGTTACACAGCAACTTCGTGGCAGAGCTGGGGTCGAAACCCAGGAGTACTGTCACCCAAAAATCTGCAATGACTTTTAGACCGTGGCCACTTTCTATGCTCTCTGTAAGAGACCATCTGACAAACACAGCATTGCACAAATCCAATTAACTCCGCGGATTACAAAGTGCCTGGCTTTCAAACAGTTGCCTTGCTGCATGTGTCCCAAAGGAATGGGGAGGGCACAGGAAGGTTTCTGCTCTCATAATTTTTTTCCATTTGCAGAGCTTGGTTCTGGTTTAGTTTCATTTTTAGGTTTTTAATATACGACAGAAAAAGGTATCCACATTATTTTATCAACAACATTGCTTTCCAATTGGGTTTTGTGTATGTCTGACTATACATTGAGGTCCAGATGGTTTATGCAGATTTATTTTAATAGTCACCATTTGCCTCCCTCCTCATCAGTAAAGAGCCAATGGAACATATGCAGCGATCCGACATCTCATTTTCCCATTTTTCTCATTATCCCACTGTCTGAGCTTCAAGTAAGGAGCAAGGGTTGAATACAGGCAATACCCACCACAGCAGGAAAGCTCCTTCCTTTTTTCACATCACACCTCGACAGGAAAGAGTCACCACACCATTATTCCCAAGTTCAAACACAACAGAACAATGAAGCGATTCTGAACGTGCTCATGGAGAATTAAGTGGATTGCAACAATCTCTAGTGGTACCCAAAGGTCTGGAAATGCGTTCTGCACACAGTGAAAGGTTTGCCCACGTCTATTTGGGATAGCCTCAAATCTCCTCGTTCAAACCAGGCTGAGATTCTCTGCACCAGAATACACCTGAGCTCCAAGGAAAAATAAAACCAGCAATCATAACCCTGGGAAAGCACCATTCCCAAAGCCCCCAGGGCTTGAGACAACTGCCAAAAGAACAGCATGCAAGCTTCAGCAAGCAAAGGGTCCACAACGGAGTTCACATCAACCCTACCGTCCTACACCAGCCACCTCAGCTTCTGTGGGGATTGGCATAGACCTTATTTTGTCATGGTTATTTGGGTTTTTGTTTTCTGGTGGGTTTTCTTTTGCAGGACCACATTTGATCTGAGCAGAACCCAGAGAAAAGCAAACCCAGTAAAAGAAGGAAAAATCCTAGGAAAGCCTGTCTCCATGAATTACCACTGACTCCGGCAGCTTCCAAATAGTCTCCTGCCCAAGCTGCCCAGCAAGCAGGCACTGAAAGGTTTTGCAAATGCACAGTAGTAAGTTTTCCTTTTCAAAGCACCTCTGAGCATTAATGAAATCATTCTGGACTAACGTCAGACCACATTTTCTTCAGGAGGTTTAGTCATGCTGCAGGTGTGCAGGTGACAGGTGTGACATGCAGGGCCAGGGGTGGGATAAATTGTGAAGTGAATCTTTTGTGTACAAAAATATATCTGAAGAGCATGGGGTGATTGCACTCTGAAAGTCAATAGTGATGCTCCTTGCATGAGCCAGGTTTTAGCAGACAATTCACTAAAGCTTGGAATTAATTTTGCCATTTCATCCAGTCAGCTTTAAATAAAAATACATGCAAATGACTGCTGACTTTTGGCAGGTGCACAAAAGGATGGGGTGAAGCAGAGAAGTAGCTCCAATCCCAAACACTGAAAATATATATATTTACACTTGAAATGGGTGTCTCACTTGCACTTTAGTCTGGTAATTATTCACCATTGGCTCCTCTTCAACAGTTCAGGTTGGATTTGCTGCAGATGAAAAATGCTTCATGTGGGTGGTAAAGCATGACAAGGGCATGGGTAGGGACCTTGTAATTCCTGTGTTTCCACTGTTGATTTGGTCTGGTCTGAATGATTCCTGTCTCCGAATTAGCTGCCTATGGATGTGTAACACTATCACAGTAAACATGCCATCCATCTGACATGGATGGAGGGATGGATGGGTTGACATCCGAGCCATAACAGTGATGCAGTTTGCAAAATAGCCTCAGCAAAAGGAGCAAAGTGAACTGAAAAATAACTTGTCCATTGAATCAGGCAGAAAACAGAAAAATGCTAGATCGGAGCTGATGTACTCCGCCACGTCCTGCATCCTGGTCTGTGGCATGGAGTTATATCTTTATCAGGAAATGAAGCACATTCAGGATCCATTCTGGCCACGAAGCCAACTGAGTAGTGCTGGCCCCATCCTGATTCTGAAAATCTTCCACCCTTGGTACGGAGCAGCTGCATCCAAACTGCCGACTGGGGACCGTCTCTGGCCAGTGCCAAAGCCTGGGCAAGCTGTGCCTGAGCCCAGGGCTCCTTGGAGTGGATCAAAACCATGCCAGGGAAGTTTTGAATAATAACAGTCGGGATGGTGGAGCCCTCATGCCTCGGCATTGCCCTGGCATGGCACAGTTGGCTGGTTTAGATGATCCCAGGGTGAATCCAGCACCACAAATATGCCAGAGAACTTGCCCACCGATCCTGTAATGTGAATAGATACAGGCTCAACCTTCTCCATGGCAGTTTGAAATGTTCCTCATGCAGTATCTTCTGTCCAGAAGGTGGGAAATGGTATACAAAAGGTACCAGGGAAAAGCTGAGGAGTTAAAATCAAAGTGAAACCAAAACAAGTTGCTGACCATCGTGCAAAAGTGCATACCAAAAAATCAAAGGGCAAAATAATAAAACGGGAGGCTAGAACGAGACTCTTAGCACTGGGATTAGTGCCAATAAAGGGCTGGGGTAGTTTTCCACCCTGAGCTTTTGGCTTGGCAAAAGGCGCTGTTTGGCAACAAGATCACAGGTAATCCCAAAAGGAAATGGTCACCACCCCAAACTGTCCACCAGGAACATGTTGGGAGTAGTGGCAGAGCACATGCTTTATGTTAAGGCTGTAATGAAGTCCTGGAAAAAGAAACAGTTCTTCAGGGACGACACAGGCTCTCCCTGGAAATCCTTTGCTAAATGAAGATGTTGATGAATATCATTCAAAGAAAGGAGAAGCAGAGGCAGAAAGTTTATGCAAGTAATGAAACAGTCTTAACTCGCAGTGGAGGCACCTGCCTTTGTTGTTATCCACACTACGAGCCACGAAGGAGGAGGACTTTGGAACAGGGATGTGTCAAGCCCTTGGTTAAGCTGGTTTGGTTGTGAGAAGTTAGCACTGCATTGAGAAGTAAGGACACTTCCAGAGTGTTTTGCCCCTCCACTCCCGGCACAGGGCGGAGGCGACGGCTGTTGGTGTGGTGTTGTGGAGCAAGATCCCGTTCCTGAGGGAAGGCAGGCTGGAGTTGCTCATGAGAGGCAACACTGAAGGGTCTCCTCCTCCTGGCACCTGGTGACTGTGCCTTGGCTCATTGTCACTGTCCAGGTGGGAAGGGTCTGGCTGTTCAATGGGGTCAGTGATCAGCACCACATTTCTAGACCTCAAGGTTGATGAGTCTGGGGAGCAGGACCTTCTTAGGGTGCTTTTGAAAACAAGGATGCCACCTCCTGGAAAAATGGTCCCTGAGGAACAGCAGGGCTGTTTGCCATCCATTCCTTTCTCATGCTTTTGCCACAGAAATGCAGATGTGAGGAGGAGAGCTCTTCATGCAAGGACCAAGGGGAGCCTTTACATGGGGAATTAGATCAAGATAATTCTACACTAACATTAAAGGCAAGTCAAAAGAAAGTTCTGGAAGGAGAAATGTAGGCCTGCAGCTAGAGGATGGGCACCTCTGTGTTCTTAAGACTCAGCAGGTGGGGACAGCACGTTCACTTCACAAATTACCTCTTTTTATGGAGACAGCACATTGATCAGGGGAAAAACAGGGTGAAATGTTTGTAGAACACTTGAGAAGGGACTGGCTGTGGGGTACAGACAATGGAGAAGGGAAATGAAAGCTTTTCACAAATATATATCAGTTCATGTATATATATATATATATATATATATATATGTATTTATGTGCACAGCAAACAAGAAACTGGGGAGTTAGACAGGGGACGACAAGACCAAATCCCTCCCTTTGCATGAAAATGTGACCATCACACTGGTTGTAATCAGAGCCCAGAAACATCTGCCTGAAATGGAGTTTGACTGGGAATTACAGTACCACTGACAATTTGGCTTTGTATGAACTTTGCCATGTGTCTATAGTTTGGCGTGAAGGAGTCCTGCCCTCCTTGAAAGTGACAGACACCAGTTGAAAGTTTCCTTTACAAAACAAAATGAAACAACTGAAGAAACCCCAACATTTCTCAGAATACTGCAAAGGATCACTGATTGAAAAAAATGTTTCTCTTCAGGTATATTCAGGCGAAGAAAGCATTCAGCTTCTTTAAACTGTTATATAAAATTGGTACTAGTTTCTTTAAATACTATCATAATTAAAAAAACCAACTGATTCTTGAAATTAAAAAAAAATAATAATCATAATTAGAAAATATCCCTCCATGCTGATCTTCTCTTCAGAATAGGTCAGCATGGGAGTTTTGCACCCTAGACAGTTACAGTATTTCTGGAATAAAAAATTGCAATTACACACAGAAAATACTACAGCATTCACTTAAAAATATCTCATTTGTTGTTGTTGTTTTTCCCCTCCCAAGTAGAGGGATGGTGGGATTGAAAAGATGCCCTGAAACGGGAATATTCCTTTAAAGGAGCAATACTCTCGAAATGGAAAAAGGGTGTCGGATAGACACAAACCCAGTGATTTAACTCGAAAAAAACCCAAGGTATTCCAGCACAGAAACAGAATCCGAGAGAGATGAGAATGTTCAGACACCGAGCGGGTTATTTGGAAATGTCAAGACAACCCCACAGCCCTCGGCGGGACCGTCTGGGCTTTGCCAACATCGGAGGTGGCAGCATCTCCTGGCGGTGGAAGGCTAAGCTAAACCACAGCGCTCTCGCTACGCTCTTGGGTTTCCTCTGGTTGTTGTTTCTCGCCATGTACTTACAGTAGAGGGTGACACGAGACAGTTTTTATCAGCAGTTCCCCACATGTAACCGAGTTGAAGAATTTTCTCAGCTAAATCACAACAACAACATCAACAGAAATACAAAGCACCAAATCATCTCAAGACGTGAGTCAGTTTTACAGGTTATTACCGTTTGAAGAAGTTTTGTTGGTTGTTTTGTTGTTGTTTGTTTTTTGTGTTTTTGTGTTTTTTTTTAATCCCGACTTTTCATGTTTTGTTTTCCTTAAAAACAAAACAGAAACAAAACAAAAAATCAAAACCCAAAAATCCCCAAAATGGAACAAAGGATGCTTTACAATCACTTTAAGGCTCGCACTGAATGAGACATGACAGGTCTTACACAAGATTACAAATAATACATGTATGCCTTTCACAGCCTTAAAATGATACAGTAGGTCAAATTATTTTGCCAGTCACTGATCAAGTATTGTGCCTTTAAATTGACTCGCTTTTTGCTACCATGCTGAGTTTTATTATTACTGAAATAATTATTAGATATGTGGAAATGTACTTTCAGATCATGTTTTTGGTTTATAATTTTGATAATTTCTCATTTTCCAGAAATCAAGGTGACAGGCCTTATTCTGGGGTCAGACTGTTGGTATTTGCTCCACTGGAGACAGTGGGGTTTTAGCATGAGCAGTTGTTGGGAACAGGATCAGATTCTGTATTTTCACACTGATCTGATACAATCCCACCTTTGTACAGGGTCCATTTCCACGAGGAAAACGGTTCCAGGGTGGGGTCACATTTATTACACGACTTGGTCAAGGCTTGGCCCAATGGTGTTATAAATTCCTTGCCAAATTATCTTACAGACCTGATTTTGTCTTTCAGCTGTTGGAAAAATCAAACTCCATTGGGGTTGTCTTGGCTTTGCTTTCTTATCTTTTCTTTCTTAGACATTTGGAGGTTTTTTTCTGCTAAATCCAATATGTGCAACAGGATATATTTTTTTTAATACATTTCTCTCTTTTCGTTGTTGTTATTTTTTTTTTTTAATTTTAAGGTTTGCATTTCAGTTGGATGGTTGGTTTTTCTTTTTTTTTATTTTTCCTGGCATATAATCATCAAAGAGTTTTGCATGAGAAAGGTGACAGTACTTAATGAAACTCAGCACCTAAGGGCATAAGGCAGTTGTAGGTTTGTTTGTTTGTTTTTTTTTTTTTATTTTTCAATCAGCACCAATCCCATAAATAATGTTCTACACTTGGTGTACGGTATAAAACTGATGTGGAGATGCCTCCTTCTCCACCTGTGAATCCTAGGTGTGGAAGTTGAAATACTGTTTCTTGTGTGTAAAAAACAAAAGAAAAGTTTTTCTTTTTGTTTTTACTTACAAAACATAGAGAATATCTTTTTTTTTTATACATACAGCAACCAGAAAGAAAGCTTATCTGAAGGTTTGTGTTTGTTTCATGATCTGTGTTTACCGTAAACAAAAATAAGGTCCCCTCTTTTACTTTTGCTTTAAGGAGCTTTAAAGTGAAGATTCATATTGTAGCAACTCATATAAGAGAGGTCCATCTCTATACCTAATACCTACAGCTGTGGGGGTGACATATTGGAGGATGTTGATAGTTCTTCTTAACCTCCTGTCTACAAAATGAGCATCCCAGGCAGGATATCTTTTTCTTGGGATGTCAATCTTAATGAGAGGCCCCTCGGGGGGGTAGGGTCGCCCAGATGGAGTAGATGGTACCATTGCTCTCACCTGGAAAACGGGCAAGCAAGTGTCAGCTGTGAGTTCCTCCTGTTGCTCCGTGACCGCTCTGGTGGGCGTAGCCTGGGCCCCCCGGTACCCAGGGGTTTGGGGCGCCATGGGCTCAACATCGGGGGGCAAAGGAATGCCCCAGAGCAGCTCGGCGCAACAGGAGCTGGCAAAGATCTTAGCTCTTGGCCCCATGGGATGCAGCACACCATAATATAACAGCATCAAAGCTATCCCAGCAGCAAAGCTAAGAAAGACACAACACAGTGCTGGCACGGCATAGGAGTCAGTGGTGTCAGGATCTCTGTAAAAATACCAAAGGAGCGTCAAGGCAGCGTTCTCCGTCAGGACCACCGTGTAATACGCAAACATTCGGTATCGAGTCCGCCCTTCCTTGACATTAAACCAGCAGAAAATGTACACAATCCCTACCACCATGTTGAAGAGGATCTCCTCCCACTTAGACATGCAGAAATCTGTCCCACCATGGATGATCCAGAAAGCCATGGCACACCAATGGACCACTACAAAGATCCCAAAGTAGAGCTGGAAGATGGAAGCAAAGAGAGCAAAAGAAATAACTCGGGATGAGATGGTGAAGAGGCGCCAGAAGAGATGGATGAGGGCCCCTCTGTAGCTCATACTCTTCTTGTCGTCCCTAGAGTCCCGAAGAAGCTTGTGATAGGAGGCTAGCACCCAAGCCAGGGACATCAGGGAGGCCACAGAGGACACACCTGCCGGAAGACACACAGATCCACTGAGTTAGACAGGAGCTTTGGTGGAAAACATCATCTGCTCACTAAATTATTGCATCTGGGGTAGGCTCAGGAGCCTGAAGGTTCAACTCACGTCAGGTTGTCCTTACAGTCTGGAGGAGAGAAATACAGAGATATCAGTGTGGGAATTGGAAATGGTGCCATATTCAGGAGTTCTCTGACTCCTTGTCCTTATCTTCCTGAGCCACTGGATCAGCCACCCCACCCTGGCAGTTCCAGTAGGGAACAGCCTCTGTGCTCATCCTGACTGGATGCACATTTGAGAGCTTGAAATCCAGATTTCATCTAAATGCTGAAGCCCAAGTGTGAAAGTTACATTCTTGGAGAGTGGAATCTCTCTTGGATTGCACCATGGCAAGAGCAGGACACCTGTATTCTCTGCAACTGCTTGGATTCTTTTTTATTCTAAAATACTTTTTTTTAAGCAACGTTCCCATTGATTCTGCCTTACTCAGGAATCCCCATTTGCATTTGCTTTTCAGAAAAACAAGGTTTATGCCCCATGCAGACAGACATATAAATCCAGGGAGCATCAAGACTCATCAGTACCCTTGAAAGAGTCCCAAAAAAAGAATCTGATCTCTCCAGCAAATCCTTGCCTTGTTTCTGGGATGGACCCAAGACCTATACTGGAGGTAGCTCTTCTCCAGTCTTGCCTACTGGCTAGAGCACAAATCCAAGCCACAGTCATGTCAGGCAGGGCACAGCCTGCACTGGGGTCACCTTCAGCTCCCAACACATCCCCCTGCACCCTCACATGGGGCAGAACATCCCATGATATTCCAAAGGAACCTGGTCTTATTCTCCATCCCAACACTTAAACAATTTATTTCCTCCAGAAGATAAAATAGTGGCCCTGCCACTCTTGAGAGGCTTTTAAAAATATAATTCCATTGATTATCACAAGGGTAGATTGAACAACTCATGGAGCAAAGCATCACAATAAAAATTAATTGAGAGATTCCTGGGAAAAGAAAGAGCTGCTGGCATCTTATTCCTTTGCCCCCACTGCTGCTCACTGGACAACTGTTCTGCATGTGAGGAAACAGATCATGGGCCAAAAATCCATATTTGGGAAGCTCAGTAATTTGGTAGCCATGGTTGGATTGGGCCTTAGCCAAAGATTTATCTGGGAACATCACCTTTAAAGTCCAAAGGAAAAACTGCTAATGGTTCCAAGCAAAACAACGAGAAATGCCCCTCCATCTCTGACATCTAACTGGGTGATAGGTCCAGATCTTACTTGGCTTTTACTTCTTTAAGAAAATCCAAGGAGCATCTTGCTGCAGCTGCTCAGAGTTAAAAAGGTAAAATGCCTGAAAAACCTAAATTTCATCTTCTCTTCTTTTCTCTCTGCTCACAGGGGCCTTGCTTCCATGGGAATGCAAGTAAGGTTCACTGACTCCTCAGACCTCACTCTATGGAATTTATCTTGGTTTTGAGGAGCCCACAGCACAGTGTGGCAAGGTTAGATTTCCCTCCTTCCAACCTATCCGTGTCTGGAGGAGAGATGATGGAGAAGAAGGCCAGGAAGGATGGCAGACTCCAACTCTGCCCTCGTTGGAATTCTCACAGCCTGCAAAGTCCACCAAAACTACACCTTTTCATCAGCTCTCAAGTTTCCCTCTGAATCCCTTGTCTTTGGGCTCAAATGTGCATTTGAATTTCAGACTGTACTTTATAAAACAGCAAAGCAGTGAGAGCAGTGGCCTTATCCAAGAGGGAAGCTTTAAGCCACCAGCTTTAAGCAAATCACTATTTCCACCGAGTTCTAAGTCCTCACTAACACATAGGACATAGGACATGGGGATTCCAACCACAGACTCACAGAATGGTTTGAGTTGGAAGGAAGCTCTGGAGATCATCCAGTCAGTCTGCCAAGGTAAGATCACCTGGAGCAGGTGGCACAGGAACACATCCAGGTGGGTTTGGAATGTCTCCAGAGAGGGAACTCCATGCTCTCCCTGGGCAGCTGTTCCAGTGCTCTGCCACCCTCAGTGTAAAGAAGTTCATTCTCAGATTGAGGTGGAACTTCTTGTGGTTTATTTTATGGCCACTGCTCCTCATCCTGTCACGGGGCACCTCTGCAAAGAGTTTGGCACCATCCTCTGACACCCCTTGGAGATGTTTATATGGATTATTGAGATCCCCTCTCAGTCTTCTCCAGACTGAACAGGCCCAGCTCCTTCAGTCTCTCCCCATAATGGATGGAACCTTCTAAATATTAACAGCCTCATTCTCAAGCAGATGTAGATTACATTCATTTTTAACCTACAAGATGAGTTACATTTTTGGTAGACTTTATTAACAGTTTTGGAAGGATGAGTCATGCCACAAAGTTTTGTTATGTGTATAAGTAGTTGCACTACCTCTTGGCTATTCAGTTGAAAAACTTTCCATGATTAGCAGGGAAAAAATATGTCATTTATTGCCTTATTTTAGTGCTGTTTTACTAGAAACTTGTACAGCATTAGCTGTACCTGTACAGGGAAACTCAAGCAGCACCAACCCACAGGAGACAGATGTGTCACCCTGGATTAAAAATGTTTCTATTGGGCTCATTTATTCTAGAAAAGAGAGGGGAATAAAATACACCCAAAACAATCCCCCGGTTTGCACATAAAGGCTTTACCTAATGTTTTCAGGGCAGAACCCTCCACTAATCACAGCCTTTGCTGTAAATTGCACAGAGTACGTGTGTTGAGTCACTCGCATGGCACCCGGGCTGCTGACAGTCATCTGAACATCTTCTCCAGCCAGCAGAGAGAGGCAGACACCCCCAGAAAGTGATTCAGCCTATCCTGACATCCGTGTGTGGGACAGGGAGGGGTTGACTCATGCTCCCAAGGTGTCTGACTCCATCCCTTGCCAGGGGACGTGCGAGCACCAGCAATCAGGCGGGATGAGTCCCCCCTGTACAGAACAGCTCATTGTCTCTTCATCTGCACCAAGATCTGAGGGAGGCAATGAAGGATCTCTGGGCATTTTTACATATTTTTGCTGTGGCTTAAAAGTTCACAAATCTTGTGTTGAATGTGGATTTTGGCACCCTGGTGATGAGCAGATCTGGACCTGGCTGTGAGGGGGGAGATCTGTAGGTGGATGTCAGCAGGAACTGTGGAGTAATGTAAAGACTTTTACATCACTCTTACTTCCTGCCACAGAAATTATTCCCTAGCTCTTTCATACAGACCTAAATGACACCGCACTTTTGTCATCTTGACCACAAGTTTCCCATTCCCAACTTTCCCTGTGACTTCTAAACCGCGACATCTTCATACAGTTTACAATTCTCACAGACTGTGAGATAAACTGTTTTTACTCTCAACTTCTCCAGACCTTATTTCTAAGCAACTTTAGAGATCTCTTCAATTATAACTAAAAAAAAAAAAAAGTCCTGAAAAGTTGGATCACATAAGCACATGAGCAGTAATTTTTTATTTTGATTCTGACTCTTGCACGTGGTAACTGACGCACCTTTGTGGAGCACGAGTAGGTTTCAATTCCCTTCCAATGTTTGTTTATCAAAGGGATGAGGTTGGGTAAACACTGAAGTCACTTCAAAAAAAGCCCACTCTCACTCTTCCCACTCTGTTCTCAGTCTTGGGAGTGGAACATCCCCATCATGCACAACCACATCTCTGCAGGCATTCTTGAGCCAGGAGCAAATCAGCTCCTGTGGGGCTGGAAGCCTTGTGGCTGCAGCTCTGGGATCTGTATCCCACCTACCCACAACAAGTCAGACTGGCACACACTAGGCTTCTCTTCAAACCTCTCTGTCCTAGGAAGCCATGAGTGACACACAAGCCAAAGTCAGCACCATCAAGGCGTCAAGTCCCTGTGTCTTGAATGACACAGCACAAGAAATAATCCCTCAGATTCCTTTAGGGATGAACCCTGAAGTCCTTGCAGTGAGACATCAGCTCACCTACATTCAGCAAGAGGAGGCAGAACTCTATAATGTCCAATTTGACAGATGAAGAACCAAGATTCGAAGGATTTACCCAAGATCTCATTTAAAATTGAAGCTAAAGCAGGGAATAGTTCTCCTTCACATCACAGTGTGCTTGACAAGACATTTCAGACAGGATTCAGCTCCTACTGTAGAGAGTCAGCCCAGGGTGCCCATGGTTAAATGATATCTGTTTGCTCAAAGGAGGATCAAAGCTTAGTGCAGCCATCACAGGTGGGAATCCAGCAACGTTTGAGATATTCCAGACCACCATGTGGAGCTGGCAGATGTGACAAACTTGCAAGCAGAGGAGAAGAACATTTCTGAACTGGGAGCTAGAGTGAAGGAAGGCACTCAGGGCATTTCAAATGACACCAGATGAGACTCAAAAAAATTCTGCCTTTCTCAGGGGAGCTCATGATCACCCTTAAATGATAAACACATGTGGCACAGAGGCTGTGCAACAGGAAATGGCACAGAGAGACGAGAAAGCAGTGGGAAATAAGGCAGGTATATAAAAGTTAAATTTCTGAGAATGTCAGACCAAGGAATAGATTCTCTGAGAAAGGGAAACAAGAGCTGTTCCTTTGGATCATGAAAACATGAGTGGACTTGAGTACAATGCAGACAGTGATCTGGAGAGGACCCTGGAACACTCTGAGTGCAAGGGAAACTGCAGAAGCTCACAGGAACACCCTGAATTTCATCCTGGTTTGGTTTTCCTCCTCTGGGTCCTAATCATCATCCAGAAAAACAAAAGATCATATCAGATTTGTAAAAAGGCTCTTTGGGAAAAAAAAAAACCCATTGACATGAAAGAATCAAAGCAATGACTCCCCTGAAATTGCCATTGCTGCTTCTAAAGCCTGGGAACAAAAACAGTGCAGGGAAAGCCATCCTTGTCTATCTGGCCTATTCCTGCTATGCAGGGTTTTACAACCACTCTAATGGAAAAAAATCACACACACACACACACACACACACGCACACATGAATATTTCAAATGAACAATACACCCATTTTGGCCTTACTCAGTGTTGTCCAGCTGAGAAGAGCGGATTTTCACTAGGGGTAGGTACAGTTTTCATCACAAATCCAGCTGCAGGTCGTTGGCTGCCCATAATTTGGATGCAGTTGCTGTAGCATATTCTCTGAGTATTTCCTGTGGTGCCTGCCCTTTAAGGTTGAAAATGATGCCTGAACAGTGCTCTATTTCTTTTTTGACATTAATTCTCCTTAAGACTCCACTAAAACAAAATGGGAAGATACCAACATTTCTCCCGGGTGAGCGGGATGGCAAATATTTAGTGTGACACGAAACCTTCCCTCAGCCCCTGTGCAGAGGCAGCTCTTGCTTAATGCCAAGTGCCACATTTCAGTTCATCCCCATCCCTCACCGGCTGCTCAGGCCCCTGCGCTGTGAACCCTGTTATCCTGTTTTCCCCTTTGGGTGGCACGTTCCTCCCTGAAGCTCAGTAGGAGACGAGGAACAAGCTTTCATTTTAATGCACACAGAGTGAAAATGCATGTATACATAAAAGAGATCAAGCCAGATCCTACTTTTGTAACAACAGGGCCTGAAAGTCATTCTCCCTCATTTTTCAATTGGATTGAATTTGTTTGTGTCAGAGTAAAAGGGGTCAGAATCAGACCCCAGGTCTGATTTTCATTGTTTCCTGATGGATTTTGATGCTTGATTTTTCTTTATTCTTCCCCATCAGAGGAGGGAATGACTTGTGTCTTTTTCCCTTTATTTTCCCTCTTTATTTGTCTCTTTAAACATGGAAAAATATGGAACATTGCCAGTATATAAATAGTAAAGGGCTGCACAGACCATTTTGCCATTCATTTTCCTCACTGGATTTCAGGACAATTCCTTAAACAGTTTCTCCAGTGTGTCACCAGTCCAGTATGGCAGATGGGAGCTATTCTACCTCTTGTGAACGTGATGCAATAGTCTGACCCAGGAGCAGCCTCCTTCCATTTATGTGGCACCTCTATGCTCTAGTAAGAGCTGGAATTACCAGGGATGTAAATCCAGATCATGACACTGGGGAGACTGGGAAGAGATACCATACCAGTGTCCTGTTCTTTGCTCTTTTCTCACAGAAAATATTTTGATTTCATCAGGTGAGGGGTGAGTTTCACAACCTCAGCACCTGCTCCCTTGCTAGGGAGATCCTCTGGGACCTTCCTCCAAGGGGTATCACATCCCCATTCTCCAGGATCCAGCTCACCTGGAAACAGCATCACCCTTCCATGAGAAATAGAAAACTGCTGATGACTGGGAAAGGCAGGAAACAAAGGTAACTCCTTTCAGGGACAGATTTCCAAGTAGGTCTGGATAACAAGAAAGCCTTCTACCACCAAATCCCACTGGAATCCCACACAAGACTTGTGCTGGGTTTCTGTACAGGATAGTCCATGTCCAAGCTGGCACAAGGAGAGTTCTTGCACATTAGACCAGAGGCACACCCACATTCCCAAAACTTTCACTGTGAGAAAATCCATGCCAAGACAACTCCACAAAGGCTTGTTCACGTGGAGAGTTGCCCTCCTGCCCCTTGACAGTTAAAGGCTGGCTCATGTCCTGAAATGCTGCTTCCTGAGCCCTTTTCCTTTTGCTAAATTAAGATGTCCTTGGTGATCCCAGAAAATCTGAATCCCTCCTTAGTTCCTCCCCCAGCCCACGCCTCAGCACTGCCTTGAGGAAGTGTCCACGGGGTCACCAGGGACTGTGTTTCCAAAGTCCTTGCTTTCCTGCCCTTTCATCCCGATGCCTTTCAGCTGCCCCCAGTGCCCCCTTTTCCCTGCTGCAGGAAGAGGTGACCGGCCACACTCATCTGATCTGTGCTCTCATTATCTCAGCTGCTTCTGTCGTGTCTCCTCCTATCCATGTCCTCTGTGAACTCAGGCACTCCAAACCAGCTCCAACCCTGCAGCCATCGAGTCTTGTATCTCCTCCTGGATGCAAGCCAGAGACTGATCCTGCTGTGGGAGGCACAAGCACCCCGGGCCAAGCAGAGATGGGATAATCCACCCTCTGTTTGGGCTTGTCCTCGAATAACCTCAGTGAAGTGTCAGTCTCCTGTTCAAAATGTTGGCCATCGCCCACCACATCAAGATTGGCAAAGCTTCCCCACTGTTCTAAAACCCTCTGTATGAAGATGCCCTGTCCGTCACATGCCTCAGTGTTTATTTCACACCAGGAATGCTGTCTGAGACATGGGATGAGTTGTTTGGAAATGCCTCTGTGTCTCCATTGACTCTTCCTGGTGAATCATGGAATGGTTTGAGAGGGAAGGGTCCTTAAAACTCATCTCATTCCAACTCCCTGCCATGGATAGAGACACCTTTCATTCTCCCAGGTGGCTCAGATCCTATCCAACCTGGTCCTGGACACTTCCAGGGATGGGGTTCAAACTGAAATAGTCAAAGAAGAACATGGTAAGATGAATATTAAGTAACAGAGGTTTGGCGTCCACCAACTCCCCACAAGAGCTCATAGGGGAACACTGAGTCTCAACGAGGTGAAGAGAGGAGAAAGGAGAACTGCTGAAACCTGTTCCTGGCTCCAGGACAAGCAGAATAGCCCACAGTGGCTCCTGCAGAGCAGAAGCTGGCAGACCCAACATGATCTGGGCATATTCAAGTGACACAACACAATGAATTTATACCTCTGAAGACCAAGCAGGCAAAACAAGCCCCCAACACCCTCCTGATGTGAGAAGGGCGCCATGGTCAGTCAGAGGACATCCTAGAACAGCCAGACAGAGTTACCAACATCCTCAGGGGGTAGGAGAAAGACAACATCTCTCCTGTCACATCACTGAGAAGAAGACTGGTCTCCAACAGGCCTATGTGTACACAGCCCTCATCAGCATGAAAATTCACTTTTTGCTTTCTATGACAGCCTTGCTGACTGCAGGTATCTCAGGTTTTACCTATTTATGTAGGGAAAGAAGCTGCTGACACCTGGCGCAGAGCTGGAACATTTCTGGCAACAACTGGGGGAAATCTCAGTCCCTGTATAAGCAGAGGTCCACAAACAAGCCTCAACTCACTTGGCTAACTGGGGTCTTTGATCCTGTGTGGTGAATTGTCGCCACAGACTGGCTCATAAAAACCAGCAGAGAGGAGAAGGACACATGGGAAGAGAACCTGGTGGTGATATCTGAACCCCAAATGAGAAACACGATTGTTTATAGACCCGGAGTCCAGCTGGCAGAATCTGCCATGCCCATCCTGTTAAAATCCCTCAGTTGTTGTATCCAATCTGCCTAATGGGAATGGTTCCTGGACTGTATGAATTTGTTTTCTCATGCCTGGGAAAGCTTTGGGAAAGGGCTGGCAGGCAAAACTCTACCAGAGACCAATTTAGCACAAATACCTGTGTGCTAGTGCTTGGGCTCCAACACTGTTACAGGTATAGACAAAATCTTATCACAATCCTCTGTTTATCACAACCATGGTTGTATAATCCTTTTCATCATGTTAAAAATAATGTGGAAGACCTTTGGCTCAACTCCTCAATGCCTGGAGATAAAGCTTTTCATATTATAAGATTTTCCAGGCTGGCCAGAGTAAATTAGTCCAGGTGGCTGCTGTGTTTGGACAGCTCTGGGGAGCCCAGGCATGGCAGGTAGAGCTTAGGTGAAGTGAAATACAGATGTGGGGACAGGTCTCTGCCAGAAAAATGTTATTTTAGCAGTGTAGGGTAATCCTTCCAGGACTCTGGTGTCAGCTATGCTCCCAAAGTGATGCCTGAGGAAAATGTCAGCATGAGTCCATTGCTAGAAATCCTGACCTCTGCAGAGCAGCCTCTTCCGCAACAGCTCCACCCAGCCGCCAGAGCCTCTGATGGGATTCTAATGGCAGAGTTCAAGGAAATGACAACACACAAACTCACTTTGCAGGGGGAACAATGCATGGCAGATGTCTAAGAATTTAATTTGGGAATTTGGAGTGAGTTTGGTGATTTGACTCAGTCCTAAAGAAGCTGGAGGCAATCAGGAAACAGAGAGACACACACAGTCTTACTTTTGGAGTTCCTGTTGGTGTGGCATAAATCATATAGAAGTATTTATAACACAACACTATTTACTTTGAAATGGCTCTTCTGTTTTGAATCTTCTCCTAAATATTAAGAAAATGGAAAGGAAAGAATTCACTGTTTTCCTTTCAGCAAAAGCAGATTTTTTTTTCTCACTGAAAGAACCCCACTTCAGCAGACGCTACTTTGAAGATGTTTGTGAAGAACAGTTCTTTCCTTTGTGATTTTTGGAATCACAATTCTTAGTAATTCTACTAATGGTGTTTTCAATGTCAGTGTGAGGCTGCATGGATGGTGTTTTCAATTAGAAGAGCTGCTGTTGTCACATAAATTTGGGTTCATGTGGACCAGTTACCCACATTGCAGCAGCAAGAACTCAATTGCCAAAATCTCTCTAGGATCTTCCCACCATGCCCAAGTTCACCTTTTCCCAGTGCATCCTCTGGAAATCATGAATCCCAAAAATCCCTGACTCTCAGGTGGGCAGGGATGGCACTGAAGCTGACAGAGACACTCAGAACCAACAACCATGTGTATCTCTGTCTTCTAATGACCCACAGACACAAAGGAGAGATGGTCTGCCCTGAGCTTGGTCTAAATCCCTCCAGGCACCAATCACCTGGGTTAATTCTGCATTAGAAATGTGCTGAGAAAGCAGCACCCAGGATTTCCCGGGCACAGATTAGCTTGTTTGGAAATAGAGCATGAGAACTGCTCTTCGTGTCTATTTTTGTCAAAAGCTGTATGAATTGCCACTCTTTTCAGGGCGAGGTGCCCTCTGCACAGTCATCACTGTAATTATAAAGACTTTTGAGTTAAATCCACATTAATCTGAAGCCTTTAAGTGCTGTCTCAGAATGACACTGAAAAAGAACCCCACCTGAGCCCCTAAAAGTGAACAGCCACAGACGAGAGGATATGAAGCTTCTTGAGAGACTCCAAGAGATTTCATTGGAAATGGTCCACCAGGATGTTCTGACAACACCTCCAGCAAGGACTGGATTTAACTCTGTGCAAACAGAGCAAAATCCCTCTTTATAGGGAATGTTAGAAGGCAGGGGAGTCACACAAATCTGGCTCAACCTGGCAGGAGCACAACCATCTCTAGAAATGTCCATTGCTATTTCCTGCCGAGAACTTAATTTTTGTCCCTTTGCTAATTAAAACAGTCTTCCTAGAACAGCAGGGACAAAAACCCCACCCCAACCATGGTTACTTCAACTGGTAAGAATATGATGGCAAAATCCAAGAGGGGTTATTCTTGGAGGAAAAATCACATTTCACATGCAACAGCTGGTTCTTTGTGAAGGACACTTTAGTTACAACGTCTAGTGGCCAATTCTTTGCTAAGATTTTCATGTGTATCAAATCCAGCAGAGCTGCTTTGAGTTTGAATCCTGAAAATATCAGAAGCAGCCTCCTACACTGAGATTTTTCAGACCTAAAGATATTTGAACTCTACTGTTAGGAACCCTTAGAAGAGAAACACACCTTAAGAAACTACTGGAATGCAGTGAAATGGTGAAAAAAACCATTTTGCTAAGAAAAAGAGCACATGCCTCCATTTAGCATAAAATCTTTTCCCAGCCATTTCTATGAGTAGGGACGGTTGGCATGAAACAGCAGGACTCCACAAACATGTACAATATATGTGCATTTCAACACTGCAATCTGACATCTGTTACAGCACCCCTATCTTGTCACTCCAAATTTTTTTTGTTTATGTTTTAATTTGGATGAGGACCACAGACATTGGGAAAGATGTAAACCTGCCTACCACAAGTTGAAAGGATGTTGTAATCCTGCAAGTCAGGGCTAAAATAGTGTAAAAGAGGGAAGCAGCACCTCAGTGCTGGAAAGGAAAGCCCAAGGAGTTCCACTGTTTGCTTCAGAGAGCGACCACAAGGATCCCTTTTTCCTTAGCACAGATCTGGGGGAGATTTGGACCCTGCACCCAGAAATCAGCAACTAAGCCAAGCCTAATTCTGTTGACTGCTAAGTTCTGCCCCAGCCAGGGGCAGAAACAGGGTGGCCCAGAGTGCTTGGTGGGAATTGTTCTTGCCATCACCTGAGCCAAGCATGGGAATTGTTTGGGTTGGTGTTGACTGATGGGAGCTAAAAATGTGCCAAGGGCTGTGCTGGTAATTGAAGCAGAGGATGAACAAGATCTGGTGGCTGTGCTCATGTTCTGATGTGTTTTGGTTTATCAGCAGGGATGAAACGCAACAGACTTGTCCCAGGATTGGGAAAACAACATCTCCTGCCAGGGCTTCGTAGGGGAACTTCCTGCTGAAAACAGCTCCCACGGGCTGTTCCCTGGAGATCAGACAACATCAAGGCAATGCTTTAAAGGGTCTGTGACAGCACCAAGCAGGAATCCTTCAAACCTCCTCTGGTGGATGGCTTGGCCTGGACACAGAAAGCCTGTAGGCAATTAGGAAAAGAACTTCATTCCAGCTCTGGGAATGATTTTGGCCTGATGGGAAAGAGGAAGGGACCCAGTTCAGATCACACTCACTGTCAAAAGAAAGTGATCTCCATCCAGAGATGTGTCGGCAGTGCACACTTTGTAACCTTATGGTTTATAAACCTCTGATGTTGTGTAGGGGGCCTTTGGTGGAAATGCCTCAGCTGAGGGGACTGGTCTCTGGAAAAGAAGGAGCGTCTCAACATTCCTGGAGAGTACATAGGGCTGGCATCAACGAGGCAAGTCTGGCAGAGTGTTCCTGTGAGGGGGAGTGACAAAGTGGCAAAAACTGATGTGGTGCAGCTGGTGCTGTCTTGCAGTGGGGTACTTAAGGCACCAGGGACATGATTTCCAAGGATAACAGCAGGGAACTTTCTCCCTCTGCTTCCCACGTTTTGTACACTCTGCAAAGACCTATGTGATAGGTAGCAGGTCAGAACTTGGTGTCCACGCATTAAGTCATGCTCGTCCTGGCTTATGTCCTGGGCCTTTTTGCCTTCTGCAAACATTTTTGGGACCTTGATGTACATCAGACAGGGGCTTCTGTGCGTGGTGGCTGTCCCCCCTCAGTGACCCTCTGTGTGAAGACATGGATGTTCTGAGGGCACTGAGAGCATGAGGTTGGTCAAATGCCAGTTAGGACAAAAGTAATTTCGGGAAATTTCTACTGACTCAGTAATTTTGCTGCACGCCCAGACTCAGAACAGTCACCTCAAACTAATCATTAAAAAACAATTAACAGTTTCTGAAGTGAGACAGTTCTTTCCTTCAAAACTCAACGATTTTGAGTTGCATCAACCTGAACTGCTCCACCTCCATCAGGGGTAGAAGGCCAGAGTAGTCCCTGCCCAGCAGGGCATCTTTTCCATGTTTTTTTTGCACATCCCAGAGCCTATGTGCTCCCTGTTTATCCATGCTCTCCTAGATGCCTGACAAGAATCTTGCACTAGAGCAACCTGAAGCTAAAAAGAATCATATTTTCAACTTTTCCTTTGCTCTTATCCCACACTTCCTATGAGAGGTGTATCTCCAGAAAGCCTGCACCATGGAATTACCCAAAAAAGTCTGAATTTCCTGCCAGAAATCTGCTTGACAAGAACCCAAACCTCTCTCCATGCCTCAGTTTCCTGGCTGGCTCCCAGCTCCTGGGAACAGCATGAGCTAATGCTGTTGTAGTGCTCTGATGATGTAACCCCTTCCCAGTGATTACCACAGTCTGACAAAACCTAAAATTGGCAGCACTGGCCCCCTGCCAGCGCTGTCCCGTGAATGGTGACTCATCTTTCCTGGCTGTGCCGTGTCCTGTGTGTGACGGTGACACGTGGTACGGAACAGACGGGGTTTTATCTGCACTCCAAAAATAAGAGCCAGAGACATGGCAAGGTGGTGGACAGAGAAGCTGCAGGTGGGGATGGGTGAGGGGATGACATCTCTCTTTGGGCTGGCTCCAAATCCCATTAGAAAAAGAAAAAATAGCTGTCCCTGGCTCTGAAGGCTCCTGGATCCCACTGCACTGGGACAATACGGCTGATGATGGGACAAGCTGTCCCATGCCAGTGTGCCTCAGGCTTGGCCTGCTCTCAGCATGCCAGAGCAAGGCGTCCTCAGCGCCACTGCCAACTGTGGAGATGGCTTTTTGATGCTGCTGGGAATTGGCCGGGGACCAGCGGCTCCTTTCCAGCAGGGCACCAAATCGCTCCCTGTCATCCGGCTTTGGTGGGAAGGAGGGGAAGGCAGGAACAGAGCCATATGCCCCAGTCTGGCAGAGCACTGGAGTCATATGAGTGGCCTCCCAGGCGAGCTGCTTATGAGTTCAGAGCTATCTGGGTCTCCTTGGGCTGCTGGTGAACATTTAAAGGGAAACTGTGGTGGAATCAGGACAAATTTTCAGGGCAGATCATCCTGATCCTCCCTGCCCAGCAAGCACATGACTGGTGGGGTCCCTTTCCCACATGGCAATGAGCAAGTGCTTTTCTGCTTGTGCCTCTTCTGTCACAGGAAACAAGGCCTGGGTGATGGATATCTCCACTTCTTTTAATCCCCAAGGAATGACATGAGAAAAAAGGAAAAACTAATATCTGCCTTTGGGCAAAGTTTTAGCATCTCGTTTTCTTCGTGATCTGTCTCAGAACCTGAGCCAAAGCCCAGAGTGTGGCTCTGGTAGACCTTGTCCCCTCCCCATCTCCTGTTACTGAGGACTTTATAAGGCAAAGACTTATTTAGTCATACAGTGAAGCTCTCTTGGTGGACCTTAGGAAAAATGCACCAGTCAGGAAGAAGATTTCTGCTTTGCAGAAATGGGACTTTCCCACAACGAATCTGCAGATGCCATATATAATTTTGCACTGATCCCCACGGGATCTGGTGCCTGTGTAGAACAAACCCTGGTTTATTTATGAGGTTATGGGACTCAGCATAAATGGGGACAATTTTGTGTTGTGAGGTCACAGAGATTGGGTTTGGGGGTTTGGATTCCTGTTTGAACATTGTTGGACACACCTGTTTGGCCCAGGCCAGCATGAAGGGTCTTGCACTAACTTTCAGTGCTCCTTCAAGTGGTGAAAAGGATGAAATTTCAAATCTCATGAGTCTTTTTTTTAACTTTCACTGGAGACCTGGGGATTTTAGTCTCCTCATTTATGTTCAGGCCAGTGGTGATGTCACTTGAAACTCACATTTTTGAACATCTACAGGCTGAAGGACCCTTTCTAACTCCATTGACCAGCTGAGTCTTCTAAATTAAGTGACAGGGAAAATGATCTTTTGTTTGTCCCTGCAAAAAGGAATCATGAATGATTATAAATGGTCCCCAGACATGACACAGACAAGGGAGAACATGATAAAAAATAGGACTTTGCTTTGGGAGGGACAAGATGATTTGCAAACTCCACCAGGATAACTCTGCAGCCAGCACACATCCATAGCTGAGATGTCTGAAATCCATTTTAATGCCTAATTTCTATCACTCTGCTTAAATAAAATGACCCCCCAAACCCCATAAGGTAATGTTGCTTTTCCTTAAATACATGAGCAGCTTCAGCCTACTTTTGAGGGCTGTGGAGAGTGCAAACACCTCCCAAAATCCCAGAGACTCCAGCAGGACTTTGCAAAAGGAATGTTTATGCTGCTAGTCTCTTTCAGATCAACTGTAGGGTTATCGAGGAGATGGACACAGCATCTGTGGAGAGATGTGGCATTTTTTAGAGGGAGAGACCCTGTGCTGAAAACTGCAGCTTCATACAGGCAGAAATCTTTGTGTAAAGAACTTGTGACATGAATGGAAGGATGTTGGTGCTTCAGCTAAATCTCATTAAACTTTAAAGAAGCCATGTTAAAAAAAAAATTAAGTGGGAGAAAACCTCTTTAAGAGGAGATTTATGCCAGAAAAACTGGAATCCCTCTCACCTCCCTGTCTGCCTAGAGGTTGGGTGTCTCCTTTAAGCTGGTTTGATCTGTTCCTTCCCACTTGGTGTGGAGGAACCAGCACCTCTGTGGGGTGAAGGGGTTTAAGGATGGTTTGTTCTACAAGGAGTGAGGTGGATTATCTGCTGGGAGTGATTATGGAATGAGGATCTGGGTTGCTGACCTTTTTCTGTTGTTAATGCTACATTTTCCTCTGCAAATAGGTGATTTAAATCATGGGAAGTCCTCTGGCCATTGTTGCCCAGGAGTCTGAGAGATGGACACCCTTTTATCCTCTCCTAAACCTCAGACACAGTTAGGCTGACTGAGGGACAATGCTGCATCCTCTCCAGCATCCCTTCCCCTTCAGCCTAACCCCAATGACAGGTATAAATGCACCAGATTCCCTGGAGAAAGGTGCTGCTGCTGGTTGAGCATCTCACCCCACCTCCTTCAGCTGCTTTGGACATGAGCTGTTCCATGTGTTGGATCCCTTCTTTCCCCCCTCACCTTCTCTTGACTCTGTTTTGGGCCCACCCAGCTGTAGTTGTAGCAGATGAATCCTTCACAGGTTCATCTGTGAAGCCTACCAACACCAGCTCCTTCCATATGGATACTCAGGAGCTCATGTTGTTCCATTTGCTCCACCAACCAAAGAATTCCAGCTCAGGCTCTCAACATTTGCCTTCCACTGCCCACCTGGTGGAGTACATGGAGTTCTCACCTCTTTTCTCTCAGTGCTCTTTTCTCCTGTTCCTCAGACAAGGGCAGCAAAGCTGGGATGTGCTTTGCCTTTTGCTGGGGATATGATGAAGGAATGAATCCTGACTCTCATGAAGTCCCAGCTTGGGTCTTGTCCCCAGCTTTACTGGGGCTGGGTCTTGACCTCAAATTCCAGCTCCAGCACTTCTGCTGCTGGACATTCTCACTTTTGGGTGAAACCTCTCGGTTCTTTGAGTGCTGAGGAACAGCAGACACAGGTCCCACCCAGCCCTCTCACACAGGTACCTCTCATGGTGAAATAGTTCTTGCAAGGCATGATGAGGTTTTTCTTTCTTTCTTTCTTTCACCCACCCAATAGATTGAAACCCAGGAAATTAAGAATTTTCCTGGTTGTATTCCTTTCTACTCATCCCTCCAAGATCAGCCCTTTCTACCACCATGCTGTGTAGCAGAAATGCTTTGGAGGAGATGCTCTGGGTCTGAGTAAAGACCTCCAGTGCGTTCACTCTTCTTTCCTCAACAGCTCTCTTAACACAGGAATTAGGAGACAAAAGCAAAACTTCCTGATAGCCATTCCAATAACTCCCTTTCTAAAGCTCCTTAAATAGAAGTTGACCTGTCTGGGGAGAAGTGGAGCTTGGGCTTGGTATTGCAATCTAAAGAGAAGGGACGGCTGGAACTTGGAGGAGGGATGTGTGCCACAGGAAATGGTGAACTGACCTGGTCTGGCACTAAATGAATCCATAAAAGTCTGTGGGGGATGTATGGAAGCAGCTGGAGTCTAGACATATCAGCAGGGGCTGTACCTGGGCTTTTAAGCCCTTCCCTGGGCTGTTTTTCCAGTGTGCATTCCTCAAGGATGCAGCTGATGCTGTCCCTGTTTAAAGGCAGAACTGGCCCTTTCCATCTACCATCCATCTTCCACCCATCTCCCTTTGCTTTTCGCCTGCTTTAAGTGAAAATCCTTGATGCTCCCTTTCACAACAGCTCCTCTTAGCATTTAATTTGCTTTTATATAATTATGGACCGGCCGCGAGGAGGAGGAGGAGGAGGAGGAGATGGAGTAGGGCGTGGAGGAGGAGGTGGAAGAGAGAAGCACTGAACGGGCATAGAGGAGCTCTAGGAAACCTTGCACCGGAGTCAAGGAGCGCTGAGCAAGCTCTGCTGCTCTCATCCACCAGCGCCCGCATCCTTGGCACAGGTGGGGAGGGAGGCAGGGAGAGGATGCACTGGGGACCCGGCGAGCTCGGCTGCTGGAGCGTGGCAAGCAAAGAGCCCTCCAGGGCTCGGGGAGGCAGGCGGGGACGTGCGCTGCCTTGGAAGAGAGCGCAGCCGGCTCGGCGCGCTGGAGGAGCAGAGGAACTGCAAAGCCGAGGAAGGGAGGGGAGGGGGATGCTGGAAAAATGATGCAGCTCGTTCAGTGGATTAGGCAGCCGTGCCTGGAAGTGGCAAAGTGGAAGAGCCACTGATTTGAAAGCCTGGAGGGATTATTCTCCCGCGTTGTCTGACTCACAGCACAACAGAGGCCAACAAACTTCACCCGGCGCTTTCTGCGGCATGTCCAACAATCTGCAGAACGCCCTGGCAAACCTCCTGGGTTGTGATTTCTGCATTTTCAGTCGGGTTAATAATGTTGGAAGCAGCAGGAAAAGGGGGCTGGCAAATGTGAGCCATTCTAGCAGGAGTTGTAGAAAAGCATATTCATCATGTCAGCACTTTGGAGGCCTGGAGAGCTCGTGATGAGAGGTTTCAAGAAAAGACTGCATAAATAGGAGGAGGGAGGCTTCTATAAACAATTGTGATGGACATGCTGGAAATACAGAGGAAAGGGAGAGTGGCTGACCTTCCTTGATGCTGTAGATAGTGGTGACCTTGGCAAAACCAGCAAAATTTTACCCCAAAGCAAATTCCAATTTCATTTCCCACCTCAGCTCCAAAAACTCCTGAGAAATGACAGGCCCCAACCAGGCTGTCTTTGGTAAGCTGAGTGTCACCCGTGGTGCATGAACTGAACAGGGCCTGAATAACCAAGCAGCTCCACTGCTGGTCCTTGGAAAGGATGGTTGTCCCCCAGGCTGGTTACCCCCAGGCTGCCAGTATGGCCATGGGCTCGGAGAGCTGCTCATGCCAGGGCTGGGACAGGGCCATGTCCCTCTCAGCTGGGACAGATGCCCCATGCTCAGCACATCACAGCAGTGGCGGACATCAGAATTGTCAAAATATTCCCTGTGGTGTCTTCCAAGCCTCATCTCATCATTTAACTGCCTTTCCAATTAAACCTCCACTACATCCCTGTCCCTATACAATCCCCTCCCCTGCCTTCCCCTTCTCTTTTCCTGGGCCTGGTGAGAACCATGGTACCAATGACAAGTCCTTAATTCCTGGGCACTCATCAGAAAGGGCCCTACAGCATTTAGCTGTTAAAACCCCCCTTTTTTACACTTAACACCATCAGAGCATTGCATAGGCATTGAACCATTTGTCCTCACAACACAAACTCATATCTGGCCAGTTTTATCACCCTACTTATGTAAGGAGGGAAACTGAGGCAGGGAATGGTTGTGTTTGCCCAGTGCCAAGCGACAAACAAGTGGTGCCACAGCAGTAGAGCCCGCTTGCCTCCTCCTGACACCACCATCATTCCTTTAGCCTGAACTAGTCTGGGAAGAGCTGGGGGTGGAAGAGCTGAATCCCATCTTTTCCTTGACACTGGCTTTTTTTTTTTTCTCCTCAGAGGAACGAGTTAAAATTTTACCCAGCGAACGCAGCAGAGATTTGTCCCAGAGTGGTAGCCCCCAGCCAGGGTGGGAAGTGAGCAACGCATCCATCAGCTGCTGGGCGCTGGGAGCAGAGGGGAGAGGCTGGAAAGGTGGGGAAGAGGGGGCCACTTACATGGTAATGTTTCTGCACGGTTCTTTTGGATCATTATGCAGAGCTGTAGCACCAGTTGAGGGGCGCTCTCGAGGAACGTTTCCAGGAGGCGCAGCATGTTTACGTCTGCATATTCGTACATCATAGCCCAGTAGAAACGCCGCTGGTGTTCCTTCCGCCTCTGGCTCTGGATCCCCAGGTACATTGTTCGGATATACCTGCAGGGAACAGGAGGGAAAAGCTGGGCGTGAGATGTCAGAGTTGCAGCAAAATCTTTTTGTGGGGGAATGGGGTTCTGGGGAGACACAGGGGTCTTCTGCTCCCTCCTGTCAGATCTGAGGAGGACTTTTAGAATGGGACTCATCATTAATGTTGGAAAAGACCTCCAAGATCATCAAGTCCAGCCTTAAACTGGATGCCACCCTGAGAACAAGACCATATAATGAAATGCATTTGGTGTGGTAAGGGTGGGAAAACTTTAACTGGTACCACCCAAATGTGAAGCCTGGGAGTTGGAAATGCTCTTGAAACACAAGAAAACAACTCCCTCACCTAATTTTCATCACAAGAAGAGAACCCACATGAAAAATACTGGTCCTAACACTTGTAAGTGGCTTGACAGACCATCTAAACCCCCTCAGCACTCTGGTAAGGAGCTTTTCTCACAGATCCCAGAGCTCAAGAAGTGTTTGGACCACACTTTCAGGCTCATTGTGAGACTCAGGAAGTTGTCCAGGAATTAGAATCTGACAATCCTTGTAGGTCTCTTCCAGCTCAGAATATTCTGTGATTCTATGATTTGACCCTATTTCATCATAGGTGGAGCAGTGAGACACCACCTTCACATGCAGCATGTGTGTGACCCACAGGTGTGAAAGGCCACAGTTTGTCACTGGTCAGCTTTGAGATTTTGGGCAATGTTGGAGTACAAGGAGGCGTCTCGTGCATGGGCAGGCACAGCTCTACCATTGCCTCTGTCTGAGGATTCGTGGCATTTAAGAAAAAAACCCTAACAGAGACCTTTCTAATGCCTGTTGATATCACAGAATCCCAGAATGGTTTGGGTTGGAAGGGACCTTAAAATTCATCTTGTTCCAACCCCCTGCCATAGATAGGGGCACCTTCCACTATTCCAGGTTGCTCCAAGCCCCACCCAGCCCAGCCTTGGACACTTCCAAGGATCGACAATCTAACATTGGGCCTTCTTCCTTCTCTTCTTGAGCGGTGGCTGTAACCTCGTTTGGGATGGGAACCATTTCACCTAATGCCGACCCTGAAGCAGTCTGAGCCAGTCAATAGTCGGAAATGTCCCCTCCCGGGACTGTTCATCTGTCCCAGCTCCGCTGCCAGCACGGCAGCGGGATGAAGCGCCTTCTGGAGGCTCTGGGAGGGGCTCACGGCACAAGCTGGGGTTTGGCCAAAACGATTAGATCATCCCCTGCCACTCGGGCGAGACTGCACAGGCGGGGAGAGCAGGAGGGAAGGACGTGAGCCTGGACAGCCTACGGATCTCCGAATGACACCCAGGCACGGGGGGCTGGGAGAGAAGCAGAGGCAGCTCTGCGAACCCTGTCCTTTATCCAGCATCTCGTCCTTCCTGCCCGCTCGCAGCTGACTGGCACAGGAGGCGAAAAATCCCGAAAGAGGACCGCAAGGACACACAGAAAATGACGCAGGAAAGCCACCAGATGGGGCTCGACACTCGAGAAAATGCTACGCCAGTCATACGACGCTGGTGACACTGGTGTGACATCCACAGCAGACCCCGAGTGGGATGGAAATGGCCGTGGAGCACCTGCTCTCCCAACACGCCCAAATCCACCACCTGCACTTAGCATTTCCATGGAAGACCCCAATCCCAGGGGCTGCAGCGTGACACAGGCATCCTGCCTTCCTTTCACCCAGGAATTAAATAAATGCAGTTTAGCTGGAAAGGCAAAGGCAGGGAGAGTGTCGTGGCTCAAGGAGAAAGCAGAGAAAAGGAGAATGCAATGGTTTTTATCATGTCAGTGACACAGGGCCAGCAAAAGCCAAGTGGTGGTGCCCATAAGGTGCTGCCCCTTGGCAAAGGCACCGCCACCTCTGCCAAATTCCACCAAATCTGCCCTGTAGTCCTGGATGGTCTCCCCCTCCCCAGAAGCTCCCATTCCTGCTGGTACACAAAACCTAAACTCCTCTTCAGAAGGTTAAACCACTAATTTCTCATCACCTCAGCCAGGGACAAGAAGAATTTATTGGTTTTCACCCTGCAGCAGTCTTTTACCTCTTTGCACATAGTTGCCATGTAAACCTTTCATTTCTCCAGATTACAAAAAGATCACAGCTCCATAGAATCTTAGAATTATTAAGGTTTGAAAATACCTCTAAGATAATCGAGTTCAACCATTGCCCCAGCACTGCCAAGACCACCACCAATCCGTGTCCCCAAGTGCCACATCCACATGGCTTTTAAGTCCCTCCAGAGATGATGACTCCATCATCTCCCTGACCAGTCACTTCCAATGCCTGATAACCCTTTCCCTGAAGGAATTCTTCCTGACGTCCAACCTGAACCTTCCCTGGTGCAACTTGAGGCTGTTTGCTCTCATCCTCTCCCTGTTCCCTGGGAGCAGAGCCCAAGTCCCCTCAGCTGCCCCCTCCTGTTAAGAGGGCAAGAAGGTCCCCCTGAACCTCATTTTCTCCAGAAAAAAAAAAAAAAAATTCAGTGCCTTCCCACAGTTCACATTTCCTACACCTCTACTTCTTCCACACTGCTGTTCCCAAAAGCTGTCTCCACTTTTGGGTTATTTTTAAGACCATCTTTACTTTTCCCAGCCTCCATGTTGGCTGAACCAAACTGCAACAACGACATTGGGCCACTCAAAAATATGAAGAAGAAATTACCAGAAGGGACAGAATGTCCTGCAATGATTTCTCCTGGATCTCTGGGGTTAGGGTGAATCTCTAGGGAATCACCACCATCCACAGTTTAAGCAAAGATTTTTACTGGCCACAGAAAGAGGACATGACACCAATCCATGGAAGCAGAATGCATGGGAAAAAATTCAAATTCATGGGATTGACACAGTGTCCTGATCCTGTCTCCATCAGTGGCCATGGCACAAACACCAAGTTCTCCCTGACTGCTGAGCCCACAGCCTTTGGTAAAGGTCACCTGCGTTGAGCCTCTTCCATGGATGGGGAAACTGAGCCAGAGAGCACCCAAAAGGTGCTCTCAAAGTTTTTCTGGCATCAAACCCCAGATCTTTCAGTGCTGTCCTCTGCCTCTAAACACCATATGAGTGGAGCACAGCCCTACCAGCTGATGCTCTTCCATCAAGGGTGGACATAATTCCTTCACAGCATAAATCCCAGCCCTGCCCAGTCTGACCCCAAAGGACAAATCTGTCCCTATCCTATGGGACTGTGACCTCAGGAACACCTTGGCAAATATTAGGCAGTGTGAACAAAGCAGCTCCAAGGACCATTTGCAACTGGAAGCAAATGAATTTCCTTTATCTTCAGTCCATGAAAAAAAAATGTTGCTCTGTCTTCAACATCCTTCAGACCAAAATCTGACAAAGAGAGGAAAGGAATGACTAGGATCCCATTCTTTCTTGATGCCAGCAGATTGTGAGAATAACTGGGAAAAGTAATATTTCCACCTTGTGGGCTTTCAGCAAGTAATAAATACCTACTTAATTAACCAACATAAAATTTCACCCAGCTCCAACATTGACAATGCTTAACCCTATTTCCAAACACCAATGTACAGAACTGGTGTAAACAGTTTTATTCCATGTCATCTGTTTCCTTGTGTTATTTTATTTACTTCTTTGAGGGTCTTTTAAACTTTCCCTAACATTGGTTAAGTGTAGACAACTTAAGAAGAATTAAAAAAAAAAAAAAAATCAATGTCATTTCACCTGAAATTCGTTGTTCCCGGTCAAGCTGGTGGCAAACAAGCTTCTATAATTAGACTTTAAAATCCATATTCAGGCCTGATCTTCAGTCTTTAGCAACACGATGCTTCCTCTTATGTCAGTGAAAACCATTCACTGCTCCATGCTTTTGAAAATCAGGCTAATTTATTTATTTAAGAGCTTAATTTTGGATACAGGAGCCTAACTTTGGGCTTTTTTTTTGAATGCTGGCTATTTTTATATATGAGTGTGTGTATTTGTGTGTATTTTTAGTCCTAAGTCTCATCACGGCTTCAAGAGATAGAACTAATTTGGGGTTGGGAGGGGGATTGGGGTGATGTTTTTTATTTATTTTTTTAGTGCACAAAGGATTTGCTGTCCCCTCCCTCCTGGCAGGGCTCCCAGAATTCCTGTTGGTATAATTACCCTCACACTTATTTACTACGAATGTCACAGCAGCACAAGAACTGCTCGGGTCAAAGTCACTGCTGTCCCTGCGCCAGAGCGCCTTTCTAAGGAGCCAAATCCACCAAATGTGGTCAAATAACCTTTGAAAAGAGCTGCAGGAGCCCACCAGGAGGGAGAAGAGGAGATGTTCCTGGTGTAAAAACACAACCCACCCTGAGCTCTGTGGAAAAAGCTGCTCCATGGGGATGACAGGGGATGGATTCTGGAGGCTGAGGCTCTGGTTTGGTATCATGGAACGAAGCAGTCCCTGGCCAGCTGGCGAGGCTCAGTTCTGCGTGGCTATGTCTATCTAGTTGGCCCTGGCCAAAATTTCCAAAACTGTTGACAGTTTTACGGGGTGAACTATTGCAGGGTCGTGCCTGGGCCTTGGCATGAGGGATTTACAGAGGTGGCTCCCAGTGTCACCAGGAAATGTAGGAGGATGCCTTTGGCAACAGGCTGGTTGAGGGGAGGAGGATGTAGATATGTAAAAGGGTCAGAGCCCTTTTGGGAGCCCAGAAAGGCACATCAGGCACATCAGGCTGTGCTTTGGGGGCAGAAGAGTCCTGGTGGCCTGTCCCACACAGCCACAAGCTGACCAAGGGCAGGAATCCCAGGCTGTAACAGTCTGATCACTTTTCCTGAGGACAATGGGCCAAGACACAAGAAATGAGCTCTCTCATCCTCCAAAACCAGGAAACCTCCTCCATATTCAGCATTGGGAATGATTCCTGGCCCTTGTAGGTTGCTGAAACCTGCACAGGTTGTGATGACTTGGGAGAGTCCGAATATGCCTGGACCATTCTAATGATTATATTCAGATTTTGCCATGGAATCACAGAATACCCTGAGTTGGGAGGGACCCACAAGGATCATTGAGTCCAACCCCTGGCCCTGTACAGGGTGTGGTGAAATTGCAGTGCCCATGAACAGGTCTTGAAATTACTTGGTTTATCAGTGCAGGTATATGAAAAATCAATTTTGCTCGTGCCCAGCCTTCTGTTGGGGTGGAATGCTGGAGAGACAGCTCTGATGCTGTGGTAGGCAAAACATTGGGGTGTTACCAACACCTTCCCAGCTCCAAATGCAAAGCACAGCAGTGTGGGGGCTGTTGTGGGGAAAACAAACTCCATCTCAGCCAGACCCAACCAGAGAATCACAGAATCTCTGAGGCTGGAAAATATCTCTAAGATCAAGTCCAACCAGCAAGCCAGCACCATCATGTTCAACACTAAGCCATGGCCACAAATGCCATATCCACACTTCTTGAACACTTCTAGGGATGGTGGCTCCACAACCTGATGGAGCTTGGGGCCGTTCTCTCTTCTCCTGTCCCTGTTCCCTGGGAGCAGAGCCCGACCCCCCTGGCTGCCCCCTCCTGTCAGGGAGTTGTGCAGAGTCACAAGGTCCCCCCTGAGCCTCCTTTTCTCCAGGCTGAGCCCCTTTCCCAGCTCCCTCAGCCCCTCCTGGTCCTCCAGCCTCTTCCCCAGCTCCGTTACCTTCCCTGGACATGCTGCAGCCCTTCAATGTCCCTCTTGCCATGAGGGTCCCAGAGCTGTCCCCAGCACTGGAGGTGCCCCACAGTGCCAGCGCAGTGAACAGTCACTGTCCTGGACCTGCTGGCCACACTATTGCTGGATATTCCAGCCAGGCAGCCCTTGGGCTTCTTGGCCACCTGTCACTCTGCTGGCTTGTGTTCAGAAATGCCCTGTGGCACTACAGGAGCGTGGTTGTGACCTTGGTGACGTGGCAGCAACACACATCATATGGATGGGCACCAACCTTCTCCCTGGTGTTCCCTCCTGGAGGAAGAGAATGGGAATGGGGGATGTCCTTCAGCTGAGGGCTCACCCTCCTGCCACCTTGCCTTCCTGCAAGGGGCTTCGTGCGCTGGAGGGTGTTCCCAGATTAAAATCCCTCTCCTCAGAGGGGAGGAAACGAGGCCATGCGTAACTGCTGGGCTGGAAGGCTGGGAGCAGAGGCTGCCTGAACATCCCCTTACAATGAGGTTATGTGAGGCCAGATCTCAGCTGGAGCGAGCTGGCATCCACAGGGCTCTGGCAATTTACACCAGCTGCGGCTTTGGCCCGCTTTTTTAATTTTAATGAATTATTTTCATTCTAACTGATATAAAAGGAATAGGAGATGCAGTGCTGGAGCAACAGGGGATTAGGAAAGTGAAACACTGTCTATTAAAAAAATCAAACTCAAACTTAGAGTTGCCATCACCATTAATGTGCTCAATATCAACATTTGTTAGTTGTTTTCTTTGTTATAATGTCACATGCCAGTGATAAGGATTCACAGATGGATTGTTATTGTTCCTAGTTTGAGTATCAAAATAGGAATTACAGGGTCCCATCCAGGTGCTGATATTCCACAGCTTTTACTGGCTGTTCCCACGGCATCAAACTCCTCCAGATCAAGGGGCTGCATCCAAGCTGTCACCTAGGGAGTTGTTCCTGGTCTGGCCTGAGCCTTGAAAGATGTGCAGGATTTATTTTCAGCACTGCTGGTTATATTGGGTCAAAACCATGCTGAACTGGGAAAGATCACTTTCCACCTCAAAATCAAGAAAAGGATCCTTATTTCTGCACAAAATCTAAACCAGCCTCCTCACAGGTCATCCTGACCACACACACCTAAATAATCACTTTGATGACCTTCATCCGGGCCCTGATCTTCAGAACTGGGGTTCTCGGTGCTTTCTGAAAACTTTGGGGGAATTTCCTTATACAGTTTATATCTAAAAAATTAATAAAATGCAATGAGAAGTGTGTTCATCAAGGGGTTTAGTCCTTCTGCCTTGCAGTTTCTGATCTAAGTCTTATCTACTTGTTTCTATCAGCTCCTATTAAAGAATTAATAATTTGTATTACAAGCTCTCGCTTTTTGCCAGATGTGCAACTGAAATTTGTGTTTGAAGGAATGATTGTCCCACACTTCTGCTGCACAGGAGAAACTGTTACAATTTCATATTCTAAGCCAGTCTGAAGATGTTTTAAAGCACAGATGGCTTTACTACACACCAACCTCAAAAGATGCAAGTGATTTATAAAACTTATGTTGGGAAGGATCATATTGTGGAATCACAGAAGAATTTAGGTTGGAAGGAGATTTTAGAGATCTGTGGACTGAGGCTCCCATCCAAGTGGGAATAACTTTGAAGTCAGAGAAGGTTGGTCATGGTCTGGTGCAGTTGAGTTTTGAAAATCTCCAAGGATGGAGAATCCACAGCCCCTCTGAACAACTTGTTCCAGCATTTAACCCCAAATCCTGCAGAATCATGGAACCTTTCAGCTTGCAAAAGACCTCTTGAGTTCAACCATCAAGCCAGCAATATGGGCATGACAAAACCATGTCAAGTGCCACATCCACATATTTTTTGAACATTCCTGGAGATGGTGAAATGATTTTCAGCCCAAGATCACTTCCACTACTTGAAAAAAGTTTACAAATCATCCACTCCTTGGAAAGAGTCAATTCCATCCAACAGTCGGAATTAAAAGAGATAAAAGGATGACGCTGTAGTATTTTTAGGATCTGGTTCCAACAGCTTTGGTATTTGCAGGCTGATTTAACTCATGGCTGATAATCTGGGGGTTCTGATAGACAAAACAGGGCTCTGTGATTGATGATTCCTGAGCAATGTCCCCAGCTCCTCTAAATTATTGCTTTGGTGGCAGTGCCAGGCAAAGGGGACATAAACCTACATCCCCTCCTCTGGGGCAGCACTCCTGGTCTTGGTTCAAATCCCTTTTTACTAATGGTTTAAGTGGGTATTTGGGATTGTGAGAGCACAGGCAGGGCTGCAGGTGTGATTTCATCCTACTGACAGACACTGGGGTCACAACCTCCAGCAGCTGCACCAGGCAGGAAAGTGGGGCAAGGGCATCACTGCAGATAAAACTCCAGAGGCCAAAGGTGCAGGAGCTGCTCATGTTGTTCCATCTGGGGGATGTTTCTGGGATTTGTTTCTGTGTCTGCTCTCCTTCCTCAGCTGCAGAGTAATTTTCTCTGACTCACCAGCTGAAAGATCACAACCAGAAGAAGAGAAACAAATCACAAGGAAGGGCTAGCCCTAAACAGCCCCACTTTTTGGAACTGATTTGTCAATCCTTCCCCAGCCTGGCTGTTACTGAACTATCCTTGCTTAGCCAGAGCCTGCCCAGTGTTTCTTTATTTGCAAAAATATCTGTGAATGTATTATTGACGTATCCACCACAATCCCAGTTTTGGAAGCCGCCAGGCAGCCTCTCCTTGCTTCATCCCCATGGCTGAGGGGTTCCCCTGGATACCCAGGTTGCAGAATCCCCATTTCCAGGTCTCTGCTCAGTAAATCAATACAGAATCAGAGAATAGCTTTGTAGCAGCAGCTACCATTGTTTCCACCCAGACTCCTAGAAATCATGTTTGTGTTTTCATTTGGTAATTATTTTCTGAGATGTAGAGGTCTAAAACAGGAATACAAACCCCAAGACCTCTCCAGCACCACTGCATGAATGCCTTTTTTTTTTTTTTTTTATTTCATTGTGGGAACCATCTCCATGCTGCATGGAGGAGGAGGCAGAGCAGCAGGGGCTGCTGGAGAGGTTATCCAAGTGATGGGTGCTGCAGAGACATGTCACAGCATCTATCACACGTGGGATGGTCCTAGCACTGAGCCAAATGCTCACTTTTGTCAGGGATTCCCCCCCTAAGTTAATGATGAATTCTTAAACCCCAGTCCCTTCCTTATTTTGCACATGCTTATTTGCTTTAAGGATACTCCAACACTTGGTGCTATCGCCCCCAGCAAAGCCTTCTGTTTTAAATCAAAGCTGTTAAACAGCTTTACACAGGGACCAGGAAGTTGGACTCACACTGAGTTTTTGCTTCAAGTGTGTTTGTGAAAATAAGGTTTAGTGTCAGGGCTCTCGTTGTGGAAATGAAGATGGTCCTGGTCCAGCCAGTCCTGCAGAAACAGCTGAAAGCCTTGAAAGGAAGCAGAGGCATTCTGATTGACTTGGCTCCAAGCAAGGGAAGTTTCAGGGAAATTCCCTGAAATGCCAAAGAAAATCCCAAGCAAATGCCTGAGGGCTCTCAAAATGTGAATGTTCAAGCACATGATTCTCAGAGGCACATGGGAGCAGTCACCTCGCCCTTTGAACAGGACGGGTCACGTTACAGTGTTTTAACCCAGATGGTCTTGAGAAGGGATTTGGCATCATGTGGGCTCACCAGAGCCATGAGATATCTCAGGGGAGGAGAAGCTGGCATTGCTCTGGGATGCCAGTCAGTGACAGGGACACATCTTCATCTCCTCATGGAGATCCCTTGGTGGAGGAGGCAGAGCAGGAGAGGGGAAAAACATGATTTTTGCTATCAGTGAATTCCTTGGAGATGGAAACACTTGTGGTTTTCTCATCTAAGGGTTTCTCAATTCCTGAGGGGCTTAACAGTTTGGGGTAGTGGGTCCAGAGATCTGAACAGACACTGCAGATTGTCTGTGGTCTGAACCCTCAAAAGCCAATGTGGACCCCAGGATCACAGTAACAAAACTGGGAGTTTGTTCCCACACTCAGAGGGAGACATTTCCATTCCCACACTCTGGCTGCTGGAAAAGGTGATGGGGTCACCTCTGTGGCTGGGAGATCAGATACGGATTCTAGGAGAGCATTCCCTGAATTTACAGTATATACTCTCTCCCCAGCCATCAGGGTGACTGACACTTCAGCAGGACCTGAAATCACCAGACAAGACTTTTCCATGCAGCAAAGACTCTCCTAAGCCCCATGGAGAGTGGCTTTGTAAAGCTGAGGAGGTGGATGCTCCAGGATTTTGAAACACCATGCCAGAAAAACAGCAACCAGGAAGGATTTAGGGGGAAGGATTCTGCTTAGGAAAAGGAGAGCTGGTTCTTGAGGAGCTGGTGCAGCTGCAAAGAAGCTGCTGTCTGCTGCAGAGCTGCCAGGGTCAGAGCTGTGGCTCGCTGCCAGCTGCAGCGCGCTCTGCCCGCCGTTTGCATCCAGAGCAGAGCACCAGGGCTCCCAGAAAAATCCTCGGGATGCTGTTCAGCAGCTACCAGGCATTCCTGAGCCCACCCCAGCCTTGCCAGGGACCGTCTGAGAGCCGGCACTGTGCGTTCAGCAGCACATCCCCGGCTCCCCTGAGCCGCAGGGGTCAGAGGCATCCCTGGAGCAAAGCTCCCGACGCGGCGGCTTCGCACGAGGGCTGAGACTGTCGCCTTGGCTTTGCCATCCCTTTGAGGAGAAGGAGCTAAAAATTGGGTGAGCGCCTGTGAAATCCTGGAAGAACAGCCTCAGATCATGGCTATTTTTAGTGCCACAGAAGCTGCGCATACATTAGTGAGGGCCTGCCTTCCTCTCCGGGCTCGGAGAAATCACACGGTGTCCTCCCAGCCTGCCAGGAAAGAGTTTAACCCTTGTTGTCCCACCATAGTCAGCCCCAGCCAGCTGCACCTCAGCGTGGATCGTGGTGGGGACCAGAACAAGGGGGAGAAAGGTTTTTATGGGTATTTTGGCTCTTGCAAAGTAAAGGAAGAGTGTCTTTGGCCCATGGACCTTATACCATCATATGTGATAGGAGGAGAAGGGACTGGAAGAAAATTCCAGCACAGAAATGGCATCTGACTGCCACCACCATCAGCCCTGTCTGAGGAACAGCCACACTCCAGGCTGAAAGGGGCAGGGAGCAGTTCAGAGCTTGCAGAACCTGAGAGTTGATTCCTCAACTCCGGTGATTTCTCATGGTTGCCAGGACAGGTGACATTCACAAACTGCCACGTGTTGCCTTCAATTCACCCACCACAGCATTACAGACTCACAGAATGGTTCGGGTTGGAAGGCAATTTAAGCCTCATCTTTCTCCACCCACACATTCCACCATCCCAGCTTGCTCCAAGCCCTGTCCAACCTGGCCTTGGACACTTCCAGGGATGGGGAAATTAGCACCATGAGCAACTTAATCCAAATCTGCAATCTTTTAGCCACACAACCTCCTGGGAAACAAAACCTCACCACCACACAGGCCCCTCAGATCCTTGGTGTCGCATTGCCTTCCTCCCACTGGCTGTGTCTCCGCTGCTCCAGACACCACACCAGGAAAACCATGGCTGGGACACATCGAGGGAATGAAGCCAGGGATGAGATCACCAGCCCGCTGGAACTGTGATGCCTTTCAGCGCACAATTAACAAAAAATAATTGCAACACTTATTCCTACACTTTTTTTCTCTGAGGGATGAGGAGCAATGTCTGATCCCTGCACTTCACACCCCCAGCGCCTGTCAGCTCTGCTGCCCGTGCACTTTCACATTTTCCACCTCTTTAATATTTATTACTTCTGCTGCTTTGTATTGCTCATCAGCTATTCCTGGCCAGAGGAAACGTACCGGCGGGTTCTGGAGCGTGCACGTTCCCTGTTCCTTGAGGGAGCTGTGAGTACAACAGCACCTCTCAAACTCTCACTCACTGCTGGGCCAGTGCAGCCTCCCGTGGCTTTGGAGGGAGGAGACTCAGACAAGCCTCACCATCCCATCACAGTTGGCTTTCCAAAGGCCACCAGATGTCTTAGGCCATCAGGAGAGGAGACACAGCCTTTTTGGAAGGTACAGGAACCCTTCTATGGGTGTATCCTGCTGATCCCTGCAGAAACATCCCTCAGGAAGTTCACCTGAGCACCCTTCCCTGCTTCACTCGCCACTCTTTTCCAAGTGTCCTCCCAGCCCTATGATTAACCACGGGCCTGCCAGCCCCTTTGCCTGCTTGCAGGATTTCTCCCAGCTGCTGGGGGCTCTAAGTAAGGATATATATAATAAAACTCAGCAAGTCAGGCTGTGCAGGGGCCTGTGGGTGGCAGCACTTGCAGTTGTTCCATTTAACAGGCAACTCTGAGTTAAGACTGGTTCTAAACAATATTGCAAAGAGGACCACCTTCTAGTGGTTATGTTCAGAAGAAGAACCAGCCCGGGCACGGCACTACCCAGCACCACAGCATTTTTACCTTTTATGTATTCTCCTACTTATTTAAAAGGAGCTTTCTGCTTGAAGCTTAATAAAAGTGAAGCCACCTGAGCACGTCCTTGCTCCACCACCCTCCGGGTGCAGCTGAGTCTTCTCGTGCCAGCAGCCAGTTTATCCAAGTGACACAAATGAGGTCACAGGAGCTTTCTGCCAGCGAGCAGCATCTGGGAGGTGAGGTATGGAATCCTGCAGCTCAGCCCAAGGGAGGGAAGTTCATGCACAGTTATGTTCAGAAATGGAGGCAGAGAGGTTAAGTGATTTCCCCTGGGCAAGTAGTGGTTGGTGGGATTTAATTTAAAATGGGATGGGAGAATAGAATAGAATAGAATAGAATAGAATAGAATAGAATAATTTCAGTTGTAAGGACTCTGCAATGACCATCAAGTCCAGCTTCCAGTTGGGGAGTCCCTTTTCCCTCTCTCCCTGCTGGATGGGCTCCTTTTGGAAGTGCTTAATCCAAAGGAAAGAAAGCCTTTCATTTTCATACACATCCTTTCAACCTCCTGCTGCTCCAAATGCTTCCCCAGCCCACTTGGATGCCTTTCACACACCTGCTCCAGCCCAAGCAGCTGCCCTGCCCTGCGTGGAGGATGTTTGCATTAACACTGACTGTTGCAGCTGCTTGGATGAGATCTATCCCAGAAGTACCAATAAATTGCTGAATGCATTGATCCAGACGTGACTCAGGAGCTACCACTGAATAATCTCCCTGGGCACCTTCCCCTGGTTGAGCCCAGGCAGAGTTTCTGCTCCCCTCAGCAAAGCAGTGGAGGACTCTTCCATCTTGCATTTCTCCAGGGGCAGGCCTGCTTCAATGACACGTGGGGGCTATTGATTTCTGTAATGAATGGATGGATTTTCCTCTCCTGGACTCACACCTCCTCCCTCTCCCATGGAATAATTCAGTGCCTCTGTCATTTACCGCCCAAATGCCTCTCCGAAGTGCAAACATGCAGCCTTTCCCTGCTGGAATTGTGTGCTGCCTCCAAAGCCCTGGCCTTGGTTTCCACTGTTTTTTTCCTGATCTCCTCTGATCTTGCCTCTGGGAGGGATGATTTAAACCAGTGCAGTGAGGCAAGGATCCCAGGCAAGGAGAACAGGAAAGTTTTCCTCTCCAGAAGGAAGGTGTGTGGCCAGAGTGGTTGGGAAAGCTCAGGCTGTGAGCTGGAGGTTGCAGAACTGGCTAGGAAAGGTGGTGGAGATGCTGTTGGGATGCACCTGGAGGAGATTCCCACACTCCAGGGATCTGCTCTTAAGCAGGAGCAGAGCAGATGTTTGGTTGCTGAGGAGATGAAGGAATTGCAGTTGGGGAAGTTGCAGTTGTGGGTTGAAGAAAAATCCACTGGTGTCCCTGGGGTCAGCCTAGAAGTTGCCCAGAGAACTTGTGGACTCCCCATCCCTGGAAGTGTTCAGAACCATGGATGGAGTTTGGAGCAATCTGGGACAGCAGCAGGTGTCCCTGCCCATGGCAGGGGTTGGAACTGGATGATCTTTAAGGTGCCTTCCACCCCAAACCACTCTGGGACTCAATGAGTGTCTCACCCCTAGCCCAAAAATGCCCATTCCCTGCTTCCTGCAGCTCCACATGATAGCCCCCTCCTACCACCCACTTGTCCCCAGCCAGGTCCCTGTAGCTTATTTGAAGTGCCACAACCCATCTTCTGCTTTGGGGACCCTTCTTTTCTTGTCACCCCACCTTCAAGTGACATGTCCAGCACCCTGCTGCTGGTGGCTCTTGGCCACAGCTCAGGGGACAGCTCTGAAGCAGAGGGACATGCCACCTCCCTGTGCACATGTTCCAAGGAGCCTGGCACTACCTGTCAGCCCTCCTGCCCCTACAATTCCTGTCTGGGCCTTCACAGGAGTCAGGACCTCAAATATCATGGGATGTGGCATTTGTCACCTCCTACATTTGAGGTTTGGAAAGACCTGCCAACAGACCCGTCTGGAATGAGGTCCAAGAGATGTCCTGCCCATAAATCTGGAATTGCAGAGCATCCATGGGGAGCTGGGATTTGACATAACTTCTGCATTACAAACTCCCAGTCTGGCTCATGTTGCCCTTCGCCTCCACAGCCAGGGCCTCACCAGTTAAAAATTTGCAGCTGACTCTGAGCATCTCAGCCCAGGACACAAGTCCTTCCAATCCTAGTCTAAGACTTCAGGTATTTGATCCCTAAAATTGCAAATGTTTGAGCTCCTTTAGCAGGTAAGCCATGGCAGGCAGGCACAGGAAGGCCTGGCCAACACCAATGACTGTCATAAAGATTCCACCAAAAGATTCATCATTTCATATTCCATCCTTCCCTGCCTCCAACAGACCATCCACCATGTTAACTCAGACCTCAACACCCAGCTAGGAACAGTGTCTGAGTGCTCTCTCCTTCCACTCAGGACAGTGTCCAGATGTGTTCAGAGCCCTTTTTTTTTTAGGTTCAAACTTCTTCCCATGGGTTCAAACTTCTTATTGTGGATTTAAACCCTTTATTGTAGGTTAAAACCCTTTCTTGTGGGTTTAGATCCCTCCTTGTGTGTTCAAATCCTTTTTTATTGTTTCAAATAACAGTTTCAAGCCCCTTCCTGTATGTTCAAATCCTTTCTTGTGGGTTCAAATCTGCTCCCTCTGTGTTCAAATCCCTTCTTGCGATTTCAAATCTGCTTCCTGTAGATTCAAATCCTTTCTTGAAGGTTAAAACCCTTTCTTGTGGGTTCAAATACCTTTTTGTGGGTTCAAACCTCTTCTTGTGGGTTCAAATCCCTCCTTGTACATTCAAACTCCTTCCTGTAGGTTCAAGTATTTTCTTCTAGGTTCAAACCCTTTCTTGTGGATTCAAATCTTTCCTGTAGGTACAAATCCCTCCTTATGTGTTCACATCCCTTTTTATTGGCACAAATGCCTTGGTACAGGTTCAAATTCCTTCTTGTTGGTTCAAACCCCTTTCTGTAGGTTCAAATCCCTTCTTGAGGGTTCAAATCCCTTCTTATAGTTTCAAACCCCTTCCTTTAGGCTCAAATCCTTTATTGTAGATTAAAACTTTTTCTTGTGGGTTCAAATCCTTTTTTGTGGGTTCATACCCCTTCTTGTAGGTTCAAATCCCTCCTGGTATGTTCAAATTCATTTTTATTGGTACAAATCCCTTCCCGTGTGTTCAAATTCCTTCTTGTAGTTTCAAACCCCTTCCTGTAGGCTCAAATCCTTTCTTGTAGGTTAAAAACCTTGTGTGTTCAAATCCTTCCTGTAGGTGCAAATCCCTCCTTGTGTGTTCAAATCCCTTTTTATTGGTACAAATCCCTTTCTGTGGGTTCAAACCCCTTCATGTTGGTTCAAACCCTTCTCTGTGAGTTCCAAGCCCTTCTTTGCTACATGTGAAGGCAGGGCTTGACCTTGGCCATCGAACATCCCAGACAAACCCATCAACACCCCCCCGGAGCCAGCCAAGGAGACAAAGCTCTCAGGTTCCCATGTTGGGGCTGCTGGGCAGGATATCCAACACTGGAACACCCCCTGGGACACGGCAGCGTGTCAGGAAGGCTCTTCTCTGCTGGCTCCAAGGGTGGCCCAGAGAGGATTTTTCCGGGGCTCGATTCCCTGCTGTTGGAAACGCTCCCTCGGCCGCGTGGAGTGGCCGGGTGCCAGCGGGCTGGGTTTCCACCGTGGTCTCATGAGGACACTCTGCTGGAAAGAGGATGCTGCAGGCTTGAGTCATCTCCAGGCTCTGGAGGGAATTAAAGTCTCCACCTCCCACCCCCCTGCCTGCGTGTCCTGCCACTTGAGGTGACAGCCAAAAGCAGGACACCGAGCCTGCGCATTTCAAAGTAGCTTTGGGATTGAGTCCCTTCCCTGTGCTATCCTGGTGCACCCTTTCTCCCTGCATGTACGGAATATTTTGTGTCATATGTTTCCCCCCTCTGATACCCCAAGCCCCTGGAGTGGCCCTGGATGCTCCAGCTGTTCACAGCTTTTTTGTGAAGCTCAAGCTCATGTGATTGAAAATCTTTCTGGAGCTACTGCAGTTGACCCAAGTCCCCTCAGATGAGATTTCCATTCTTCAGCTGTTCGAAAATGGGAAAGCTCATCCAAACTCATTGTCTCAGTTCCCTCTTTTATCAACAGAGAGAAAGACAGAGATTTCCAGAAAGCTGCTCATCCCATTTCCAGATAAGTGTCTGCAACACCTCCCACGGATTTCCTGTCTCCTTCCCTTGACTACAGAAGGGTCCAGACAACCGACTGAGAGCTGATGGCGGACACCAGATGTCTCCCATCTCCTTGGCATCATTTCCCTACCAGATGCCTCTCACCTCCGTGCTGTCATTTTGAGAAGTCATTTTAAGGAATCACTTGTACTTCCTCCATGGAAAAGATTTGGGGGATATGAAGGCTGTGGTAGTGCCATGCCAACAGGTAGGAAAGGAATTTTCCTGTGGGAAGGAAAGTTCATGCTAAAATGGAATGCATTCCCATCTGACAGCTGGAATGGGAGCTCCCAGAGCTGGCTGGTATTTCCTTTGTTCCCATCATCTCTTAATTTGGCTATTTCTTTCCCCTTGTGGAGCAAATGCACAGCTGTGGGTAGGTGACACATGCTGTGAGTAGTTCTTGTCTAGAACAGATTTTATCCCATAGTTTTTATGTTCTTCCCACATGGCGGAGTGGTACTGCCTTTCAAAAGAATCCCTGTGGAGATCAATCCCATGTGTTATCATAGAATCATAGAATCTCTGAGCTTGGAAAAGTTCTTAAAGATCATCAAGTCCAACTGTTGACCCAGCAGAGTCAAGTCTGCCACTGCCCCTTGTCCCCAAGTGCCACATCCACACATCTTCTAAATCCATCTAGGTATGGGGACTCCACTACTGCTCTGGGCAGCTATGTCAGGGCTGGACAGACCTTTCAGTGAATAAATTGTTCCCAATATCCAACCTAATTCTTCTATGCCTCAAATTGAGGCTGTTTCCCCTTGTCCTGTCCCTGTTCCCTGGGAGCAGAGCCTGATCCCCTCGGCTGCCCCCTCCTGTCAGGGAGTTGTGCAGAGCCACAAGGTCCCCCCTGAGCCTCCTTTTCTCCGGGCTGAGCCCCTTTCCCAGCTCCCTCAGCCACTCTTCATCAGAGTTCAGTGCTCCAGACCCTTCCCTAGCCCTGTTTCCATACTTTGGAAATGCTCCAGCATCTCCTGCTGGCTTCTCCAAGCCATTCCTGGAGAAGCTGGAGACTAGGGGCAAGACTCACAGGCACCTGGCACTGTTTCAGAGGATATCAAAGACATCTATGGACTGCTGGCAGGTGGGATACAGGGCATGAAGAAGACCTCTGCCCTTCTAGACCCACACCTGAGGGCACACTGAGCTGCCAGAGCATCCTGAACAGTTTGGACCAGGGAATAGAGCTCCTGGGGCTCAGTCCAGAAGGGAAATCTCTACAGCAACAGGCTATGGAGCCAGGCAGGACAACTGCACCATTTCCTCCTCTTCCTCACTCTATTCATTGCTCCACCCACAGGTTTCCCATGGGAATCTTGCCCCTGATGCCCAAACCAGTGGGAAGAATCCCCTGCTGTGAGACTGACATCACAGTCTGCATGTCCCTGCAAGCCACAGCTACCAGGACCTTCTGTCCTTGCAGCTTCCAGAGCTGCTGGTCCCCCCTGTCACCAGCTCAAAGATGTCACTGCTCAGTGCTTAGAGGAGGGGACAGCACCCAAAGGGGGTTTGGGAGTTCCCTTGGTGAGTTTTTATCAGCAAAGAGCAGAACATGGACAGAATAAATCTCCCTGGACAGCTTTGCTTGTTATGGAAGCAAATGGAGAAGGCTAGGAAGTGTGAAGGAGCAGGATAACAGTCACAGAGTGGAGCCAAGACACTTTCCACAAATCCTTTGCTCTGATATTAGAGCAGTTCTATGAATAAGTGCAACCCCTTCCATTTTTTCCTTCAGGACTTTTTATCAGGAAGCCTAGACTAATTCATATTATTCATTCCCAACTGGCTTTTCAACTCTTGCACCCCATCAAGCCCACATTAAAGTTATTCATGAACAGATTCTGTACTCCTCAACCTTCTGATCACTATTTCACACAGTCTTTATTTTAGAAATGGGTCAAATAAACTCATCCCTGACTTCAGTGCAGGGTTGAGAGACCCAGGCACAGAACCCAGGAGCTCTGGTTCCCAGGTATCACTGATATTTATATGATAGCAATGTTAAAAGGCTTCTGCTGAGATCAGAGTTGGATTGTGCCGAGTCCGGAGCACACACAGAGTAAGAGACAGCTCTTGCCCTAAAGGATTTGCAATCTAAACTGACAAGGACAGAACCACAGCAAAGGAAAAGATGTGTTATTAGCAGCAGGGGACTGAGGCACTCAGAGACGCAATAAATTGCCTGCAGTCACACGGGCAGCTTGTGGAGGAGCCAAAACCTGACCCTTGGTTTCCCACCGTCACTGCCTTGCCTCAGCCATCAGGGAAGGAGCACACCAGGAATCTGGGTGAGTTGGGAATTTTGCTGATGGGTCAGGTGATGTCAGGAGCCCTGCCAAAAAAAACACAGCCTCTCACAAAGGCATTCTTGCCCTTGCCCCAGCTTTATTTATGTATGGTTGGGAAGGAGGAGAAAAGCCCCTTCTGATACCACCACCCCCAGTGTCATCATCATCCCAACAGGTTTTTGTTCACTCAGACAGGTCCCCTCCAAACCCCGTTAGAGGGCTCAGGACTGAGGCTGATAAAAAACTGCAGGTACTTTTACAGACTGGCAGGAATCACAGAATCATGGAATCACTAAGGCTGGAAAAGACCTTTAAGGCTGTCAAGTCTGTTAGCCCAGCCCACGCTCACCACTAAACCATGTCCTCAAGTGCCACATCCACACAATTTTTGAACACTTCCAGGGATGGTGATTCCACCACTTCCCTGGGAAGCCTCTTTCAATGCTTTACAACCCTTTCTCTCAAGAAATTTTTCTTAATCTAGGAAGGGGAAACTGAAATCACTTTTCCTTAGAGGAAACTTCCTGAAAGAGTGGGCTTCAGGGGACACCTGTATAAAAGAGTGACCCACAGCAAGTTTGCTCTGTTGGGCATAAAACTGGACTGAGACTTGTCAGGGCATCTCAAAGCACAATGAGATTGTTCCACCTGTCTGTACACATCTGCTCTGCAACATTCCATGTCCACACACCTGAGAGAAAACACATGAGGAAACATTAATTACCTCTGTCCACTTTTACAGAGGCTCCTACTACATTTGTCATGGCTTCAAGCTGTGCCAGGGAAGGTTCAGGTTGAACATCAGGAGAAATTTCCTCATGGAAAGGGTGGTCAGACATTGGAACTGCCCAGGGAGGTGGTGGAGTCCCCATCCCTGAGGGTGTCTAAGGAATGACTGGACGTGGTACTCAATGCTCTGGTCTGGGTGACAAGGTGGGCATCAGTCACAGGTTGGACTTGATGGTCTTGGAGGTCTTTTCCAACCTGAGTGATCCTGTGATTCCATGATCTCTGAGATTTTGTTCTGATATCATTTCCTGTACCATTACCTAGCCTACCAAAGCTCCTTAACTCTCAGGAATGGGTTTGAATCATAGCAGTGACACAAAGGAGACTTTTACCATTCAGGAGAACCCCCAGATCTGATGAGTTTAGGATTAGGTATGACAGGGTTTGATTTCAGTTGAAAACAATCAGTAATTTTAGGTTCTTGACTCACCACATTCAGCTGTGTCTCATTTAGGTTCTTCTTGTCCATCCTTGTCCATTCCAGATATTTGGTTGTCATGGAGTCACAGAATCATTTAGTTTGAAAATACCTCTATGATCAGCCAGTCCAACCATCCACCCAGCACCATGTGTTCACCACTGACCCATATCCCCAAGTGCCACATCTAGACAGCTTTTAAATCCCTCCAGGGATGGGGACTCCAGAAGTTCCCAGGGCAGCCTGTACCAAGGCCTGACAACCCTTTCAGTGAAGAATTTTTTTCCTAATATCCAGTCTAAACCTCCCCTGCCACAGCCTGGGCCTGTTTCCTCTCCTCCTGTCCCTGTTCCCTGGGAGCAGAGCCCGACCCCCCTGGCTGTCCCCTCCTGTCAAGGAGTTGTGCAGAGCCACAAGGTTTTCTCCAGGCTGAGCCCCTTTCCCAGCTCCCTCACCCCCTCCTGGTGCTCTAGACCCTTCCCCAGCTCAATTCCCTTCCCTGGACATGTCATGACACTGGTTTCTGTTCAGAAGCTGTATCCACCAGGACTCCACTCCTCAGACAAACATAGCCATGATTTAGGAAATCAGGGTAAATTGCCCAGGTCTTGCATAGCAAAACCCATATATCTGAGATCACTCTCCCTTGGTCACAGAGTCATCTTTTTCTGTAACTCCCTCCTTTTCTCCTTTTCCCTAGAAACCAAGCTGGATTAGGAATGGTTTTGATATCAATAAATACTTTCCTGCTGTGGGTGCTCACAACATCTGTGTGTGAACCTCTGGATGCAGCCACGGCAACAGAGAATTCAAATGGATCTGTCTGATCTCATCCTTCTCCTTGCAGGAGCAAACATTCCTGAGGATTACTCGTATCAAATCCTGGAGTCCCTGTGTGCCTCCTGAGTGCAAACGGGCCCTTTCCTTACAGGATATTTATGGAGAGGAAGCATTAGGTGAGGAATGAGCAGTTTTAGGACTCGTGTCATTTGCTTGGCCAGGAAAAGGAATTGCTTGTAGCATCGAGCTTTGTTCCAGTCTCCAGGACCTCATATAAAGTAATTAACTGAGAATTTCAGGGTTAGTGTCTGGCCCTGAGGCCAACAGGAAGAATCTGGCCACATCCGTGCCCTGGAACACTCCAAGCCTTCAAAACCAGGTGAGTACATCCAGATCCTGCAGGGAATGGGATGAGCAGGGTGGGTATGGACAGAAGCTCCTCCACAGCTCTGCTCTCATCAAACAGAAAGGACAGGATGTAATAATGCCTTGTGTCAATTTATTGTAAACATTTCATATTGTCAGTGTTCCATGGGAAAGCACCGCCTGTGCCGTGAGCTTCAGGCAGTCTGAGAGAGCTGCTGCCTCTACAGAGCCTTAGTCCTGCACAGGATTCTGTCCCAGGGCACTGAGAGAGCTGCTGCCTCTACAGAGCCTTAGTCCTGCACAGGATTCTGTCCCAGGGCACTGAGAGCCTGCACATCCCTGGACAGTCCCTGGAGAAGGGTAAAGCCTTCAGGATGTGACCCCACAACTCTTTACTGCGGCTTTAAAAAGGTCCTTGGGTCTAGTTTTCATCACAATTAGGCTGATTATTTTGCATTTTGCTTCTGATCCATCCCAGCGCCAAAAAACATCGCCTCGGCTCAAGCAGATTTTTGTGTTTGGGCTTTGCAATCTGCAACCCCTCCCTCTCCCCTGGCCTCCCTCGTTGAAAGTTAATTTAGGACAGCAGCCTTCGAGTGAAAAATGGTGTTTTTTGGGAAGCACCAACTGAGGGCAGCTGTCCATGCAGGAAGGGGCAATCCTTGCTTTTAGGAATATCAAGGACAAGTCCCCAGGGGGCAAAGTCATGCCTGAAATTCCTGCTGTTTCCCTGATCCAAGTAGGGGAGCTTCTTGGTGATTACCATAGCACCATCCCCACCAGAATAATTTCAAGAAAAAAACAATAAATAAGCAACAGTAACGCAGCTTTTCTTCATTAATTAGGTTGTTCTCAACCAAGAAAACATTTCCTAATAACAGGATTCCACCATGATGGCGTCACCAAAGCCTGGCAATGCCACTCCAGAGCCCCTGATCTTAAATAAGGTATTTTCCTTCCCAGCAGTGAAAACTGCAGTGCCTTCACCCACTCCTCTGAATAATGGGAGTGTTTCTGCAAGCTTGCCATGGTAATTTAAAATCAATTTTACTTTGGTTTCCCATTATAACTTTTGCTATAGGAAATTAACACTTTAGTAAATCACCTATCGCCTGCAAAAACAACAGAGTGCAATAAATGGTAGTGCCTGTGAGGTTTAGTTGGATTGCAATGAAAAAAAATCCCAATGGATATAATAATATTATGATGTAATAATTGAAATACGTATTTTGGTCGAATCAGAGAATAGTTTGGGTTGGAAGGGGCCTTTAAAGCCCATCCAGTGCTACACCCCTGATATGGGCAGTGACATCTTCAACCCAGGTTGCTCAGGGCTCTGTCCAGCTTGGCATTGGACAGCTGCAGGATGGTCTGTACCCTTTGGATCTACCTTCTGGAGGAGCCAGCATGGTGAAAGCATCACCCCTGTGTGTGCAGGATGGTCAGAATGAAGGTGATAAATAAAGCTCACTCCAGCCTGTGGCCTTGCAAATTGTTTTGGAGAATATCTGTACCCAGGTCTTGTTGCTGTCTCAGTAGGCTTCACCAACTCACTACAGGGTATAGCAGAGGATCCTGTTCACCCTCCTGTTTTTGGGAAATGATGCTCAACCCCCCTGGTGATGCTGTTGTGAAAGCAGAGCTGTATCTCCCATGGCAAATAAACTGCTCCATTGCTTCTGGAGTTATGGGGCTTATTTTCTGATGGTTTCCTGCCTGTTTTCCCAGTAGTGAGCAGGAATTACAGAATATACCAGTTAACTCCAGCTCTTCCCATGACTACCACTTCAATAAAAACCATGCAAAAGAGATTATGAAGGAAAAAACCCCACAACTGTCTCTGAATTCCCCCATTTAAATTCTTACAGTCATTCAAAGCCAGGTGTTTCCTGCCATCCAAACCCCTGGATTATCCAGCCCAGCTCTTTAAATGCACAGGACAAGAAAAAAAATGTGTTAGGCTGGGACTTCATCTCCTCTCCTGATGATTCCTGCTTTCAGCCCTTGCTGTCAGCAGTCCCCTCCCAGCACCAGCAGAATCAAAGGTGGAACCAGCTCCGACAGGAGGAATAACAAAAGTGCCGGCACCGCTTGCGAGTCGTTTGGAAGTTCCTGCCTCTCTCCCAGTTGCACGTTAATGAGTGCAGGGAGAGCTGGGGCTGGTTTGGCTCTGTGTTTGAGATCCTGCTCAGGAGCTGGAGCCCGCTGTTCTGTGGCTTTCACAGGAAAAACGCTCCCCTCCCAGGTTCCAAAAATCCTCGGCAAAACTGTCGTGCACAGGCAGATCCAGAGGATGGAGATGGAGGATGGATGGGGATGGATAATGGATGGCTCCTGCAGAGGCTGGCTGCAGAAAGCCCCTCTGATCTCTTCATGGGTCTCCCCTCCTTTTCTCTGAGGCATTCTGGGGTGGATGCGTGAATTTTAAGTTTAAAATGTCTTTGGGATTAACATTAAGGGTGCAGGGCACAAACAACAAATGGACAAGCCAGGGAGGATGTTGAGTGTGGGCTTAACAAGAGCCTCCTCAAAGATCTGGAGATTCTGGATGGGATAAAGGGTCTGGTTTTCCTTTTTCAGCTTGGGACTCCTTATAAAACAAGGGACAGAAGGTAAAATTAGGACAGAAAGGCTACACCTACGCTGGCAAATTTTCCTTCCAGCTCTTTGTCTCCCTCTTCTCTGGACATGCCATCATGGTATGAGAGACACACCTCATCCCTGGTGGAAATCCTGAGGCTTTGACTTCAGAAGATGGAGTATGGAGACAGAAGACCATCTTGGTCCCAAAATAAAACACTTCCCATGAATCCCAGAATCACAGAATGAGTCAGATTGGAAGGGACCACAGAGAGTCATGTGGTCCAACCTTCCTGCTCCAGCAGGGCCATCCCAGAGCACAGGGCACAGGATTGTGTCCAGACAGTTCTGGAATATCCCCAGTGAGGAGACTCCACTCCCTCTCTGGACAATCTGTTCAGTGCTCAGCCACTGCACAGGAAAGTTCTGCCTCCTGTCCAGGTGGAACTCACGGGGATCAGTCCCTGCCTGTTCCTCTGGTGCCATTGCTGGGTCCTGCTCTGACCCTCCCTGCACACAGGGACACCCCGGGCTGAGGGCCCCTCTCAGCTGAGGCTCCTCTGGAGGCTGAATGGCCCCAGCTCCCTCAGCCTTTCCTGCTAAGGGAGATGCTCCAGGCCCTCCATCATCCTTGTTGCTGGGCCTGCTCCAGGAGCTCTGTTTCCCTCCTCTCCTGAGGAGCCCAGAGCTAGACACAGCACCCCAGATGTGCCTCACAGGGCTGAGCCGAGGAGCTGCTGACCTGCTGGAAATGCTCTTCCTGGAGCACCCCTGGATCACTTTGGCTTTCTCGGCCGCTGGGGCACTGCTGACTCATGGACAGCCAGTTGTCCACCAGGACACCCAGATCCTTCCCCACAGAGCTGCTCCAGCAGGTCACCCCCAGCCTGTGCTGGCACCCGGGGTTGTTCCTTCCCAGGTGCAGAACCTGCATTTCCCTTTGCTGAATTTCAGACACTTCTCTGCCCATTCTCCAACACACCAAGGTCTCACTGAAGGGCTGCACAGCCCTTGGGGTGATCAGCTGCTCCTCCCAGCTTTGTGTCATCACTCAACTTCTTGAGGAGGCACTTGTCCCTTCATCCAGTGTTGGTTTTCCTTGCTTTTACAGAGATGGGGTAACAGAGATGAGGTGTTTTAAAAGATTTTACAGAGATTAGGTGTTTTGAAAGATTTTATTCTATTATCAGCCTTGATGAATAGTGAGACACAAGAGATGTAAAACTCAACGCCATTCCATCAGAAGCTAACTTAGTTTTTGGTTACAATACCTTATAATTTTTTTTTACCTTATTAGCTTTTGCCACACAATGCCGCTATTCCAACACCAATCACCTATATTTTTTCTCCACTTTGTCTTACTACAATGCATCTTTCACAGCTATAATTCTCTAAAATATCTGGTCTTTTCTGCAAGGCCATATTTTGAAACATTAAAACTTGTTTTAGTTCAATCTCTCTCTCAACAATATCATCTCTATTCTGTAACCTTCTTAAGTCAACGCACCATATCTCAGTATTTACATATAAATATACAAGACTATATGAACTTTCTGTTAAGTTTTAAGAATTCTTTACAAATCCATTTCCCACAATCCAAGTCATTAGTGAGCAAGTTAAACAATTCTGATCCCAGTATTGAACCCTGGGGGACACCACAAGTGACAGACCCTGTGCCACTGATTGTGACCCTCTGGGCTCTGTTGTTCAGCCAGCTCACAGAACCACAGAATCATGAAGGGTGGAAAAGACCTTCAAGATCTAAGTCTAACTCGTAAGTTCAGACAGCCAGGTCCAGCACTAAACCATGTCCCTAAGCACCACATTGGTGGGACAGTTCTAAGTCCAGCTCATCCACTCTTCCAGTCCACATTTCCTGAGTTTATCCAACAGAAATGATGGGAGACAATGTCACAGCCCTGCTGAAGTCCAGGTACACAAAACCCACTGCTCTCCCCTCATCCATCCAGATGGCTGTCTCATTGTAGAAGGCAACTGGGTTGGTCAAACATGATTTCCTTTCAGTGAATCCATGCTGACAACTCCTGATTGCCTTTCCTGACACTGGTGTTTTTCCACTTAAAGCATTTCCTTTTGACAAATGGGCATCTCCCTTCGGGGGACAGCAAACAGAGTCACTGAGAAATGCCTCCCTTGTGTTAATGAGCATTTTGCAGATGTGCAGGGACCCCTACCCCGTGGGGGAGAACACAGCTCTCAGTGCTGAGAGCTCTGCAGAACTTCCTGGGAGCTGGCAGGATGTCTCCCTGACTTCCTGGTGCACAGCAAGTCCTGTGGGATTGCTCGTGCCATTCCACACCACTACAGAGTTGGATGGACAGGCAGGTAGAGAAGGAAAAGCAGAAATAAATTAAACATTCCTTGCTCCATCCCCTCTCATCCCAAATCAGTGAGAGGCTGCCAGTGCCTGGGGTGCCACGTCCAAGACAATCACAGCTGACAGTGCCTTCAAGGGACGCTGTCAAAGACTTTTAGGCTCATCATTCGGCAATGGGAAAATTTCTTGACCGACTTCCTGGGAAGGAGCCCCTTTGCAGACATGCTGGGAGTGCCACCTGCAGCCAGTGTGGCTTCAGCCCTGGTTCCTAGAGCCTGACACATCTCCAGGTGGGTGTCACCACCCCTGAAGGTGAGGGGTGGGTCACAGAAGCAGGAGGAGAGGCTGGGTGAGGAGCCAGGGAGGAGGAGGTCTGTGTGGAACACTTTTGATAGGTGGATGGAGGCAATACTGTGGTGCAGCCACACTTGGTGGGATGGGGAGATGCTCTTGGCTTCTCCTCCTGGTCCATGTTTTTGTCATGGTTTGAGGACTGCAGGTCTCCCTGAGATATTGGCAGCACCTTCGTGTTTCTGGTGAGTTGATGCTCACAGCTCCAGGTAATTCCTGACTCCAACACCAGATGTCTGATGTCAGATGGGAATTCTCTGCAGCCCAGAGAGAGCAAGGGGCAAGTGCAGAGGGTGGCTCATGTCACACAGCCAGCCTCCCACAATGTCATCCTGTGGAGGAATTGCTCTCTGGGATGGGAAGAAAGAGGATGAGGTCGGACACCTTCCTCTATCCCAGGTTGCTCCAAGCCCTGTCCAACCCGGCCTTGGACACTGCCAGGGATCCAGGGGCAGCCACAGCTTCTCTGTTCCAGGGCCTCCCCACCCTCACTGCCAGGAATTCCTTCCCAATATCCCATCTAGCTTTGTCCTCTGGCAGTGGGAAGCCATTCCCTGTGTCTTGTCCCTCCATCCCTACTAAATGGTCTCTCCCCATCTTTCTTGTAGGCTCCTTCAGGAACTGGAAAGCCACAATTAGCTCATCCCAAAGCCTTCTCCAAAGTGAACAATCCCAATAGTCTCAGTCTTTCCTCACAGAAGAGCTGCTCCATCCCTCTGAACATCCTGGTGCCTCCTCTGGACTCTCTCCAGCAGCTCCAGGTCCTTCCTGTGCTGGGCCCCAGGGCAGGGGCAGCTTTGCAGGTGGGGTCTCACCTGAGAAGGGCAGAGAGTACAGAATTCCCCCCTCCCCTGCTGCCCACACTGGGGGATCAGCCCAGGACATGGGGCGTTTGGGATGGATCATGTCAAGCTCCCAGACCCCTACCTCAAGCTGAGATAAATTATGAATTAATTTATATTAAATACCTCATTGGGAATTCTCTCCATTGCCAAAGTACCAAGTGGGGTGGACCCCACATTTCTGGTCCAGTAATTCTGTTTAGAAATTGCCTCCATATTCACCCAAATACTCTTTCCCACACCACACCCTTGCACCACTTTCATCTTTCCCAGGATTTTTCCCACAAACCGTTCTAACTAATGATTCTGGAATTAATTTTTAAGCAGTTTTTTTGTTTTGTTTTGTTTTTTTTTAATTTTACCTTTATGAATGCCATGCAGGACAATGCATTCCAAGGAAAAATATATGCCAAACAAACATACCATGTATATAAACTCATACCTTAAACATAAATGTAGGTTCATATATATGTGCAAATTTATATGAATCTATGGCTTATTTATTCATTTGAGGTGCATATACCGGTATATAGAGAGGCATATGGCATATATACATAAAAGAAAAAGATCTGATTTATGAGCTATATATTTATGTAAGTAAACCATATATGTTTATATATATCATATATATGACCATATACATGGTTTATTTATTCATTTCTACATCTATATGAACAATCACCTGCTGGCAGAGAGTTGAGACCAGGAACTGCTGCCTAATGGAAAGATGGGAATTCAGTTTTGAGGTCAAACTGGAGTAATTAAATGAGTATTTTGATGGTTTTGTGTAAAAGACCTTTGGGATGATTTGGGAAAGCCCTTTATAGAAATGTAGGGAATGTCACTTTTTGACAAAACTGTTCTTCCTGGTTGTATCTCCTTTTTTTGAACTTTACATTCAGTGCCTGCCATTCGTAGTGACCCATTGCTGTCATATCATGGTGCAAGAAATCATAAAAGTACACAAAATAAAATAAAGTAAAATAAAATAAAGTACAGTAAAATAAAATAAAATGAAAGTAAAATAAAATGAATGTAGCCTCATACAGAGGGAATTGTTGTCATTGGAAAGGCAAAGGGTTTGCTCATGGCTGATGCAAAGAAGCAGCTGAAGATAAGGAGAAATTTGCTCTGTCAGGTTGCTGCTCCTCATGGAGGCATCAGGAGACCATGGCCAAGCTCTCACTGTCCTTTGCTTGTCCCGACATTCCCGGAGATGTTACACGAGCTGAACTTCGCTGAGATTCTGGCATCTACCTCCGTGCTCCCATTCCCCCCTGCCTTTCTCTGGTTTCCCTCCCGAGCTGCAGACGGCGGGTCTGGGCAGAGTCTCCCCGGAGCCACGGCAGCAGAGATCTTATCTCTGCTCCTGGATGCTGGGAGGGAGGGATGGAGCAGCCTCTCCTGCCGTGGATGTGAGATGGGATCGGCCCTCAGCCACTCCATCCCTGCATCCCATCCCTGCATCCCCTTCTCCGCCACTCCCGTCCCCCCAGCTTTGCTCTGGGAGGAGGTGTTGCTTTAAATTTGACCTAATAAGAGCATTCAAGTGACTTATTGGATTATAGACAGACCCACACGTGGATCCCGGGCTAAGAGGAAGGAATCTCATTCACATCAATCATGAATCCAAGCTCAGACACAGATCTGACAAACTGTGGTTGATGAGAGGTTCCCCTCCTGCCATCCCACCCTGGGATTTAGTTCCAGGGGGCATTTTATTCATGCTTTGGTGTTTGGGGAAGGAGGAAAGCAGCCAAAAATCACCTCCATGGACTGAGTGTAAATCAGGACAAATAGGAAACATTCTCCACCACGGAGATGTGCCGTCCAGGAGAGCTGGGGGATGATACCAGGGGAAGCAGTGAATATCTTGCTGTGGAGGAAAGGGAAAGAGCCAGGATCCAGCACTTTGCCTCTCTTAGAAAATCACTAAAGCAGGCAATAGTAATTGGAAAGCTACTCGTAACCCAGGCATCTTCTCCCCTGCTAAAAGCTTTGCCTGTAGCGCTGAAGGAGCGGCTTGTGATAAATATATATATATTAAAAATATCTGCTCTGACAAGCGTGAAGCTGGAGAGGCAGAGAGGCAGGGGAGGAGGTAAGGCGGGTAGGAAGCATAAATCAAAATGTTTTGCTGCTCCTAATTAAATCCATCAACCTGTTTGTAACAAAACCCACTCTCGGTCAACGGGAAGATTGGAGGCCGAGGAGCTGACACTGCTTGATGGCCACCGTGGCCAACAACTGCCTGAGCCTCATGCAGGAACAGGGGGGCCTGGGAGTCTTTACACTGGGATTTGAGCTTCAGGAAAACCTCCAGCCATCTGTGCCAGAGGAGGCAGAGCAATCGCGGCCAGGCAGGGAGGAGAGAGGGGAAAAGCAGTGCAGGGAGGGCTGGGAACCTTCTCACTGCTCCACATCCTCTGCAGCCAGACGGCTGCAATGTGCTGCTGCCAGCCCTGCAGCCACCGCGGCCTCTGCAGCTGGGAATGGGTCAGAAAGAGCAAAATCAGATAAAGGGGAGGGCTGGGGAGGGAAGGGGGCGGACAGGGAATCATGCTGCTGCTGCTGCGCTGTCCAGGGTGCTGTCTGCAGTGTGCTTGCGGCCCTCACTCATCTCCCAAAGGAGATGCAGAGCAAGAAAATATTCAGAGAAGGATGGTGAAGGAGATCAGGGGGGTGGAACAGTTTCTGTACATTCAGGGAATGGTTTGGGTTGGAAGGCACCTTTAAGATAATCTCATTCTACCCCCTCCCATGGGCAGGGATACCTTCCACTATCCCAGGTTGCTCCAAGCCCTGTCCAGCCTGGCCTTGGACACTTCCAGGGATCCAGGGGCAGCCACAGCTTCTCTGGGCACCCTGTGCCAGGGCCTCCCCACCCTCACAGCCAGGAATTCCTTATCAATATCCCATCTGACCCTGCCCTCTGGCAGTTTGAAGCCATTCCCTGTGTCCTGTCCCTCCATCCCTTGTCCCAAGTTCCACTCCAGCTCTTCTGGAGCCCCTTTAGGCTCTGGAAGGGGCTCTGAGGTCTCCCTGGATCCTTCTCTTCTCCAGGTGAACATCCCAAGCTCTCCCAGCCTGGCTCCAGAGCAGAGAGGCTCCAGCCCTCAGAGCATCCCCATGGCCTCCTCTGGACTCGTTCCAGCAGCTCCACTTCCTTCTTATGCTGAGGACTCCAAGCAAATACGTCACAGAGACCAAGATTCTTCAGCCCAGAAAAAGGAGAGCTGATGTCATTCAAGATAAAGAGCTGTAAAATCCAGAGTACCCTGCAATGAAGAATTTCCCTCTGTATGGGACAGCTGGGTTACAGTTCAAACCCAGCAAAAGGAAGGCTCCTTATTTTCCAGCTAAACTGGGAAACTCCTTCTCATAATGCCAAGGATTTAGAAAAATGAGTAACAGAGAAACTGAACCACCAAGGAACATTCTGTTATTAAATCAACAGCAGCACATCCATCTCAGAAGCATCCTGGGATGCATCCCTGTGTGCTTGCCTTGTTCTTGCACCCACCTGCTGTTACTCAACCTGCTTCTGGTGGACTTTAAACCTAGCCAGCCATAACTGTGGTTTTTTTTCAGCCCCAAACATGGCCCATTTCAAGTTTCTCAGCAAATTCCACCCAAAAGTTGAGTTAACATGTGCAAGGCAGCATGTGCTGAGCCTGATGCTTGTGACTGCAGGAAATTACCCTGTGTCCTGAAATCCTGAACAGGGATGGCTTTGTCCTGGCTTTCCTAGGACAATGTCAAAATCTGCCCCAGCTGAAAGCAACTTTGGCCACAGAGTTGGTCAGAGTGAAACTGTGTGGGATGATTTGTCCTCATCCCACATCCTGCTTGCAAAGGGAATCACAGACCTGATGTGTTTTGGGGCTGCCTGATGGTGGTTGGGGATGTCAAAGCCACCTGCTGTGATCTCTTCATCAAGGAGTGGTGCAAATGGTCCAAAATCTTATAAACAACCTACAGCTCTTTCCACTGTTCCTGCTTTGCAGTGCTGCTTTCCAAAAGGATTGGGGGCTCTTTATGGGGAGTGAATGCCTTTCTAGTGGTCATATGAATTGTGAGTGGAAATCTGCTGAGCTGTTGGGAAGAGAGGGGATAAAGGAGAAAGCTCTGGAGAAACACAGAGGCTGCTACTGCTCTTCAATCCAGCCAAAATAATCACTGTGAAAGTCCCACAGGTAGGTGGAGGTGCTAAACATTGGTGTGAAGTGGGCAAAGTGAGTGACAATTAGATACTTGATAAGGGTTTATTTTATATTTAAGGGTTTATTTGTTTCTTCGAGGATGCAAGGAGTGGGAAGTGGTGTAACAGGTCAGGAATGAGCTTTGGAGTGATTTCCCTTACCTAGGATGGGGAATTTCACTTGAGAATGCCATCAGACCCCTGGATTTGCCTTTCAGAGCTATCCAGGTTTGATTTATCCACACAAATAATGGAGGAAAAAATACCCACGGTCCCTGCTGGTGATTTGTTCCCATTACTGCCTTCCCACGCTGTTCGAAGACATGGAGCTTGTTCCAAGCTGGAATTTGACTGACACCCCACTCCAAACACTGGAGCTCACTGGGTGATTTTATCTCCTCCACAGAGCAGAGATTGCCTTGCTGAGGGTGAGTAACCAGTGGTGCCCATTGCAGGAGTGACTGTGCTTTCAGAAATCAAAGTTCACCCACTGGGCCTGTTCTGACTCGGGAGACAGGAGCCATGGGAACCATTGTTAGCATTTCACAGGAGAGTGGGTTGATATTTTTTAATCAACATTTGCATGCTTAAACTTTGCTTCTATTTTATTTTTATCCACCTCCTTTCTCCTTGTACATTTTCCAGTGCACAGAAAGAAAGAAAGGAAGAGAACTTTTTAATTAAACTTTTGAAGAAAAGTACAGTACAAAGCTATTCTTTATATTGCAGGAGATAAATCACTGCAAACATTTGGAAAAGCCCAGACTTTGGTGCATTGTGCCAGTGAAGTCACACATCAGGAATGATCTGGGGTCCAAGTTTGGCTCCTGGTTGAAGGGGCCACCAAATGAACTTGGTTGTCACTGCTTATCAGGCTAAGGGACCAAACCAGTGTGGTGCTGGAGACGTCTTGGCCAAGGTGGATGGGGCTTGGAACACCTTGGTCTGGTGGAAAGTGTCCCTGCCCATGGCAGGGGGTGGAACAGGATGAGATTTAAAGATTCAATTTATTGCTAGGCAATAAAGCAGCAAGAAATGGATAATGCAATGAGCTGAGCTGAACTTTAGGTGAGTAAAACATGTGCCTGGTTCTGAGGGGCTTGCCCCAGGTCCTTCTTGTGACCTGTTGGGATAAATCAATTTGTGCTCCTCTAGGCACAGGTGTCCCTCCATTAACTGTGAAGGAACTCAAGGGAATGCCCAGAAATGTGTCTCCATTTTTGAGATTTTTTTTCTGCTTGGATGATTCTCTTTTTTCTTTGAGTCCAGCCATTAACCCAGCACTGCTGTGTTCACCACCAAGCCGTGTCCCCTTGTGACACCTTCTGGACACTTCCAGGGATTCCAGTGGGGATTCCACCATTTCCCTGGGCAGCTGATCCAATGCCTGACCCCTCCCACTACAGTGTCACAGTGGAGCTTCTGTGTCTGCTCTGCTGTCAGTGATGGACCAGCTCTATGTAGGCTCAATCCACACAAATCAATGGGATGCAGGGTTGTAACAACCTTAAAGAAGGATTTTTTTTCAGGAGAAAACAAACAAGGGGGGAAAAGCCCTCCACTCTAGACAAGGCTTCCTCAACCTCTCCTCAGCTGGCTCATTAAACACAATGAACTGTCAAAATATTCCTTCGCTGGTTCCAATGAAGCTCTGGTCCTGCTTCCATGGACTATGGAGCAGCATTTTGGTCTCCACACCCAATTTCTTGAGCAGTTTGGCAGCAGTCAGTGCAGCTCATTGGCAAGAGAGGGAGGGATGCCCCCCTTCCACACTCTGGCCAGGAATATCCCTGGATCTAATGGCTCATTTCCTGGCCTTGTCCCCCTTGTGCAGGGGGTCTCAGATGGCTCATCATTTGGCTCTCAGATGGATCATGCAGTCACTGCAACTTGTCACCATGGGTAAGGTGAGCTGTGATAAGATAGCATCCCATAAAAGCTGTCCTCAACACTGACAGCCAGGGTGATTTCCCACCCTGTCGGCAGCAAAGGACAAGGAAGGAATGCAATGGGGCTTTCCCAAAGTATTCCTTGGGCTGATCCTGCTGGCAGAGGGGCAGAGCAGACAGGGAAAGGGCAGGATCAGTAATAGGGTGCAGCATGTGATGGCAGCCCTAAATCCCCACAGCTGTATCCTCACATCTTCCTTGGCTCAGACACCAGCTTTGGTTGATAAGGGGACTGCAGAGGTTTTCTGTCACACACTTGGCTTTGTGTAGTGCAATATTCAGGTGGAAAAGCAGATATCCTGTCTGGTTGGGGGTTGCAGAGAATCAGAGAAGTATTGAGAAATCTGGAGGTCTCTGTCTCACCATCTGTGTTCACCACCTGATCAGGTCAGCCAGGGCTTGGCAACATCCATTATTCCAGAGCCTCCACAAAGATGGAGATTTCCCCCACTTCCCTGAGTGCCTCTTCCAGTGCTGCACAATCTCCTGTGAAAAAGCTTTTCCTGTTGTTCCATCTGAGCATCCCAGCATCTTGGAAAAGCAATCATGGAATCCCAGAATGGTTTGGGTTGGGAGGGACCTTAAAGAGCATCCAGTTCCACCCCCTGCCATGGGCAGGGACACCTTCCATTATCACAGGCTGCTCCAAGCCCTGTCCAGCCTGGCCTTGGACACTGCCAGGGATCCAGAGACAGCCACAGCTTCTCTGGGCACCCTGTGCCAGGGCCTCCCCACCCTCACAGGGAACAATTCCTTCACAGTATCTCATCTAAATCTCTCCTCTTTTTAGCATCCAACAATTCTTGACTGAAAAAAATGGCTTAATGGAGAAAGACAAGCAAAATGTGAATTTTGGTATCAGTTTTGCATTAGAAATAAAAAGGCATCAAAGAAAGAGAAGAAAAGTGCAAGAATTTTTTGACTGACATTTCACAAATCAAGTGTTTCAATCTCCCATGTCAGCAGTTAGCTCAAAAGGAAATTGGAAAAATCCCCCTGTAACAAAGGAACTTTTTTTTCTTAATATCCTAAAGCAGAGCGTGAGCTGCACTGGGAAAGGGAGGGTCTGCCTGCTGAACATGGAGAGAGCAGGAGCACTTAAAATCATGTAGTAAAATCAGGGATGGATCCCTCTTCCTCCAGGTTCACTCCTGGATTTCCATCCGTGCTTGAATTCAGCCATTAGCAAGACGTGGGTTTGCCTCTCTCCACGCTGCAGCCCAGCAGCAAAGCAGGAGTTCAGAGACCACAGCAGGCATTATGTCATCCTGCGAGGAGGAGCTGGGCAATCCTGCAACGACTTCTTTCCAAACCCTTTCATCCAATCCCTCCTCTAGCAGCATTGCTGAAGAACTGGGGGGAAAAAGAAGCCTGGCCCCGGGGGATTGGTATTGCTAGAGGGGATCCCACACCAGGATGTCCCAGTCAGCATCCCAGAAGGAGAAGAGCTGCGGTGCCAGGTTGAGAGGGGTGGAAGTGCCTCCCTGGCTGTTGTTCACCTGCCAGATCCCTCCTGCTTGCAAGAAAATCTGTGTGCAGCAAAAGGTGATGTCATCCCTTCCCTGCTCCTGAAATCCAGCTCCTTGCTGAATGTGGCTCAGGGCTGGTGTTATTAACAGTCCCTTTTGACACATCTTGTGCTCTGATGATTTATTTTTTTTTCTTTCTATTTATTTTATTTATTTTATTTTACTTTTTTTTTTTCCACCCCTCTTTTCCTCCTTTTGCTGCACACTGACCAGGCTCCTGATACTCAGGTTGATTAAATTTCTATGCCTTGCAGCTTCCCTGGAGTCCACATAATTTATGTAAATACAAGAGATAAGAAACGAGGGGGAATCACAAGAAAAATGGAGCATTAAGCCGCCAAGATCCATTAAATTCTCCATCACCCTTTTCAGAATCTCAATGTTCAGCCACACCGCCCCCATGTTTTCCCCCTGCCACAGCAGCGTGGATCAAATTAACACTCGTCGGGCTGAGGAAATCCGCGGGATCAGTCCCACCTCCTGCCTGGCATCGGGGTTTAGCCCTGCCCGCAGTGGATCAACACAGGGAGCGAGCCCTGCTCCCGAGGCAGGTGGTGCAGCTGCCTGCAGCCTCCTTGCCCGGCTGTATCCCGAGCAGCTGGAGCTCCCTCCGGGCAGGGATGACACATCCCGAGGGACAGAGGTACTCGTGGGTAAAGCAAGGTGAGCAGGGTGATCCCGTTCGAGATCCTCAGGAGAGCCTCTGCACTCCCCCAGGGTGGTCCTGTGCTGTCAGCTGAGCCCACGGGCATGACCTGGCTGTGGCCCCAAACCAGCCTTTCAACCCCAATTCCTGGAAAGTTGTGTTGGGAAGGAGTTGTGTCAGCAGCCTCTTGTCCTCCTATATGGGGTCTCTGCCTTGCCTAAGTCCTTCCTAATCATCCTGATGGATGAAACCCCCTTCTCCAGCCTGTCCGTCACTCAGCTGGGCAGGTCAGACTTCAGAGCTAGTAAAGATCTCCCTGGAATAGTTCCAAGAAAATTGACACTGCAGTTTGGTGATTGGGATTGTTAAAATGTCTGTGGAATCATGGAATGGTTTGGATTGGAAGGGATATTAAAGATCACCTCATTCCAACCCCTGCCATGGGCAGGGACACCTTCCACTATCCCAGGTTGCTCCAAGCCCTGTCTCACCTGGCCTTGGACACTTCCAGGGATCTAGGGGCAGCCACAGCTGCTCTGGAGAACCTGTTCCTAGCAGTGTTTTGGCCCCCAACAAGAAGCAAAACCCAAAAAATGATTCCTAAAGTTGATCTGGGAGGTGGTCTGGAAGAGGGACAGTTCCCAGTTGGCAGAGTGGATGGGAATACTCTTTTGGGAAGGATGCAAGGACATGAGGGATGGGAAACATGGCAGTCAGGGCATGGCCAGATTGCACCAACTGGCTTCAGAGCCAGGAAATACATCTGGGAATCTGTTCTGAAGGTGCACAAGCACTTGGCACTGGGGCAGGCACCTACACATGTGATGCCTGGTTTTAGCTTTTATATTTTTCAGATTCTGCACTGCTTTAGTGTGTAGTTCTGAACTTCATATTAAGGGGTGGTGAGGTCTCTTCACAGAGTAGGGAGACTGGGGACCAAGGACAAATGATCCAAACTTCAGGCCCAAGAGCATAAACAACGTGGACTGAAGAGAGAAAATCAAGAAGGAGGGGACTTCATAACCTAAAGCTATAACTGGACAATTAACTCCAATATGCAAATGGACCAGAACCTAATAAAAGTGTGAGACCTCGTGATTGGTTGTCCATTTTTGTGACCATTTTGGGTTCATCTTGGGTGTAGCCCTGGCTGGGCTCTTGTGCTGCCTGAGGTGGATCCATTGAGGTATTTTTAAAAATCCCTACTTCATTCTTTAGCTCTGTCTAGTCTTTGTTTTAGGTCAGCCTTCTCAAGGCATCACATGGACACACACACTTGGACACCTCTGCCCACTCCTGAGCCAGGCCCAGCTCAGTCACCACAGTCACAACACTCCCAGTCAGCAATGGGGCTGGAAGGGCACCTGCCCCCACAGATGACAGCTGGGACTTCTTGTGACAGCACCAGGAGCCTCGGGGCTGTGCTGTCTGCAAGTCACTCAGACCCAGAAAGCTCCTCTGAGACACAGCCTCCTGCTTCCCAGGGACTTCCAGTCCTGCACAGAAAGTGCAGTTAACCCCGGCTCCTGGGAAACCTTTCCCTCTGCAAATGGATGACATTGGGAATAATGTCATAGATTTTTTTTTTTTTAATTTAAGTTTTGAGCTCACAGGCATTACTTGAATTGCTTTTCTTAAGTGTGATGGAGAGAAACACCTCTTTAATGGAAGTAGAGACTCTCCCAAAACAATATGATTTCAGGATGCTGGAGCTTGAGGAAAAACCACAAATCTGGAGTGGTGATGACATCCCAGGAGCAGAAGTCACTGTCTGTCACTCAGCCCTGTCCCTAACCTGGATGCTGTAGCACTACCCTGGGTGTTTCTGCCTTCAGTGCTTTGCAGAGTCAATCCTTGGTGCCTGTGCCCAGGGCACAATTAACTACTCCAATAATCTAATATCAACTTATAGATCTTTCAATAGTCATCCAGGATCATGGTCTAATTAAGACTACAAATGAGTTAATCATGTGTGATGAAGTCTTCTAAGAAAATTACACCCAAGACTTCCATTCTGCTGGAGCAGCAGATACTTCTGACAGAGCCCCAAAGCAGAGACTAAAAGAGTGGTGATTAAATGGAGTGATGGGCATGAAAAAACCCAAAGCATTGTAGGTTTCAAAGAAGGAGGATACCTATAATCTGCAGCTTGGAGTACTGAATTATTTGAGACAAATTTGATTTGGCAGATTCTTTTGAAATATCTGATAATTTTACAAACCACTCAGTGGCCAGCAGTTGAAAGGGACTTACTGAGTCTCTCCCACTGGAGAAAAATATTTAATTTTGAGCAGTGGGGCAGTGAAACACACACCAGGACCACCAGTGTCCACATCAAAAAAGGGCCAAGGAGACGTGACAAACTTTTTGAACCTCCAGACCTGCAACAGGAGCGACCCAGCCCTGTAAATAATGCACGCCTGACATTCCACAGGGTTTGAAAGGTCTGTTCCTTGGCTTCATCCCATGCCATGGATGCATCATTTGCTGTGCTCTCACGCTAGAAATGACTGCAGTCATTAGGAACAATTTATGCTCAGGGAAATAATTATGGTCATTAATGGGGCTGCAAAGCAGAGGCTCTCAGGGAGCAGGAGTGGAGCGGTGGCAGCCGCCCGTGCGTGCGCTGTGACTGATGGGCACAGCAGTTATGGTGTTCCCAGGACTGGGCATCCCAAATAATTCAAATCCAGGCTCAGGAGGCAGCCAATAACTGATAAGTCACGGGGTGTTTGGGAAAATCCAGTGGGATCACAAGAAAAGCCACAGCGGTGCCTGGGAGAGTTGGCTAGACACAGAGCAGGGGTGAGTCCCCAGAAGTCACCACTGACCACAGCTGGAAGTTTTAAATCTGCTGATAGTAATTAGTGAGTGGTGACAGTGGCTATTAACGAGGTCATGTCTGGCTTTTGCACCACAGCTTCACAGAAATACAGTCCAATATGGAATTGGAAATGTTTGCAAATGTCTGCAAAGAGATCCTAAGCTGGGTTCCCAAGTCTTTGAGGCAGCTGATGGCATAGGCAGGACCCAGCAGAGTGGAAGAGATGGCTCATGCTCTGGTTTAGCTCTCCCAGTGGAAAATAAAGGTTGAAGGAAATCTGGAAGCATCCAATGGGAATGGCATTTTCAGGGCAGGTCACACAATGTGACCCAGGGAACACTGATCTAAGGAAATCAACGAGAACAGGAAGAGCTGGACTCGATGATCCTTGTGGGTCCCTTCCAACTCAGGATATTCTGTGATTCTGTGTGTGATTTCCAGGAAAGTCCTACCTGGATTTCCTATTTCTGTGAAAAGCACTGGATTATTGGCAGATAGCTAATAAAGCTTATTTGTGTTGTCTGGACAGTCTCCTTAAGATTTAATATATTGCTTAAAAGAGTGGATTTGGAAAGGACACTGGTCACTGAAATTGGCCAATGGTTGATTGATAACACAAATATGTTGATTGATAACACAAATATGTGCCACATTCACTGAGACCAACTAGGAAAGGAAGTTTAACCCAGCCCAGGGCAGTTCCTATTTAAGACAAATCTCTTCCATGCCTTGAAAATGAGCCTGAGATCAGCCTTGCTGGGCACTCTGGCCACAGCTATGAGTTTCAGACCATCTACACCCCTTGGTGACCAAGTTATACCCTTGGGGACCAAATTCCCAGCTGCCTTTAGAGGCAGACTGAAAAATATCTTGTTTCTTCAGCAGAGAAATGACTGGTCCTGTTTGTGTCCCCGCATCTTGCTTGCAAGTTCCTGGTCCTGCATTGACTTCCAGGCTGAATTTTGCCAATTCAGCAGCTGGGATCTAGTTGTGATTGAACTTGATAAATTCAGCAGCCTTTTAGGGCAGGGGATGTCCCTGGTGTTTATTTAGTGAGCCAGACTAAATCAATCCATGGTGTTGTACACAAATGGGGAATTTCACAGTCCCTGCTTGCCTTGGGATTCCCCTTGGTGGCAGGCAAGGTGTGCCCAGAGGGAGAAGCACGCAAGCAGGGGGTTGGTGGGGAAAGAAGGGGCTAAATCACCAGAAAAGATTATGTCCTGCCAAACTTCCCACATGACCGAATTAAGCAAAATTAGCTAACTGGCTTGAGAATGATGGTGTTGTGGCCATATGTCTCCAAGGGCTCCTTGGTTGGGAATGAAGAACCAGCAACACTGTCCCACCTTGAGTAAGATCCTGAGTGCCAGGAGGATGAATATATCCATATATATATAATAATATTAATATAAATAATATAGTAATAAATATATATTATTAAGTATGCAAAGTGCTGAGATGTTGCCAAAATACAAGTGGTGGTGCTTTCAGCTGCAGGATGACCAGAGAGGAGGGGAATTACCACATTGTGGTAAAACAGGACACAGAGGTTACATGGCTTCTCAGGCCTTGGTGCTGCCTCCCAGGCTTCAGCATTTCTCTAAATAGTTCATTTAATAAATAGATCTTTTCTGGAGCCTCTCCCTGCTGCATTCCAGCAGGTATTACACTGAACATGGTGGCAGGCGGCAGCATGGCCAGACTGGCAGCATGGAAATGCCTAATTAACAAGGAAACAACCCAGCAGCCAGGAAAGGAATCTGAAGAGGCAGCATGGAGAGATTAAGGCAGCCAGGAGAGTGCCAGGGAATCAATCCATACAGGCATGGGAAGAAGAACTGAGGCCAACTGCAGAGATGAGCATGGATGGTAATGATCACAGAGTCACGGAGTGGTTACAGTCGGAAGGGACCTTAAAGATCAACTCATTCCAAACCCCCTGCCATGGGCAGGGAACCTTCCACTGGGCCATATGCAAGGAAAACACACATATTTTATCCCTGCATTGCTGGGGACAAAGTCACACAGGACCTGAGTAGGAGTGGTGCCAATGGCAATTCCCAAGCTACACCTATTTGGTGAGTTTGAGACTGAAATTAAAAATGAGGGAGTTGACTGAACAATCTCCTGAGGGCCTTTCCAAACTGAAATCCTCTGTGACTCTGGGAAATGCCTGGAGTGGGGAAGGTTGTGTCCAGTCAAAGCCATGCAGTCCAAATCCAGATGGGAATGTGAGCTCCAGGAACCCCTTGCAAAGAAAAGGGCAGACAGCCCTGCTTGGAAAGAGTGTCAAAAGTTTGACAGCAAAGACAAAATGCAAAGAAATTCCATAAACTTGCTTTCCACAGGGAATTGGGCAACAGCTCAGGAAGAAGGCTGAGAAAAAAGATTCTCCTTCCCCTAGAGGTTGGTCCCTTGCAATGGGACCTCAGAGCTTAGACAGTCCCCAGGAGCAGGGAAGAGAAAGCCAAACCATCCAAGTTGGCATTAATAACTTTGGCCCCTCCAAGCCAAGGAAAATATCCAAATGGGAAGATAAAAATACAAAACAAAACAAAACAAAAAAAAAAAAAACCAAAAAACAACAACAACAAAAAAAAAAAAAAAAAAAAAAAAGAAAAGGAGAGGTGTAATAGACCACATGGAGCAGAGGAAGCCAAGATGCAGATGGACAAAGTATCCTAAGTCTGTTTTCCTGCCCGAGGCGGCAGAGCAGTGTTCATCCTGGCTACACTGCAGAGGATGAGTTTAGGGCTGAAAAAGTTCCATTTTAGGAGCATTAAAGGCTTTTGCTGTGCTGGTGCTCAGGGCAGAGCAGGGGCTGGCCCTGGGTCTGCTCATGCTCACAGGGCCAGGTGGAAGTGGCATCTCCACAATCCCTGCGGGCAGCAGAAAGTGGGTGAGGCTCCTTCCCTCTCCACTCTGCTCCTGCCACCATGCAAGGAGTGGGAGGCAGGATGACCTACTTGTGTCATGCCCTGAAAGCCTCTTTTTGCTCCAGCCAAGGCATCTCCACGCTCCAAGGCTCCTGCTCTGCCTGTTGGAGCTGTCTGAAAGGATTTTGTTACTCCCCTCTTCCCTCCCCTCCTGTCCCCCACCCATCCCTTTGGCTCACCTGGGCCTGGGAGGGCTGCAAAAGCATTTTGAGAGATCCAGTAGGAACAGAAAGCAGAAGCTGGATCGTTTTCATCCCATGGTTTTGCAGTGGGAGGGGGAGATGTGGTGGAGAATCATCCCTTGACATTGCATTCTTGAGAAACAAGGATCCAGGTGCTCTCCTTGATGAGAGATGTAAATCCATTGGTATCATTTGTGTCCCTCCAGGCTGAGGGCAGGATTATGGATTATGGAAATCATTCTCTCGTCTCTCCCTTCAAGGAAGGATGGGAGAAGTGAGCTTTTTTATTTACCTGCTTAGCCAAAAATATGTGAGGGATGAGCATTTCCAAAGCCCAAAGCTCTCAGAATCAGCACTATGCTCCTCCATTGATTTTGGAGGTATAACCCTTGTTGACTTCAGTGGTAGCTTAGATAGCCCAGCTCTGCAAAATCCATCCCTGGAAGTATAAGTTCTATTAATCCTTATTTTTAAAAGATTTTTATAAAAAATATTACCACACACATTATCACAGGTTTTTGGCACAGCCCCGACAAAACCAAAGACATTTTCACTGCACTTTGTGAGACACTCATAAAGAACCTAATGCCTGTGTTACTGAGCTCTCAGAGATATTTCCTGGTCCTTTACCTGCAGCTGTGGCCTCAGAGCTGTGGCAGATTTCATTTAAGGCCCTTTATTTCCAGCTATGATGTGCTCTCATTTAATCAGCCCTGTCCACCCCACTTCCCACCTTCCGTGTGGGAGGAAGCTGCTGCTGGAGTTGGGAGACACAAGGAGCAAACCCCACAATTAGACAGACAGGTAATGACATTTTCCCTCTCCCATGGGTGAAGAGTGGTTGTCATATTGACTTCCCTGAGGAATAGGCTGAGGGAGCTGGGGGTGTCCAGCCTGGAGAAGGCTCTAGGAAGAAGTTAGGGCTTCTTCCAGTACCTATAGGGCACTTAGGAAAAGAGGGAGAGGGACTTTTTACATGGGAAGATAGTGATAGGATAAGGGGCAATGATTTGAAAATAAAAGAGGAGAGATTTAGGTTAGATGTGAGGAAGAAATAGTTCCCTGTGAGGGTGGGGAGACCCTGGCACAGGTTGCCCAGAGGAGCTGTGGCTGCACCTGGATCCCTGGAAGTGTCCAAGGCCAGGCTGGACAGGGCTTGGAGCAACCTGGGATAGTGGAAGGTGATGCCTCAGGTTTTAGCTTTTATATTTTTCAGGTTCTGTGCTGCTTTAGTGTGTAATTCCGAGCTTTATATTAGGAGATGGTGAGCTCTCTTCACCGAGTAGGGAGACAAAACAATTCCTTCTCTAGCTGGGGACCAAGGACAAATGATCCAAACTTCAGGCCCAAGAGCATAAACAACGTGGACTGAAGAGAGAAAATCAAGAAGGATGGGACTTCATAACCCAAAGCTATAATTGGACAATTAATTCCAATATGCAAATGGACCAGAACTTATAAAAGTAAGAGACCTCGTGACTGGTTGTCCATTTTGTGACCATTTTGATTCATCTTGGGTGCAGCCCTGGCTGGGCTCTTGTGCTGCCTGAGGTGGATCCATTGAGGCTTTTTAATAAATCCCTACTTTATTCTTTAACTCCGTCTAGTCTCTGTTCTGGGTCAGCCTTCACAAGGCATCAAAGGAGTTGTGGCATGAATACGTCCTTTAAGTTCCTTTCCAACCCAAACCATCCTGTGATTCTGTGGTTCCCTGCTGTTGAGTTTTCCCTGGACAGAAGTAGTTGAACACACTGCACACCTTCCACTTCCTCTGGAAGCTGCTCTGCCTTAGGATGTGTCAAAATGGAGATGCCATTCAAGTTTTGTCAACTTATTGTCCACTAAGACAAGGCCTTGTGACAAGGTCACATGTGCTGCCCTTCAGAATACACGCTGGGAGAGGGGCCACGCTGCTCAGGATTGTGTCTAGATGGATTTTAATAAATGATCCAAAGTCTCCAGGGAAAGAGACTCCACTGAAAAACAAAAGGGCAAACCAGTGTGTGGCTCTGTGAGCAGGATCGCAGTCAGACCATCCCTCCTGTCCACTGATGCCTTGAGAAGACTGACCTAGAACAGAGACTAGATGGAGTTAAAGAATAAAGTAGGGATTTATTAAAATGCCTCAATGGATCCACCTTGGGCAGTACAAGAGCCCAGCCAGGGCTGCACCCAAGACGAACCAAAATGGTCACAAAATGGACAACCAGTCACGGGGTCTCTTACTTTTATAAGTTCTGGTCCATTTGCATATTGGAATTAATTGTCCAATTATAGCTTTGGGTTATGAAGTCCCCTCCTTGTTTTTCTCTCTTCAGTCCACATTGTTGAAGGGCCTGAAATTTGGATCATTTGTCCTTGGTCCCCAGCCAGAGAAGGAATTGTTCTGTCTCTCTACTCTGTGAAGAGACCTCACCATCCCATAATATGAAGTTCAGAACTACACAGCAAAGCCGTGCAGAATCTGAAAAATATAAAAACTAAAACCTGAGGCATCACCACAAGCACCTTGTGCTGTGAGGTGCTCAGAGACCCTCGAGGAAGAGCATCCCTGAGAGGTGGGTTCCCAGCACAAGAAGGTAAATTTGCAGTTCCCGGGGGAAGAGCTGTGGCCTTGCTGCCACCTCGGGATGCTCCATCCACCAACACCTCCTCCCCGAAAGAGCAGGGCCCCTCTGTCCTCACTGCAGACCTGGCTGAGAAAGCCTGCCCAGAGTCTACACATTAACATCATCACCACAATCATTCCCCCTGGGAGCACATCAAGAGGAAGTTAATGTGAAGGGAAGGGCCTCACCATCATCTGTTCCAGAAGTGACAATGATCCCTGGTCAGCCTGATCTCGGGGGCACTCAGTCCCACAGCCCAAGGGTGGCTGTGCAGAAGGTCTGACCCTGCTGCACTCCAGGACTTCACTCCAGGCCTCGTTAGTGCCAGCCTCCCTGGGGACCTGAGCTGTCTCACTTGGTCACATCACAGGGGCAGCAGGCAGATGATTTACAGAGTGCTCCCCTCCCTAACTTCATTTATTTTGTATTTCCCTAATCCTGGTGCTGCTCCAGAGCTCCCTGGGTAGTGCAGTTCCTGCCATTTCTTAGAGCAATACATGGAGTGGGCTCTGAAATCATGAAGAAACATTTGAATGTCCCACCTTTAAGGCACCACTTCATCATTATCCCTGCCCTCTGCTAATTCCAAAAGTGCTCCTGGGAACCACCTGAGCCAATGCTACTGGCCCAAAATCACACCCTGGCACTTTCTAATCCATCCGTACAGCTGGAGTCTGCAGGTGGCTCATGGAAATGGTTGAACAGCTGATATCTCAAGCCAGTTTCAGGCACTTTTAAGACTTTCCTCTCTCTTTTCTTCCACCTTTTTTCTTTTCCTAAAAGCAGAGTGATTTTCTTTATGTTGCTCTAGAGCTGGAAACCTCTGGGGTAGAGCAGGGGGTTCTGTGCTCCAGCACTCCAAATCAGTCACTGATGTGACCTCTCCTTTCTCCATGAATAAATCAAGACTCTGCTTTCCTTCTCCTCTGGGAATGTTCAGTAAAGCCCCTCCCTGCACTCAGGCAGGAATTCTGTTTGATTCATGCCAGTGGGGTATTTCCAAAAAACAATATCACAATTCCATCAAGCCGAAGAAAGCAACAACAAAGTGAAGATCCCCTCCCCACAGGGGTGTTGGAGACTCCAGATGATGGAGAGTACGAGGTCTCTCTGCCCAGGTCCAAGCTGCCACCTCCCTCATCAGCACACCTGATGCAACACCAGAGAAAAGAGGTGTTCATCACTGACATTTTGGGTTCTGTAAATTAAATATTCCACAGAAAATATCCAGTAATCCCTTGGATACCCAACCTTTGTGCTCCACACTTTGGTCTCTGGAATGATGCCCACACACAAGAGGTGAATTATCACTGACCCAAACAAATCCCCAAATATGCACCATCCCCATCAGAGGTCAGATACCCTGGGATCCTTGGCTAAGGCAGCTTCCACAAGGGAAATACATGGAACTGGTGGAATGAGTCCAGAGGAGGCCACGGAGCTGCTCTGAGAGCTGGAGCCCCTCTGCTCTGGAGCCAGGCTGGGAGAGCTGGGGGTGCTCAACTGGAGAAGAGAAGGCTCCCCAGAGACCTCAGAGCTCCTTCCAGAGCCTAAAGGGGCTCCAGGAGAGCTGGAGAGGGACTTGGGACAAGGGATGGAGGGACAGGACACAGGGAACGGCTTTCCACTGCCAGAGGGCACAGATAGATGGGATATTGGAAGGGAATTCCTGGCTGTGAGGGTGGTGGGGGTCTGGCACAGGATGCCCGGAGAAGCTGTGGCTGCCCCTGGATCCCTGGAAGTGTACAAGGCCAGGCTGGACAGGGCTTGCAGCAGCCTGGGATAGTGGAAGCTGTCCCTGCCCATGGCAGGGGGTGGAACTGGATGGCGTTTAAGGTCCCTTCCACCCCAAACCACTCTGAATCTCTGATTGTACCAATCATGATTGTACCAACATCATTGCTAAACAGGCTCCTTTGTTGTGTGTGTGTTTTGGTTTTTGTTGTTTGGGCTTTTGTTTGTTTGGGTTTTTTTTTTTTTGCTTGTTTTTTTTTTGCATTTTCCAGTTTTGTTGGTTCTTAGTGTTCATGGTACCTCAGATGAAGTTTCTTGTTTGTTTCAAATATAAAAGTTCTTCAGCTTTAGGAAAAAAAAAACCACTAAAAATAAAGGAACACTGAATTAGTGATTAGTTAAAATCCTACACCGAGTGGTTAGAAAGCGGATAAACTATCAGCACTGTGCCCAGAACGAAGCTCTCCCAATTCCTTGTCCCAGTCAGGCTACTCATCTATGAAACCTTCCATGCAGATTTACTTTCAGGGGGAAAAAATCACTCTGGTTACAGCAGGAATAGAGTTTAGAGTAGAATTGCTATTTCCCAGTGGTGCTGGGTGCTCTTACACTAAATCACATTACTGCAATTTAAAATACAACCGCACATCTGCTGAGGCTTGGGTATTGCTCACATGTGTGTTTTTCAGTCCGAGGCAGGTATTTTTATGTGAATTTTTCCTCCTCTCAGGGATGTAAAATGAAGCTGAATTTCTTTGCATTTTCCATGGATTCTCCTGCCTATCCAGTAAGTTACCAAAGCTCAGCTGCTTTGTGCTAATTTCTTAACCTGGTTTTGTGGCAGGGTCCCAGGTGGATTGAACTAATTTGGAATCAGGCGTGTCTGATTCTGGAATAGGAGCATCAACACAGGGAATTAATTATGAACCACTAATGTCAGGTGCACAGTCCAGAATAAGTCCTTGGATAGATGAAGCTTAAGGCCATCATCTCTAATTTTTCTCAAAAGCAAAGTATTTTTTTCCTTGTCTGTCTCTTGATCTGCCTGTCAGGAAATAGGTTCCCTGCCCATGCCAGGGGGGTTGGAACTGGAGAATCTTTAAGGTCCCTTCCAACCCAAACCATCCTGTGGTTTTTTGGCTATGAAATGGTCACATAGATATTTTGTCCTTATCTCATTCCAACCCCTGATCACTCAAGATCAGCTCTGCGAATGGCGTGCTCGGTGTGTAAAGTCCTTCCTACACTTAGGGCTTGATCTTGGCCTGGAAGTCACCAGGATTATTTGTCTAAAAACTTACTCAGATCACAGTCCCCACCTTATCAGAGTTCAGCTAAATACAGATCATAGAATTCCAGAATGGTTTGGGTTGGAAGGGATCTGAAACATCATCTCATTCCAACCCCAACACATTCCACTATCCCGGGTTGCTCCAAGCCCCATCCAACCTGGCCTTAGACACTTCCAGAGATCCATGAGCAGCACATCTTCTCTGTGCCAGGGCCTCACACCCTCACAGGGAAGAATTCCTTCCAAATATCCCATCTATCCCTGCCCTTTGGCAGTGGGAAGTCATTCCCCTCTTGTCCCATTTAAAGTCTTGTTTAGCTCTGGATGCAAATTACAGCACCTCCTGTGCAGCATCTTAAGGAGGTCAAATTTAAATCCAAAAAGCTTTCTTGTAATGAAAACCTTGGATGGTGGGTGTCTTGGCTGACAGAAACTACCTTTTTATCCTGGGAACCCCATGTGCTGGATTTCCAGCAGATTTCCAGATGTGTTTTTCAACCCCTTCAGTCCCTTCTCAGAGCAACCATTGCCCTGCAACCTGAAAGAAATTTTCCACTCAGGTACTCCAAAATCCTCCTTGTTCTCCTTGAGAAACTTCACACCTGCAGGTGGCTGCCATGAATGCACAAACTTGCTTTTCTCAGCCTCCTCTCACCATCCCACTTCAGCCCCAAGTGGTGGAAGGACAATGACCCAGGACATGGCTGTGACCTTAATCAACCCCACCAGGCACTTCTACAAAGCTGAGGACAGCAAAAATTCATCAGTCTTAGCTGAAAATTCCTGGAAACAGAGAAATCCTGAATTTGGCTGTGAATCCTCTCACCCTAAGAACTCTGCAAACTTTGGATTTTCCTCCTTTGTGTTAACCCCATCTTCTTTTGGGAACAAAAAACTGATGGAGCTTCAAAAGATTAATTACCTGATCTGCATATTCAATGGAGCTCAAACGCTCCATAAACGCGACATGAGTTTTAACAGTATTTAATGGTTTGCATTAATTAATAAGTCTTTAAAGATGTCAGACATTTGTAGATTTAAAAACTTCATAATTTTCAATAAATTCAGTGGGGCTTAATGAATTCCTGCAGATTTATACAGCTTTGGAGACATACTCCCTCTCTAACAACATCACCAGTATTTGTGATTTTAAGAGAAAGGAAGAAAGACGAGGAAAAAAGAAAAAGAGTGGGAAGGAAAAGGAGACAATTTATTATGTTGTGGTTTACTATGAAACAGATTTATTTTTCATTTCATTTCAATATTTTGTTACTTGATTGATTTTTTCGAGCAATTCTCTGAAGAACTGTTGATGCAGTTATGGGTGGGGAGCTCTGCAAGCCTCCATGTCTGTACATAGATTCGAAGGATCATTTAGGTTGGAAAAGACCTCTGAGACCATCCAGTCCAACCTGTGACCAATCCCCACCTTGTCACCAGCCCAGAGCACCGAATGTCAGGTCCAGGCATGAACACCTCCAGGGATGGGGACTCCAAACCTCACGGGGTAGCCCCTTCCAATGCTTGGTAACCCTTATCAGGAAGAAATTCCTCCTGATGCCCAACCTGAACCTCCCCTGGTGCAGTTTGAGGTTTTCTCCTCTCATCCTGTCCCTGTTCCCTGAGAGCAGAGCCCAACTCCCCTGGCTGTCCCCTCCTGTCAGGGAGTTGTGCAGAACTACAGGACCCCCCTGAGCCTCCTTTTCTCCAGGCTGAGCCCCTTTCCCAGCTCCCTCAGCCCCTCCTGGTGCTCCAGCCCCTTCCCCAGCTCCATTCCCTTCCCTGGACATGCTCCAGCCCCTCAATGTCCCTCTTGTCAGGAGGGTCCCAGAGCTGTCCCCAGCCCTGGAGGTGCCCCAGCAGTGCCAGCCCAGGGGACAGCACTGCCCCGGCCCTGCTGCCACCCCAGAGCTGGGACAGCCCAGGTGCCACTGGCCTCTTGCCCACCTGGGCTGGTGTTCAGGCACTGTTGACCAGCACCACCAGGTCCTTCCCGGCTGGGCAGTTTTCCAGTCAAACAAATCCATATCAGTATCTGGATTTGTATGCATATCCACACAGCTTTGCACACACACACACAAATATATATTTAATATCTAAATTTTGCTGGTATTATTTCTGAAGGAAACTACTCCAGAAATCCAATTCCACACACATATCCTAAAGGTCAACTTCTTATATCCATTTGGGATGAACACAAAAACTGGATATTCCAATTCCTCCCCACACCTTTGGTAATTACAGATTTTGGAGAAGCTCTTTGCCCAGAGGGAAGCAAAGTGAGAGGCAGGGGCAGGGCTTGAAGCAGAGCAGGGGGAGGAAAGAGAACATAACTCATTCTCATGGGTGGCATGTGTGTCTGAATGGGCTGGGGTTTATCCTAAAACGACTTCCTGTGCTCATGATGGAAGAAAGAAAAGAGGAATCATAAAAACAACGAGTGCAGAGAGGGGAATGTGCTTTGGCTCTGGCTTGTACAGGGAATTCTTCTCCCAGGCATCTCACTAGTCAAGATCACTCATCCCACTCCCACACACTGGATGTAAAAATACGAGGAAATGATCACTGGAATGCTGTCCCTGCCTTTTCAAAGGCCACTCCATGAGGGATGAGCAGGGAATGCCACAGGACCTGTTGGCTGCTCTCAGGTGGTGAGGCTGGAGAACAAATCACAGGGGGGAATCACTGCAGGTTCCAGAGTGTTGGCACTGCCTTTTCTTAGTCATCATCACCATACAAAAATCAGAGCAGAGGCCCCACAAAGAAATGGGATGGTGCCAATGTACGTCAGGATCTTCCCACAGATTTACCAGCAGGAAAGTGGAACAGGTAGTCCAGAGAAACTGTGGCTGCCCCATCCCTGGAAGTACCCAAAGCCAGGTTGGACAGGGCTTGGAGTAACCTGGGATAGTGGAAAGTTCCCTTGCCCATGGCAGGGGGTGGAAACTGGCTGAGCTTTAAGGTCTCTTCCCACCCAAACCATTCTAGGATTCTATGATTCTTCACCAAAGAGTTCTCATTTTTAGTGATTTATCCACATTCTCTGCCCAGCTGTGCACAGCATCACACAATTTCAGCCAAAATGGACCACTCTGCTGCTGCTCATTTCCAGCACAAAGTGCCCTCCTGTATTCTGAAACCTCCTCCCCTTCACTCATCTCATTTTATTCCCACTCCTGTTCATCACCGGCCACAACAAAGAAGGAGGCAAGGGGCTCCAGAGCCATTATCCCAAACTCCTTACCCTATCCTCAAACTCCTACTCCTTATCCTTATTATACCCGCGACGGCGGGGATGCTCTTCCCCCGTCCCCGGCTTTGGCAGGACGCTTTGTCCAGCAGGAAGCTCGGTGCCTGTGACGGAACTCGCAGGGATGCTGCCCATCCATATGGAGATTTGGGTACAAGTTGCTGACGTGCTGCTGCCTCCGCTCGTCCGACGGATCCCGGCTGTGCCTCCGGCCCGATCCCGCCGCTCATTTGCTGACACGGATCGGCTGCTCGGACTCGCAGCATCCCGGGAACTTCCTGGCTATCGGCTTTGCTGGGCACGCTGAGCTGGGAGACTGACAGAGGAAGAGTGTGTAATTGCAACAGAGGGGAAAGCTGCGGGGGAGTTTGTCTCGGGATGACGAACAGGAGCTGGAAAGGCTGAGGGGAAAGGGATGAGCAGTCACGAGAGTGGCCTGACCTGCTTTGAGGCACGGGCTACGGCCAGGAGAAGGGGATACGGATCTCTCTCCTCGTCCCTGAGCTGATCCAGCAGCACTAAACACGCTGCTGTGACCACCAAGTCACCACACCTGGCTGTGTATTTCAGAGCTGGACTTGAACTGTTGGTAAAAAAAGTCTTGCTAGGACCAGAACAGCCTGATGGACTCTGGTGGCTTGATAAATAATCACTAATTAATGTCTAATCTGTTTGGCTGTATCAGAGCTGTGCACTCATGGGCTGACGTGACCTGCTGGGTCTATGAGCACTGGGAAACTGAGGCACAGAGCAGTGACCAGTTTGACCACAGAATCACAGGATGATTGTGACCACTGCAGGACCACCGGCACCACTGCAGGTCCTCTAGACTGACACCCCTGCTCAAGTAGGGTTCCCTAGAGCAGGTTACTCAGGGTTGTATCCAGACAGTTCTGGAATATCCCCAGTGAGGAGACTCCACTCCCTCTCTGGACAATCTCTTCAGTGCTCGGTCACTGCACAGGAAAGTTCTGCCTCATCTCCAGGTGGAACTCACTGGGATCAGTTCCTGCCCGTTCCTCTGGTGCCATTGCTGGCCCCTGGAGCAGAGCCTGGGCCCTGCTCTGACCCTCCCTGCACACAGGGACACCCCGGGCTGAGGGCCCCTCTCAGCTGGGGCTCCTCTCACCCTTTCCTCATCAAGAAGATGCTCCAGTCCCTTCACCATCTCTGTAGTCCTCCACTGGACCCTCTCCAGGATCTCCATGTCTCCCTCCATGATGATTTCCTGAAGGAAATCAGCCTTCCAGGGGCATGTGGGAAAGCACAGCACTCTCCCAATGGAAACACAGAAGTCATGCTCCCTAGAAACACCACAAACTTCATCTGCCAGCTGCAGCTGGACATGAGACTGGGCGGTTTGGCATCGCTTATCTTGCCGAAATCCAAAGGGAACATCCCAAGGCAACACAAAGTGGTTGGAAGCACCAAAAAAATGGAAAATTTGAAGAGCTTTTGGAAAAGAGATTAAATTTTTCTTTCAGCGTCGCCTTCTGCCCTCTGTCCCTGGTCCTCCTTGAAGGTTTGGGAACTCGCTGTTCTGAAGCTGGGGTGATAAAAAAAAGAAAGTCTGTGCCCTTTTTGGATAATATAATAAAGACTTAGATGCTTTTCGGACGTCAGCTGCTGCCAGTAATCAGCGCTTCGCAGCTGCTGAGTCACAAATAGCTTGAAAAATATTTCCAGTCCTTGCTCTCCTGAGAGCTAATCCCAGAACGGGCAGTCATAAAAAAACATAAATCCCCAAATTACCAGAATGGCCCCAGAAATCTCTTTTAAGGCGATTAGTTCGATGTCGGTTCTGGATTGTCTTTACCTTGTTGTTTCTCCTCTATGTTCCTCTCTCCTCTCTTTTCCCTGGACGTCCCCACATGGCTGGAAAAGGTCATTCCCCTCATTCTCCAAACACTCCCTAACAGCTTGGGGTCTGTTCTCCTCCTGGCATGGACACTGTGCCCCCTCCCCACACCTGTCTTGTCCCCTGTGTGTGTGTGTGCCTGCCAGAAGATGAGGTAAAACATTAAGCACAGAGAGATTATTTTTCTGGGGGTTTTCGGGGGTTGTTTTTTATCATTTATGGTGAGAACAGAGATTTTCCCTTGTGGGCTTGTCCACATATTTTTCACCCTTCAAACCAAACATAAACCTTTGCCACCGCTGCCTGCAGGAGACCTTACCCTGGTGTCCAAAGGGCTCCTTCAAGTTTGCATTTAGCTGGTTCAAAATTGCTTTATGCATTATTGTTAAGAAGAAAAAGAAGAAATAACCATGTCCTTCATGACACTTTTTTATAAGGGAATGCCAAGCACGCTGCAAGAGTCGTCATCATTAATTAAGCAGAAGAAAGGCCAGCTGAAGCCCACGTGAGCGTGTCCATGCAGCTGTTTTACTTTTTTTAAATAAGTAAACATATAAATATAAAACCTACACCAATTCTACAGAAATTGATTTCTATTTTTTTGTTTTTCAATATATATATTTAAGTGGGTTGCAGAGGAGGATATGGAGTTGCTCTGAGGGATGGAGGTCCTCGGCTCTGGAGCCAGGATGGGAGAGCTGGGAGTGTTCACCTGGAGATGAGAAGGATGCAGGGCAAACTCAGAGCCCCTTCCAGGGCCTAAAGGGGATTATGAAACAGAGGGAAAGGGACTTTTTGCAAAGGCAGTTGGTGATGGGACAAGGGGGAATGGTTTAAAACCAAAAGAGAGGATATTTCTATTAGATCTTAGGAAGAAATTCTTCCCTGTGAGGGTGGTGAGACCCTGTCAGAGGTTGCCCAGAGAAGCTGTGGCTGTCCCTGGATTGCTGGAAGTGTCCAAGGCCAGGCTGGACAGGGCTTGGAGCAGCCTGGGATAGTGGAAGGTGTCCCTGCTCATGGCAGGGGGTTGCAATGAGATGATCTTCAAGGTCTCTTTCAACCCAAATCATTCTCAGACATGGCAAAGGATCAGGAAGCATCAGGTAATTCTTGTCAGATAAGTTCTTTTGTAGGGAGATGATGTGGTCAAATGTTGATACTGTCAGTTTGAAGCCATTTCCCCTTTTCATTCCATGTCCTTGTCCCAAGCCCCTCTCCAGCTCTCCTGGAGCCCCTTTAGGCACTGGAATGGGCTCAGAGGTCCCCCTGGAGCCTTCTCCAAGTGAACACCCCTGGCTCTCCCAGCCTGGCTCCAGAGCAAAGGGGCTCCAGCCCCTGGAGCATCTCCATGGCCTCCTCTGAATGGGGGTGGCTGTATCCAGACACTGTGGGAGCAGTCACAGTCCCTGCCCCACGCCTGGGCACTGTGTGGGTCAGGGCTGGTTGGCCTTGGCCCATCAGTGCCAGGACAAGGAGCAGTGCAGGCAGTGGAATGCAGACCCCGTGTCAGGGTCCCAGCACTGCTGCATTTGCTGGTACAGGCTTGCTCTCCCTGCTTTACCCTGGCTGCCCCACTGCTCTTCCCCTCTCTGCCTGTGACCCCAGTTTGGGACATCCTCAGTTCCATAAATCTCATTCCCCTTCCCTTCCTGAGGACTCAGTACTTTATGTAAGAATGGGAAGACAGGAGGCATCCACACTGAGACAGCCCAAGAGGAGCACAAGCCTCTATCACTCAGCAGAGAATATTTTTAACATTAACAATAATATCCGGGTGGCCTGGCCTACAAAATGCTGCTCCAGGGCATCCATCCCAACGTGGCAGTGTTCCCAAGTGGCTGCTGGGACTCTCTGAACTAAGTTTAGCCCTGAAATGAGCTCAGACCCCTGGCTGAGGTCTCCGACTCGTGGTCCCCTGGCTGAGCCCATGGAAGGAGCTTTGCTGCTTCCCCTTCCATCCCTTGGCACCGATGACTCTTTCGCCACAGGTGGCTCTGCCTGCGCCAGCGGAGAAGACGTAAATGCACCCGTGGGACGTGGCAGGGACACATCACCCCCGTGGTGACAGCACAAGGCTCTTCCTGTGCTGAAGTCTCCAAGGGATCAGTGGCTGCCCTGGGTTGCTCCTTGCTCTGGTTTTGGCTTTGTTCTCCTCCTTGCTGCTCCCCACGTAAAATAAAACCCCAGCGGCCGGAGCCAGGCTGCAGGGACGAGGTGGGAGTGCTCCTGCCACCAAGCCCTGCAGCATGGCCTTGCAAGACCCTGCCCCAGGGTCACAGCAGCACCCAGCCAGGAGGAGATAGCCAGGGAAGGGCTCTGATATTCCCTGGGTGACATCCCAGCTTCACCCCGGGAGTGGGGTCACCCACGCTGTGTTTGTCACCCCATGGTTGCCCTGATTGATTTTCCCCAGGGAGCTCTCCCCAAATCCTTCCTCTGCTACAAATGCAATGGTCAGAGCTGAGCCTGCCCCCCCGTGAGCTTTGCACAGACCAAGAGGCCTTCAAGGACATTTTTACGAAGTATGATGTGACATGGATAATGAGGAAATGAATAAGGACTAAAATGTGGGGGAAAGCACCCTAGGAATCTCACAGCCACCAGTAGTTCTGTGCACGGGCACAGGGGAAGGAGGGGCAGCGAGGAGCCAGCTTGCTATTTTAAGGACAAGCTCCAATAGTAAAGTAATCATCTCCCGAGCAATGCTATTTTCTGGATCCGTGCCCTCAAGTCAGCACGAAGCCACCGTGCTTTCTATTCTGGTCACACCGAACGCTTCCCACCAATCTATCCATCTTAATCCCGGCCCCGGCAGCCGCACAGCCCCACCGGGGCCGAGGGGTGCCCGGAGACGGGGGGTTTGGAGCTGGGTGCATCCGTGCCAGCCCATCCCTGGGCACGCCAGACCATCCTCTCCATCGCCTTTTCTCCCCGGCGGGATGATCCTTTCCTCTGCATCCTCGCTGCTGCTGCTGCTGGTGCTGCTGGACAAAATGCCTCCCACGTAATCAGTTCCCATCCTCCCTCTCCTCCTCCTCCTCGCTCCATCCCCTCCTCTGGCGCACCGCGGCTACGGATAAAGGGATCGGTCCTGCGGCGCCGGGGTCATTTCAGGAGCTGTCGCCGCTGGGGCGGCGGGGCTTTGCACGCACAGAATTCCCGTCCTCACTGCAGCAGCGGCTGGGCACGGGCAGCCGAGGAGGTGCCAGCATCCTTCACCCGAGTCGTGCACCCGCATCCCTGCTCGGGGACACTCCGACCTGTGCTCCGTGCCTGTCCCGTCCCCTCCTCATCCAAAAAGGGACGTGCTGGGCACGGAGACACCGCACAAAACCTCCTTCACCCCCTCCGGGACCACCACAATCCCGCATCCCATCCCTGCATCCCTCCCCGCACCCAGGGCATCCAGACCCAGGATCACAGAAAGCTCTTCCTCTCTTTTTTTTTTCCCCCTTATTTTTTTTTTTTTTTTTAAATCGGTGTGATTAAGCAGGAGCTGCACTTCCTGCTGCATGGATTTCCCTGCGGATTTCACCTTCAAAAGCACCAAGTCCCCAGAGCCCCCGAGGCGCGAGGTTTCCTTCTGCTGAGAGCTAACAAGTGGTCAGGAGCTTGGGGGTTTGGTACTGCTCCCTAAATAGAACATCTCTTCAGAAGCCCGAAAGATTAAAAGCTCAGCTGACTTCCAGAAAAATTATGTTTATACAGAGCACAACAGGATCTGGAGTTTAAATATATATATTTACACACTTACATAAGGACCCTCCTAGACACAAATTAACCTCCAGTCATGCTTTGGGAGGAAATTTTCCCCGGGATTTTGCCTTTTCTCCCTATCCAGGCAATTCCCAAATACTGGACATTGCAATGAAAATACACTGCATTGTAAAGCCTGAAAATTGCCCGATTTTGGTACTTTTTGCTTGCAGGCTTTTTTCCATCAGAGTGTTCAAAAGCCCTGAGCTCCAAGAGGTGCCTCCCTCTATGCCTCAGTTTCCCCAGTTTAGAAGCAGTCCCCACACTGGCCAGATGACACTGAATTTTATTACACGTCCAAGACTTGTTTCTGATAAAAAAATCTACCGCAAACCAAAAGTCAAAGCTGACAAAGTGCTCCAGGCAGAATGGTTGGAGTTTTTGGAGGAGGGAGAACATTTTTTGAGGTTTGGGTTTTTTTGAGAATTTTCTAAAAAAAAAAACACATTCTAACAAAACCAACCAAAAACAGTCACAAGAGACCTGAAGTTTAAAAATGTGACCTCATAATTCTTCCCTAAACCACAAACCAGCTGAAATAGAGGCATTAATCAAGTTCCATCACCAAGAGATTTACAGTCCACAGATGACTCAGATTTGGTCTTTACGTTCATTTCCTCATTCCCATTTCCCCAGTTTGCATTTTTTTCCCCTTCCCACCCCTTCTGTCTCCAGCTCAGCACAGCATTTAACAGGGCAATGCACTTTAAATACACTGATAAATAAATAATTATTTCTTTGTATGTTCTGTGGGTGAGTTTGGGTGAGTGAAGCTGAGGAGCAGGAGGAGATGGGATGAGATGGGATGGGATGGGATGGGATGGGATGGGATGGGATGGGATGGGATGGGATGGGATGGGATGGGATGGGATGGGATGAGATGGGATGGGATGAGATGGGATGGGATGAGATGGGATGGGATGGGATGGGATGGGATGGGATGGGATGGGATGGGATGATAAAGAATGGCCATTTGCAAGGGGCTGCACCAGTGTGGGAGATACACAGACATATAAATTATATGTATGTAAACATATATATTCATAAATACCCAAACCCAGAATTTGTAAGAGTTTTTCCCTGCCTGCAAAAAGTTAAGGAAAAAAAAAAAAGGACAAAAAAGGCAGAACAAGCCCAGTCCTGTTACAGAAATAACAATAGGACCCTGCTAAGAAGTAATTCCAGGTCTCCTGGACTTAATTGCAGCAGGTTCCCAGGAGTCAGCAGAGAAGAGGCAGAGTGCTGCAAGAGCCAGTCACACACCCTGCAGCTGGCAAAATAATAATAATAATAGTAATAATAATAATCAGCCATGTCCAATCAGCCCTAATATCCATTACCACCATCAGGTTCAGTGCAGGATTGAGAACTGAAAGTGAATAAATATGCCTATGATTTCCACTGTGTTTAGAGGCTGATTGGAAGTCCCAGTGGAGAGGTGTTTTCAGCCATGGATGCATTTTCCAAGCTGCTGCTGCTGTGGCTCTCTCTTGGCTGCACTCTTGAGTCCTGACACCCTGAAACCCCAGAATGGTTTGGGTGGGAAAGGACCTTAAAGATCAGCTGGTTCTACCCCCTGCCATGGGCAGGGACACCTTCCACTACCCCAGGTTGCTCCAAGCTGGCCTTGGAGACTTCCAGGGATCCAGGGGCAGCCACAGCTTCTCTGGACAACCTGTGCCAGGACTTCCCCACCCTTGGTGTGGGAACACCCATCCCAAACCTGGATAGGCATTCATTCCTCGAGTTGGCCAAAATTTTGAGTTGAACCCGCAAAAAAGACCTTGTGCTGCTCTTTGTGCAGTAAATGTCTCACTGCTCATGCACATTCTTGTCACCCAGCCCCTGCTGTGAGGATTTTCCACCCCACAGTTAAGGAATAAGATCGTAGAACTTCATTTCCTCATGGTGGTCCCATCCACTCTCCTAGGAAATGAAATTTCCTCACTTCACCTTCTGCTACTCACAGAGACACTTGCAGATTTCAGTACCCTGCACCCAAAATAGCATGGAAAGTGATGGGAACATCCTCAGCAAGGCAATGTAGGTGTGGGAAGGTCTGGAGAAGCTGGGCCATGAGGTGGATCTCGCTGAGGAGTCTCGTCCTCCACCTCAGCCATGTGGCAAGAGCCAGTCCTGAGTTACTGCCATGCCTGCAGGATCTGACGATCTCTATCCCAAACTGCTAAAGCAGTCCCTGGCACAGCTCATGGCAGCCCAGACCCAGCCATGGCTGAACCTGGGGGTGAGCAGAGCCCCGAGGATGCCCCAGAGCCCTGTTACCAGGGTCACAGCGTGGACGCAATGTGGAACTCCCTCTGCACGCCCCGATGCCTACATGAGAACCTCTGCTCCATGCCACTGTCACCCCTGAACCACAGCCAGACATGGCCTTTGGTGATTTCCTCAGGGTCTGCTTGGGGGAAGCCACACATCCCAGTGGTCAACAGAGTCACAGAGAAGGATGTAAAAGGGACAGAGGCTCCCACACCAACACCAGGACTGTGCCCTGCCCACCATGGCCACGGTCCTGTGTCACCTCCATGGTGTCCCACCTCTCAGAACTCCCTGAGGAGGAAAAAGGAGGGGACCAGGCTGGTTTTTGGGCAAGGCAGAGGGAGGAGTGGCTGTGTTTGCCTCAGAGCACTCAGGGGATGATGGATGATGCTCCATTATTGGTGCCTTCCAGTGCCACCCTGCCACGGAGGAATCACAGGGATGGCACAGCGGGAATTCAGCGTTACTCCTCCATACACCTCTGGATCCTCTTTCTTTCCTCACCTTCCTGCTCCTTTTAGTCCTTCTTTTTCTTTCTTTCCTGGCTTTCCTGCTCCTTTTTATTCCTCCTCTCTTTTTTTTTGGTGGTACAGGGAGGAAGGGTTTGAGTCGGAGAAGGAGCAGTGCAGACAAATCCATCCACTCCAGCGAGGGGGAGCCGAGCCAGAAAGCTCCCGAAAGCAGCAGGGAGATATCTCTTCCTTGGGGGAATCTCTGCATGGAGGGATGACGGGAGAGCCCCTCCGCCCCCCTGCCTCCCTGAATCCTCCGCACTCTCGGCATCCCCTCTCCGCCTCCTCACCAACTCTCCGGTTTCCGTGACAACGCTTGGCTCACACGAGCCTCTCCATTGCAGCACTCACCCAGCCCAGCACCAGCACCAGCACCAGCACCAGCACCAGCACAGCCCGTGGTGCCTGTGCAGCCCACGTGGGGTTCAGCAGGCTCACCAGCAAGCAACAGCCTCGGGCTGGGCACTTGGAGGAAGCTCCAAGCTGCAGCTGGATCTCAGAGCAGGGAGGAGGCTGCCAGGCTGGGGATTGTCTCTTTGATCCAGCTCCCTGGAATGGTTATTGCAAGAGGTGGGTGCTGAGAGAGGTTGGGATACAGGAAAGGCAAAGGGGAAAGCCCTCACAATGCTCAGGTCAGAGCTGATCATAGAATCAAAGAGTCCCAGAATGGTTTGTTTTGGAAGGGACCTTAAAGCTCAACTTGTAACATCTCCTGCCATGGGCAGGGACACCTTCCACTATCCCAGGCTGCTCCAAGCCCTGTCCAAGCTGGCCTTGGAGACTTCCGGGGATCCAGGGGCAGCCCCAGCTTCTCTGGGCAACCTGTAGCCCACCCTCACAGGGAAGGTTTCCTTCCCAAATTCCCATCTATCTGTGCCCTCTGGCAGTGGGAAGCCATTTCCTGTGTCCTGTCCCTCCATCCCTTGTCCCAAGTCCCTCTCCAGCTCTCCTGGAGCCCCTTTAGGCTCTGGAAGGGGCTCTGAGGTTCTCTTCTCCAGGTGAACATCCCAAGCTCTTCCACCCAGCCTGATGCTGAGGTTATGCCTCCAAAATAAATCCATGGTGGAGCCTGATCTCCATCCCTGAGACCTGGCCATGTTCACACCATTAACCTTTCCCACCCTCCTAAAGGCAGTGGCTGCATCCCAACCACATGTAGGGGATGATCCCTGGCCCATGCCAGCTCCTGAGCTGAGACAGGGATGGTTTGGCTAAATCTGAGTTGGCCAGGGCTGAAAAGGCTCTGGGGATGGCGGCAAAAACAGAAACATGAAGGTTCGACCCCAGTCCTTGTGTTCTGACTCTGTTCCGTTTACCACTCACAAAAATCAATCACCCAGTCCTGGCAGGGCCTGGGCAAACCTGAGTCCATCTGCTGGCAGTGCTCTCAATCTATCTGTGCCCCAGTGATGTCACACAAGTGCCCAGAGCAGCAGCAGTGACTTCCACCAAGGACTGAGCCCAGAGGGTGACTCACAGAAGCCTCTCCGGTGATTGTCCCCTGCTCCAGGGAATAGACTCAAACTCTGGTTATTTTGGCTGAACAGTCACCAAGGGCATGAAGCCACCTTGCAGAGACCCAGACACTGCTGGGAGTGCTTGCAGAGAGCAAGGGCTGTGCCCAGGAAAGAGCCAAAGGGTGGGAATAAAGGGCAGGAACCACTTAGAATTATAAAATCACAGACTGTCCTGAGCCAGAAGGGACTCACCAGGATCATCCAGTCCAACTCCTGGCCCTGCTCAGACACCCCAAAATCCCACCCTGTGCATCCCTGAGAGTGTTGTCCAAATGCTTCTGGAGCTCTGGCAGCCTTGGTGCCGTGCCCATTCCCTGAGAAGCCTTTTCAGTGCCCCACAACCCTCTGGGGAAGAAGCTTTCCCTGATACCCAACCCAATCCCTGAAATAGGCACAACTGGTTTCATTGTGTTGATAATGGTTGGTAGATTTGTTATTTCTGTAACCTGGAGCACAGGAAAACGATCAAACAAAACATCCAAACTCTTGCAGGTTTTCTCCACATCCCAGTGCTTGGCAGGGTGTGGGAAGGACTTTGTTTCCTTGGCACAGACTAACGAATGCTGTTCTAAATTATCCCACCATATAAATCCCAAAAAGGACCCAGGACCAGCTGCTGCACAGAGCTAACACTGGTCACAGAATCATGGAACAGTCTGGGTTGGAAGGGATCTTTAAAGGTCATCTAGTCCAAACCCCTGGAATGAGCAGGGACATCTCCAACTAGATCATCTTGTCCAGCTGATAGGCTGTCCCCTTTGGTTCTGATCTTACACCCTCACAAACATCACAATGGGTAGAAAAGAGATGGGTATGATGACTTCTTTTCCTCTTTCCCATGAATCTGGGCAAACCTGATCTGAAGGCAAGATCCCTCTGCTTTCCAGCACTTAGGGCTAGCCACGAGCAAGGAGGGAGTTCCATATATTGCTGCCTGCTCTGACCCATGGAAATAAACCAGTGGAGGGGAAAACACAGCCCAGGGTGAACTTCAGACTGTGGGAGAGGGAGCTAATTACCTCTCCTGAAAAGAAAGGAAAAGGCATAGCACAGTCACTCCTGGAATCAGTGACAAGAGAAAGGCAGGTCTGCTCACTAAAAAGCAGCTTTCTGTGGGGTGAGGTTCTCCTGATTCCAGCTGAAGTTCTTCCTCAGCGGGACCCAGAGGTGATGGAAATGTTATTTACAGGCAGCCAAATTCCTAGGAAGGGACTGGCAAGAGCAACTCTTGCATATCAGGTGGAATCATGTTTTAACTCTTGGGAATGGTGCCCACTCCAAGCTCTGGACTCTTGGTTTTGGTGGGAATTCTGGCACCAGCTGGATTTGGGGTTGTCCTCTTTGACATTGAGAAGCCAGCTGAAATTCCACCTGCCAGAACAAAGGTTGAGGAGCTGTGTTTAACAGCACAAGGAGCCAGCTCTACATTACACACACACACGCACACTCTGAGCTGTCCCCAGCATTAAAATTTCATTACAAGGAGTGCACCAGGAATAACCATTATCAATTATATATTACACACTGCTCTAGTCTAAAAGAAATCTGATGGCTCGGGGGTTCTGCTGTGAGAAGGAGCCTCTCTTGCAGGCTTTGGAGCTGGTTGTGTGGTGGAGCTTTGTGATTCACCACATAACTCCCACTCTCCCAGCCCCGTGTCCTTATGGTGGGAATATCCACTCCAGGAGGTGCCTGGCTGGCTGTTTGTCCCAATTCCATGCAGGTCATGCTGGGTTATCACAGAAGCACAGAATGGTTTGGGTTGGAAGGGTTCCAGTTGTCCCAGGTTGCTCCAAGCCCTGTCCAACCCAGCTTTTAACATTTCCAGGGATGAGGCAGCCACAGCTTCCCTGGGCAACCCTCTGTAGGACGCCCAGGGCAGGACAGGGATTGAGGATTGGATCTTGTGGGTCTTTGTAAAAAACTGGCTTTGCTATCTGGATAATGCCACCATGCCAGGAGCTGCTTAGGTAACTCACTTGGTCACCTGAGATGTTACCTACAGCCATGGGTGCCTCCAGAGGTGGCTGTCCCTGTGTGTCTTGGACACCTCTCATGGGTGGGACGACTGGAGGTGTCCCCATTGCGGACAGAAAGTTCTTTGGTGGCCTCAATATCCTCTTTCAGATACCTTGCTCTAAGCACCCACATCCAGACCATTTCAGACCTCACCCACATCCCAGAGCTGTGGAGTCCATGAACTTGTCCTGCACCATTTCCCTGGGACAGCAGTGACAGCCATCCCTTCAGTGTCTATAGCACCCAAATCTCCCCTTTCCCCCAGTGCATCAGGCCTGAGGGCTGAGCAACTTTTAAAACTAAACTCCAAACTCTTCCATTCTTAGGTTGCTCCTTGTCCCCACTCTGAGCAGCCTCGGCCCTATGAAAAATCCACTTCCATTTCTTCATGTTGAGGAATAAATGTTGGCACTGTCTGAAGGCTTTCCGGCAAAATTACACCCCCCCACAGATGACAGACAATGAACACCCCCAGATCCTGACAAATGATAATGACAGGGACACTAAGAAACAATGGGGTGGAGGAAGGGGATGTTAAAGGGTGTTAAAAGTCTTAATACTGATATTTCAATCCAATTAATTTCTAGGTGTGATGCCTTAGGATTTTAGCTTTTATATTTTTCATATATTTGTAATCCTGCAAATTCTTTGGTGTATAACTCTAAAGCTCCATAGCCTGTCAGCTACTGTCCTCCCATTTTATTCAGACAAAACAGTTCCTCTCCAGGCCCAGGACTCAAGGACACCTCACTGTCTCAGGCCCCAGAAAGTATAAACAAAAGTAAACTGGGGGGAGAAGCAAACTGGGGCTATGACTTCATTACCTGAAGCTGTAATTGGAGGATTATTCCCTGACATGTAAATAGACCAAACTTATAACTGTATGAAAAATTGGTGACCATTTCCCCCAAGGTGTACCTATTGAAGGCCTTCAATAAACACCCATTTTTATTCTCTTAATTTTGTCTAGTCTCTGTTTCAGGTAGCCACTCCAAGGCATGATGTGCACCAAAGTACTGGATATTGTGGAAACATCAGCAGCTGGGTGGGGAACAGTCATGTGAGGGGGTCTGCAGGACTTTGTCCACTCCCTCAAAGGTTTTGGGATGAGATTCTCAGGCAGATAGGTAAAGGGCATGGGGGAATGGTTTTTAACTAAAGGAGGAGAGATTTAGATTAGATCTTAGGAAGAAATTCTTCCCTGTGAGGGTGGTGAGGTCCTGGCACAAGTTGTCCAGAGAAGCTGCAGATGCCCCTGTAAGCATCCAAGGCCAGGTTGGACAGGGCTTGGAGCATCCTGGGACAGTTAAAAATGTCCCTGCCCATGGCATGGGGTAGAATGGGATGATCTTTAAGGCCCCTTCCCACCCAAACCCTTCTGTGATAAAACTACAGTGGATCCCACATTTCTTTGCTGCTAACAAGCCCATGGCTACACTTTGAAATCCTTATTTCCCTTTCCCATCCAGTGGATCGTGCCTGAGAAAGTGATTTCTCAGGATGCAGATTAAAGCAGAACAGCAGAGAGCCTCCAGTGCAATTATGAAAAGGAAGTCATAAAAAATAGTAATTAAAAGTCATATTTCTGCTGGGTAAATGCTTGGGCAGGGCTGGGAGTCGTTGGAGACAAAGGTGCCTGAAATACAGAGGATGCAGCAGAGGCAGGATCAGGGACAGAAAGGCTTTGTCTGTGCCAATGAAGGAAACAGGGACAGGGACGGCATCACTCCTGCTGTCACCTGTTGGCACAGCCCCTTGCACAGTTTTAATCCAGAAAACAGGTCTCTTGGGTGCTGGTCTCTGCTGTCACCTGCCTGCGACTCAGTTTCCTGTTGGATGAGCCAGGAATGATGAGTCCTTTGGTCATCCTGTCTGTGTGGATGGTGGGACACACGGCATTCCAATGCAGCTGCTGAAATGGATGTGGGGAAAAGCAAAGCAATTTGGGTTAGGTGGAAGAGGTTTTACTCACGGAAATGAAAATATGGGCAGAATCTTATTTGGTTCAACCCTGAACTGAGAACCTTTGACGTCCTGGAGCGGCAGTCAGGGCACAGCCTGAGGGCATCTCAGGTGTATTTTGGCACATGGGGAAAAACTAGGAAAAAGCAACATCTTTATATGTGAAATATCCAGAGCCTCCTCTCTGAGGTCCTGAGGACTTGTCCTTGGGCTGTCCAAACTGCAAATGCTCTTCCAGGTCCTGATCCAGCAAGGATTTACACCTCAAAGATCCTGTACCTCCTGCACCCCTACGGACATGGGGTCATGGGGTCCTTCTGCCTCTTCCCAACCCTGGCCAAAACGAGACCTCTGAGCTGACTGGTTGGCAGATGATCAAAACCTCAACACTTGGAAACTTCAACCATGCTGCTGCCATGGATGTTCACCCAGGAGAAGATGCCAGTGGGACAACTGGGATGAGACCTTCCCAGGAAAGTCTTCCTGCACCACCCATCAGCCCATTTCTGCTGTGGAGAAGTTGGTCCAGCCCCACAGGCAACAAATGAGACCCCAGCCAGGGTGAACATTTCAGGAAACGCTAAAAAAATATCTTGAGGCAAAATCTTGAAGGTCGGAGGAACTCTTTGCCTTTCTGCTGCTGAATCACCAGAATGGAGCAGCAGTAAGGGGAGATTGTAAACACAAGCCAGATCAAAAACTGAATGGGTCTAAGCAGGCACGGGAGGTGGGAGAGAGAGGGGCTGGCAGGGAAGGGAGGCTCCAGTGATCCCACTGCACCCAGGGGAAGGGAAACAGATGCTCTAGGGTGGGAGCTGGAAGTGCAGTCACTGGGCAGGATCATTCCCAAGAGCTCAGGGGACATTTGGAGGGACCAGGTGGAAGATCAGTTCTGCCACCATCCCAGCCCTTGCTGAGGTCCCACATGGGGTTTGAGGCAGGGATGGGGTGCAGGCTGATAGAGGCTGTTTGAGGGGTGATGGAAATTCATGGATATAAAGGAAGAAAAGGTTTTTCAGCCCTGTGTAAATGTGCCTGGGGCAAAGGGGTGATGGGCTCATGGAAATCAGCCTCCTCAGGTATTAAATTAGGAGGCAGCTCAGGCCAGCCCAGGATGAGCCTGGTGGGTGAAGATGCAGAAGACTGAAGCTCAAATCCCAGTTCTTGCAGTATCCACGGGTTCAAAAAACTGCTTTTCTCATTTGCCTCCCAAAGCTTTCCTTTACATGCTCCAACATGAAATCACACCCAGATGTCTCCCCACACTACGCTAAGAAAACAAATTGCTCTGTGAGTAGAGGAGCAAAGCAAGGTTGGTTTCCAAGGGATGATGGATTCTCCTGCATCCAGTAAAACACAAACTCCAATGAAAGATTTACCCAAGTCTGTGACACTCATCAAGATTCTCTGATTGGCTGGAATTTAGGAGAGAATATGGTCCAGGGGTGCTTTTTCCTTCACTAAGGATACTGGGGTTCCTATTCCCTTTCCATGTGCTTGGTTGTGTGAAAGTTGAAAGATTTATCCTCTGAAAAATCAGTATTAAAAGTTTTGAGGTGTCCACCATCTGTCCCTATGTAGGACTGGTTTCTTTAGGAAATAAATGTAGATCTGTGGTGAAAGACTGCCCAAAAACAAACAGGAAAACTTTGGAAACAGAATTTTGCACTTCTCAGGCAAAGAGAAGCGTTTAAAATGTCTCTGAGGTGAGGTTTGACTTAAAAATTTTCCTCCAGGCTCTAACACCTGAGGGGAAATAATGAAGAAATGGAATGCTGATGATTTCTTCTCTGCTCTCCTGGGTTTAAAACCATGGAATGATAGAACCACTTGGGTTGGAAAAGACCTTTCAGATCATCATTTTTGCTACTTTCTGAGGGCTTGGTGTGCATCTTGGAGAGCGTGAGATTAGCAATGCCTTAGCTGGAGCCAGTGAATTTCAGGATATGGGGAAAAGAGCTGTTTGATCACACCAGTGATCTGAGCTGCAGATGGGACAGGAACCCTGTCTGGTGGCTAAGCAACCATGTCCTGGTGCTGGTCCCCTCCCTGCTGTGCCTATCACCCCCAACCAGTCTCCGAGGCAACCATGGAAAAGCTGTGGCATCACACAGAGATGAGCTGAATCCTCTTTTTGGACCTTCCCTGTGTGAGTCACCTCCTCACGTTCTCCTCCAAGAAGGGACCACATTCCAGCATGGACACCTTCCACTATCCCAGGCTGCTCCAAGCCCTGTCCAACCTGGCCTTGGACACTTCCAGGGATCCAGGGGCAGCCACAGCTTCTCTGGGAAACCTGTGCCAGGGCCTCCCCACTCTCACAGGGAATAATTCCTTCCCAATATCCCATCTAACCCAACTCTCTGTCAGTCTGAAGCCATTCCCCCTTGTCCTGTCTCTCCACGTGTGAGTGCATCCATGGAAGTGTTCCAGAGGCTCCGAGCAAACCCTTTCCAGACAGATCCCTGACTTGCAGGGTGTCCTGCACCATGCGAGGCATTAACTAGCAGTAAGGGGATCCTGCCATGACTCATCCTCATGGATCTGACAAACCGTTGATCCCATTGATAAAAGCCCGGAGGGTTCTGGCTCCCGGCCAAATCCCTCCACTTCATTCATGGGAAAAAGGGACAGGGAGGGAAATGGGCTGGGCTCGGGTCCAGGGAACAGAAGCACAGGCGGCTCTGGCCATTGCACAGAGTCCTCCTATAGCCATGGATGGAGGCCAGGGGCACGGGAAGGAGCTGCAGCCAGCCCTACACAAGGAGGCTCCGGCCAGGAAACAGCAAGGTAGCAGAATCCCGGGCCAGAAATGCACCTTGGGGGAGGGAGGAGGAGCAGACCCTTCAGGAAAGCCCTGCTCCTAGGAAAGGTCATGTCCTTCTGGACAAATCCCTCCAGTGGCACCATTAACCTGTGCAGTGCGGTTTTTCCCAGTTGGATCTAGAGCCAAGCTCCAGTCTGAAACACCAGCAAGACCTCACCAGCAGGACAGGTGAGGGGCAGTCCCTGGGTGTTGTGGGATGCAAATATTCCTTGTGCAATCCCTTGTGCATCCACATCTTTTTGTGTGCCCACAGATCCTTCCAGTGTTCGTAATTACTTATGTTTCTCACAGCTTTTTCCTAATTGCTGCTGGAGATGAAAAGGTATCCAGGGATTTGAAACTAGGTGGTCTTTAAAGTCCCAACCCAATCCATCCAGTGATTTGATGGGATACCAGAGCATATCATGCCCACCAATAACAGGGGAAAAACCTGTACATAGTAACCCCTAAATAATTCTCTGATCACCAGAGTATTAGTTCAGAGGGATCATTCCTGCTGGAGACATTACTGGAATAAGCACCTTCCTAGAAAAGGATTTTTTTTTTTTTTTTTGGCTGAACTGGTATTTTCCAGCAGGGAAACAAAAGTTTGCCTTGAGAAATTCCTAGATGGCTTCCTCAGGAGATTCATAGACTCATCAGGTCTTGAAGGCTGGAAAAACCCTTTAGGATCATCAAGTCCAACTGTGCCCCCAGCACTGCCAAGCCCACCACTGAGCCATGTCCCCAAGTGCCACATCCACAGGGCTTTTAAATCTCTCCAGGGATGGGGAATCCACCACTGCCTTGGGCAGGGAATGACTTGTGGCTCCATGCAATCTGCTTGCAAAAGGCTGCTGAAAAGGCAGGAAACCCTCAATGGGTTTCAAGTGTCAGGCCAGGAGACCTGACAGCCAACCCCAGAATATTTTAAGTCGTGGGGATAAGAGCTGAGCCACAACCCTCTCAGGTGGCACACGGAGGAGCCAGGCTGGGACAGGCTGGACACTTCTCCTCTTTCCACCGATTGCATCTCCAGGTCTTAGGGATGAACTGCAGGGAATGACAACCTGTCGAAGACAAAAAGACTCTTCAATATGACCCCGTCTGGACTTTGATACCCGGCCAAGCCTCTTGTAAGGGAGAGGTGATGGCTGGTTTGCTTTCAGAGCTGCAGCAGTGGCTTAAGGCAGTGCAGCCCCCAGCCTAGTGCTGGATTAGTCTCACTCCAGTGCTTTAATGTATCTGTAAAGGTTAACAGCTGATTCCTGGAGGTGTCAACCACGCAGTGGGGCCATGCTGGGAAGGGAAGCAGAAATGACAGCTTGAAAGCAAGCAAAGGGAAAAATTAGGGGTTTAAGACGAGCCTTCTGAAGAGAGAGATGTTGGTCTGGGGGGCAGTGCCTGGGAGGGAAGGGGCTCAATCCCACCCCCACCTGGGGCTAATAATTTATCCCACAGAAGGCAGCGAGGTGAATTTGGAAAACACGAGTCTAAAACAAGGCAGAAGTGCAGCAGCAAGGCCAAAACATCTGCAGAGACCCCGACCCAGTTCCTGCACCACAGCCATCAAACCCTTGGAGCAGGATCCACACCATCCCCCCTCCCAAAATCACCTCAGAGCCCCGCTGCAGAATTCAGGGAAGCAAGCACCTCCTTAAGCACTGACTCTGCCAAGCAGGGAGGAAAATGAACACTTCAGTTGTAGCATTAGTCACGGGTTCCTGTGCGTGAGGGAAGTGGATCCCAGCGTTGTGCTCTTCCCACACAAGCAGTCCCATTGAGATCCAGAGCTACTCAAGCAGGGAAAAGTCAAGCGAAGTGAGGATGTGTGGGTTGCTCTCACAGTGCTTTTAAGGTAACGTTTGAGGTTGCCGTCCATGTTTTTCCCCTCTTGAAATTCACTCAACAATTTTCTCTCTCTTGCAATCTTTTTTTTTTTAAATTTCTTTTTTTTAAACCGAATCCACATTACAGAGAAAAATGGCAAGAAAGTGTAATTGTAGAGGAGGGGAAGGAATGCAGGGTAGGGAGAGGAGGCAGCTGTATTGACCATCTGCTATACCGCTAAAAACACCCACTTAAGTGTCTGTTTACAAATCAAGTTGCCCGTGTCAGGAGAAACAGAGGCACTTCTTCAGCAGGATCAGACGATTGGCTGCCAACACGCTGGGTTTATTAGGGAGCAGGTTGGGTCTGGGTGAAAATGTGTGGTAGGAGAGGAGGGAACCCAAAACCTGTTCCCAACAAGGAAACACTGAGAGGCACAAGGCAGGAAAACACAGTGCCTGCAAGGAGCTGTAAAGTGGGACAACCCCTGAGCCAGCTGCCATTCCTAGAGGGATCCCAAGATTTTCTGAAGATGAGGTTTATATCAAAAAAAGCCCCACAAGCATTCAGCTCCAGCTTTGGCTTCATTGTTTGCCAAGGACAATGTCACAGAATCATGGAATCACAGAATGTTTTGGTTTGGAAGGGACTTAAAAGACCATCTCACTCCACCCCCTGTCAACACCTTCCACTATCCCAAAGCACCCACTTTCACAGAATTCACAGAATTTTCTAGGTTGGAAGAGACCTTTAAGATCATCGAGTCCAACCCATGTTCTAACACCTCAACTAGATCATGGCACCAAGCACCACATCCAGTCTTTTTTTAAACACACCCAGGGATGGTGACTCCACCATCTCCCTGGGCAGATGATTCCAGTATTTGACCACTCTTTCTGTGAAAAAACTTCTTCCTTAAGTCTAGCCTGTATCTCCCTTGGCACAGCTTGAGACTGTGTCCTCTTGTTCTATCTGTTGTTGCCCGGGGAAAGAGACCGACACCCAGCTCACCACAGCCACCCTTGAGGAAGTTGAAGAGAGCGATAAGGTTACCTCTGAGTCTCCTTTTCTCCAGGCTAAACAATCCCAGCTCCCTCAGTCATTCCTCATATGGCTTGTGTTCCAAGCCCCTCACCAGTCTTGTTGCTCTCCTTTGGACACGCTCAAGCATCTCAACGTCCCTCCTAAACTGAGGGGCCCAGAACTGGACACAGTACTCAAGGTGTGGCCACTTGCTCCAAGCCCTATCCAACCTGGCCTTGGACACTTCCAGCAATCCAGGGACAGCCACAGCTTCTCTGGGCAACCTCTGCCAGGGCCTCACCACCCTCACAGGGAAGAATTTCCTCCTAAGATCTAATCTAAACCTATTCTTTTTTTAGTTTAAAACAGATCCCTGTTGTCCTGTCACAATCTGCCTGTGTAAAAAGTCCCCCTTCATCTTTTTTTATAAGCCTCCCTTTAAGATGAAGTGAATTCCAGGTGAGACCAACTCCTTTTCCCTTCTTTCCACTTTGGACAGTGCTATATCCTTCCTCCAGAAGAGCCTGCCCATCAGACAGCATCGCTTGGCATTTCACATCCATCTTACACAGAAATATTAAACAAAAAGCTGCCAAACACTTTTTCAGAGGTGTATTTTATCCCAGCAGGGATAATGAAGCATCCTGACCCCTCGGATGTCAGGTCATTGCTCATAAGTGCCTAGTGATGCAAACAAAGCTCTAAAGATGCATTGCTAACCTATTCCTGCTTCCATTTCCACCATCCTTGGGAAAGCAGGTGCAGGAGGATCCAGCTTCATTTTTGGAATCTGTGCACACAGCTGAGGCTGACTCTGTTCAAGAAACCAGGGGCCCTGAGCTTCTGACACAGCCACGTCTCAGGTGATGCCCTTCAGAGAACCTGAGTTGGGTCTCCAGAGGCCACCTCATCATCCCATTCCACCATGAAAAGGATTTGGGGGCAACAGGAATTCTAGGATAACCCAGAAACTATATCCTGAAGCCAGCTGGGAGAAACAGCTTTCTCTGATTGTGGAATTCATGAGATAGGACTTAAGAAACAGGGAATCATACAGGTAGAATTGCCTTAAGACTTAACTGCACTCAGCTCTCCCAAATCCAGTTCCTGGGATTCTATAAAATCAGAAGCCAGGTGTTTGCTGTGTTGGAAACTCATCCAGCATAGTCAAAGAGTCCCAGGAGAAGGAAGTTTTAGATGCCAGACATCAGTCAAAGAACCTTTAAAGGGATTCCCCTGAGTGCTTCCAACCTGGCCACTGCTGGGCACAAGTGGGAAAGAGATCATGGAATCACAGGATGGGTAAAGTTGGAAAAGACCTCTGAGAACACTGAGTCCAAACATTAACCCAGCATTGCCAAATCCAACACCATGTCCCCACCTGCCACATCCACACAGCTTTGAAATCCCTCCAGGGATGGGGATTCCACCACTGCCCTGAGCAGCCTGTGCCAGTGCCTGACCCCCCTTTAAGTGAAGAATTTTTCCACAGTATCCCATCTAAACCTCCCCTGGCACAACTTGAGGTCGTTTTCTCTTCAATCCGAGCAGGCCCTGATGTTGGTGCCAAAGGCAGCCACAACTGTTGTACATCAAAGCTGCCCCACCAAGGTCACTCAATTTGCATTTCTTTAAATCCATGGAAAATCTGGCTTGTATTCCAGCTTAGGCACGAGCAGGTGTCCAAGTGGGACTATAAAAATAGTGGTGGGGACACAGAAATGTTAAGGCAGATGGCACAGCTCCATCCCAACTCCTGCCTGCAGAAAGCCCTGGCAAACTCCTCAGGAGCCCCGGCTGACCTGTCTGCAGCCACTGACCATTCCAGGCCATGTAAAATCCCGGCCATGTGCCAGGGACCTTCTCCCTGACAAACAATCCCACCAGAAGCCCTTCACACCTCTTGAGGGAAGCCCTGCCAGCCTTTCCTCCCTTATGCTGCCCTATCCAGTAGTTTTCTCTCACTGAGGAGCCCAAGGAAGAAGTACCCTGTGCAGACACAGCAATTTTTAAGATGCAGCCACAGCAGAGAGGCAGCCAGGCCTCTCCTGCAGCCTGTGGTCAGCTGGCAAGGCTGCATGAGAGCCACATCCAGGCAGCTGCCAGCCCTTCATCTCCTGCAGGAGCTGGTATGCCCTGTCCCTTTGAACAAGTGCACGTTACCAGCGAGTCAATAGAGCAGACACCGCTGATCAGCTGTTAATGCTCACTCCAAAGATGAAAACATTTAACACGAAATCAGATCTTAGAGGATCTTTTTATTACTATTATTATTTTTATTCTCTCTCTTTTTTTTTTTTTATTTTTTTTTTATTCCCTTCCCTTTTAATTCACTCCTTTATCTTCCAGGCCTTGATAGTGTCAGGAACTGACTGATGAGTACGGTTGTTAAGTTGCCTCTGGTTAAATCAAACACTGCTTCAAGCAGAGAGTTTCTGGCTGGGAGCAGTTCAGGAGTGACGTGGAGCAAGGGAATAAAAATGCCTCTTTGATGGGTGGAGGGAGCCACGCTCCTGGATTGATGGAGAGAGGAAGAAAATATCCCTGTGCTGGTTTATCCCTGTCGTGTGGCACACACAGGGAGGGTTCAGATAATTTGGGCAGCTGTGAGGCTGGTGCAGGACAGGGGAGCGTGACTGTAGGAACAAAAGCTCACAAAAGTGACAGCAGCTTCCACTCAGAGGGGACAGAGGATCCTGTGCTTTGTCTTCTCACAGAGACATGCACAAAAAAAAAAAAAAAATGCCCAATGCCTCCTGCTGGAGTGAAGTTCCACAGCCTCTCTCCCTGCAGGAAGAAATCAGTGGAAATGTTAGTCCAGGGACTCATTTTGCTCAGCAGCAGCTGCTTCTCAGAGGGTTGTTCAGCCACTGAACCAGCCCCATCCAGTTGTGCTTCCAGGTGCACACCCTGCTGCAAACCATTCCCATTATGCCAAGCAGCCTTTCCAGTGGCTCACAGATGTCCCAAATCTGAGCTGAGTTTCCTTCAAGGTCAGTTCCTGCCTCTGCTCCCACCAGTTGAGGCTTTTCTAGAAAGCTGGTGAACTCCTCCTGCTCTACTTTGCGCCATTTTGCATTAAAATCAACGTCACTTGGAGCAGCAAAGCTCTGCTCTTTATTCATTCAGCAGAGTTGCTCATCCCCCTCATGCAGATGAGCACCAAATCCATCCTGGGAGCATCGAGGGAATCCATCCCCCACTTCAAAGAGCCATTCTGGTTAACACAGAAAGCTGGAAAGTCAGAGAAAGCAGTTGTTTTATTTTTATTTTTTTTATTTTTATGCAGCACTTTAGGTATGACCCAGGCTCCCTGTGGTGAAGGCTGCGTCTCTGTGGATGTGTCCTGGGGGATGGAACACGTCACCTTGGTGGCCAGGTGGAGTTTCCAGCATGGCTCTGAAGTCACACAGCAGCTGAGATGTTGTCTCTGGGATATTTGGAGCCCAAACACTTCTCCTCCCAAGGCCCTGCCCAGCCTTTTATGTGCTGTACACTAGAAGTTGCTGAGCTATCCCATAATTCAAACATCCATGAGATGTCCCAAGTGGGGTCCCAAAGCCAAACTCCCTTGAATCAAAGTTGCATCAATTCCTGTTGGATCTCACAAACTGCTCTGTTGGGTCAAACTCATCTGTTTTCTGGCTCCAGCAATGGTCAGTAGCAGATTCCCAAGGAAAGGATGGGAATTGGGTAAGATGAGAATTTCCCATAACTCTCCCAGTCTCCAGCAGTCTCTGCATTTGGTACTACCAGGGCAGGGAATAGAGCTGGGGGAAGGGGCTGGAACACCAGGAGAGGCTGAGGGAGCTGGGAAAGGGGCTCAGCCTGGAGAAAAGGAGGCTCAGGGGGGACCTTGTGGCTCTGCACAACTCCCTGACAGGAGGGGACAGCCGGGGGGGGGGGTCAGGCTCTGCTCCCAGGGAACAGGGACAGGATGAGAGGGAATAGCCTCAAGTTGCACTAGGGGAGGTTTAGATTGGATATTAGGGAAAATTTCTTAATGGAATGGGTTGTTCAGCCCTCACACAGCTGCCCAGGGAAGTGGTGGGTATCCATTCCTGAAGGGATTTAAAAGCCCTGTGGATGTGGCACTTTGGGGACATGGGTCTGTGGTGGCCTTGGCGGTGCTGGGGGATGGTTGGACTTGATGATCTGAAAGGCTGTTTCCAACCTAAATAATTCTGTGATTCCACCTACAGAGATGAGTAGTTGGGCTTTTTGGGCTTTTTTTTTTTGTTGTTGTTGTTTTTAATTTTCCTTATTCTAATGAGTTTTCCAGTTACATAAACCTCCCGAGTCTACTTCCCTCTTTCAGAAATGAGTTCCATGAAGAACTGGCAGGATCATAGAAGCATAGAATATCCTGAGTTGGAAGGGACCCACAAGGATCATCATGCCTAACTCCTGGCCCTGCACAGGAGACCCCAACAATCCCATTCTGTGCCTGAGATTGAGATGATCTCAGTTCAGACAAGTCCTTCTGAGCCCCAGCACATTTTTGCAGCACCCGCGTTCCTGACAGTGCTTTTGCCTTGATTTGCACTGCCCAAACCAGTCACCCACATCAAAACAGCACCTCTCTGGTGATGATTTCCAGAGTATGAATCCAGCATCTGGATCCTGTGGGATCCTAGTAGGTCCAACAAGTCCTGTGCCTCAGTTTCTCCTGTGTTTTGACAGCAAATGCTCTGAATCTGGGGCTGCTTCTCCTTGGATGCACAGAAAACACTGGATGTTGGATTACATCACAGGTTTCCCAGGAAGCGGGGGAGCAGCCAGTGGGGTTTAATTCATTAACAGCCCCTAAAACTTCCAGACACCTGGCAAAGGGCAGCTCTGTTTGCAGAGCTTGATGAGTCCAGAGCCTCCGGGCCACGTGTCCCACATCCCTGCTAGGAAATAAAATGGGTCAGGGCCAGTTCTCCGAGGGCAAAGCAGCATGGCACAGCTCACATCCATATGGACAGACTCTGCCATCCTCCAAAGCAGGCTGGCATGGAGCCTGCTGGAAAACATCCCTGCTAAACCCTCAGGCACGCCCAGATATTGTGTGGGAGAGGGGTGCCTGGTCTGGGCCCAGCTCATGTTTGGGATCATGGTATGGATTTAGTGTCAGGGATGTTCCCAGAGGTGGATTCAGCCTCCTGCCCTTGTCCCAGTTGGTTTGTTTGATGTGGCCCTGGGGAGCTCTGGGCTTTCACACACAGATTGTACCTGCCAGGACCCATCACCTGGGCAGCATGGCCAGGCCAAACAGTGCAGGACCCTAAAATGTCGCATTGTGGATAACTCTGCTCCAGAGTCCAAGTCTGGGGTTCAATTTGCTGGTACAGACAGATTCTCCCCACCTGGATACATCCTCCCTTCGGCCACCTCCCTGCCCACAGTTTCCCAGGAAAAATCAGCTGAACAGGCACTCTTGCATCCTGCAAAGTGCTGAAGGGGAAAGTAGACACGTATGGACAGGGTTTGCTCCCACTTTGAGTCATCCCAATCCCCAAAGAAATGACAGACACAAGTATGGCAAAATAGGGGGAATCAGCAAATGGTTTGGGTTGGAAGGGACCTTAAAGATAATTTCATTCCATCCCTATGACATGTGCAGGGACACCTTCCACTACCCCTGGCTGCTCCAAGCCCTGTCCAACGTGGCCTTGAATGTTTCCAGGGATGGAACATCCACAGACTCTCTGGGCAACCTGTGCCAGTGTTTTATAGCCCTCATGATAAAAAAAATTCTTCTTTAATATAAATTGACGCTCTATTAGTTTAAAACCCCTTGTTGTATCACTACAGGCCCTAATAAAAAGTTTATTCCCATCTTGCAGGCCCCAGGCCTGGATCTGAGGCAGAGCTGGAGGGTACCTGAAACCCTGGCTCTGTTAGGCTGCTCCTGGAGCAGGATGCTGCTGCAGGAGGAGAGCAAGTCTCTGCCTCTCCATTGCAAGCCCTAATTATCTCTGAGGCACGGAAGAGGACAGAGATCCAAAATGTGGCTTTCCACTTGAGCCAATCATGGAATCATTAAGGTTGCAAAAGACCTCTGAGATCATTGAGTCCAACCATCAGCCAGCACCACCGCGTTCACCACTAAACCACGTCCCCAGGGGCCACATCCACACATTTTGAACACTTCCAGAGGTGGTGATTCCAGCACTGCCCTGGGCAGTTCCATTGCCTGACTGCACTTTTGGTGAAGAAATTATTCCTAATATCCAGCTTAAATGTCTCATAGCACAACTTGAGGGCATTCCTCTTGCTCTGTCACTTGTTACATTCCTCTTTCTTCTCTTGCCAAACACAGTTAAAACCAGGCTTGAGTCTCAGCCTTGACCACTCAGCTGTTTATGGCCTACAATGCTGTAAAACAGATTTTTCTTTCAACAGTTTTAACAGTAGGAACCTTTACACTAAACCCAACTTCAACTTGCACCACAAACACGTTCCTGCAGGAATTAAATGTTTAAATCCCATAGAAACGTGACAAGGAAAAAAAGTTAATTTATCTTCAGAACAACCCACTTTGCTTGGGGTCTTTCCAAAATTATGATAATATTAATGTCCTTAATGCCAAGAGATTTAGAGTTTTATAGAGGATTTGGCTTTATAGAATAAAATCATGCAATGGAAGGGATGTTCAAGGATCATCAAGTCCCACTCCTGGCCCTTCACAGAACAACCCCAAGGATCACATCATGTTTCCCTGGAAGTCTGAATTCATGCCAGCCTGCCTGGAAGAGGAGAGTGAGCAGAGGGCTCTGAGTGCACTCAGGGGGAACAACAACCATTGCCCAGAAATCAAAAACTTCCTCAAAAAAATTCAAAGGATGAATATTTCCCACACAGAGAAGAATTAGCCACTGGCACAATTTACCCAGGAACATGGAAAAATACTTGTTTCCCACTGTGTTTAAATGAAGGTAGGTTTCCTTCTGAAACACCCTCCTTGGGCATGGCTGAGGGATCTCAAAGTGGCTATTTTTGACTCAAAACCTCAGAGCCAGCTTATCCCAGATATCACAGAATAGTTTAGGTTGAAAAAGACCTCCAAGATCGTGGAGTCCAACCAATCCTTCAGCAGCACCATATTTACCACTTAAGCCTCATTCCCAAGTGCCACACGCATTTGTTTTTGAACACTTCCAAGAGATGGTGACTCTATCACTTCCCTGGGCAGCTTGTCCCAATGCCTGAGCACCCTTTCACTGAAGACTTTTTTTCCCCAACCACCAATCTTTGGATCTTAGGCTCCTCCTAATCCCCTGAGGGTGTCTGGGAATTCTTCAAGCTGGACTGGTTCAACTTTATGTGCTTTGAGTTTGTTGTGTTCCTTCCCAACAAATAACGCCGTGCACGGATCATCCACTGCTTGTTCTACAAGGCTCCAAGCAGAATCCATGGCAGGGAGTGGAATGAGATGAGCTTTAAGGTCCCTTCCAACCCAAACCACTCTATAATTCCATGATTTCTCTGTGTCCTTCACGACACTTTGTCATCAAGGCAACAACACTTCTCGTTCACATCCTCTGTGGCTCTCAGTGAGAGCTTTCCTTGTGAGTGCTCCAGCTTTGCTCCTGTGCCCTGGCTCCTCAACACATCTGAAAGGCTCCGAGTCAATCCTGAGGGGACATTCATCATTACAGCTTTCACATTTCGATTTTTAGCCTCCTTGAAGGCTTCCCAAGGATAGCCAGAGGAGGGATCCTCTTTTAGGTGCACAAAGCAGATGAAAAAACCCACCAAATTAGCCCTTAGTGCATTTAGCAGACTGGCAAGTGTTTGATCTGATCCTCAGGTTGGAAAGGGTTGGATTTCCTTGTGCAGAAGCCAGACAGCATCTCCTCCTCCCAAATCAAATTTCAGCCTCCAGCACCACCCCCTCACAGGCTGTGGCTTTAGGGGATGTTTCCAAGAGCTGTGAGCACGTGCCTGCCCTGTGTTAGGTGAACACACCTGGGGCAACATGGAAATTGCACAAACGAATTCCCTTAATTCTGAGTGGAGGGGCTAGAAGTGCATCCAGTGCATCCTGGCAAAATGTTAGGCATCCAAACTTGCAACAGCAGCTGCTGCAAGGAGCTCAGGGACAGACTAACAGCCTGTGCAGGAAGGCGCCGGGTGCTTTCTGCACGCGATCTTTTCCTGGCAGCGAAGTGCTGTCAACCTTAAAGTGTTGGAAGTGCAAAAGGAGGTGGGAAGTGTCCCCAGAGACAGCCAGGAAGTTGGGCATGGAGGTGTTTCTAAAGCAGAGGGCATTGCCCTGTGACCATTGCAAACCCATGGACTCATAAGTGATGGGATGGATCACCCCCATCCAAGCTACCTCAAAACCTGCTGAAAATTCCTGTGTTTTCCTCCAATCCAGCTGTGTCAGAGGGAGGGTTATAAGCCAAGAGACTGGAAGAGATAATTTTTTTGATGTTTCATTTTGGGTGTTGGTCCTTTCTCCCAAGTAACAAGAAACAGAAAAAGAGGAAACAGCCTCAGGTTGAGCCAGGGGAGGTGTATGTTGGATATTTGGAATAATTTCTTCACAGAAAAGATTGTCAACACTGGCACAGCTGCCCAGGGCAGTAGTGGAGCACCCCTGGAGGGATTTAAAAGAAGTGTGGATGTGGTGCTTGGGGACAGGGAATAGGGAATGGTTCTGTTGGCAGCGAGTGGGGCATCTGCCTTGGGAGGAGAACCTAAAAAGAAACTATTGTATGGGTTGGTATAGAATTATATAATTGTTTAGGCTGGAAAAATCCTGCAAGATTGAGTCCAACTGTTAACCCAGCACTGCCAAGGAGATGGCAGCTGTCCTGGTGAGGCTTTGACCATCCCAGGGTGTGATTTAAAAAAACCACATGACCCATGGGTACATCAAATTCAACCCTTGGGATCAACCTATGCCAGGTTTCCTTGTCATGATCCAGCATGGGGACACCTAGACCCCCAGGGTCAAAGCACAGAAGTCTCCTTGCTGGTGGCTCAAAGACACAGGATGCTTCCAGCTGCTGCTCCAAACTCCTATTATCGTCCCAGCTGATCAATTTTGGATGGCTGGAAATAGATCACAAAGTCATGGAAAAGTTTGGATGGGAAGGGATTTTTAAAGGTCACCTAGCCCAACCCTCTCCTCTGGACTGGGTTCCTGGGTGTGCCAGGAGCACCAGAAATAGGGTGATCAAGTGGGATCAAATGGGATCAAGCTGATCTAGAGACACTCCTGATCCCCTTCCTTGCTCCACTTCTAGGCTACATTTTCCACCTGTGATCAGTCCACACTGGGTTTTTCTTTGTGTTTCCTGCTGTTTCTAAGCCAAGCCCCTCCACTTTGGCACTGTGAGTCCACCAAGTCCATGTGCCCCACTCCACCTGCTCCACACCTCGCTCCTCAAAGCCAGCCAGGCTTATCTGACATCTCTCTGCTCCTCTTTCTACATGCAGGGCATGGCAGCCCCAAAGCCAGGTCTGGAAGCCAACCTAAGCCTTGTAGGGGCAGCAGAAATAATCCCATTAATGTGAATTCCCAATAAATCAGGTCTTTGTGCAAGACTTCCCATCTCTAAACAGCAATTCCAATTTAATTTGTAATACAAATGCTTTTTGCAGCACAGCATGTGCCAGCTTCTGCAAGAAGAGCAAAAAGAGCTGCAGCAGCTTCTGGGAAAGCACCTGGTTTCTCCTGGGATGGGGCATGTGCTGGTGATTCCACTTTGGAGAAGGGGTTGGAACCTCCTGCTCTTTGTTCTGAGTGAGTCAGAACTTGTGCAAATCTTTTGCATTTCCACTTTTCTATCCTGCTGAAGCTCTGCTCATCCTGAGCTTCTGGAGCACATTGACTTCCTCAGAAAAAAATACATTTCACATGCAAAGATCCTTAGGAAAATGAGATACTTGATGAAAAGCTATCCCTTTGCCTTCCCTCCCAATTATTTTTAAAGTACTATAGGCATGAAATAAAATATTTTTTTATTAAAATGTCAGCAGGCAAACAAAAATAATCTGACGAGGTATTCCACAGCAAAGCCAAAATCAACTCTGAAAAATGACTCAAGCAGAAGGGTTAACCCCCAGCCTGTAATTTCTTTCCCAGGGAGACAGCAAATCCTCTCGAGTTCTCTGTACAGAGGGACTCCTGCAAAGTCTGGCATTATTTGATTTTATTGTTTTCTGAGAAATAACAGCCCTTCTCTAAGGCTGGGGACTGTATTTGTCCTTATAAAATGACCTTTTTGTAGCCTACAAGTAGTGAGAAGAGGACAAACTGGCAGAAAACGGACAAGATCTGTGGCTTTCTGCTGGTGGAAAGTCAGCTCTGAGCCACTCCAGAGACAAGAGTGTGGTGATCTCTGTTATCCCTTGGGATCTGCCATTTCCAGAGCTCCTGCAAACCATGTCCACAACTTTTTTTTTTTTTTTTTTTTTTCCTGCAATGGTTGAGCAATCCCCCCTCACTCTTTGGAGCAGGTGGTACCCTTTCCCACTGTCAGTGTTCCTACAGATGCCAGCAGCCTTCCTGCTCGTCTTGTGACATCATTCCCTCTCCTGAAATCACACCCATCCTGTCCAGAACCAATATTTTTTTCTCCAGAAGCAGAAGGAGTCATGATAAACTGGAACATCCAAGTGCTGCTGTTCAGGTTAATCTACCCAAAGTCTTTCAAATCCTGCAAAGTCCCTTCCAGAACATCACAGAACAAAACAGAAATCTTATTCCTTATTCCCCTGATGGGACTTTATCTTTTCTGGTCAACTGCTTCTTCATCTCCACTAAGAAAATCTGGGAACAACTCTCTGTCTGCTTGAAGGGTGAAGAAGCAAAGGAAAATGGCCAAATACTGAAAAAAGGAGGATAAATTGCTTCCTTGGGTAGATCAGAGCAGGCTGGTCTTCACAAAACCTATCCCTCCACACAGAGCTGAAGTAAGGAGCTGCTGTGAATCTTTGTTTTCAAACCCACATTTTCAGTGGAGCTGCTAGGAGAGGGAATGAGTCAGACGACAGAAACTGAGTGAGGAAGCATGAAGACCATCTCAAGCAAACCATCTGGGCCTGAAATGTCAGGCAGATCCTTCCTGGAGGAATCAATCAGAGCAGTCTTTCTTCCAGCGTGCACATGAGTGAGCGAGTACCTCAATTACGGCTCTGTGTTCCACTGCACATTGACCTTAAGAGCTCACTGCTTTATAGGAAGGAGGTTAATTCAATTAACACACCCAGGGGCTTCCAGCCAGGCTCAAACTGACCTGCTGACAGCAGGCATTGGAAGCAGCACAGGGCACTGCAGTTCAAACGTCCCATCTTCCCCTGCTTGCCATCTGCAGCCAGGAAAAAGGGACATTGGTGACACCACGGAAGTGAGGTTTGTTTGAAAAACATCTCAGTGGTTTGGGGTTTTATTGTTTTAAAGGCAAGGCACTGAGAAAAGCCTGAGCACATCCACTCCTTGATAGGATCTGACCTTGTTCATGAAGTTTGACCAAACTGGGAAAATTGTGACCACCAACCTTATATCCTAAAATCCTGGAACTGTTTGGGTTGGAATGACCTTAAAGATCATCCCATTCCTCTCCCTGCTATGGACAGGGACACCTTCCACTATCCCAGGCTGCTCCAAGCCCTGTCCAACCTGGCCTTGGACACTTCCAGGGACCCAGGGGCAGCCACAGCTTCTCTGGGCACCCTGTGCCAGGGCCTCCCCACCCTCACAGGGGGGAATTTCTTCCAAAAATCTTGCTGAAATCTCCCCTCTGCCAGTTTAATACAATTCCCCCTTGTCCCGTCACTCTCTGATGCAAAAAGTCTCTCCCTCTTTTTTGTAAGCCCCCTCTAAGTACTGAATTGAGGTCTCCCCAGAGCCTTCTCTTCCCAAGCTGCTCTGCCATCAGCAATCCTGTTTTCCTCTTGACTATGTGAATTCCAGCATTTCTTCTGGGAAGAGGGAGGGAGACCTTGCACTCCACAAACAAAGTCACTTGAGCATCAGATCATCTGCACAAGGGACATTTTCTCTCTCCCCCATCCTATCAGAGGATGACTTGAGGGGGGAAGCGGTGTTAATCCTAACCTGGAATACCAAATTCTACCTCATTCTAAACCAAGGGGTTTTTTTAAAATCCCCAAGTCTGTGTGCAGGTGTGTTTTTCTTCTCAAGGTGAGAAAAGAATCAGAGAATCATGGAATTGTTAAGGTTGGAAAAGACCTTTAAGGTCAACAAGTCCAACCATCAACCCCACACCACCACTGTGTCCTCAAGTGCCACATGCACAAATTTTTTGAACACTTCCAGGGATGGTGACTCCACCACTTCCCTGAGCAGCCTGTTCCAGGGCTTCACAATCTTTCCTGTAGAAGAATTTTTTCCTAATATCCAATCTAATTGTCCCCTAATGGAGAAAGTCAAACTGGAAGATCCAAAAACTTTTGAAACACCAGTGATACCACCAGCTCTGTCAAACCACTGGCTGTGCCCCACTTCTCCAGGCAAGACATGGATAATTCAGCATCCTTGGACAGAATTTGGTGGCTTTTACGGTGTTCATGTGAGTGGTCATCAACACCACGTGCCTTCACCCTTGCACAGCATCCCACTGGCTGTGCAGCAGTGCTGAACGCAAGAGAAGGAGGTAGCAGAGATCCCGAGGGAACTCAGGGAGAGTGGGAATGGCTGAGGTGCATGTGAGCTGAATACCCAGAGGGAAGGGCAGAAGGGGTTAAAACAGGAAAGCTTTGAAAACTGGTGGCTGTTTCCCGGTGCTTTTGCTCCGTGGATTGCAAGGGAAGCAGGGGCACCGAGAGCTCTCTTCCTTCTCCAGGGTATCTCAGAGCTGCGGAAAAAAAAAAAAAAAAAAAAAAAAAGAAGGAGAAAAACCGTCCGGCGACCTCACTGAAATTAGAAACTTAACAATGAACACGCTCCGCATACAACTTGCCCGTCTCTGTCGTCATGGAGACCGGGTACAAATCTGTGTCAGCTGCAATCCGCTCTCCAGTCCCGAAAATTTAAACGAAAAAGGAGGGAGCGCGGGCTGGGAGGCAGGAAGAGGGAATTCCTCTGCTCTGCTTGGCTTTGATGTGCATCACGTTTAAAGGCACAGGGGATTATCCGAGCCTGGTGCCGGAATGAAGCGGCAGCCGTGGAGCAGCTGATGTGTGCTGGCCACGTTTGCCTCCAGCAGAGCATCTCCCCAGCCTCCAGAACAGCATCTCCCTAGATTCCAGGACAGCATCTCCCCAGATTCCAGCAATACATCTCCCCAAATTACAGCAGAGCATCTCCCTAGCTTCCAGGACATGATATCCCCAGATTCCAGCAGAGCACCTCCCCACATTCCAGCAGATCATCCCTCAAACCTCCACAGGGGCTGTGTGGAAACCTCCTGGAGCTCAGGATGAGCCCAACCCCATGGCATTCCCGGGAGGATACAGAGCATCAGCAGCACCCTGCAGGCAGCAAGATGAGGCAGCATCCCAGAGGGGATGGAAGGACTGGAATGAGACTGGGAAGGGAGCATCCCAGGGATCAGTGGAGGTGTTCAGTGGGAAAACACCCAGCAAGGAGGTTGGTGGTGTCTTCAGGGCAAAAAGGGCAGAGTCAGACAGGAATTCCTGCTGCTGGCATGGCAGGAGGGAAGATGAAGTAAGAAGGAGAAAGATGGGACCAGAGATTTGTTTGTCCTGGGTTCAGAGGTCACAGCTGGGATCTGGGGCATGAACACCCTCCGTGTTAGCTGATTATACAGAAAAATCATGGAAAATGGCCCTTCCAGCTAGGAAAAGTAAAGCCAGGGGATACAGGATGGTAAAGCCAGGGGATACAGGATGGTAAAGGTTGGAAGGGAGCACCTGTAGGGTCATCTGGTCTCACCTCCCTGCTCCAGCAGGGTCATCCCAGAGCACAGGGCACAGGATTGTGTCCAGATGGCTCTGGAATATCTGGAGACTCCACAGTCTCTCTGGGCAGCCTGTTCCAGTGCTCAGCCACTGCAAAGGGAAAGTTCTTCCTGAAGAGAATGAAGAAAAGACACTCCACAGACCTTCCTGGAGACATTCTCTTCCACCTTGGCAACTCAGCCCCCACCTCTGACAATTCCTAGGATGTGGGTCAATTTTTGTATGATTGGAAGGAATTATTGGCCAGAAATTCAGGAAAATGGAGCAAAAGCAACCTAATTTCCTCCTGCATTAATTTCCTGCTCCACCATGTTTCCACTAATATTTAAGGGAGATTTAGGATGGATAGGGTGGAGAAGTGAGAAGAGACCCAAGAGAGGAAAACTGTCCCTTGTGAAACTGTCCCTTGGGCAAGGATGCAAAACAGAAATAACACCTCACACTAACTGCAGTAACAGAGACACCAGAAATTCCAGAACCGATAATCTCTTCTATGAAATAAGCCTTATTCCAACAGGGGTGGAGTTACCTTACTCGCTGTGATGCACTATCCAATGTGTTACCACCGGATTAAGATCTAAAATGTGCATGGAGGATTTGTTGAAATGGTCTCATTTGCTGCAAAGCAATTAATTAGAGATACATTCCCAGCCAGGTATGTTTTAATGCTATCTAGAGAATAAAGCTAAAAAAAAAAAAAAAAAGAAAAAAAACCCCAAAAATAAAAAATACGTTTAAAATTAGTTATATCCATAAATTAAACTCACCAGTGTAACTCCTCTTCCTGGATCACAAATGTTTTGCTTTTCATTTTTGAGAAAGACCCTTAAGAAGGCATTTTTGCTGAATTTTGGATTTTGCCAATCAGTGAAGTGCAGCTGAAACCAGAACTTAGACTGGAAGGAGGGAATGAACAGGAGCACTTGTTGAACAGAGCTCCATCAACACCCCACCCTGACCAATTAGAAGTGCCTCGTTATGTGCACTGCAGTAACTCCCCAATTAATTTGTTCATATTTGCAGAGCCATTGCAAGAGGCAAAGCATTAAATATGGATGCTAAATAAAAGGGAATAAATAGCAGGCACCACTTGGCTCTCCAGGTTTCCAGGCCCCATCAGTGGGGATGTTCCCTCCCTGCCCAGAGCAGGCTCCTTAACTAAGGCCTGTAAGTGCATTATTAATTTTTCAGCAGCATCTACCAGACATAATGAAGACACAGTTACTCTGGGCATGAGGACTCTCCCCAGAAGAGCTTTAAAATCTCCAGTCTTATGGCTGGAAGGGTCAGCGCTGCTCTGCATCCCAGCCAGAGCATGGGTCAGTCACAGAGAAGTGGCCCCTTTGCAGCCAGGAGAGCTCCTGATGCTCATTTTTGTGTTTCCAGGACACTTTCCACTATCCCAGTTTGCTCCAAGCCCCATCCAGCCTGGCCTTGGACACTTCCAGGGATCCAGGGACAGCCACAGCTTCTCTGGGCAACCTCTGCCAGGGCCTCCCCACCTTCACAGAGAAGAGTTCCTTCCCAATATCCCATCTAAATTGCCTCTCAGCTGGAAGCCATTCCCCCTCATCCAGGACAGATCTCTGCACATCCTCCATGGTACCCAAGATGCCAGCTGAAACCAGGCCCTGGTGACCAGCAGGACCCTGCAGAGCTCCTCTTCCTCGATGAAGGCTCTTTGCAAACAGTTGTTTCTACACCACAACATCCTTGTTCTGATCCCACTGGCACTGATGAAAGAGAAAAAAATAATCCTGTCTTCAGTAAAAGCTTGAATGAAGGAATTAAGTCCAACCCAATGGCTCTCAGAGGCAACAAAAGACATCCCTCTATGAGGATATTGGTGGAGATGGCCTCTTTCACAGCATCCCAGAATTATTTATAATATAAAAGACCTCCCAGACCATCCTGTGACCCATCCCCACCTTGGCACCCGGCCCAGAGCACTGAGTGCCATATCCAGTCCTTCCCTGGACACCTCCAGGGATGGGGACTCCGTGACTTCCCTGAGCAGCCCCTTCCAATACCTGAGCATCCTTTCCACGGAGAAATTCCTCCTGATGCACAACCTGAACCTCCCCTGGTGCAGACTGAGGCTATGACGACACAGAATGATGTGGAGATGCACCTGAGAGCTGGACACCTCTTGGAAAGGATGTGATCCCAGCCTCTCATTTGGCAGCTCAGAGGGAATTTCAGCCTGAGCCTGCACTGGCTATACTTCTAACAATAAAACAGCCCTAGCAGATTTAAGACACCTTAAATTCAGACACAGAAATCACCTCCATCACTTGTGGATCTTCCACAGCAGCCCAGAGCTGTGGGCAGGCCTCCAGAGAAGGTATCAGCTTCCTGAAATCCATCCCCAAAGCACCTCTGGGTTCCCAAATCATTCTTTGCACCCCTCCCCTCACATCACCCACTGCTGTTTCATTACTTGTGATGATCGGGGGGCAGCATTAAAAAAAATCTTCTCTGCATGTTCCCCCCCCACCTGCAGGTGCTGAGGGGACAGGTTGATAGTCTGTGCACTCAGCTGGTGTGTTCCCTTGGTTTACGATTACATCAATTATCCCTATTTTTAGGCATGAGGGCACAGTCCTGTAGGCCACAACAGAGGTAAAATGACTCCCAAAGAAAAGGCGTAAACATATCTTTATATTCCAGTCTTTGTTAAGCTCCATGAGGGATCCATCAAGAACCAGATGCCTACCAATTTCCAAAGCCTGGAGTATTTCCAGGAGTCAGTTCTGCTCCAACCCAGCTGGGATTTTTTTTCCCCTTTCGTTTTCTTTCCTTGTTCTCTGCTATCCGTGGGAGTTCATTTGCCTCAGAGTACCTTGTACTTGGTTGAGCTTGTGCCATTATTATCATCCCTGCAGAAATCCTTGTATGGGGGGTTTAAAACACCATTTCTTCATTTGGGGCCTCACCTCCATTGCAATCAGCAGCCAGAAAATTCAACACCTTATTGGAATTTTCTCTGATTGAGCCAATCCTTGCCAACCTTACCCTGAGAATAGAATCACTGAAGGATTTGGGTTAGAAGGGACCCTAAGGATCATCCAGTTCCACCCCCTGCCATGGGCAGAAACACCTTCCACTATCCCAGGTTGCTCCAAGCCCAATCCAACCTGTCTTTGAAACTTTCTTGCCCCAAAACTCCTTGTGCAGATCTTATTTTTCAAGACATTATAATTAATTTGCACAGGTGCTGTGGGTTCTGTGCTGGAAGCCACACAACAGAGGTGATGCATGAGCATCAAGCAGAGCTGGAGAACCTCTGAAGGATGCTCTGGACTCTTCACACCCTCCTTTTGGTCACTACATCACCACAGCACAGGATTTGGGAGCGTGGCAAGGCGGGTTATGCAATGAACTCCCCACTCTCGGGTGCCAATGTCACAAGGAGCTTTCTCGTGCCCCCACCTCCCCTCCATGACATCATTTTGCCTTTCAAGAGCGAGAAGCAAACAAAAGAGGCTTTTGAGCCATTCCACCACCTGGCTGTCCTGCCTTTGTTTCCCCAGCCTGTGTCACACGGCAGCTCCCAGCAGAGAGGGAACAGCAGATGGTACAAAGCTGGCACTTCAAGAGCTTTTGGACATCCACCCTCCAATGCTGCGGAGGCTGGGGATGGTGACAGGCCCTGAGCCACCACAGGCACTGTTATTCCCATTTGGAGGCCAGCTGTGAAGTGGGACAGGGGAGCAGGAAGGTCGTGGCTGGAAGTGGCAAGGGACACCTGCCTCAGGAAGGGAGGAGAGACTTTCTGCCAGTCCCTTCCCCTGCTAAAGGAGTGTTCAGCAGCAGAGGCATCACCTAATCAAGGTTTCACCTAATGAAGTTTTCATTTAGGACTCTGCTCGATGGAATCTGTGGGTTTTAAATAAAATAAGGTATTCTAGGCTGCAAGGCAGTGGTTGTCCAAAATTCACCTCTGTGCTTTGGAACTCCACAAATGGAAAAGGAGAAGGGTTGGAGGGAACAGGTGGCACAAAACACAGCCAGGGTCAACAAACAGGAGTTCTTCAATGTTTTGAAGTTTCCACCTAAAATGTGGAAGTGATGCTGAGATGGAGCACAGAATTCATGTATTACATTAATTTAAAATAAGTCTTACATTTAAGAGAAGGCCAACATATCCCTGCAACGGGAAACAGTCTATTTAAGAATAATAATGGAATCTTAAAGTGGTTTGGGTGGAAGGGACCTTAAAATCATTTAGTTCCATCCCCTGCCATGGGCAGGAACACCTCCCACTATCCCAGGGTGATCCAAGCCCCATCCAACCTGGCCTTGGACACTTCTAGGGATCCAGGGGTAGCCACAGCTTCTCTGTGCAACCTGTGCCAGGGCCTCCCCACCCTCACAGCCAGCAATTCCTTCCCAATATCCCATCTGTCCCTGCCCTCTGACAGTTTAAAACCATTCTCCCTTGCCTTGTCCCTCCATCCCTTGTCCCAAGTCCCTCTCCAGCTCTCCTGGAGCCCCTTTTGGCTCTGGAAGGGGCTCTGAGGGCTCCCTGGAGCCTTCTCTCTTCCAAGTGAACACCCCCAGCTTTCCCAGCCTGGCTGAGCCCTGCTCAACACCAGACACAGGAGAGAGGCAGCTCTGGGGGTAGATGAAGCCACACATGAGGCTGTGGAGTCCCAACATCTCCTGTGTTACATGAGCCTGAACATGAATAAACCACTGAGTCACACTCAAAAGGGCCTGGATAGACCTTCTCCTCCTACCTCCAAAACCCTGTAGACAGTTATTTAACACAGCTACAAAAATAGCACCCAGACTGCCCTGCTGTGCCAGACAGAGCACAAACATCTGGCAGGCAACAGATCTTGTCCCCAAAAACTTAGCAGGAGGTTAGTGGGTAGCTCAGTTCCAGATCCATATGTCCCAGGACCCAGGGAAGTATTTTATCCTCTCTTCAACGCTGATTCTTCCAGCAATGTCGGAAAAGCTATTCCTGCCACAAAATAAGAGGGCAGGAATTTCCAACTCAGGAAAGCACAATGCCCAGCCTGGCTTTTTGTCCTCAGATGTGAAGAATCACAGGCTGTACCCAACAGTCACGAGTGTCACTGTTAAAAGGGAAATTCATATTAAATAAAAATGCTAAGCAGCCCTTTGAGTGGAAACAATTCCTAGTGTGAAAGTGGAGGCTGCGCCGTCGCTCAGCTGTCTCTGCACTCACAGCTCCTTTTGAATTCAATGTTGGTACAAAAACACACTCCCACCTGGGACTCACTTCCCCCACGTCTCTCCCTCACTTGGAGGCTCCCAAAACCCTGGAGAGTCTGCACAGGTAATGGGATGTGGTTTCCATGGGATGTTCCTGGCTTTGCACTGAAAACCTCATTGCTCTGCCATCCATATCCATCATGGAATCATGGAATGGTTGGAGTTGGACATGACTTTATAAATAATTTTGTTTCAACTCCCTGCCATGGGCATGTACACCTTCCACTATCCCAGGTTGCTCTAAGCCCCATCCAACCTGGCCTTGGACACTTCCATGGATGGGGCAGCCACAGCTCCTCAGGGCATGGATGATGCTTTGTGGATGTGGCTTCATCCCAGATGTAATTCCTAGCCCAAAAGGCAGGTATCCACATCCAAGCCTCTTCTCCAGGCTCCCACTGCAGCTCCTGGCCAAATCTTCAGGCAGCCAGCGGAGGCTGCAGTGGTTTTTCCCAGGAGCTGCCTCCCACGTGTGGGTGTAGAAGGAGCTGAACACAATCCCAGCCTGATGGAGCCTCTTCCCTATCCTTACTCGACCCCTCAATTCACGCACAGCTCCTGCTCTGGGAGGTTTCCTCAGCTACTCCCTGGCCTGCCTGTCCTGTCTGTGCTGTGGAGATGCCTCTTTTGGGACTGTAGCGCTTGCTGGGATCACAGGAGGACAGAGCCATGGATGGCGTGCTGGTGCTGAGGGCAGCCGGGGGCTCTTCACGCATGATGGGATTTCCTCACAGAAAACAAACACTTTGGTGCAGGGCAGAGGCGAGGACAAACACCTGAGCACAACAGCTCTTTTTGCAGCAAAAGCAGTGGGATCAGCAAAGGTGGGAGCGGGTCTGTGCTGGACTCCCACAGAGCTTCTCTGAGTGATGGCTCTCAAATTGCATTAGCGAGTGAGATTGTCCCCAGAGGCCTCAGAATGAGGAAATAGTGGAAGTGAAGGCACCACAGGGACCAAAATCCACCTGGCAGCTCGCTGACAGCTGCACTTGCTCTGGCACTGGCTCTGGGGCACAGGCTGGGAACTCCTGCAAACTCAGCTGGAGGCTGCAGAATCCAAACCTAATCCAACACCTCATCCAGCACTGCTGGGAAAGGGGCTCAGCCTGGAGAAAAGGAGGTTCAGGGGGGACCTTCTGGCTCTGCACAATTCCCTGGCAGGAGGGGGCAGACAGAAGATGTTGGGCTTTGCTCACAGGGAACAAGGGAGAGGAAAAGGGGACACAGCCTCAAGTTGTGCCAGGGGAAGTTTTGGTTGGATATTAGGATATTAGGGAAAAATTCTTCATGGAAAGGGTAGTAAGGCACTGGCACAGCTGCCCACGGCAGTGATGGAGTTCCCATCCCTGCAGGGATGAAAAAGCCCTGTAGATGTGGCCCTTGGGGACATGGGCCAGTGGTGGCTTTGGCAGTGCTGGGGGAATGGCTGGACTGGATGATCTTGTAGGACTTTTCCAACCTTAGCAATTCTCTGGCTCTGTGCTAGGAATCTGAGGTGTTTCCAAGCTGTGAGGAGCACTTTGGAGCTCTCTTCCAAGAGGCTGAGCATCCCAACTCTGCTCTCAGCAGCGAGAGCCCACACTGGTTTTCCTCACCAGTTCCAGTTTCCACACACCCTCATGGCTTTATCTGCTTGGCTGGAGCTCTGCAACTGGGATTCAAAGCGGCTGCACAAGGTGACACCAGGAAATTCTACCTCCTGCCACCCTGGCCAGTAGTAATGCTGGTTCTCTTAGAAGCCTTTAAGAATTTTGCCTGAGGAATTGGTCTTTATTTATTTATTTATTTGAAAAAAAAAGGCTTTATGAGTGGACAGAAATATCCCTGCCCATACACAAAGAAATACAGCTGCAGGATGATTTGAAAGCTGCTGCTCCTAGGGCCTTCTCCCCAGATTTAGTTTTTTTTTTTTTCTTTTGAAAATAAAAAGCACCTTTTCTGTGGCCACAGAACCACACAATGGTACTGTTCCTGCATCAAATGAAGATCCATTTAATAATCACATTTGGAGTTTGCAAAGCAACTTCTTGGAACTATTTGTTGCAAGGGACATTAAAGAGTATTGCATTCCATCCCCTGCCATGGGCAGGGACATCTTCCACTATCCCAGGTTGATCCAAATCCCATCCAGCCTGGCCTTGGACACTTCCAGGGATCCAGGGGCAGCCACAGCTTCTCTGGGCACCCTGTGCCAGGGCCTCCCCACCCTCAAAGGGAAGAAATTCTTCTTAATACCTAATTTAAATTGTTTCATACAGAAGATCCAGGCTGACCCCAGTGTCTCCATGTGCTTCTGTAACTGCTGTGATTCCCACACACAGCCTGGAACACGCTGGATATCTGTAGCAATCAGACTGGGCAGCTCCAAATCTCATAGATGCCCACAAAAGGAATGACTGCACCTTGAAAGCATCTGAGTAACCATGAGAGTCATTCAGTTCAGAGAAGAGGCTGATATTTAAGCTACAGATGGAGAAAAATTATGTCAAGAGCATGGTTCAAACCACTGCAGTTTAAATAACCTCCTCCAGGTAGCTTTGGTAAATACAATGCCATAAAGGAGCCCTTATGCTGCCCACAGAGAGCTCTGAAGGCAGCAAATGACAGTGGTGGGCCACAGGGATTCCTCTGCTCCTGCTCTGCTCCTCTCAAAGGGAAGTTGCTCAGAGGAAGCACAGCCTGGCTGCTACTCCTGTTCCAGGAAAATGCTGCTGTAAAGGAAGGATTCCTCCCTGGAGCAACCTGGGAACCTGGGGGAGTGGAAAGTATCCCTGCCCATGCAGGGGGTTGGACTGGATGGTTTTTAGGGTTCCTTCCCACCCAGACCATTCTGTGGCTCAAGTCTTACATAAAATATGCAATAACCTTTAAGTGATAGTTAATAATCCTCCCCTGCTCTCAGCCCCTTCATTTCTCTTCTTCTGCAGACCAGAAGCTCTGCAAACACAATCCCAGAATGGTTTGGGTTGAAAGAGACCTTAAAGTTCATCTCACTCCAGCCCCTGCCATGGGCAGGGACACCTTCCACTGTCCCAGACTGCTCCAAGCCCTGTCCAACCTGGCCTTGGACACTTCCAGGGATCCAGGGGCAGCCACAGCTTCTCTGTGCCAGGGCAGACCTGGATGCACTCCCTGGTCCCCATAAAGCCTCACCTCAGCCTTGTTAGCTCCAGCACATCCTTATCATTTTAATTGCCCAAACTTGAGTGCTTGTAATACCTTTATTAGATTGTACTCATCCCCCAGTGCCAGACACAGCCTGATTTAACAGGTCCAGTGCTGCATTTATGAGCAAGCCTGAGCACAGCCTCTTTCATTACTGTCTGAAGGTAATTCCTCTTGATCCAAAACTTCCTGTGGCCTGGAGTGATACCCAGGAAGGGAGAGAAGGGAAAACTGCCGGGCAAGTTAAAGCACCCAGCTGGGGAGCTTGGAGCACTCCTGCCCTGTCCTGGAGCTCCCCACCTCCACCAGAAGCAGCCAGAGGGAATCTGGGAGACTCCCAGACACACAACCTTCAGCAACAACTCTCACCTGCCCTGATCTATGCAAACCAGATCCCAAACTGAGGTGGACTGAGCTGCCTGATGGTGTTAACAGCCTCCCTGGCTCTCCTGTGCCCCACATGTGCAGCAAATGTTTGGATCTTCAAAGCAGGGGAACATTCCTGGTGCCTGGGGGAACTGGAGGGAGTTTGAGGGGGAGTTTTAACAGCCCATGCAGGGGAAAACAATGTTTAAAGGCAAATATCTTGGTCAACACAAGTTGATTTTATATTTGTGAAAGAGAAGAGGGAAAGGATTCTCCACACTGGATCCTCCACTTCTAATTAAGGGCAGCTCTGATTTCTGCTCTCTGTGAGTAGGGTCAGGACCCAGGAATGGCTGAAGCTGTGTCAGGGGAGGGCTAGGATGGATATTGGGAAAAGGTTCTTCTTCAGAGGGTGTTTGGCCACTGAACAGGCTCTCCAAGGAGCTTGGGGCAACCTAGGATACTGGAAGGTGTCCCTGCTCATGGCAGGTGTTGGAATGAGAGGAGCTTTAAGGTCTCTCCCCAAACCATTCTGGGATCTTGGAATAGCATCCCAATTTTTCAAGACACTATGACCTCAGCATCTTCAGTATCTGAAGCAAACACCACAGGCAGTGTCTATTTTAGACCATATTATTCAGTTTCAATACTTTTCAATGCTGGTTTTCTTCCTTTTTAATTGCAACTCCACCTTTGGGATTAGTGATTTTATTTTATGATGGGATATTAAGAGTAGGCAGCCTTCTTTTTTCTTTTCTAGTCCAAGCCAGTATTTAGAAGGAATAGCTTAAATTATTAAATGCACACAAGCACAGGAAACACAGGAAACTCTCAGCCATTATCCTATGAAGACAATGCCAATGCAAACACTGTAATAAAATATTCTTCACTGAAATCAACACTAATTTTCCCAGGCAATCAAATCCATCCCTGTGATCCCTCCTCCCAGGGAAAACAGCCAGCACAGCTAAATTCAGATCTCTGTGGCTCCATGCTTAAATTTGGCTCAGACATGCTGCAAATCAATGACTCCAGAAATGTTTTCTAAGGAAAAAGCTCCCCGTGGGCGAAGTTTGCTCCAGCCCACGGCAGCTCTCCTGACACAGCAGCAAAGAGCCTGGGGCTGCATTGATCCAGGAATCCAGGAAGGCTGAAGCTTCCAGTTGTGAACTTGTTGAGGCCACCACTGTTGGGACATGGCTCCTGTGTCCAAGGGGACAGTCCTCAAGGACAGCTCAGCCATGAGGACAGCCCCAGAGGATGATGATGCACCAGCAGCCCAGAAACAGCACTGAGTCTCTCAGAAGCTCCTCCCTCATCCACACACAGTGGGGATGAGGATGGGATGGAGAAAGGGATGGAGCAGGTCTGGTCAGCATCTGCCAGCTCAGGAGGAGGAGGAGAGGACATGTGACAGGGAGTATTTTGGGTTGGAAAAGGCTTTTAAAGGCCTTCCAACCCCCTGCAGTGAGTTGTGACATCTTCAGCTAGATGAGGCTGCTCAGAGATCCACTCAACCTGATCCCGAATGTTTTTAGGGATGGGGGAACCAGAAATTCCTTCCCCAGCTGTAGGAAATTTGTGGATTGCCCATGACCGGGGCTGTGCTTGTGTTTCTCAGGACACTCAGAAAACACCATTTTCTTGTCTCCAGAAAGTGTTGGTGCCTCTCTTTGATGTCCCTGAACTCTTACTTGGTAAGAGGATGAATAAATGTTCCACCGAGGTATTGTAAGGTGGGTGCAAACCAACACCTCCACGATTTCTTTAAGGATCTTGCAGTACCTTGGCCTCAAGACCGTGGCAAAATAACACAATCATGGAAGATCAACCATTTCCCAGCACTGCCAAGGCCACCACTGACCCAGGTCCCCAAGTGCCACATCCATATAGCTTTTAAATCCCTCCAAGGATGGGGACTCCACCACTGCCCTGGACAGCTGTGCCAGGGCTCAGCAGCCCTTTTGGTGAAGAAATTATTCCTAATATCTAACCTTAATCTCTCCTGGGGATCTTGAGGCCATTTCCTCTCATCCTGTCCCTGTTCCCTGGGAGCAGAGCCTGACCCCCCCTGGCAGTCCCCTCCTGTCAGGGAGTTGTGCAGAGTCAGAAGGCCCCCCCAGGGCCTCCTTTTCTCCAGGCTGAGCCCCTTTCCCAGCTTCCTCAGCTCCTCCTGGTGCTCCCTTCCCCAGCTCTGTTCCCTTCCCTGGACATGCTCCAGCCCCTCAATGTTTCGCCTTGTCAGGAGGGTCTCAGAGCTGTCCCCAGCACTGGAGGTGCTCCAGCAGTGCCAGCACAGGGGACAGGCACTGCCCTGGTCCTAGTGGACACACGTTTCCTGAACAGCCCATGGGCCACTGGCCTTTTTGACCACCTAGGCACACCTGGCTCTTGTTCAACTGCCTGTTGTCTATGGCATGGAAGTTCCAGCCCCACCAAACCAGAGTTGGAGCCCCTGTCCAGCTTTTAGAACACCCCCAGCCCTGTCCCAGTCTGTCCCCCCAGTCCTGCAGAGCAGTGATGGTGACAGTCCCTTGGCCAGGCAGCCAAAGCTGTGTCATCAGGCTCAGAAACAGCCCAGCACCAAACTGACAGAGGCTGAATCATTTCTCCTTCCATACTCTCGGCCCAGGATCAATTAAACTCTGCCATGGCTCCTCCTGTGAATCACTTAAGATGGGTAACAATGAAACCACTTCATAGGAAGCAGTTTTAAAAATGCCCTGCTCTGCATAAGATGAGTTTGCCACAGAGAAGGGGGGAAAAACATTCAAGCATGTTCAGCATCTTATAGATTAATCCTAGGCCTAGAGCCAGGATAATTACTGCCAGAAGGAAAAAAAGTAACATAAATATAGGTTAACACACAATAGGGTCCCATTTGCAAGGTTTTACACATCACCAGCTCACAGGCAGATTTGTAAATTTAATTATAGAAAGATTTATAAAAGCAGGTAATACCCAAAGGGACGTAAAAATAATTTTACTACAGTGAAGAGAAAAAAAAAAAAGAGAAACTCCAAACATTTTAAATTAAGTAGGGCATCTGATGGATCTCCTGAAGCCCTTCCGCAGGATTCAGCCCAGACTGCCAGAGCAGCATCCGCCACAGCCTTCCAGAAATGCCATTTCCAGAGGAGAGCAGATAAGTCACTCTGACAGCCTTGTGACCTTCCAGAGCTGATGTGCTTAAAAAAAAAAATCTTCTTTTTTTGTAGGGGGTGCTCCTGGTATGGTCAAAGCCTTGTTAGGATGGGGGAGGACAATTCCAAAACACCTTTGCTGCAGGGGGGCTGTGAAATCCCTGGAATTGCTGGTTCCCAGCAGGATTAATGGTGCTTTTCTGCCAAGGACAGCTTTGGGGGAGGAGGATGGTTCCCTGTCCATAGCAGGGGGTTGGAACAAGATAATTTTTAAGGTCCCTTCCAACCCAAACCATTCTGTGATTCCATGATTAAATATCACTGGGATGGATTTAGGTTCTGAAGGAGCTGTTGCCAGTGAGGGAAAAAGCAGGAGCAGGGCCTAGCCAAGCAACTCAGCATAGAAAAACAGAGATATTCTCCGCCAACCATGCCACAAGAGTGTTAAAAACTCTCTCCTTCTATGAATGCTGCATTCTTGACGAAAAATTAAATACTGTAACAAGGTGTATAAGAAAGGAAGGCACAGAGAGGAGAACTCCATTTTGGGATGTCCTGTGCTTCCCACTAAAATACAGGCACCCTTAGAAACTTGAAATTGTAACTCTTACCTATAAACCCTGTTGTTGGTGTATAAACCACATTTCTGACCTATCCAGTACTTTCTGCTCCAGGAGACACTTCCTGAAAGATCCCTGGGAGTGATGCAAGTGCTAAACCAAGCTTTTGTCAGTCCAGCAAAACATGCTGTCACTTTTAAATGCATCTTTTGGGGACTTCAAACAGCTCCTGGCTGGAATGCTCTGCTACTCTGCTACCCCCATGCCCGGTGTGTTTGTGAGGAGAAAATGTTCAGGATGCTGAATGCCTGTAAAAAAGCATTTCAAAGGATCACAGACAAGGATTTTTTTGGCCTGAAAATACTCATTTATTAGGAAGAAAATTTATGGATTTACAAATATCATAAATAAAATATAGTGTGATAAAAAAACCCTCAGGACTGAGCAGTAAATCTCTGGAAAATGGGGACAGGATCCTCCACTTTGCCATGATCACAGGTGGCTCTTGGAATCTCATTTCACACCAGTTGTATCCCCCCACGAAGATCCAGGCTGGACATTCCAAACCCTTTTTGTATGTAAATCTGGTCCTACAGCTCAAAAACCTCCACACAGGACACCAGAGCTGTTTGCAAGAGTGTGGTTTAAATATACATCAATGTATATTAATGTATGTAGTGAGCACCCAGAACAGCACGGGGAGAGTAACGGGGAGGGTAACGATCCATCTGCCTTGGGAAGGCAGACCCCAGGAAGCAGCAGCAGCATTATGGGATGGCACAGGATGGAATGGGATGCGGTGATGGGAATGCAAATTGAATCTCAGTATCAAGGAAGTGCCACTAAATCAGAGGCTGCAGCAGATGGAGCCAGGAGGAGCCCGGTCCCCCCGGGCCGTGTAAAACTGGATTAGGTGTGAACTTCAAACCCAGTGTGATGTGGAATAATCCTATGCTGGCAGAAAGGGATCAAAGCTAATTTCTCTAATTTGCTTAATCTTCTGCGGAGATGTCGAACTCGGGAGACACAGCAGGCTGGGAGTTAAAGCCCTGCTCTGTCAGAGGGTGCAGCAGGGGCTGAGGGCGAACAGAGCACGTTAAAAATCCTGGGGAGTGGAGCTGTTTCTGATGAGCTTCTAGGAAATCAGGGAATCACAGGATGGACTGGGTTGGAAGGGACCTTAAAAATCATCTCATTCATCCCTGGAAGTGTCCAAGGCCAGGTTGGACAGGGCTTGGAGCAACCTGGGCTAGTAGAAGGTGTCCCTGCCCATGGCAGAGGGGTGGAACAAGATGGGTTTTAAGGTCCCCTCCAACCCAAACCATTCTGATTTCATGATTCTCTGTCTCTATACCTGGATCAGCTCTGCTCACGTAAAATTCCAGAAACTTAAAGTAACCCAACCAAGCAACAGGGAAAAAAAAAAAAAAATCCACTCCTTCCCATATTAAATGAAACAATTTGATCCAAGCACTGGAACATCTCACCACCCATAAAAACCTTTCATACCTAAAAAACAAAAAAAAAGAGAAAAGAATAAAATTAAATAAATAATAATGCTCAAATTTTAACTAAAGCACTATCGATCAATTAAAGCTTAAATGGCAAAATAAAAAGAGGATGTTCAGGGATCCCTGATGGGGTGGCAGAGCATATCCCACCAAAGGTTCAGTGTCTGAGGTGCAGACCCAGTCAAAGCTGGAGCCAAAAGGTCAGGATTTCTAGAAGAGGACACATGGCAGTGTCAGTGACTGAGAGGGAGCCAAGACCAGCAACTCTGACTGGGCACCTCACCTGAAATCACTGAATCTTTAAGGCTGGAAAAATCTTTCAGGTCATTGAGTTCCCCCAGCACTGCCAGGACTACCACTGGCCCATTCCCCAAGTAACACATCCACACGGCTTTGAAATCCCTGCAGGGATGGTGATTCCACCATGGGCAGGCTGTTCCAGTGCCTGAGCACTCCTTCAGTGAAGGAACAGATAAATGAAGTCAGCTGGAATAAAAAATATCCCAGCAGTGTAAATTAACCATTCCAAAGCCTTTAAAAAAATAATTGTACAGGTGGGTGCCAATTGATCAGTAACTACACCTTAAACTGGGACAGGAATTGGGATTTCTGGTTTGGGATGAGATCCCTCCACACCCAGTGCTCCCTCTGTGCTGCTGAAAGGATGCTGGTAAGTGATAAACCCAGAGCTCCAGGAGAAACAGTCTACTTTTGAGGTGTAAATCAGCTTTTACACTGCAATCTACAAATGATTCTGCTGGATAAAAAGCACAAAAATTAAGTACAAAGGGCTCAATCACCTCAAATAACGATTAGCCATAAGTGGATACATTATACCACAGACATGTCTCTGGTCTGTTAAATATTAATTTAAATGGACACATCTTAAAACACATATAATAGGCATAAGCACTTTTTGTTAAAGGAGAGCAACTCCTGTTAGTGAGTAAGAAAGGAACAGCTCAGAGGAGAGCAGAAGGATTTCAAGCAAGAACAGTCCAAGGATAAGAAAAATATAGGTACAGTAACCTGATACAATCATAAGCATGTAAACATGTGCATTCAGTGCAGCTTTTCCAAATAATTCCTTAAAATCTTGAATTGCAAGCTAAATAATATAATATATTGCTGATCTCCAGATCTGTGAGATCATTCAGCTTTACAAGATGACTCCAGAATGGAGTAACACGGAGCTAAAACACACACAGAGCTGAAACCAGCCCAGCTTTGGCTGCAACTTGAGGCAACGTCAGCAGCTGCCACTGCAAAATGTGCAGAGAGCTCTCTCCAAGCTTTATACACACCCCCTAAATAAATCCTGTGCCAAAACACAGCAAATACTCTCTGTCAGAGACCAAGTTGTAAAGCTGTTTGGTTTGCTTAAGTTCCAGCTTGAGGAGTGCTTGGGAATGCTCTGACACGGGAAGGGAAATATCAGCCTGAGCATGTGCCCACCTTGTTTCCTCCACTGGTGGTATTATGATATTATGGTATTATTGTATTATTATAGATGAATTTTCTAGTGATAATGAACTGAGAAATTTAGTACATTTGCCAATTACCAGTCAACAAAAAACTTTATTTCATTCTTAGTTACGGAATCATAGAATCACAAAATTATAGAATCAGGGAATGGTTTGGGTGGGAAGGGACTTTAAAGCTCATCCATTTCCACCCCTGCCATGGGCAGGGACACCTTCCATTATCCCAGGTTGCTCCAAGCCCCATCCAGCCTGGCCTTGGACACTTGCAGGGGCAGCCACAGTTTCTCATGCAATTTTTGGCTTTTTACAATGCTGCCTCAACTCCCCTCTGCTCCCAAAGCACTTTTGGGGAGAATTACGGGATACCCAGGACTATTTGCAAGAGGAAACTCCATGGAAAAGGAAAGAGAAGCTTTGCAAAGCAGCAGAAGTTGTGTCTGAAGACAAGAACAGAAGAATGACAGCTCAACAGAAGCTTTTCTTGGTCTCATTACCATTTTGTTGGAAGTTTTCCAGAGTGCTGGTCTCCTACAGCTCCTTCTATGATGGAATCAGGTGATGTCAAAATAACCCCAATTCTGCCTTAGTGCTTCGTTCTCTTTGGTTTAAGCTAAAAACAAAGACACACATGGATGATTATGGAATGGAAAACAAAAGAAAACAAAAACAATGTTTTTTTGCAGGATTCTGAATTGTCATGAACGGTGAAAACAAATAAATAAATATAAACTAAGAACAAAAATTATTTATCTTAAACGATGGGTATAATCTATACACATTAATATATATATACATTGGAATAAAGGGATGAAAATAACAGGTAAGAAGAAACCTCATTGTGTTTGCAGCGGATGATAGAAAGGAACAGAAATCTGCTTACAGGAATTGAAAACACGCTGCCACGGTATAGTCCTGACTTCTTTCACCACTTACCCAGCTGCAATTACCATCACCTCAGCCACAAACAGCACATCTGGGGAGGGAGGGGGATTATTAGGGGCTCCTTTGTCATCCCCAATTACCTGCCCTGTGTGTGTACACAAGCACTGGCTTAACCATTCAAAGGAATTTGCCTCCAAGAAAAGTCATCTTTATTGTCATTGTCCCCAATTTCACGGCCAGACCAGCGACACAGCCCGGCTGTGTGTCAGCACAGCCCCCAGTTTGAGGAATCCACACTGACACGACAAGAACTAATCCTATTATTTCCTTAACGGCATCTGAATAGGCATTTTCCAAGTCCTGCTTCTTATTGTAAGTTTAACCCACGTGTTAATTCTCTTACTGAGATCTCAAGCTGCTTTCTCTAGAATCGGGGATTTAGAGGAATCAAATCCCTTCTATTCAATTTGCTACTTAAGAGACAAACCTTTCAAAATTAAACTTGCAGGCTGTTTGCCTGAAAAACATCGCCTCTCTTTCCAAGGAAAATATCTCTAAAATCCGTTTTAAGCACAGAGAGAAGAAGTTTTTAGCACATCTCAAGTTTAAACCTGACAGCAGCCACCTTGAAGTAAGAACCAGGAGGGCAGAAATTCATGGGGGGAAAGATTTTCAGTTTATTTTAATACCAATTTGATGAGCGAGCAACCAAGCAGTGCTTTATTTGAGTAAATTATTTCCTGTTATTGTGATTCTCCTCCAGTAAACCACAAATTACAGAATGGTTTGGGTTGGAAGGGATCTTAAAGGTAATTTTGTTCCAACTCCCTGCCATGGGCAGGGACACATTCCATAATCCCAGGTTGTTCCAAATCCCATCCAATGTGGCCTTGGACACTTCCAGGGATCCAGGGCAGCCACAACTTCTCTGGGCAATATTCAAAGATGGTCAAGTGGGGAAAGACTTGGGAATAACCCAACTCCTCGCAGACACTTCCTGTGGCTGAAAAAAATTTTGAGCACACCATGCTCAGGGGAGTTTTCCTTTCTGTAATCAAATATTAAGCTATGAAGCCCCATGAAAACAAACACCTCACTCTACACACACAGAGATACTTTCTGTGCTTTCCAGCAAAGCCACAACAACAGATTCGCTGTGGGTCTGCGGGAACTTATAGGTAACGTATTAAATATTGACTGAAAATAAATCCAAATAATTAGGCTGAAATTTTAATACCCGTGTAGGTTTCTCTATAATTCATGATGAACGGCATTTTCTGAGGTTCCATGAGAGGCTCTGAGTTTCATTTTAATTATGCATTTATTACATAATTCACCAAATTCCGTAATGTGCAGTGAGTCTCTCAGCCATTGAAGTGAGTAACGAGATTTATCAGCCCAGTTTGTCACACAACAAACAGGATTCAGAGCCTTATAAAGGCGGGTGATGAAAGATACATAGAGGGAGGGAAGAACCAGCAGCAGCTTTATTTCCATGTAATAATGCTAATAATATGCAAATAATTCCCCATCTTAATGAATACTTCAGATGAATGCCACGTTCCAAGCAGGGATGGCACAGGGAGGGAGGGAACTCAGCTGCCGGGAGTGTTCAAAGCTCTTTGGAAACCACAAAGTCACAGCTGTGGGTACCAGTGAGCTTCTTTTCTCTCCCCAGAGGGAGGCGGGACACGGGGACAGCTCCCCAGGGAATGGGCACAGGCTCCAAGGCTGCCAGAGCTCCAGAAGAGTTTGGACAACGCTCTAAGGAATGCACAGAGTGGGATTGTTGGGCTGTCTGTGCAGGGCCAGGGGTTGGATCAGTGATCCTGATGGATCCCTCTGAACTCAGGATATTCTGTGATTCCATGATCCTCACATACCTGGAATGACACTGTCACATGGCAGAAGCTACCTAAGCTCCTCAAGCTCCTTACATCCTGTTTTCAGACAGTGACAGTCACATCAAAAATGTGGATAATTTTCAAAATAGGCAGGGATGCACACACACCCCTGTAGGGATCTCCATGTGGAGGCTGGAGCACAGACAACATTTTATAGGCCCAAACTTCCAGGGGTCTGTGACTTGCTCTCCTAAATACTTCTAGTGACTCTTCAAAACTGGATTTGGAAGTTTCTCCTGAATCCCTGCAGGGAGGAGGAGTGAGTCTTGCTGTCCTTCAACAAACATTGCAATGGATTTTTTTTACCAAGCTTTAGCAAACTTGCCCCATTACAGCAGGAATCATCCCCCCTGGGACACAGGGCATGTGCTCAGAAGCCAATGTTATCAGGTATTTGCCATGCTGTTCTTTTCCCTTATTATTTTAGCCTCAAACATCTTCAGGGAACTCGAATATTTCAGTCTTACAACCTCTTCACAAAGCCAAGCCAGCATCCCTTCCCACGTTCTCACTTGAAACCCACATTTTTTCAGTGCTCCTTAGGCATCCCTTTCATTCAGCTTCCCATACCCACACATCCTCTGGGATTTCCAGTCTATCTCCTCTCTCAACAAAGTGTTAGGAGAAACAGGAACCTTTGGGGGATCTCCTCCATCTGCAAGAAGATCCCTCTAAGCCTCCTTTTCTCCAGGCTGAGCCCCCCAGCTCCTTCAGCTGCTCCTCACAGGACGTCCTCTATAGGCCCCAAATTCCCATGGAAAAAAAAAGGCCCAAAATCCCCCAGAAGTTCACCCTGATGATGAATGGGGGTGGTGGATCCTCCTCTATGCTCATCCTTGGGGAAAAAAGAAAGTGTGAACCTCTCCCTTCCCAGGCACCGAAGGATCTGCACAGAAGAGAAAGCCCTTTAAATGGCACACAAACCTTCCCCTAATTCTCTCAGATTCCCCCCTGGGTCCCAGAGCAGCTGACTGTGAGACAGAAACCCCAGGACACCAGGCTTTGTTAGGTCTGGCACTCACAGCACTGCTCCTGGGATATCCCAACTGGAAGACAACAAAACCTCCCCCTATGGAATCTGCAGCTCCAATGCTATCATAGGACTTGACTGTGGAAACATGAGCCCTTGAAATATTTTGCTTATTTTGACCTCAGACATTGAGGGAAATCTGCTGCTTTCACTGTCAGGTGGGACCAGCAGAGAAATAATTTTTTTCAACATCTGATCCAGCACCAGCAGAGCTCACTTCTCACCAAGTGCAGAGACACTCTCTGAACTGAAAAATAAACTCAATCCTCACCTCTGCTTAAAGGATGCCCTCAGACACCAGATGACAGTGGGCTGTGATCAGGGATTTACTGCAAAATAGCAAAGCTGCTGCAGGAACGAGGAAACCTTGAGCCAGAAAAGACCCAGAGACTGTGCTGCACCCACTGAAATGCAGCGTTCCCAAAAGAAATGTTTTCCATTTGACACCAGGAACACAGAATGGTCTGGGATGGAAGGGAACTTAGATATCATCTCCAAGCCCCTGCCAAGGGAAGGCAAACCACTCAACAGACACTGCTGCTCCAAGCCTCGTCCAACCTGGCCTTGGACACTTCCAGGGATCCAGGGACAGCCACAGCTTCTCTGGGCATCCTCTACCAGGGTCTCCCCACCCTCACAGGGAAGGTTTCCTTCCCAAATTCCCATCTATCTGTGCCCTCTGGCAGTGGGAAGTCATTCCCTGTGTCCTGTTCCCTCCATCCTTTGTCCGAAGTCCCTCTCAAGCTCTCCTGGAACCCCTTTAGGCTCTGGAAGAGGCTCTGAGGTCTTCCTGGAGCTTTTTTTTTCTCCAGGCTAGACATTCCCAGCTCTCCCAGCCTGGCTCCAGAGCAGAGGCTGCTCAGGGAAGATACCATCTGAGACCAAAACTGGACAAATTACACTTCACTGCTCCTTTTCCATGTATTTCACGGGGAACACAAGTGTGAAGAAGAGGAAATCCTCTTCCACCTCTGAAACATTCGGCTCTAATAAAAAACAGCACGGTCAAGTAGGGCAACATGAAAGTATTCAGATTCCAAGTAACAGCAGAAATTTACAATAACCCACAAAGCTCTTAATTCTTCCCCAAATAATTTCTGAGTAGATTCAAGCACACAAAGGAAAACAAGCCGGGAAGGAATGAGAGAATGACTTTTTACGTGGGCTTATAAGGGATGGGACAAAGTGGGAGAAGGAGGAGAGATTTAGATGGGACATTAGGAGGAAGTTCTCCCTTGTGAGGGTGGGGAGGCCCTGGCACAGGTTGCCCAGAGAAGCTGTGGCTGCCCCTGGATTGCTGGAAGTGTCCAAGGCCAGGTTGGACACTGGGGCTTGGAGCAACCTGGGATAGTGGAAGATGTCCTTGCCCATGGCAGAGGTGGAAGCCTTGCAGCAGAACTGTTTCAACCTGTTCATTGATTATAGAATCTAAATAAAATAAAGGAAGATGGACAAATAAGCAACCAGAGCAGTACATCTGAGCTCCCAGGTGGGGAAACATCACTTAATAAGGGAATTTTGTGGGCAGCAGCACCAGAGCTGGAAACCTTTATTCCGGCCTCTACAATCAGCACTTGCAGCACTTTGTTGACACAACAGAACATGGCTCAATTTCAAGCACCGTTGAGGTTGAGTAATTTCAAACATCTTTTAATGTTTGTAGAGAGTCCAGAGGGAAGTTGGTTGAAAAGATCTCCAAGGCAGCCACGTGGAAATAAGATACAAACCCCTTCAAATCACTGCAGTGCCAGCCAGGAGGCAGGAATGGAGACAGAGGAGGGAAAAGGGGAAAGGTGAGGATCCACACTTCCAGCTAAACTGCTTAAAGCATTTATTTATGTCCAGTGGCTCTATTACAAGTTCACAGTGTGCCTTGGGGAGCAGTAACAGACCAATTCCATGAACACAGACTGGTGCTTCAGAAGTAAAATTTTAAGTGTAATCCATACTCCTATTTCTTCTCATGGCATGAACACTCCTTTTAGAGGGAGGTCATCCTCCTGTTCTCTTATAGGTACCAAAAATTGGGCATGAGAAATCAGATAAGACATGAATATAGCTGGATTTAACTTGAGTATTATACACTAGGATGTGGGTGCTTTTAATGAAAATCTGGGAAAGATTGTTGATAAACCTGAGTTGGGAACAATGACAGTGAAAACAGGCTGACACTCATCTACAGAGCTTCCCCTAAACTCGTGAGGTAAAGGGAGAGCCCTTTGAAAGTCTAAATTGAATTTACAAAGGACAAAATTAGCTGCTCACTGTTCATATTAGAGCATTTTTCAGAGCAGCATCCAGCAGCAGTATCTCAGCAAGGAATTTCAGGATAACAAACAGTAAACACAAACCAGCACTTAGGGTTTGTGTACTTTTTTTGGTCATTCATATTATGATGATTCAGAATAAGGAAATCTGTCCTGAGAACACTGAGGGACACACAGCTCTTCAGGATGCCCTATTAGAACAGGAATGTCCTGCAAACATGTCCCTGGAATGAGCCAGCAGTGGAGGATGTCAGGGAAAACAGGAACACACCTCCAGCAACAGGACAATGCTCTGAGGTTGGAGGATCCATGGCTAAAATCTGCTCGAGTCCTGCTGGCAGCTCTGGTTTCCTCCTGACCTTGTAACTCCAGCACAGGCTGGATTATCCACTGCTCCAGAGGCTGGAGTTTAAACCTGGCAGCAGGGAAAAACAACCAGGGCCACAAACCCTGAGCCAAGGTGTAGAGATGATGGATGCAGAGTGCTCCATCTTCCTCTGGCTGAGCACGAAATCTCTGCTTCTGCTTCCAGAAGCTTTCTGGGAGTGCTCACCACTCTTGGAAGTTAAACCAGATGTGAATGTTAATGAAGTGGTGCCCACAGCACTCCTGTCACATCTGGAGTCACAGAATGGTTTGGGTAGTAAGGGACCTTAAAGACCATCCAGTTCCAAAGCCCTGCCATGGGCAGGGACACCTTCCACTATCCCAGGTTCCTCCAAGCCCCATCCAGCCTGCCCATGGGCACTTCCAGGGATCCAGGGGCAGCCACAGCTTCTCCGGGCAACCTGTGCCAGGGCCTCCCCACCTTCACAGGAAGAATTCCTTCCTAAAATTGCTAGTGTAAACCTATTCTCTTTCAGTTTAAGCCATTAAGCCATTCCCCCTTGTCCTGTCCCTCCATCCCTTGCCCCAAGTCCTCTCCAGCTCTCTTGAAGCTCCTTTAGGCACTGGAAGGGGCTCTGAGGTCTCCTTGGATTCTTCCCTTTCCAGGCTGAACACCCCCAGTGCTCCCAGCCTGTCTACATGGGATATTTTATGTTTTTATATGGGGAAAATAAACAGCAGCAGGACTGTCAGATTTGCTGTGGAGCCAGCAATGGGGACAACTGTGCAGCCTCACCCTGAGCCACGGGACAGCTGCTGTGCAGGTCTGCCTGCTTCCACCAGATCCTGCTGCATCTGCCACGTCTGAGCACCTCTGACAGCACCACTTCCAGAAGAAAACCGAGTTAAATCCTTCCTGTCCATTTGCTTTCTTCAGGACACCATTCAACCCCTTGCACAGATCCACACAGCTGTCCCAAAGTGCATCAGGGTGGTTTAAATTCTTCTCTAAGTTTTATGATTATTCCATGGCTCAAGAATAAAAAAAAAAACCTTCTCCCACATCACCTCAGAGAGCAGAGAAAGCCTCAGAGGCACCAGCAGCTGCTGATATTGCTCCTTTTAAGGCTGCCCTTACACCTAAAAACCTGAAACCTTCTCCTGAAGGAAGTTTTTTCTCAGTGCAGCACCAGCTACTGCATCAAGCCCCAATTAATTTGCCATTTGCTCCTACCCAGCAGAGGTAAGGAGTAAATCAGCACCTCTGTGGCTCTGTCACAGATGCCACAGGATTTTCCAGACAGACAGACAGACTGTAAGTGCTGCCCTGCTGGGACACTGCACGCCATGGCACCGGCACATTAAGAGGATCGTGATCCCAGCATTAGCTGTGGGAACACTCCAAATAAATAGCTATTTTTCCAGCATGATTGCTCCAGCTTCCATCACTTCACATTTTGATGCAGATTCTTCCTGTGAGCAGACACATCACTGCCCAGCTAGCTCTGTCCATCCGGCCCAGACACCACATTTGTTCACACAAGGCTGTGGCATATGGATTTTGCCTTCAAAAATGAAGAGTGTCAGCATTTTTCTATCATTCTTCTGGAGCAAAAGTGATCTTAACTACCCCCTCTTAAAAGCTGGAGCACATTTCATGAGAACTCCACTTTGTCAGGCAATGGTGAGGTCACAGATCAGACTGGCATGTGGAAAAGAAGGTTTAAATGTGGTTTTAGGGTCACCAGAGGAGGATCCCTCAGCCATTTGGGTTTTTCAGCAGCTCTCTACTGCCTGAATGCAAAGCAGTCTCAGCTGAATTTCACTAATTCCTTCAAAGGCTCTCTTACACTCATCTCCACAGATTACGCAGTAAATACGCTTTAAGAAAGCACTCCCTAACCCCAACAAGGCTACTCAAAAAATAAGGCTTAACCAGCTGACCTCTGATTATCTTCAGAGTTCACCCATCTGTCTCCAATACACAAATTCCAGCAATGCTTCCTTTAGGTGTCTGAACTGGAGCTTAATAACTACAGTGCTCTTCAATGACATGGTGACATGAAAGTGTCCAAACTGTCACCAGAAAAGCTCAGTGAGGGCTGTGACCACTTAAACCCCTCTTGAAAGTCACCATACCCAAGGCACAGGACATTGAAGCAGCGTTTCTGCTCTCAAGGGACAAATCAGGACCACCCCATCAGGATCTGTCCCCCTGTCTCACACACGGACAAGATCAGCCCAAATGAAGTGAATCCAATTCCTTAAATGTTAATTAACTCCCACAGTGACTTTGGGAATAAACCTTCCCAGTAGCTTTGCCTTTTGTAGTGACAGTGTTTACAAAATTTGGGAGTTGTGAAGAAAACTGGGATTGCTCAACAGCAGCTTTCATGAAGTGCAGCATGCTGCAAAGTAAGTGACATTTAAAGCTAAAAATTAGTGAATGATTTGCCTAGAGGTGGAGCAGCTCCAAGGTGGTGGCATCATGCTCCAGTTCCTTTATGACCTTCTTCTCCCTGGACACCTCTGTTACCATTCCATAGGTGCTGTAGGAGACATGGCATCAATCAGGAAACTAAAGGGTTATCCCAAACCTCCTGGGGTATCACAAACTTCAATTTTACCCTTCTGCCTCTGGTTATTTTGAAGTCTCAGCCACCTTTAACTGCAGCCAGGACCTCACTCTGCCACCAATTATGGCATGACAGAATGGCTTGGGTTGGAAAAGACCTTAAAGATCATCCAGTGCCACCTCCTGCCATGGGCAGGGACACCTTCCACTGTCACAGGTTGTCCCAAGCCCCATCCAACCTGGCCTTGGATACTTCCAGGGATCCAGGGCAGCCACAGCTTCTTTGGGCAATCCATGCTAGGCTCTCCAGATGCTGCCACCCTCCTGATGTCTGTGGACTAAGAGAGCAATTTCAGCCACTCCAAGCCTCTAAAATTGGTGTTTGACCCTTTCCAGCCTGGAATCCAGCCTCTTTAACATCCAATATGAACACTGTAAGCAGCTTTTGAATCTGAAGGGTTTCCACCGAGTGTATTTTACAAGTTAGGTCTCTTCAGGTCCAGATCTTTCTCACAGTGCATTTGAAATCATCTAGAGAGATCCTGATCCTGGCAGGGCTTGGAGATTGTTTCAATTAGAAAAGAGAAAAAAAATGCACAAATACATCTTAAAGAAAGGGGAAGATGAAACAGGAATTTTCAAATGGATGCAGCTTTGCTAGAGACAGGAAAAAAATCACAGGAACCACCAGTCTGGGAAACAAAAGACCTGCAAGAGGCTGATTATGGCCTTGATTAACAATCCCTGCTCAGGGCTGGGGCAACAGGAGCAGCAGTGGGCAAAGCCATCCCTGGGAAGAGGTGAAGGAAGGGAGGAGCTGCTTTCCAGGAGAACTGAGCTACAGGGACTCTTCACACCCCCATTATCCATGAGGGAAGAGCCCAGGGCACTTTCCATGGAAATGAATCTTGGCTCAGGAGTGAGACAGAGCTTGGAGAGAGGAGGAAGCACCCACACCCAATTTTCCTGCCTAAAGTAGCCTCTGAGTAGATCAATATTTGATCACCCTGAATATTTGGAGGGTTTTTCATTTCAGGAGAAAAGGAGGCTGCAAACCCACAGCAACGCATGGTGGGGCACCCAGTTGGTTCAAAAAACCATATGTGGACCCAGTCTTGCACCTCCAAATTCCAATGGTGCAGCCAGACTGCAGATACAGCAAAGCTCATGAGATGTTACCTCAGCCTGAGGCCACCAGAAGTGTAAGAGGGGCACTGGATACACTTGTAACCTGGGTTTATGCAACAAAATTCTTTGCTCTAACTTATCACGTGTCCTCCTGTAAAAAACACTGTGCAGAGTGTAGATTTATATGGGATATTAGGAAAAAAATATTTCCTTGTGAGGGTGGGGAGGCCCTGGTAGTATGGGTGCCCAGAGAAGCTGTGGCTGCCCCTGGATCCCTGGAACTGTCCAAGGCTAGGCTGGGCAAGGCTTGGAGCAACCTGGGATAGTAAAAAGTTCCCTGGCTATGGCAGGGGCTGGAATGAGATGAGCTTTAAGGTCCCGTCCAACCCAAACCATTCTGTGACTCTGTGATATAACAGAGCAAATTCTCTCCCTTCATCTCGAATTAAATCTAAGCATGAAGCAAAAGCAGCTGCATTTGTGTAGTGATACATGAAAGTGTCTGCAAAGCATTTTAGGATCCTTCAGGAAAAATGCTAAATATCTGTTCTATAATTCAATGAATGTTAATATATTCATCACAGATTTCGACTCTTCAATTGCATAGGAGAAAAACAAGAAAATTGGTGCTTGCTGCAATGTTACGATGCCAAGGGATGGAAGCGGTCCAGGGTCTCAGAATATTCAAGTTCTGTGTGGGATGCAGGGAAATCCCCCACGAGAACACAAGCAGTCTGTGCAGTGGGATGAGGAGTGAGGCCACACTCAGGCACGCTGGCTTGGACCTGCAGAGCCAGATGTTGTTTTACCTTTTTGTGGTTGCCAAAATCAAACCCAAACCTGCCTCTGTCCTCACATCGAGGGCCCTGGTCCTGCTTGCCAGGCAGAGCCGGATGAATCATTCTCCTCGCTCCTTTTTCACATTGTGCCCTTCTAAAAAGCTCTACCTGAGGTGCTTTCCTGCGCCAGCAGCTCTTGCCTGACACGACCTCGACCTCGTGAGGACAGGGCTCCAGACCACAAAGGCAGAGCACTTGCCCTCCTTTTCCATTCACTGCTACTCCAAGGTATTTTTGTTCGCTGCTTGGAGCGACTCTGAGCCCATAACTGCCCTCCTTTGTTCGGGCTCTTCAACAAGAGAACCCACTGCTTTTGCAGTGCGCTCAAACATAAAGACTCTCAGCAATACCATGTGTTTAACCTCGGGCTATTTTAGCATGTGCTAACTTAGGGGAGTGTTTGTAATGCACTCACCTAAATGATCAGTGCTCAAACACCTCCTGATTTTACACCTAGGCGGAAAAAACAAATCCCTGCTGCGGTGAATCCACACGGGAATAAGCTCCTCTGTGGTCTCCCTGCAATTTTCCCAAAAAGTCCTGCTATTCATCCTCTCCCCCAGCATCCTGGGTGTTTCTGTGACCATTTCAGCAAGTCACTTCAGAGGGCTGGAGCTCCTCTGTGCCAGAGACAGGCTGGGAGAGTTGGGGCTGTTCCCCTGGAGAAGGAGCCAGGGAGACCTCAGAGCTCCTTCCAGTGTCTAAAGGGGCTCCAGGAGAGCTGGAGAGGGACTTGGGACAAGGGCCTGAAGGAACAGGACAAAGGGGAACGGTTTTAAGCTGAAAGAGGGCAGAGTTAGATATTGCAAAGGAATATTTGGCTGTGAAGGTGAGGAGGCCCTGGCACAGGGTGCCCAGAGAAGCTGTGACTGCCCCTGGATCCCTGGAAGTGTCCAAGGCCAGGTTGGACAGGGCTTGGAGCAACCTGGGATGGTGGAAGGTGGGCCCTGCTGATCGCAGGGGGTTGGAATGTGATGATCCCTAAGGTCCCTTCCAACCCAAACCATTCTCTGATTCTATGACTTTTGCCCCCAGCCCTGTTACAAACCTTCTCCTGTTTTTCTCCCAGCAATACCCCTCATGCTGACAGCTGGAGTGCTGCTGGAGTGCCTTTGCAGGAGGAGCAGGAGAAGCACCTCAAAGTGAGAGTATTATTCTCCAGCAGTGGAGCACCCTTTCCTCCAGCCTGGAGCCACAGTAATCCTTCCATTCCCCTGCTTTCCAACATTCTCCTCCTCCTGCTGCGCTTAGGAAAGGCCCTACCTGAAAATCAGCCCTTAAAACAATGGCAGCAGTTTTTAAACCCTGCTAAGCTGTGCACTGGAAAGAGGAGAGAAACAAACTGCCCCCAGAGGCAAACTCCAATTCAGCTCCCAACAGCCATGGAAACTAAAATGTTAAAATAAAATACCTGTGCACAGTGGTGAACCCCTGAGCTGGCAGGTCACAGGGTGGGCAAAGCACAGGATGTGCTGGCAGGAGATTGCAACAGTCTGGGATAGTGGAAGGTGTCCCTGCCCATGGCAGGAGGCTGGAACGAAATAAGTTTTAAGGTTCCTTCCAACCCAAACCATTCTGTGATTCCGAGAAATACAGCAGGGTTACAACACTTTTAACATCTGGTTATTTTTGATGTTATTCTCAGAAAATGTCTGCAAAATGGCCATCCAGCATCTCATCTTGATTATCTCAATGCCATCAAATCCACACAGACTTTGCCTCGTAGTAAATGCAGAGTATAATATTTAGGCATTTTAGAGTTTCAAGGCTGGAAAAAGCTATTTCAGTCTTAAGAGCCTCAAGAAGCAATAAATCATAACAGCTCAGACAGGAGTTGTTTTTGACTCAGTATTACTGAGGTAAATTACTTGTAGCATTACAGAAGAGTAATTCTGTGTGTGAGAATCGAGCAGCAGCACTTTGGTGATAAGGTTAGAGAGATATTTGTGCTAACAAGGAAATTTAAGCTCCATTTCAACGCAGACTCGCTGCAGCCGTAACTCCGGAGCCGTCAGCGGTGTCTCCTGCCTTTCTCCAGGGACCAACTTAGTATCACTCTCACATCCTTCTCTGGAGTGATGAAAGCACATTATAGGCTGATAAAGGCAATCCGTGGTATTTCTTACAGGTCTCTAAAGATCAGCAATTTATTAAAAAGCGCTTTTCAGGATCTGGGCAAAAACAAAACGTTCTTCATCAACACCTCACACCGAATTCATCTTCCCTTAAATAAATTCACAGCTCTGGCAACACAAACTCACTCTTCCCTAATTGCTGCTGTTCCACATTTGCAAATTCCAAGTGGTGATGCCTCTCTGCTTGTCAGCAGAGATTTATCAACCTCGCTCCATGTCCAAAGGTCACACGAGTAAATCTGAGTGTGTTCTGAGCAGGAATCCTCTATTCCTGAGCTGTCCCAGGGTGACACAATGCAGAATACAAGAGCTTAAATAATTAAAACCAAAACGATAATTATCAAATGAAGGAAAAAAGCAGCTCTGAGACACAACAAGCTTTGCTTTGCTTTATCCTCCCATTACTTGCAACAGGTCTTGCAGGCTCTGCTGAGAATTAACAGCAATGAAGGGATGCTCCGGGGCTTGGTTAAAGGCTACTGCACCCAGCTGTTCATCTGTCATCAAAACACAAAGAAACCACCAGAAAATTGAAGGTCTGAATCTCACTTCCCACTTAAAACCACCCTGGCAGTGCAAATATGAGAATAAATTATACTCCTCCAGCAGCAGCGTAAATGAGCTGTAGTGGAAAGGTTGATCCAGCTGAAGATTTCAAGTTAAAAACTAAAGCAAATCCAAGTACAGATGTTTTGTATTCTCATGCCTTGTGCAAATGCTGCTTTTGTGTGTGCTGGAGCTGCTCAGCTCTCCTCTGAACAGCACCTGGGAACTGTAGTGTCACATCAGACACTAAAACCAGGCACGGAAATGTCCAATAAATGAACTGTCCAAAAATTTCTTTTACTGTTTCTACACCTTTGCTGGTATCAAAATCTCTCTCCAGCCCACCTGCTGCCATGGAGCTCTTTCATTCATCCCAACAGCTGAGAAAAGCTTAAGCCAAGCCCCTGTGTGTGAAATCAGAGGAAATCGGTTAAATCAGCCAAGTCAAGTGGAATAACGAGGCAGGGAACTGCTCCTTATAGGAGTATCCTTATCCATTGGGGGTCACACCGCTGGAATTCAGGCCTGTTTTTCCCTTGGCTTCCCAAGGCAGTCTGCACACAGAGTGATACCTTCAGCTGTCTGCACTGAGGGGGGTCACCACCCAAAAATCCACCCCTGGTAGCTCAGTGTCACCCCCAGAAGCCTAAGAATGAGGGGCTGCCAGGGATGTAGGACACCAGGGCAGGAGAAGCCTGGCACAAGCCCTGGTGTGTTCCCAAAGGTGTTTGTTCCAGGACCTGGCTGACCTTGACTTCAGTGTTAATATTGTTTTTCCATGCTGTCACTTTTTTAAACAAATATGACTAAAATTGGAAGATGTACCTGCGTGGCTCAGACACAACCTGCCCTGACAGGGGGACAAGGTCAAGTAACCCTGTGATTTATTGACTCTGGGATGTCTGAGTCACAGAATTATAAAATCACAGAATCACAGAACCTGGCTGGAAAACACCTCTGAGAGCACCATGTCCAACCATCAACCCAGCAACACCACCATGTTCACCACTACGCCATGTCCTCCACTGACACATCCACACACTTTTAGAGTGCTTCTAGGGATGATGACATGGACATCCTACTCTGAAAACCACAGTTATTCAACCTTACAGTCCATAAAACCTTATTCTCCTTTTTCTCCCAAAACTCTGAGGGGTTCTGTTTCACCACTGAGACTCCAGAATGTATCACCTGAGTCTGTTATAGTGCACTGAAAGCAGAAAAATTGTCAAAATACACATCCCAGGCTGATACTACCAAACTGAACTAGGTGAGGTCAGAATATTTTTGTAGGGAATGATTTGAGCAGCTCATTTTTCTAAATTACACTGCAGTGCTGAAAGCGAGCGGCACTCAGTGTTTCGCTCAAAGTCTAATTCAATTTTACTCTGTCTCAGAAAAAGAAAACAGCACATTAATCCCAAATCCCGTAAACACAGAGTTGTAAACACTCCCCAGCACCCTCCCCACCCATGCTGAGGAGGGCTGGCCTGTTTTCCAAGCCTGTGTGAAAGCAGATGGCAGCCACCTAATTCGGATTCGGTGCAATCTGTTGCTGGTGAGGAAAAAAAAGAAAGATACTTGACTGCTTTTCCTTATAAATGTAAAACCAGGGAAGTTCAACCCACTCTGTAGTTTTGTGAGATGTTTGGTAGCAGTTTTGCCAACAGAGCCAGCTCTGCTCGGGGAGAACACATGCTTCTTGTTCTCAGCCTGAACTCTGCAGTGAAAAATCCCCTCGGATCATATTGGAAAGGGAGAATTGTCTATGGGCTCAGTTCTTACTCTGGCTTTGCACCAATCATGACAACATCATGATACACTGAGACACCTTATCTACCTCATTTTTCATCACAGCAATGAAGATCTTATTGAAAATAGAAATATATTACAGCAGATATAAATGCTTTTTTGTGTCCAAACACCCCATGCTGTCGCCCGGATGGTGAATCCCCTCTGGTTCAGAGTTCTTCTTATGAGGCACAAAACTGGATGTGGAATTTTGTGTATGACCAACAAAGGGGGTCAGGTCACTTCTCTCTTGTGGCTGGGCTCCTGTTTAAAGAACCTGAGATGCTGGTGGCTTCCCTTTTCTGGGAAGGGAATGGAGCTGGGGAAGGGGCTGGAGCACCAGGAGGAGCTGAGGGAGCTGGGAAAGGGGCTCAGCCTGGAGAAAAGGAGGCTCAGGGGGGACCTTGTGGTTCTGCACAACTCCCTGACAGGAGGGGACAGCCAGGGGGGATCGGACTCTGCTCCTGGGGAACTCCATCTTTCCCTGCACATGCCTACAAATTTGTTAAAATTGTTCATCTCACAATTTCTTCAGGGGTCAAAATGGAGCTGACTGCCCTGTAGCTTCTTGGATTTGTAGCCTTAGGAAGACAAGGACAATATTTACCATTTTCCCATCATCTCCATGAATTCTCAGAGTGGCCTTGCTTTGACACCAGCCACATCTCAGCACCCAGTGGAACCCATCAGGTCTCATGGATCTGCAGGTGATCCCTCACCCCACTGTTATCCACTGCTGGTGTTCCTCTGTGGCTCAAACCCCTTTGCTCTTTGCTCATGGTAGAGGCCAAGGCACACAGTGTTGGGATGTTGGGGAACACAAGACAGATGATGGACTTTGGACCTGATTAACATAAGAGTTTTGATAACAGGATGCCTTGGCAAACAGAACTTTGAGGATTGCAAAAAGATTCAATCAGATTGGTTTACCAGAAAAAGAAAACTACATCAGACTTCTGCAAGCAAGAAATGTTTAAAATGCCTAAGTTTGTTTATGTGATCTTTAATCCAATTATTGTAGTGAAACATTACCAGCCTCCCTAAAATAGTATAGAAGCATTTGTATCCCACAATAAATTGGATTCCGATCACCTATCAGTCTTCCTCATGCCTCTTCATCACCAACAACACAAGTTAGAGGATCATGGAATCATTTAGGCTGCAAAAGCCTTCCAAGATTATCAACTTCAACCATTCCCCCAGCACTGCCAAGCCCACCACTAAACCATGTCCCCAAGTGCCACATGCACACAACCTTTAAAACATCTTGCTCTTCTTGACATCCCCTTGCAAGCATCAACTGGAGGTGAGTTCTGGCTTTCCTGACACAAACCCAACACACCTGGGCAATGTTTAAACCTCCACTCTTATAGCCAGACTCTGATTCTACTTCCTGAATATTGCTTTTTTTGCATATTGAATGCCAAATGTACCCACTGCCTTGTTGTGCCTCTAGCAGAGGTCACAGCACAATGCCTCAAAGTGAAAAACCTCTTTGACCCCCCTCAAAACTCAGGGCTTTGATAGTTCTCTCCAAGCATGAAAAACTGGATAATGCTGCCAGTGATTAGTTAAACCCCTTCACAGCAGCCTGTAAATAACCCTGGCTTGACACAAATGCCAGTGGTCACAAAGCTTCAAAGTCCTTCTTCAAAACTGACCAATTTTATATGACTGGGTTTCTCTGCGCAGGAATGAATTTGAGAGGTTGATTCTATGTGATACAATCAGGATGTTTTAGTTCCTGGAGATAAGTTGACACTTCTCCTCCTACCCACAGCTATAGACTTGAGAAGCGTGACACAGATTTCCTACAAACTTACAAATGTTTGCTTCGCTGTTTCAGCAGCCTCAAAGTGCCTTAACTGCTTTTTTTTTTTGTTAAAATAAAAATCGCTAAATGCTGAAGTTACAACATTTCTGTCATCCCTGATGTTTATAAACATTAAATGAAGCTTTCAATGAGCATGTTCATGCTGTCACCAGCACAGAGCTGCCTCGCTTTGGTTTTTGTCTCCTGAGGAGAAATGCAGCTGCAAATTCCCCCATCCAAGAGTAACAGGAGAACCTGGACATCAGCTGGTGAGTCAGGCTGAGCTGGGAACTTTACTGGAATAATGGAAAATGTAGCAACACACAAGACTAGAAAGCTCTACTGGTCATTCTTTCTCTTCATGGAACTATTTACTTTAATTCCTGCAATTATTTTCCCTGATCTCAGTATAAACAATGCTTTTCAACACTTTGGACTAAAAACTCCTCCCATTATTGCCATCATCAACTCTTCACTTAAATAACATCAGGGACGAGGTGATATGGGAACTCTCCTCCATATACTTGATGCATTTCCTTGGAACATTAATCCATCAGATAAACAAACTTAAAGGGAGTAGGTTTAGATTAGATATTTTAGGAAAAAATTATTCCTGTAAGTGTGGTGAAGCCCTGGCACAGGTTGCCCAGAGAAGCTGTAGCTGCCCCTGGATCCCTGAAAGTGTCCAAGGCCAGGGTGGTTGGGGCTTGGAGCAATTTGGGATAGTGGAAGGTGTCCCTGCCTGTGATCCTACAATATTAGACCAGTCGCCCACCTTGGAAGATGTGCTGCCTTTGTAAGGGTCAAAAACCCCTCAGGAGATGGGAAAAGGACCAGTCCACTCCTTCCACTTCCCTCTGTGGAGAACAATTACCAGAAACTGCCCAGAAGCCTGGAATAGAAGCCAGAGGAATTTGTTCCTGACTTGTTCCTGCGCTAAGGCACAAAGCCTTTTTAACCTGTTTGGAATCATAAAATCACACCAAAACTTCTCCTCTGCAACTTCAAAGAGCCTCAAGGCTGCCAGAGCTCAAGGAGTGTTTGGACAATGCTCTCAGGCACTGGTGGGGGATTGTTAAGGTGTCTGTGCAGGGCCAGGAGTTGGGACTCTTGGTGGGTCCCTTTCAGCTCAGAACATTCTGTGGTTCCTCCTGATAAGCTCCTGGGTGAGCAGAACGAGAACATCTCTCCTCAAGTAATGCAAGGTTTGGTGTTTCCCACCTGCTCTGCCTTGGAACAGCTGCTGTGGCTGAACCTCACCCAAATCTGCTCTGCTGACAAAGCAGCACCGTTGTACCCTGGCCTCGTTCACTGCTGCTTGCCCCAGATTGGGAACTTTGGGGGCAGGACCCGAGAGAGCAGCTGGCACAGATGGGACACACCAACACTGAATAAAGGCAGGCTGGTCTCAGGTGATGCTGCTCCACTGCCAAAACCACTCTGGAGACTCTTCAGTGTGACCAGCACTGGAAGAGCTGAACCAGGGTCTGCCCTCTCCTCTGAAGATGGGCTGACTGCTTCCCTTGGGTTCTAAGTCACCACTTCAGGGCTGTCATGAGATGCTGGACCAATGTCCACCCTCAGGGCCCATCTGTGTGCATCAGTTCAGTCCCTGGCAAAACAATCCTCTACTAAACCCAGCTCAACTCTGTCACATCATGGGTTTGGAATTATGTGCCGGCTCTTGACCCACCAGGTTCTCTGTTAGATGATAGCAAGACCAGAGGCTGAGTTTTAGTGCCCTGGAGCCAAGAGAGAGACTCCCCTCTGTCTCTTAACAGTGTAATTTCACAGAATCCATCTCTCCAGGGTACCCCTGCTCACTTTAAAGGTTACAGATGTGGTTTCACAAGATTTATTTTTATGAAATGAGAGTTTTATACTCTTTTTTATAAATCATCTGATCTCCCAGTATACTTCAGCTGTGATATTAATTGTAAAACCCACACATAGCCAGGCAGAAATGTTAAACAGGGAATGCTCAAGAACTGGAGAATTATATGAGGGATACAGAAGGATGCTCAGTGCACGGGCAATCCAGCATCCTGCTGAGAACAGAAGATAGGCACATGCAATCACCTTTCACTAATCATGTGAAAAAACTTTGGGAAAGATGAATAAATCCAAGGGATAATTAAGAAGGGACTGTTTTTGAGAAGTGAACTGCATGAAATGTGGAGAAGGATGTCAACACTTTGTTTTAACACCGCCTCCAACAAAGCCTTCCAATTTCAGCCTCTGCCACGCTGTGTAGATCACTTCTCAAATCTTTTAAAGCAAGAGTGGAGCTCACCAGTCTTACACTACTTACAGTATATTGATCCCAAGCATGCAAAAATCAGCAGACATAATTATTATGTGTTTTGGAAGCAGCTGCTTTGCTGTAACTTGGACAGAAATTACACATCAGTGTGAAGTAGGTGAGATATTGTTGCACCTACTTGGCCTACATAGTAACAAGTCTGTGTGTCTGTAGCAAAACGGGGAAGACCAGAGTTTTCTAATAAGAATGCAATTCACTGTCTCAGAATGGAAGTTTTGGCCAGATCTTAATGCTGAAAAAATTGCATTTGTTTCAGCAATCAAGTCTCCCTCTCATTACTTCACTGTTATCAGGATTCCGATATAATTGACATGATCACTTTAAACAGGAAAGTCTGGATTTCAGAACAACCAATCTTGTCCTTTTTTTCTGTAGCAGTTTACACTCATCCATTTATACAATCAGATTTTTTCCATACTCCCTTCTAGAAAAATATATTCAAAATAGTTTCAATGTCCAGCTAGTTAAGAATACAAGCAGAGTGAAAGACACAAAAAGAGTTTCTAAAGGGACAAAACCTCTTCCTTTTTCACTTAAGATGACCAGGCTCCCTAACTATTTCTGTCCAGGTAAGAGCTTGTCCCTAACATCGTGACACAGAGCATTATGTGCCCCTCTGAACGCTCTCACTCACACCTGGCTGTCCCCACCTTCCCGCAGTTCTCCCCTCTCCAGCACAGGTCAGGGATGTGACAGCCCAGGCTGTCACCTGTCCTGCTGAATTCTGCCTCCAGAAACCCTTCTTGGTGATAAAACTGAACGATAGAATAACTTCTCCCAGTGGTGAGAACAAGGCTGCCTGTTGTAAAGTCCTGTCCTGGTACCAAACAGTTCGGACATAAATCATCCTCTGCATCACCTGAGGCAGGTAAAGACTCTCCACGGAATGTGTTAGTTTGGAAGGGAATTTTAAAGATCTCTGTGTTGAAGCCCCCTGCCAAGGGCAGGGATATAAACTTGCTCAGGGCTCCATTCGATCCGACCTTGAATTTCTGCAGGGATTGGGGCACCCATGGTGTTGGTGTTTCACCAATCTCATCATAAGAAATGTCTCCTTTATCTACTCTCCTATCCATAACGGTTGTGACTCCCAGGTCCTCTCTGCACAAACTCCTCTTCCCTGGGATTCTCTCACTCCTGCAGGACTTTTCTCTTCCTCTGTGCTTGCAGACCTACTCCTGCACTGCTCAAAACCCGGCTGGCTGAAAAGGCAGCAAAAAAACCCCAAAACCCTAAAACAAAAGAACCTAAAGCTTAGACGCCTGGAATTCCCTCTTAACACCTCTTCAAGCATTCACTGTTCACTGAGCCTTTCATTTCCTTCTCAAATAACCTCCCACTGAGTTAAACCAACACAATCGAACAAAATCTCTGTAACCAGGCCAACACACGGAGCTCCCATAGATCCAGGGAACACGTGGAGATCTAGCACACCCCCTCCCGTACTGCCGGGAGTCTGAGCTGGATCGGCAGCTGCAGGAGGAAAAACAGAGCCCTGGGATCAGATTATGACATCACTTCTCCCCAAGATTTACCTGCAAAATAGGAATGACCTCGGAGATATACAGAGATCTGAGCCGAGGAGTGATGAACTCGGTGAAAAATAATCACAGAATCATTTAGGCTGGAAAAGAACTCCGAGATCACTGAGTCCAACCTGTGACTGATCCCCACCTTGTTAACTGGAATAATTTGTGTGTGCTGGTAAACTCTCTGGTGGACTCTCACAAACGTGGCAGCTTTTACTCCACTGGACCTGTATTGGATTTTTCTCTCCCCTCTGTTTTCAGGAACCCAGTAACCATTTGTGATCTGAAAATTCTGCACTGAAAACTCTGGTTGAAATGGGTCAAATTCAGAAGGCACCACAGGGGCAGGCTCTGTGTCTCCTGCACACGTGGAAAACATCACAAGAAGGATCAAATAACTTCAAAGAATCACAGAAGGGTTTGGGTTGGAAGGGACCTTAAAGCCCATCCCATTTCAATCCCTGCCACGGGTTCCACTATCCCAGGTTGCTCCAAGCCTCATCCAACCTGGCCTTGGACACTTCAGGGATGGAGCAGCCACAGCTTCTCTGGGCAACCTTTGCCAGTGTTTCCCCACCTCAAAGGGAAAAATTCCTTCCTAACATTCAATCTACATCTGAAATTCAAAAAAGCCTAATTATCCAGTGCTTTATTCTATGCTTTTTCATGATTCAGATGCTCTGATTTCATAATTCAGGACATTGGGAAAAGAAACTAAAGATCACTACGGAAAACACTAATCATGTTTTCTCCAAAGTTTTTTAGAAAGCAGCATAAATACAACCACTATTTCTTCTTAGCCACCCTGCTGTGCAAAATTTGATGAAAACTCAGTAAAAGTGGCACATTTTAGACATCTTTTTATTTCATTTGACCACAACACCCTCTTCTTCTGGCTCTCCACCACAGTACAGACACTTTCAGGACTTCCCTGTTCCAGCTCCCTCTCTGCCCCAAATCTTGGGCTCAGCTCTGTCATGTATCCTTCCCCACACTCCAGCTTGTGATTCCTTCACCATTTACCTCCTCAGGAACATGATACCTTCCAAGTGCTTATTTTAAGCTGCTCAGAAGCTGTCCAGATCCATGGAGAGCAGCAAATCAACTCTCTGCCACCCCCTGCTTCAGTTTCTCCACCAAACTGGGGCATCCTTGGGATCTGTGAAGGGAGCATGGAAGATCCCGCCTCCTCCCCTTGGCCTCCGTCCTCCTCCTGTACTTCTGGCTTTCTTTAAAGCTCACACTGCCAAAAAGGACACCTCTCTCATGAGAGAAGTGTCTTCTTTCCTCTCCTGCAGTCTCCAGGGTAGCAAAAGCTAAACATGAACATTTTTAGTTTTTTTCTAGTAAGAATTCCCTGGCTTTACATTCAGAGCAGGAAAACACGAAAGTTGGAAAAAACTGCTTGTTCCTGAGGAACAGATACTCCCTATGTGGGAAGGGATGTTCTGTGAGCCTGCTCCCTTCCCACAGGGATGTTCAGCACTTTCCTAAATGATCAGAGACATCCTGAGTCACCCTGTGTGAATCAACACCATCCTTTAAAATACAACCACCAGACTATTTTCTCCCAGCACATCAAAACCAGGTACCAGAGAATAAATCATGGAATTACAGAAGGGTTTGGATTGGAAAGGATCTTTACAGGTCCTCTCATCCCACCTCCTGTCATGGGCAGGGACACTTTACACTATCCCAGGTTGCTCCAAGCTCTGTCCAACCTAGCCTTGGACACTTCCAGGGATCCAGGTGCAGCCACAGATACTCTGGGCAACCTGTGCCAGGGCCTCCCCACCCTCACAGGGAAGATGTTTTTCCTAATATCCATTCTAAAGCTACTCCCTTTTCTTTTGAAACCATTTCTCCTTGTTCTGTCCCTCTACGTCATGGTAAATAGTCTCTCTCTCCATCTTTATTGTGCGGTCCCCTCTTGAGGAGTCAATAAGGTCACCCCAGAGCCTTCTCTTCTCCCACTCCTTTCAGTCTTTTCTCATGGAATCGGTGCTCCTTTCCTCTAGGATTTGCCTCCAGGTACAACTCCTCTGCAGGTTTCCTGTTTTCCTCCCACCCCACAGATCTACTGTGGATTATAAGTAAAAAAATATTAAATCCAAGATAAACCCGTGATGACAAGACCAAGATCTACTGGAATAACAAATTTCTGTTCTGGCTGCAAGGTCAGCACATCTACAGGCTCTGGACTCTGCCAAGACAACACATGGATATCACAGGGACCCTGACACAGGCTGACAAAGACCTTTTCCTTAGATCCTCTGCCAGGTCTCCTCAGTGCCAGAATATTCAACCACCTCCATCCCCATCCCTGAGAAAACACCCCCAGCTCCGCCTTACCCTAATCCACAGACGAGATCAATCTGCAGGACAGAAAGAAGCCGCTCAGGTGATGCCAACCAGCCAAAGTGCTTTTTATTTCAATTTTCCCATGCTCTGGAGTGGTACCTGATGGCTGCTGAGCCAAACCTGCAGAGCCTGGCATTAGAAGCTGCATTTGTGCTTCCTCAGAAAGCCAGCAGTTAATGGCATTCAGGCTGCCTCCAGAATCATGAAAATATCTTTATTAAGCATGTCAGGAAACGCAGCAAAATGCTGTGTCGAACAATTGGCCGTAGCAATGCTACTCAGGCTCTGCAAAGCGAGTCTGGATCACATCTGATGTGCTACATAAAATATATGTCAGCATTTTCCTGGCAATAACAATAGAGCACTTGCTGAAAAAAACTTAACGCACTGCAAATAAAATATTTGGAAGTGTGGTCACTGCAGAGCTTAACACACTCAGCTGGAGACTCGCATGTCTCAATCACCTTAGAGGAGAGCTGAATAAGCCCAACTTTTTCAGGTATATTTAGACACAGTGTTGAGTCTAAGGGCTTCTTATATATTTCAGATATAAAAGACATTTTTACTTAGCCCTATCTATACTTTCCTGCAAATAGGCATATGACCCGAGGGGAAAAAAAAAGGAGATGGAAGGAAGAAAGTTAGGCCAGCGTAAGGAAGGAGGCACAAGCAGCAAAGTTTTTTATGAGGCTTGAAAACTGCTGTGCTTAGTCATGAAGGAAATCAGAAATATTAAATAAGAGGTAGAATAATAAAATAAGCTGAGTTGGAAGGGACCCATTAGGATCACAGAGTCCAGCTCCTGGCCCTGCACAGGCACCCCAACAATCCCACCCTGAGGCTGAGAGCATTGACCAAACACTTCTTGAGCTGTGACCATTCCCTGGAGAGCATGTTCCATGCCCAACCACTCTCTGGGGGAAGAAGTTTTTCCTAATATCCAACCTAAACCTCCCCTGGATGATCATGTAAGGACAAAAGAAAAAGCACTAAATCAAAGGGATGGGAAAAGTTAAAAAAAAACAAAAACAAAAAAAAAAAAAAAACCAGAAACAAGCAAAAAATCCAAACAAACAGGGAACTAACTTTTAAGGAGTTTTAGTATTGCCTGGGGGCCTTAAAGGAGTACCAGGAACAAGGAATTTACCCTCAGAGATCATTTAACATGGGATTTCTGCTGGGGACTGTCCATTTAATGATTTTGTGATTATGAGTAAAAAATCTATCTGGCACAACAAAAATACAAGAATAAAATTACACTTAACCTGAAAAGTCCCACACAGGCAGTGATTGAACAACGGTTCAGATAAAATTCAGCATTTCTTGTGAGGAAACTCCAAGACTTCCCAGCTTTTCACACTGTAATATCCCAGGATCATCACGTACTCAGGGCTGGAGCATTTGGAAAAGGAGGGGCTGGGCACTGGATATCCCTGTGATGCTCTGAGAGGAGCAGGACTGGGTTGGTGGCTTTGCTGTGCTTCAGGTATCTTTGAGGAGACTGACACCAGCAGAAACAAAGCACTTGCCTTTCTGTGAGTGCAGTCATCCAAGGAGAGCATTTCTGAAAGGTTTAGGAAGCCTTTTGATTAGAGGGGAAATTGGAAATCCTACCTACAGATCCTAGCAAATAATAGGCCAAAACCTGCTGTCACCAAAACTACCCATTTAATTTTTTTTCCCCACAGCTCTACCAGAAAATGAGTTACACAGAAAACAAGATTAAGGGGAAGGAAGAATAGAGAGGGCTGTGAATGTGGTCTCCCCATCACCTCCAAGGATGATCCCTGTTTCAGGTAATTCCAGCTTTGTCCAAACCTACCACAGAGAAACCCCTGTGCTCACCTATTTTATCTGTGATTTCTTTTAGAGATTACAGGACTGGGTGCTAATTTTGATGCATCTCGACATCTAACAAGGCTCCTGATCCTACAAGTAGCACAAGGTGCCCTTCCCACCCTTTCCAGCCCTCATTCTTCCTTGAAAATCTGCAGCAGACAAGGATTTAGCCCTAATCCCAGCAGTTTAAAGTACTGTGCCACTGAAGGATGGTGCCACATGTTTGGTGGTGGAGGGATTAAACATCACCAACAGTCTTTTGCTATTGCCATGAAAAAAAGGAAAAAACCCAAATAAGTAGAAACTGGGCCAGTCTTGAGCCAGAATTGAGTGGCTGATCCTTCTCACAAGTACTGCCTGCAAGGATTTGCAGCAGGGGACACAGGATCTGCCCCACAAGGATGTTGGGATGTCCTTGTGCAAAGGAGAGGGCAGATTCCAAACGTGGCTGTAGCATCCCGGGACCTGACAGGCCAGGTGAGTTCCAGAGGCAGAGAAAAAAGGCTTGAGGAGTCAAAGCTTTACAGGAGCAGCAGGGTGGGGAGATCTGGCAGGCCCACTGCAAATGTAAATTTGCTTTTCTTAGATTATTTAGGGTCTCCCCCTAAATCTTCCTTGGCCCTGCCTTGTCTAACGCTGGCCCTGCCAGAGACACTAATTTTCCCTGCCCCATCTGTTTGGATTTGCTTACTTCCTAATTTATCCAACGCCTAGTTCCATGGTGGCTAAGCATTTTAATCACAGTGATTAACACACTGAGCAAGAACAAAACAAAAATGGTTAATCAAATGCTATTAGCAGTGTTTGAATGTCTAGACGCCGTTTTACACATGAATGCTGGTTAACGATCATCTCCCCAGAATGTTCCCTGATTTATTCCTTCCCCTGCCAGCTCCACAGTTTGCCACCACCACGGCAGAGATTTTGACCCATTTGGCACCAGGAGAACACAACACTCTCCTGCAGGAAACACTCAGGCTTTTCAGGCTGCCTGAAGTGCTTCACACCACCAGCAATATTCCAGCAAGGGGAAATCCTCAGCTCCATCCCTCATCCAGTGGGATGGAGATGAAATCTACCATGCTCTGAAGTCCCCGTGCCTCTAACATAAGGAAGATCCTTCCCAAATCGAGGAGGAAATGCCAAGAAATGTCATTATTAAATGCACAATGTCTTAACCAGTGTTTGTCACACTCGGGTATTATTTATGCATGAACATAAGGATCTGGGGATTAATAAAAGCCTGTGTTTGCTCCTTCAACTCTGGGTGTTGAACTTTCAACCCCAAAATTACTCCCAAAAAACAGAGCCCAGTGCCCAGCTGGGAATGAGAATTCCCTTGGGGGGAAGGCATGTCTGTCCACAAAAAGGCTCTGGCTCAAGGACTGCTCACAGGGATACACAAGGAAAGGAAGGGATGCCCTAATACCTGGACAAAGCATTAATTTAGGATGCCCAGACCTCTAAGAATGAGTTACGTTGGCAGGGAGAGTGTCTTATCTGTGTTTGTAAAGCCCTGTGTAAATTAACAGTCTTGCACAAACAGGATTTAAAACAAAAATACAAGTGCAGCAACAGGGTTTATGGCTTTAAATACATCTCCAGTGGTTTAGGCTGTGAGCACAGAGCTCAATGGCTTATTTACGAGTCACAGCAGCTTCAAGTAAAGCAGAACTGTATCTTTGTTGGGTTTTTTTATAGTTAATACAAATAAAAGCAACCAAAAAAGTTTGGCCACTTTCAACTCTGCTGTCTTCAATTGGTCCTTCTGTCACTGAGCTTTTTCTGAGGACCCTTTGGCCATGTACGTTTTATTTTTCTTATAAAACAAGGCCCCACAGCTGCAGTACTGGGCTCTGGGCAGGTTCTGGGTTCAAAAGGCTCCAGTAAAAGCTGAGTGCTGGGTGAATCATAGAAGCATTAAGGTTGGAAAAGATCTGTAAGATCACTGATTCCAACAGTTAACCAAGATAGCCATGATAACCAGTAAAGTTAAAAATGCTACAATCCCATACCAACACACACACAGTCATCTCCCTCAGGACAACAAAGGTTTATTTGGTGGTAAACTGGAAGGAAATGGACAAGGAATTACCCTTATTCAACCCAGATTTTTACCTCCCTTTTCCAGCCAATCATCAATCCAGGGATATTACCATTTTAGCTCAACCTTTCCTTTCCTTGGAAGGGTGTGTTTACAGCAAAATAGCAGTTTTAGGGGGTTTATCTCTGATGAAATCCTATGAAAACACCTATCCAAAGTCTCCATGCTGTGCAAGAAAGAAGAGGAATTTCAAGAGAAGATGGAACTCAATTAGCTCAGTCAAACCACATCTCCAGTCACTTTAGTCCCTTAAAACAGCATTACCAGCCACAGGAAGCAATAACCATGCTGAATCTGCACATTAGTGATTTAAAAAGCCTGGCTGGTAGATCCTCTACATTGACCATCCCAGCTTTCCACCAGTTCTACTCCACTGTTGACTGTTTATTTATAATTTACTATCCAGGTGTCTCTGGGACAACTTAATACACTGTGATAGTCTCTCATCTCTTCCCTGCTAATGAAGGCAATAAATAACTACAGTAAGCATTCCAATCAATATTACACTCTGCTCACATCCCGGAGAACACGAGGTCTGTGGCCTGCAATCCTGCTGGAGATGAAAAGTCTCCCTGGGATCTGCTCAGGGCTCAGGCAGAGCAGGTGGATTAGCAGCACAGGGCCGGGGGCTGTGTGCTGCAAAGGGCTGGGAAGGCACCTGCAGCTCATGGCTTCACGTTTCAGGTGAGATACAGGAATGGTTTTAAACTAGAAGAGGGAAGATTTAAGTTACATGATAGGAAGAAAGTCTTCCCTGTGAGGGTGGGGAGGCCCTGGCACAGGTTGCCCAGAGAAACTGTGGCTGCCCCTGGATCCCTGGAAGTGTCCAGGCTGGAGCAACCTGGAACAGTAGGAAGGTGTCCCTGCCCATGGCAGGGGATGGAATGAGCTGATCTTTGAGGTCCCTTCCAACCCAAACCATTCCATGGTTGTATGAAGAGACATCCAAGTTTTATGCACTGAATAACAACCTCTGTGAACCATCCTAAAGATCCATTTGTGATTTGAGAAAATAAATTAATTTAATGGGAAATTGCCATCAACTGCATGAAATGAAAAGGCTACAGCTGCTTGGAATTTTACTTCCTACAATGCAGACTCACAGAAAACTCTCATGATCCTGAATTCAACTGCTTTTTCCTTTCGTCTCCTGCCCTTAAAAACTCAGAACTTCACACAAGACTTCACGCTGCCTCTTGTTGAAGCAGTGATATTCCTCCATTCATGCACCAGCTCTCCACCTTCTCCCTGAGCTGCTCCTGCACTGCCAGCTCCAAGGCATGAGCCAAACCACGTTATCCAGAGGCTGAAATCAGACATGAGCTGCTCTTTTCAAACCATCCCCTCTGAGATCAGTCATTATTACACCCCTTGGTACCCTCTCAGGAGATATTTAGCCAAGCTATCTCCTTGCAATGCCTGCTCTCTCTTCTCAGTCCTTGCCCCCTTCCAGGATTTTTCCTCAAATCTTGCTGTACATCTCAGAGCCGGGATCACAATCTGCTGCAGAGAAATCTGCGGGGACCACTTCTCCCCAGAGCCTGCAGAGAGTTACTTCAAGTGGTAAAAGATGAGAAAAAGAAGAGAAAACACAACTAATGACTCATCTCAGAGAGGAGCTTTGCTGCTGAGCTGTTCCTGGTGTAAAATCATTTCTGTTCATCAGCATGAGCATCCCATGTGGGAGACAGGATTTGATCTGAAGGGGGTCCTGTTTTCCTTGGGTCTCCCTCCTCTTCACAGCTCAGCTCTCTGTGCACCAGCTATAGAGAGCACAGACATTTTTAAAATGCAATTTTACATTCTAGAAAGATGTCCCTGCTCATGGCAGGGGGTTGGAACTAGAGGAGCTTTAAGGCTCCTTCCAATCCAACTATCCCAGGATTCTATGATTCAATAAAATCTCTCTCACTGAAACACCCTTTGACTGCAGAGTAAATAACACATTCACACTAAAAATTCTGACAGCACAAGAGCATTTTCTCTATACATATTCCCAAAGTCCAATACACACAAAACATAATTACCCAATAAAAATATTATTGAATCCAACTGTCAACACTGACACCACACTGAAGCTGGAAAACTGACTTTGGAATATTCAGGACCTTGCTTCACTAAAAAATAAAGAGTGTCCACAATTAATCTATGGAAAGGTTTTTTTTTGCACAGGTATTTTCTCTCTCTGCCAGGGGCAGAAACTCACCCCAATGATTTCAGCTCCTCAGGATAACTTACTATGTGTAAAGCTCAAGTAATCCCTATTCCACAGAGGAATCTTCATGAAAACAAACCAAACTACCCCAAAAAAGCCCCAGATAAAACAACTGTCATTGTCCCACTCAATATTTGGAGGAAAACAGTTTCAAACCTTCAGAATTCACAAAATCATCAATCAGAATGGTTTGGGTTGAAAGGGACCTTGAAAATCCTTCAGATCCAACCCCCTGCCATAAACAGGGAACCTCTCACTAGAAGATCATATGTGGGAATCTTCCTAAGGAAAAGAGCAAGGAGACACAAAGCAAAGCAAAATTTAAAAAGAAAAAAATAAAGAAAATTTTGCCAAGCTCCAAAACCCCTCAAAGGACTAAAGCATTCATCGTGGGCTATTAAACACACACCACCTCCTGCTCAGAAACTTTCAAAGCCACAAATCCCACATGATGGCACGAGAACCTGGAGGAAAATCAGGACATACCAGATCCAACCCCTTTTCCTGGGCCAGCTGTGCTCTTTTCTGCTTGCCATCAGAAAGAAGATAATGAGCTGCACAGTGCTTTGGCCTGAGATCTTTGAAGGTACTTTCCTATACTGCCAGAAAGGCTCTTTCAAGCATTGTGAACTGTTTTCAGTAACTGATGAAGTTAAAAAAAAAAGGTATTTTACACTTAAATCAGAACTACTTTAAAAACACCAAACATTGCTGCTGCTCTGTGGTTCCTTCCTTTAATTCCAGCAGTTATTACAGATCACAGGGAGCTGTGCACAAAAGCTGGTTATCCCTGTCACCCTGAGCCCTGAACCATTCAGGACATGCAGTTACTTCTTTAATTCACCAAAGGCACGGTGGAACAAGTGCAGGACACCCCAGGAAGGGCCCCCATCAAAGGCAGAGCACAGCTGGGTCGGGAAGGATGGAGGAGTAGACAGCCTCATTTAGATAATCCCACTGGTTTGACCCAAAGAGATACAACTTTATCAGGTAACAGAACTCCTGTGGGGATTAAAAAAGAGTGTGAGATCATAAATTGACAAAAGCTGACTTTGCTGACTGAATCCAGAGGTTTCAGATGTATCTGACACTTCACTGCTGTGGCTGAATGGGAAAGCACATAGAGGAAAATAACGGTTCTGCCACAGGACTGGGTAAACAGCCTCATTTAAAGCAGGAATTCCTTTTTCTAATTTTATTCCTATGATTAAGAAGAGTAATAGATACCCTTTAATAGGCAAGTAATTTCAGTGTTATCATGAGAATCATGGGCAAAAAGACGTGGGAGCAAATTTTATGTCTGGGATGGTGAATTTTCATGGTCATTCCTTGCTCCTGTGAGAGGCTTTTCTGAAATCCAGTAACACCATTTTCAGTAAAACCAGCTGTGGTTTGTCAGGCCTTTAAGTTGCATTTCTATCACGAATCCTGTCTTTTATTAAAAAGCCAAAGGTACCCAAGACCCAAAAACCTGAAAGTTCCTGAGGTAACCCCAGCAAATGATGCTTGAAGGGCAGGGAGAGCCGGCCTCAGACAGGTATCCCATTTCTTAGATGATCCAAGAAACTTAAAATGGATCAAAGGAAACTCTAAAGCCTGAACTACCTGACAGGAGGTTGTGGACAGGTGGGGGTTACTCTCTTCTCCCACATAACAAGTGACAGGATGAGAGGAAATGGCCTCAAGTTGTACCAGGGGAGGTTTAGACTGGAAATGAGGAACTATTTCATCACCAAAAGGGAGGTCAAGCTTTGGAAGGGAATGCCCAGGACATCAAGAGTCACCATCCCTGATTCTACTTAAAAGCTGGGTGGATGTGGCTTTTGGGGACATGTGTGAGTGGTGGCCTTGGCAATGCTGGAGGAACTGTTGGACTCTATGATCTTAGAGTGCTTTTCCAAGCTTAGCAATTCTCTGATCCTGCGGTTAATAAAAAGTTGCATCTCCTGCGTTTCTGCCACTCAGTTCCATAAATGCAGTGAGTAGCCCAGCCCTGGAGACACTCAGTGTAAAAGCAAAAATGACCACAGCAACTCAAGGCACTGATTGCACAGAAACCCTGGGTTTGGAGAAAAAAAAGAGTTCAAAGAAAACACTTCAACCAACTTCAACAATACTGAAGAAAACAATACCTTCCAAGCTAGAGAAGGGTCGGGAGAACTAGTCAGATAAGGAATGGTTGACTGAGCTGGGGAAGGGGCTCAGCCTGGAGAAAAGGAGGCTCAGGGGGGACCTTGTGGCTCTGCACAACTCCCTGACAGGAGGGGACAGCCAGGGGGGTCGGGCTCTGCTCCCAGGGAACAGGGACAGGAAAAGAGGAAATGGCCTCAGCCTGTGCCAGGGGAGGATCAGGCTGGACATCAGGAAGAATTTCTTCCCTGAAGGGAAAATCAGGCACTGGAAGGGGCTGCCCAGGGAGGTTTGGAGTCTCCATCCCTGGAAGTGTCCAAGGAATGACTGGATGTGACACTCAGTGCTCTGGGTTGGGTGACAAGGTGGGGATCAGTCACAGGTTGGACTCGATGGTCTTGGAGGTCTTTTCCAACTTTAGTGATTCTATAATTTAATAATCCTGTGAAAAGTTGAACACACTCCCACAGAAGGAAAAGGGTAAAGAGCAGAAATCAGATGAGGGGCAATGCCAAGGGAGGAGGACAGGACACACCTCATCTCAGAGCTCTTGACAGGTGTCAGAGAGTCCCACCTGCCTCACAAGCAAGAACACAAACTTGCCCTTAGAGCTAACACAGAGTTAATGTCCTACTGAAAGGTTTCCTCTTGGAAAAAGTACTGGAAGATAAGTAAGTATATTTAAAGGAGTCTGATCAGTAAAAATTTCCAGTTTTATGATGGTGAAATTGTTCCTAAGAATTCAGACTCCTATTCTGAGTGACTAACAGATGTTTTCATGGAGTATTTAGGACAGGAAGAATACAAACACACTGATAATGGCAGCCTAATGAAGCTTAGTCCGCAGTTAACTCACACAACCAATTAATCCTATATCCAGTGGAAAGTGGCAGCAAGGCAAGGACCCTTTCGCTGACCATAAGGAGCAGTGCTAGGCAGAATATCCACTCTAAATATCATGGAATCATAAAATGGTTTGGGATGGAAGGGAACTTAAAGATCATAAATATGTGCATTTTCATTCTTAATTAGAATTAAATGGTCTTTATGAGCCTCACAGCAGCACACAAGGACCCAGCACCAGATCCCAACCAGGCACAATTTCCCAACACCAGCCTGGCTCCTCCAGTCAGGATCCTTAAACAACTTTCTGCTCCAGTGAGACCCATATTCCATGTGAGAATCAGCTCTAAATAATGATTTTTCAATTAGTTTATCCTCGTTCATCAATTCCTACTTAAAATTCCTCAGCAGAATTATTCCAAAATAAATATTCAAAATTAAAAGCATGATTTCCACACCATTCCTCCCAAAAATAAGTTTCAGGATGGCAAAAGAAGTTCATTCAAAGTAAACGGAGGAGGTGCGAACCACTCAGTGCCTCAGACACCTTTGTTAGGAGTGCTGCTTCACAAATAAATCCCCTAATCCCCTGAAAAGGGGGGGAAATAATCCAGTCCCAGGCAAAGAAGTCGGCAAAGCCACCAGAAATGCAACTTAAACCCCTGAATTCAAACTCCCCGCTGCAGTTACACAGCTCCTGAAAACTGCAGGAAATTGGAAAAATTATCTTTTTATTCCTCTCAGAAAACACTTAAATATCAACAACAAAAAAAAAAAGTTAGAAATAATTTGCCCTTGCTGATAAAAAAATGGTCACTTCCCAGGAATGCCAAAGATCTGATTCCCAGTGAAAGGAGCAGCAGGGAATTACAGGGAGATCTGTGTGCTCAAACAGAAAATTCAGTGGTTCGTTGCAAGCAGAGCTTGATCACAACAAAAAAAAATAATGAGAGTCTTTAATGAAGTTCTAATTGTGCAATAAGCCATACCAGAGAGAAAAGAAACAACAAAACCCCAAATGTTTTGATAAATGGGATTATGAAACTCCAGAGCAGTGAAACAAAGACTAAGAACATAAACCATAATAAAGCATCATTAAAGGTGCTGTTTTGAAGCACAGGTAAATGTCAGGTAACCCAGGCAGTGTTTTAGTACTCAAAAGCAATGTTTAATCTGATTTTTTGCTCTCCTGAACTTCTGAATGGAAGACATTCCCCTTACTGAGGGATAATTTTTATTTTCTTATTAGGATATGTGGATTTTTTCAGCCCCTTCTGAGACATGGGGCCAAGTGAGAAAGGACCAAGCACTACGACCAACTCTACAGGGGTCATTTTTCCCTTGTGTTCACTGCCTGACAAACAGATTTCAAACTGGGCTGTGCATCCCCATCAGAAGATCCACACCAATCTTAGAGCAAGCTGAGGAAATGCTGGAGAACGTCTGAATTTAGGGATGCCAAGATTTTCCCACAATAAAATCAGAGCAGATCAACCATAATTTTTTGCAAAATTATAAATGACACCTGAAGTCCTGGCTGGCTTCACCTACTGAGGGATGATTAAGCTGCAAATCTACAATTACTTCTAATCTTAAATAACTGATAGGATTTGAACTCCCAACATACAGTAGCTCAAATGTGATATTACTGGGAGCTTTTTGAAGCCAATCAATAACTATTAAAGCTGGATCCCATCAGCTACCACCAGGTATTAGCCACTTTCTCAATATTTCAAGGATTCAGTTATTCTTAGCTACTGTTAAAGTAGTAAAATGAAGTGGTCTCATACTGACACTGCGATAAATACGAGATTAAATATAGAACAAATTTATTACTCCCCGAAGTCCCACTGAGTGTCCTGATTTTTTTCTTTTTTTTTTCTGTATCCACAACAATCTGGTTACTTTGATGTTTTATTATCCCAGATCTAAAGCTCATGATTTAAAAGCAAAGCCTGCGCTGGTTCAAAGAACCCAACCCCGGCCACGCCGGGGGAAGGGAACAAATTCCAAAGGGAAGGTGTGGATGGCAGAGCCGGTCCTGTGACAGCCGCCATGCCCCACTTAGAGCAAGTGGCACTCACAGGCGAGTGGTTTGTGACACTGAGCGCGTGTGACGCGGCACAGCACCCCTGGAGTGCCTTGGGCTGCCAGAGGATCGTGCCTGCAGGAGCCGACTTTTCCTAATACCCCGCGCTTTGAAGAAAGCGGAATAATCAGCCCATTTTTAAAGCACTGGTTTGAAGGGCTCCGAGGAGTTTTAAAGGAAAGCAGTTAATTACTTGGCTCGCTTTAAAAATAAATTAACCCACAAATTAGAGTCGGGATGGGTCTGGGTGATGATGGGTCACCCCAGAAGTGAACACTTTTGGCTGGCTGCATGTCCTGAGCTCCCAGGGATGATCCCAGTTTAACCCCAGTGGGTCTTCCCCGAGGAGCAAAGCACTCTGGAGAACTGCAGAAGCAATGAACCACATCCTCCTCCACCAGCATCCGAGCATGATGAGTCCACAGGGACACGAGTGTTTGGGTCTCAGCTAAATTCCCTGGAAGTGTTCGAGGCCAGGCCAGACAGGGCTTGGAGCAACCCAGGACAGTGGAAGGTGTCCTGCCCATCAGAGGGGACTGGAACTGGACAAGTTTTAAGGTCCCTTCCAACACAAACCACTCTGTCATTCCATGATTTATGACATGTCCAGGCATTTCTCTGTTCTCCTCACCTGGGATTCTACCCCTAAACATCAATTCCAAAGTGGCCCACTGAATAGAATTCTCCCAAAGATGACAATGATAATCTAATCCAATGAAGGGATCTGGCCTCTACTACTGGTGCACACATAGAAGTCATAAAATAAATTTAGTCCCAAACAGGTAAATCTGATGGCCATGTCCAAAAGCTAGAAGTGGATTTTGCTGGAGACTCTGACAGGCTGGATACACCTTCATCAGCTTAGAAAAACAAGCCCACGCTCTCCTAAGAAAATAAAAACCTTAAGTAATGGGAACATTTTCCTTCTGATGTGTTGCATCCTTCTGGGCTCTTTCTTGTCCACTAGGCTGTTGCCTTCAAGGCTCAACCAGCACAGGATCATCCCTGGGACCTACAAGCCCTCACCTCAAGAAGCATCTCTCAAGAAGAACCATTCCCAGCTGGCATCCTGAAAGTAGCCACCCTCTCCCAAAAGCCAAGAAAGCTTAATGTGACAGAAACAGCCACGCTGTGCCAGCCCCATCTCAGGGCCAGTGGGCAAATCCTGCCACTGCCAAGCTCCCAAGAGGAGATATGGCCACTGAGGATGAGTTCCTGACAAGAGAAGTGAAGAGGGCTCTATTCTTGATCAGTACGCAGGGTTGGCCTTTGAGATGGAATCACAAAAGGAGAAAGGCGTCCCTGCCCATGGCAAGGGGCTGGAATTAGATGATCTTTAAAGTCCCTTCCAGCCCAAACCATTCTGAGATTCACTGAAGGGCTCTGGTATGATCCCAGAGCGAGCTGCATCACATTTGGGGCTGTAGCCTTTCCTGGCGTCAGTGGCACGATGCATTTACGTCAGTGTGTGACAACGGGCCCGGAGTGACAAGGACTAAGGTAAGATTAAGCATTCAGGAGCAAAGCATGTCCTTCACTAAAACAAGGGCGCCGAAGCCTTATCGCGCTGCCTTTCGGCACAGCCACGTGCCCAGGCACAGCCTCAACCTCCAGCTCCGGCCCCGACTTGGATGCACATGACTTGGCAAAGCACTGCTGCAGCTTCTTTCTCCCAAGGAAATCATTCCTTCCCCAGCCCAGCCGTGAAAAATGCTGGGAAATAAAGCCCCGAGACAACCTCCCGCCGCATCGCCGACGTGTTGGCATGACAGACTCCGTGTGGTGATTTCACACCCCAACGTGAGCATCTTCTCTGCATTTGTGAGTCTTCCATGAGGGAGGAACTGATGGATTTCTGCAGCCGGTAGTGCTTGGAGAGCCGTCGGTGCACACTGTTCCAAATTATTTCCATTTCTAATTAATATTCATAAATGAGCCACAATACTGCGCCTTCCATCAGCCGTCACACACCACCCACACTAGATGAAAGGACAACTACACGAGATAAGCAGTTTATTGGATCAAAAGTCCCCTTTAGACGAGGAGACAGCTACTGCAACAGCCTCCAACTGATAGCATCCCATCACATGGAGGGAGTATCAGCAAATCTCCCTCTTTAAACCCGAGATTCAGCACACGAAATGCACAACATAATTATTATGTTAATTTAGCTGCATTTTGCTGCCTGCTTGAGGCTTGAGCTGGAGGGAGGAACTTCAGTTTGAAGAGCTGCCACTGAAAATATCTACTTCAGAAAACTCAACTGACATCCAATTACACCATCAGCTGTCGAGTTTAATACCCTTTTGTCCCTGTTGTCAGCACCGCTACCTCACCTGGCTGGTTTTGGGCAAGGACTCTGCCCTTCAGCTTTTGCCTTTACCAACCATCTACATCTTGCTCCGGTAGGATCCTGAAGGTGCTTTACCTGTCCTCCTTCCCAAACTCAGTTTAGGTGGCAGAAAACAAGGATCTCATCAGCTTGCACAGAACATGGCCTGGCAATATGTTATTGTCCACTATCCCTGCACAGACAAGAAATTAATCAGAAAGACACCTGACATTCACATCAAGCCCATGCAGCATGACAGAAAACACTGAGACTGCAACACCACATTCCCCCCTCTCCACTGATGGGAAACAAGTGTTTCCCAGCTTTAAAGTGAAAGACAGTAGGGTTAGATGGGATATTGGGGAAAAAGTCTTCCCTGTGAGGGTGGAGAGGCCCTGGCCAAGGTTGCCCAGAGAAGCTGTGGCTGCCCCTGGAACCCTGGAAGTGTCCAAGGCCAGGCTGGATGGGGCTTGGAGCAACCTGAGATAGTGTAATGTGTCCCTGCACATGGAAAGGGTTGGAACTGGAAGATCCTTAGAGTCCCTTTGAACCCAAATCATCCCAGAATTCCATGATTAAAAGGAGCAGAGGAAGGTGCATTGCCCACCGCCCTCCAGAGCTATTCTGCTCCTCATCCACAAGGGACCCAAACAGTCAGCCCAAGAAAAAGCATATTTACACCCATTGCCAGAGAGGGAAAGTATAAATATTTCCAAAGCGTTATGAAGGCTGGTACTTACAGTCATGCTTTGAAAGGGAAAGAATAAAGCAAAATATTCAATTAGAAAAAATTACTATAATTGCAGGTTCTATTTTATCCCCCCATTAAAGCAATAAAGTGCCTCGAAATATTGCTAAGCTGGGATACAGAGCTTAGTGCTACTTAACATATTAATATACATCCAGGGGGGTTAATTTAATTTGCATCTGGATGAGGGTCTTCTCTCCTCCCTGGCCCCTATGGTCTCCCCCTACACTTCCAGCTGGATATCCATGCATGCTTCTCCCCCATTTCAAGGGATGGATATGCAATGCTGAGGTTGGACATAAATTCTGACATGTGCCACACACCTCTGGAGCCAGAGGACATCAAGCACATCCATGCACAGCTTCATACACACAGATTCCCAGTTTAAACCATGTTTGCCTGCCCCTCAAAGCTCTGATGTCTGAGTATTTGATTTTCTGTTGGATGAAAATGTCCAATTCCTGCTCTCTGAACATCAAACAAAATCTTCTTGGAAATGTAAAATCGTCCCATTTTACTCTAACAGCACATAAATCCCATGGGAAGGGATTTGCTGTTGAAAGTCACTGAGCAAGGAGCTGCTGAGGCTGAAGAAGGGGCTCTTCCTCCCAGCCTTGGCTCTCTCCATGCTTTCTCCACGCTACGGTGCCATGAGCTGTAGTTTTCCGAATATAACCTCGCTCTTCCCTGTGATAGAAGATAAGTGAATCTTATTTTAGGAAGCCCTTCATCCTTTTAATTAAACAAATTTATATCACTTCTCCGTATCTCATAGCCTCCATTATCTTTTGTGAACTCCTACAATTCTGTTGTAAAGATATATTGAAAAGCGTTAATTGAGATAATCTCTGGAATTCAAGAGTTGTTGTATTTTTAGCCATGTTTTAAAACTATTTTCCCTTTGTTTCTGGAATGCCTCCCATCCTTCCTCCCATGCCAGACTGTTTACATTATTTAAATGCCTTCTGCTTATACCACTCTTTACAATTTTTACTTCAACAACATCGGCCTCCGTTGCTCTTTTTTCCCTCGCTTAGACATAACTGGGATGAATTCCAATCCCAAACTCAAAACCACTCCTGGTGCTTTACTGCTGTCTTCTGTGTTTGGTAGATCAGGCAATGTATTCCTGCCATCCTGTCATCCAGGGCTGCCTGTGTGGAGGATCCAAGCATGAGGAGCTAAACTGATCTTTTTTTACAAGAGAAAATGGGAGAATGGTGATTTTCCCAGAGACCAGAACTCTTTAAACTCACAGGGATATGTGACATGTCCCTGTTTTAGGAGGTGATCCTGAGCCACCTTACCGGAAGGATGGGGGAGCTCATCTCTCCTGGACTTTTTTGGAGAGATGTGATGTCCAGTGTCCATCACAGAAGTAAAATATGATCCTGCTCCCTGCCACAACAGAAAACCCCACAGAACCCTATGAGCTGAGGGAGGTTCTGGCAGCTGGACACCATCCTCCCTCACTCAGGTTTGGGTTTTTCCCACAGGTTTAATTAGCAAAGTGATAAAGGCAGCTCCAGCTGCCAGAGCCTTTTGCATCATGGCTCCTGAGGAGATTTTAATAAGAGTTCTGCCAAAATGGTGAGAATTTTATGGGAAACTTCTCCCACATCAAGCCAACCTGTGAAGTAGAAAAGGTGATGTAGCTCAGCAGCTGACAGGAGTATTCCAGCATGAGCTGAGACCTCTGCAGTGTCCATTTAAACCTGTTCACAACAGGCTTGGTTTTCCTAGAGCCCATTCACTGACCATCTACAGGGCACAGAGGCTGCATTTTAGGAGAGATTCCTGTCTTAGTCCTATTTCCCGTGGGGTTTTGGGGCAGGGAAAAGATGCCTATTCCCTCAGCCCATCCTGTGCAAAGGGGGGTACTTAAAGAGGGTGTGTAAAAAAGAGGAAGAGTGACTTTTTACATGGGCAGATAGTGATTGGATAAGTGGGAATGGTTTTAAACCAAAAGAGGAGAGATTTAGGTTAGATATGTGGAAGAAATTCTTTCCTGTGAGGGTGGGGAGTCCCTGGCCCAGACTGCCCAGAGAAGCTGTTGCTGCCCCTGGATCCCTGGAAGTGTTTCAGGTTAGGAAGGACAGGGCTTGGAGCAACCTGGGGTAGTGGAAGCTGTTCCTGCCCATGGCAGGGGGTGGAACAGGATGGTCTTTAGGGTCCCTTCCAACCCAAACCAATCTACAACATGATTCTATTCCGTGATAACACAGGGATATTTCTGTGGGATGCCAAAATCTTGCTGCAGGTAAACCAAATCAGAATGGAGCAGAGGAAGAGGAGGTCATGATAAAGGCTCTGGGCTTGAAAACAGAAGGTTTCAACAAAGCTGCCAGTTCTGCAAAACATCTTCTGTGCAGCTGAAGTCACTTAAGGACAGACTGTGAATGTTTCAGAGGTGAACCTGAGCTCTCCAAATAAAGGAGATGTGACAAGCAGCACAGTCTTCAGGTTCCATTATAGTTTTGGGGACACATTTGAGCTGGCCTTCTGCTCTATTTTTTTGACTTTTGGCCAAGATTTGATTTTCTACCTGGTTCACGATATGAAAGTAAGGAATAAAACACCCATTTATACTGAAATAATGGAAGTCCATCAGTGAAATTTGTTCAGGGATGGACACATAGCAACTCCTGAGACTCCTCCTCAGCACTGTGAATGTGGTTCCTCTGCTACAGCATTTCCATATAACCAAAAACAGGCTGAAACTGGAATACAGGGTGGCTGGAAATGTACATCCCAAGTGGAGAGAGTGACAAAAAATATAAAAATAAAAATCTATCCATGGAGAGATGCAATGGGCTGCTCCTAGGACACAGCTAAATGCTCAGTCCCACAATCCAGAAGATTTTGGGAGCATCTTTGACACTGCAGCTTAAAGGATATGGGATGTGCCTGATGTTCTGTCTTGCAAAGACCAAGCAATTTCACTCCGCAGGGTTAAAAACAGAAAGTGTTCCTCCCTCCATCAGACTGCTGCTAGGTTGGAGGATTTTCTAAAGATCCTCCTCCCCTGGAAAGCTCTTTCCCCATTTTCTTGGAATCCTCTTTGGAAAAGCATCTCAGTGCCCTAAAGCATCACAATAGGCTTGGCCATCATTCTGAATCCCAGCACATCAGAAGAAGGTGGGTCAATGAAGAGACAATATTTGGCACATGTTCTTTGCTTACGCCTTTAATTACAATTTAATTTTCTCTCTAGCAAAGCCTTACTCTTACTCACAATTCCTCCTGCCTAAAAGCTTCCAGGTGTTAAAACACTGCCTTGTACTACTGCTGATTTTCACTACAGTCAGGTGGTAAAAATCAAGTCAGGATTCAAGGAAAATAAAACAAAATTAGTAAAGAGTGAAGTTGTGTGAGGGATCCAGATTTTCCACAGGCTCACCTTCATTCCCCATGGAAAATTACACATTTGACATCCCACTTCTGCTCCTTGCAGTCTCAAGGCAGAGCAAGCAGCTCTCCTCCAAAGAGATGCTTTATCACCATCAGTTCTTCCTCCATCCTTTTCATTAAAAGAAATGCTCCCTGAATAACCTACATTTGTTCGGAGAGGAGAACCACTGCAAGGAATAAAGCTGGCTCAGTGCAGCTGAAAGCAAAATGGAAGTGTCTGGAAAGGTGGAAAATACAGAGCCTGGAATTTTAACACACAAAAAATGGCGAGCCATCTTTCCCTCCTTCCCTTGGCACCCTGCCTCCCCTCCACCAGGAAAGGCACTGTCAGGCTGCCACTGGCATTAGAGATAAAGCCATAGGGAGAGTGGAAAAAAAATAAACAGCTGTTTTTCCTGGAGTTCAGCTTGAACAGCTGAAAAGGGATGTTGTGGTCAAGGACCACATGGGTGGGAGCATTTAGGAAAGCAGCCTGCAACCCAACTTCAAAGCAGATGGGTTCCATTCCAGTTTTTGGACTCCTGGAGATGCTGTACCCAAAATACCTTGCAGCAGTGTCTTTACCTTGAAAGTCATGGAAATTTTATGCTGGTTCCAGTAAGAACTAAGTCAGGTCACCCAAGCAGTTCAGCTCCCCTTTCCTCCTCCCCAAAAACCAGGGCAGGTGGGGTGATGAGCTGCTGTCACTGCCCAGCCACAGGGCACCATGTAGCTCTACCTCAACAGCATCCAAGAGCAAACCAAACTCCAGTTTCTCCTCCAAATCCCACTCCCCACCTGCCCAAGCTATGCTGTCTCTGCAGAAACACTAGGTTGCATGGGAAGGGGAGTTCCCAGCAAGTCAGGGCAGATATTTTTTCTCCCAAGGAAAGGTGTGGAGAAATCTCTGCCCTCCCAAGGCTGGCCCAGCAGATCCGCTCCAACATCTGTGGTTGGACCCCCTCTAGTGGGAACCACTCAACAAGACACGGAGCATCACCACCACCCACCACCCATGGAGACCCCACTCAAGGGATAAAGCCCTTCTTCCATCGTTATTATGATTATTATTATTATTTCCACTCTCTCACAACCTACATGCTCTGTAGATGTTGTTGGACCTCTACACCCACAGCCCAGCACTTCCTTATGGAGATCCTGCAGAAATGGGGGTGGAATGGGAAAGTTTTTTGAAAGGGAGAACAACCTCACTGGAAAAAAATATAAAAAGTTATACCCCAGATCTGATTTTGTAGGGAGAACATATTTATCATCTATCCCAGAATGTCTTCCCTCTGCCAACTTGTCAAAAACTGACAAAACTCCATAGTATAAAAGCAAGCTGTTAAAACTTGGCTAAAAGGAAAAACTCAGCTGCCAGACAAGCTAACCAGGAAAAGCTGAAAAAAATATTCCAACGTGCCAAGGAAGGCAGTAAATTTACAGAAAGGCTCTACAGAGCTGAACATCCCAAACGAAGACAAGAAGGCAGCATTAGGTCAGCAGGTTCTGGTTCATCTGCTGTGTGACAAGCAGATGGCTTCCACTTTGAGGGATTCGGGCAGAGAACTTCAGAGTTGTAGCTGCCTGTATTTCTAAACTATTCAAAATAATGTGTCTCTAACTCACAAAGTTCATCCCAGACAAAGTATTTTAGGAGAGACTGAATCCACTCAACACAAAGTCATTAAATGCCACATATTCCATTTAAACCCATTGATTCATCCTTCCACCTCCGAAGATGAACAGCTCACAGATTTGGTCTTTCCACTAATAAAAATGATGCCAACTCTCTGCCTAAATGTTAGGAATTTCTCACCATGTACATATACAAGACAATTTTCAATGTCACAACAGTGACAAGGGTTGTTGTGGTTTGCTGGGGTTTCTTGTACAGAATGTTTTCCTCCTAGATCTGTATTCAAATCTGTTTTGATTTGAATAATAACAAACCCCATAAATAGAGCACATTCATGTCCCAAAACTCACCATCACTGATAGCTTAACAGACACAGAGAGATTTCCAGCTGGTCAGCATTCATTTTAGCTCAGCTCCACATCCCGTTAATCCAATGGAATCCAATAATGTTTGCTTTAATAGCACGGCAAAACACAAGGGATCGGACTTTCCACTCTAAACTCCCTATTCCAGGGCAGCATCCATGACCCAGTAACCCACTTCCAGCAGAGGTTAAGGAAAGGTACATCAGACAGGGAAGTTCACTCCTGTCATTCATACAACCCGTGCCACTACTCAAGATACCAAAACTTCTACTTCTCCTGAATTTACACGGCTGAACAGCTCCAGCAAAAGCAACAGCCCTGTCTTCACCCTGTTCCCAGCAAAACCACAGCATCCCTCCCCAAGGAACAGCCCTTGGCAGCTTGCACTGCAGCACCTCTATAATGAGCATAACGTGCCCCAGCTGGCATCCTTCACTTTTTGGATAGTCTGGATGAATTGTTCAAATCCTCAAGACAATCTTAGATTTGAGAGGAAAGGTGAATATTGTAGGTTTATGCAGGTAAAAACCCCAGGAGCTGAGCTTTATTGGTGGGAATGGCATTGGAGATCAGACTACTTCCAGCAAGAATTCAAAATATATGTATCTATACACACATGTTTTTACTATTTTTCCAACAGCCACTACAGACAGACAGTATTAACACATCCTTCAGATCCCAGCTGAACTAAAAAAATCACAAAAACCCCAGGAATATCACTAAGTCCCCCCTCAGCACTCGCACTGCCCCCTCAGCCCTCCTGCCTGGTCACGATCCACCCTCTGAATACGACACAAACAGACAAAGCCCCCATCCAGACTGTTCCAAAACAAGCTCCTTCTCCCACAATCCTGACAAAATGAAGAGACAGCCTTGCTAAAATAAGATCCCGATGTATATTTATATTTCTGCCATAGAATGCTATTTATTCACCATCTTATTGGCGAGTCTTCCCAGTATTTACGAGAAGAAGCCGCCACAGGAATTGTGTCATCCCTCAAAATCCAGACGCAGATTTACCTAACGTTTTCAGAATTCCTGTACTACTCCAACCTGCCCCCCTCCAATTCTCCACGGTTTCGCTCCCAGCTGCTGAGCAACACCCACGACATCCCCTACGTAAGGTACGATCCCAGTTTACGCTCCATGCAGCGGCAGCGCGGATCCGTGATCCTACGGGAAACCAGGCTCGGAGCATTACGCACTGAACTTAGCTGTCCTAGGTTTTCCTCCTCCATCCCCATGCCTAAACTTCTCCCCAGCACGCAGCGATTGCACTGCAGGCAAAGGTGGCCGAACCAGTGTGTTCCAGTATTAATCCCATCACTGCAACTGAGATTGATTTTAATGGCGTTGGCAATAGCTGTAGTGGGAATGCAAAAAGACACCCTCGTGGAGGCTGCTCCACAGATCCCAGGAAGTTAATTCTGGCTCTGGTCAGATATTGGGAGTCAGCTCCATACTGTCCAGTATGCCTTAAGGAGTGGGAGCTGGGTGCTGGTGGGATTAGAGATCAACAGGAGAGAAAGCTCCCTGATTCACCTAACATGATCTGGGCTGCAGCACTCCTTATCAGTCCCCTTTGGCATTCCCAGCTCTGCACAATCTCAGAAGCAAATGTTTTTCCTCTGCATTAGCATAGCAGGAAAAAGTCTGGGCAACTTAAGCTTTGTTTCTTCCTATTACCCAAAAATCAGCCCCCTACATGCATCCCCTCTGTCCCTGCTGCATCACTTCGGCATCCCCCTCCCCACGCGCTCACTCAAGCGTGCCATGGCATGGGGTGTTTGTGCACAGCTAAAACGCAATCATTTCTTCTGCCTGACTCCAAGAAAGGAAAAATCCAACTTGCCAGAGGAGCATCTGCATTGAGAGCCGCTTTTGCTGACGGGATCAGCACTTGGGAGTACCAGGGGAAGCAGCAGAAAGGGTCGCGGACCAATTCATCATCCTCACACACACCACCCGCAGACATCCCCCTCCCGCCACCCCCCAGCCCAAATCCCGGCTGTAAAAAACCCATAAAAATAGAATAAACCCCCAAGCAGAAGTTGAGAACAAATGTGCTTTGAACACTGCACAAATGACATTGAAGATGCAGAAGAAACATGTATTTGCTGTTGCACTGCATGATTGCATGGGCTTATTTCCTACGTACACATCTCACACACCCTTCCCACGCAGATCCCCTCCTCTCCACCCCCGCGGCTTCTTCAAAAAAAATTGGGAAAATAAAAATCTTTGATCCCTAAGGATTATTTTAAAACCTACAAACGCCAAGCGACCCCCATCTGGAGCCTCTTCCCTACAGCCTGACCCATCCATGATGTGGAGGGGGTGCAGCCACCATGCTGTGACACAACCCAGAGTTGCCCCTCTACCCCCACCCCAAATCTCACACCCCTTCCACGTTAACGACCTGCGCCCCAGCTCAGAGGATGCTGGGCCACGCCGGGATTTTACAGCTGTCCTTACACCACCTCTCTCCGTAAGCCCGACATCTCTGTGGCAGTGTTTGCATCCACAGGCTTTCATCCTGGAGAATCCCTCCCTGCCTCCTCCCACCTCTCTTTTTGGGGAGGATAACGTAATTTCCAGCTCGCACTGGAGGATGTTTTTTTATTCCAGCCGAGTCCGAGGTCACTTCCCACACTCGTCCTCCGGCCAGTGTCTCCTCCACCCCAGGACCTCTCTCTCTGGCCAGGAACAATCCCTATTCTTGACCTTCAGGCTCACACCGACAGCCCCACCGCGGCCGTCCCCACGGAGGAGGCTTCTCTTTCCTCCAAAGCCACAGCCGAGGCATCACGCTGCGTTTTTCCACTCCCACCACCCGCTCCTTCGGTTCAAGGGGAGTCAGCGAGCCAGCAGCTCCCGCTCCACTGGCTGGGGAGAGGCTCTCGAGGATGGATCAGACCCTCACCCCTCATCCCTCCAGGATCTGTGCCAGAAGGACACCGACCCTCTGGAACCAGCACGTCTCAGTGCTCGGCAGCCACGGGTCCATCCCCCTGCAGACCCTTTCTGGAGCAGCCCCTGCATTCCATTGGGTCCTTTCCTGGCTGCCCCTGGCTCCAGGAGAGGGGTGGTGGGGTGAGTCCCCTCCATTGCCACAGGACCTTCCACTGCAGCGTCTGCCACTGCCAGGGTCACCCCCAGCCCCGGGCCTGTCCTGAAGGGAAGAGAAGCTCCATGACCCCTCTCCCCATCCTGCCCCATGTCTGTGGAGCATCATCTCATTCCCACGTAGCTAAAATCCCTTCTATCCCACACCATGGGGGGCACAGAACTGTGTCCCCTCCAAGCTGTGAGATGACTAGCCCTATTCTCCTCTCCTCAGCCCCACATGCTCATTGGGGAGGGCGCATCTCTGCTCCCTTTGGGTTTTTCTCAGTGAAGAAGGGGTCACCCCAAATCTCCACGTGGGGAGCACCACCTCATGTCCTGCTTGTACCAACCAATGCCACTCCTCCCACCTCAGCCCCACAGACATATTTTGGAGGAACTTCTCTTCCCCTCAAATGTCCCTCAGCACAAGGAGGACCTTGACACCTCCTCCACCGTGGGGAGCACTGGCACCTCAGACCATGAGTGACAATAACCCCTATCTCAGCCCCCAGGCTCATTTTGTGGGAATCGCTCCTCCCTTTGGGTCTCTCGTCACTGAAAGATACAGTAACCCCCAAATCTCCCCTCCTTCTCCACGTGGGGAGCACTGAACTGACCACCACCACCTCACAAAATGAGGTGACACTGAGCCATGTCCACCTCACACCACATGCTGACAACAACCCCCATCTGCCCTACCTCAGCCAGGGACAGTGACCCATGTCCACCTCAAATCATGAGGTGACACTGACTCCCATCGGTCCCACTTCAGCCAGGGGACAGCAATCCACCTCAAGCCATGAGATGACACTGCTCCATGTCTGCCTCAAACCATGAGGTAACAGCAATGGCCATCTGGTCCACCTCAGCTAGGGAACAGTGACCCACCTCAACCTATCGAGGTGACACTGACCCCCATCTGTCCCACCTTGTCAAGGGGACACTGACTCCCATCAAACCATGAGATGACTCTGACCAACCTTAAACCAGGAGATGACACTGATCCACGTCCACCTTGGACCATGAGGTGACACTGACCCATGTCCACCTTGGACCACGAGCTGAGAGCTCCCCACCTCATCCCGGGGACAGTGACCCATTTTAAACCAGAGGGTGACACTGACCCATGTCCACCTTGGACCACAAGCTGAGAGCTCCCCACCTCATCCAGGGGACAGTGACACATTTTAAACCAGAGGGTGACACTGACCCATGCCCATCTTGGACCACGAGCTGACAGTCACCCACATCCACCTCAAACCAGGTGCTGACAGCCACCTACAGCAGCCCCTCCTCGGCCAGCGCGCATTGACCCACGTCCACCTTGGACCACGAGGTGACACTGTCCCCGTCCATCTCAAACCAGGAGGTGACACTGTCCCCGTCCATCTCAAACCAGGACGTGACGGTGCCCCACATCCCCTTTGGTCCAGGGGCTGACGCTGCCGCACGTCCCCCTCGCACCGGGCGCTCGCAGTCCCCGCTCCCGCCCCTCCGCGGCCGCGGTCCCCGACCCAGCGCACCGCCCGCCCCGCCGGGGGCACGGCGGAGTCCCCGGCCGCCCCTTACCTCCAGACCTGCCCCATCTGCAGCAGGTGGATGACGGACTGCCAGACCCAGACGGAGATCCTGCAGAGGCGCTGCGCCCCGGGGGTGGCGGTGCCGGCGGCTCCTCCTACCCCGCCGGCGGGTCCCCCACGCCGGCCCGCGGTCCCCCCCATCATGGGCGGCCCGCGGCTGCTGAGCCCCTGCACGGCGCCCAGCCCGCCGCCCGTGTAGTCCTGCACGAACCAGCGGAAGCTCAGGATCTGCACCAGCACCGAGGGCAGCAGCACGAAGGCCAGGGTGAGGCCGCACCACACGTAGTCCCGCCGGCCGTAGTGGTGCAGCGCCAGCCACAGGTCCGTGCCCACATCCCCCAGCAGCACCAGCAGCGCCAGCACGATCCACAGGCAGTCCAGCCACGGCCGCTCGGCCGCCTCGCCGCCCTCCGGCGGCCCTTCGGCGGCGGCGGCGGGGGGGCGCGGGGCCAGCGGCTCGGCGGCGGCGGTGGCGGCGGCCCGCCCGAAGAGGTTCCGCAGGCAGGCGCTCCGGCAGCCCCAGTAGCAAGACGACGTGTTGCAGCAGTGGCAGATGTGCAAGGAGCTGCTTGCGCCCGGCTCCTCCGCCACCTCGGCCGCCGCTGCCCCGACGCCGCCGCCCGTGGCCGCCGCCGCCTCGTCCAGGTTGTGCAGCTGGGCGAAGCCGCTGCCGCCGCCGCCGCCGCCGCCGCCGCCGCCATCCGACTTGGCCGCCATCTTGCTGCCGCCGCCGCCGCGTCCCCGGCCCGTTCGCCGGGCGCTCGCTCGCTCTGCCCCCCCCGTGCCCGCTCCCCCCGCCCGCCGCTTCCGGGGGCGGCGCTTCCGCGGCGCGCGGGACGGGCCGGGGCCGCCTGGCGGCGACAGCGACCGGCGGAGGGAGCGCGGCGGGGCCGGCGCGGACGGGAGGGAGCGGCGCCCTCCACACCCCGTGCCGCGGGTACGGACAGCGTCCACCGCAGCGGGATGCTCCGTGCCCCGTCCGAACGGGCCCGGGGAACTCACAGGGATGAGGCCTGGAGAAGGGGAGGCTGAGGGGGGACCTCACCGCGATCTGCAGCTTGCTCGTCGGAGGGGAGAGGAAGAGCAGGCGCCGGGCTCTGCTCGGTGCTGACCCGGGACAGGAGCCGAGGGAATGGCCTGGAGTTGTGTCAGGGGAAGGTTAGGTTGGATACTGGGAAAAGGTTCTAATCCCGAGAGGGTGACTGGGCACTGGAACAGCTCCTCAGGGAATGGTCACAGCACCAAACCTGACGGAGCTCGAGGAGCACTTGGACAGCGCTCTCAGGCGCAGGGTGGGATTGTTGGGGATGCTCCTGTGTGGGGCCAGGAGTTGGACTGGATAATCCTTATGGGTTCCTTCCAGCTCAGCTTATTCTGTGATTCTCTGGACAACCTCTGCCCTCACAGATCTCAACACCCTCACAGGGAAGAATTTCTTCCTAAAATCCCATCTAGCCTTGCCCTTTTTCAACTCAAAACCATTCCCCCTTGTCCTGTCATTCCATGCCCTTGTCCGACGTCCCTCTCCATCTTTCTTGGAGCTCCCTTACAGAGTTAGGTTGGAAAAGACCTCTGGCATCACTGAGTCCAACTGTTAACCCATGGACATTATCACACCTAAACTGTATCCCCAAGTTCTACATCTATACACACGGTTTGAAAACCTCCAGGGGTGGGGTTTCCACCATCAGGTTGCCTTGGGCAGGCTGTTCCATTGCCTGAGCGCTCTTTCCGTGAAGAATTTTTTTTCCAAATACTCAATCTAAACCTCCCCTGGTACAACTTGAGATCACTTCACAGAATCACAGAATCACAAAATCATTTACATTGGAAAACACGTCTCAAATCATCAAGTCCAACCTATGACCAAAGACCACCTTGTCAACGACAGCAGAGAACTGAGTGCCACGTCCAGTCATTCCTTGAACACCTCCAGGATGGTGACTCCATGACCTCACTGGGAAACCTGTTCCAATGTCTAATCACCTCTTTTGTGAAGAAATTCCTCCTAATGTCCAACCTGAACCTCCTCTCCAGCCACATAATCCCTAGGCTCTAAGATCTCCAGGGTTCTCTTCTCCAGGCTGAACAACCTCAGTTCTTTCAGCCTTTCCTCATAGGTGTTCCACCTCTTTAGTCATCTTGAAATAACAAAATCTACACTGAATCATAGAATAGTCTGATTTGGAAGGTACACACCAGTCCAACCTCTGACCTTGTACAGGACATCCCAGCTATCCCATCTGGTGCCTGAGAGCATTGTCCAAATGCTTCTGGAGCTCTGGCAGCCTTGGGGCTGTGCCCATTCCCTGGGGAGCCTGCTCAGTGCCCTACCACCCTCTGAGGAAGAACCTTTCCCTGATACCCAACCTAAGTCTTCCCACAGCTCCAGCAATTCCCTGGGTCCTGTCTCTGTCACTAGGAGCAGAGAGACTGGAGCTGCCCCTTGGAGGAGCTGCATCCCCCAGCGAGGGCTGACCTACATCTCCTCCACCTGAGCAAATACAGTGACATCATTTGCTTCTTAAATGCCCCCTGACCCTTCACCCTCTTCCTGGCTCTCCTCTGGACACTTAAAAAGTTCCACTGTTCTTCTTCCCCCAAGGCCCAAGTGCTGACACCACCACTCCCCAGACCAGCCTCAGCTGGACCCCCTTGTGCTGACCCCATCCTGCTCCCAGATCAGCTCCCCAGTCCAGTGTCAACTGCCCTGTTCCTGTCCAACCTCAAATCCCAAGATCACCACTCAGTTCGTCCTCAGCCAGGCTGCATTCCACCTTCCCACTTCCAGCAGCTCCCAGATCCCTGGCAGATCTGGGACCTCCTCTGGGGTTTTTTTGCCTTTTTCCTTTCCATGGATGTGGTGGGGAAGGGGGGCTCCTGTCCCACCCCATCCCACAGGTCCCACTCCTGTACTCAGAGGGTGGTGGAGCTGTGGCTTCCCCATCCCTGGAAATGTTCAAAGCCAGGTTCGATGGGACTTGGAACAACCTGGGATAGTGGAAGGTGCCTCTGCCCATGGCAGTGGGTGGCACTGGATGAGTTTTAAGGTCTCTTCCAACCCAAACCTTTCTGGGATTCATTCTCTGTTGATAACAGCTCTCTCCAAGCACACCTTGGCACCCTGACCTCACACCACCTTGCTGCCTTCTCAAATCCCCCACCTTGCTGTCTTCCTCTCCTTCTAACACAGGGATTCTCCATCCCCTCCTCTGCTCTTTGTCACTCCCTTACCCACTTTGGGGGACACCGCTTTTCCCACCCTGTATTTACAGAGTCAGGCAGAGTCTCCAAGGGCTCAGCTCTGTGCTGGAGAAACCTTTTGCAGGCTGAGGAAGCATTTCTGACTCTGTTTTTGGGATCTGGCTGGAGCTGAGCTGCACCCCAGGCAGCTGTTTTACTGAAGAACCCACTGGCAGTCTGAGACAGCCAAATTCCAGGTCATTTCCCCCCAGTTCCATGTTACACATCTGTTCATTCATCTTATCCTTCTTTTCTGAGCTGTCTTGTGCTGTCCTCTGTAGGTTACAGTCTCTCCTCTTTTCCATGTGGGCTTTTTTTCCCACCATTGAATAAGAAGACTCCTTCCAGATGCTTCTTCTCCAGTGCCTGCTTCTGCCTCTTTCTGTGGGAGTTTGAATTCTACCCTTTCTCCTTTTTTTTTTTTTTTCCTTTAAACTGTGTCAAAATATCAGGGCTGAGAATGTCAGGACTCCAGAACTGTCTGAAAAAGTTGCTGCTTTGCAGAGTCTAAATTGCAACATGGAGAAAAAAGAAACAGCTCCAAGAAGGTAGAAAAATGTGATAAAGTGCAGATAAAAATGCTTTTTCAGAGAGGAAAAACTAATTTAATCTTGAAGAAAAAGTGGGAGGACTTTCATATATTAAGCAGGCTATCTGAGAAGGGTATATTTGGTGTTTCTGAGTGATGTCAAAAGAGCTGAAAAGTTTTGTGATCTCTGAAAAAAATGCTGCTGATTTTGAAATGGTTGGATCCTCCTGCCGCAGAGAAACAGAAGAAAGGGAGCAGAAAGCAAAGCTTTGGGCATGATCCACATGGATGCACCTGATGCACACCTGGATGTGGACAAATTTCACCTGGAATGAAACTCTGGCACAAAGTTCCCCAAAGGGACAAAACTGGTATTATGTATAATATTATTTAGTGGGATCAGACAAAACAGGGTCCCACAAGATCCCCATCATAATGCATTCAAATGTTGAAGATATTTCCTCATTTTCTTAGCCAACTTCAGCTATTACAAGAACATGGAAATAAATAAGAGCAAAACTAGCCCTCGACCAAATTACTTCATGTGCATAAGACAAGTATAAATATATATATATATATATATATATATATATATATATATATATATATATATATATAACTTCAACTCCCTCTCCTGATGGATACTTTCAAACCTAAATATGGCTGTTAATTCCCACAGCAGTAAGAAATAAGGACTCTGGGACCTATATTTTTGGGTGAGAAGCACCCAGATTAAGCTTCGACTTCTGATTTGCAGTTTAAGGAGATATAAATGGAAGCATCCTTCATTCCTTCAAACTTTTCTGTGTGGCAGATTTGCTACATATGATTAAAAAGATTAAAAAATCTCCCAAAACCCAATACAACAGAGAAGTAAACAAACTATTTAATCTTATTACTTATATAGAAGTGTAGGTGAACCAGTAAGGGGGCAGACGAGTCATCTGTTTTGATACAAAACCAACCCAAACTTGTTTGATGAGACATTCGGGTGGGAGAAGGCAGCAGTTGAAGATTTTAGCAGTGGCACGTGGAGTAGGCAAGGGATGACACAATGACAATACCCTGCTGGCACTGCCCCCAAACTCCTCGGTGCAGCTGTGGCCACCTGTGCCCAGGAAGGGTGAATTCCAGCTGCAGGAAAGAGCTAGGTGTTGATCAGAGCTCAGGACAATCTGTCTTTTCTCCTCTGGACTGAAAGAATTTGGCTTGTTTAGTTTAGCTAAAAAATGAGGCTGGAGAAGGAATATGTTTTCCTGCCTATAAATACATCCTGGAAAATAAATGCGAGCAGAGGGAAAGGCATTGGGACACTGAAGGGCAACGGTGGAAAAGTAAATGAGTAGGAACTGGCCATGAATATTTTTAGCCTGGAAATCGGAAGATCTTTCCAGTAGGAGTGTTGGAGACTGAAATAAAAAAGTAACTCATTTAACACATAACATCCTGATTTTATCAAGAAAAAGGCATGCCAGTGTGGAGGGATAAACAGACCTTTAAAGTTCTTCCATCCCAGATCATCTCTCCTTGGGAAGATCCTGTCCATTTTGATGCACGGTACACTACGTTCCTTCCTGCACCAGGGGATGAGTCATGGCTACATGACTCCGTGGGTGGCCAGAAGTGATATCTCCACCACTTACATCTTAATTCCTGATTATCCCATGATGTTCTCCAGCTCCTGCTCCCTCACTTAGCACACAGCAGAGAGGTACCCATGTCCCAATCTCCCCACAATCCCCTGATTTCCCTGTTTCCCACAGCTGCTGCTGTGGGGTTGCTTTGGCCAAGGACATGGGGGTGATGCTTTGCCCCTTTAGTCCACAGGAGCTCCCGTTCCCTGGTCGTCCTGGCCCTCACAGAGAGCCAGAAGTCATTGCTCAGAGCCTGTTTCTTTTATTAGCCGACACTCTGTATTTTTAGGGTTTTTTTGGAAGTTGTGAATGTCAATCACACCCATGATGAGATCTCTCAACTCATATTTTTTGAGAGGAGAAAGCTTTTCTCGGCACTCAGCAGCATCCCACACTTCCATCACGCTGGAGGCGCTTGTGTCCGGGGGTCTGGGTAAACTCTGGGTGACCCCAAGATCTGCAAGTATTTATAAAAGATGTTTAGCCAGGGTTTTCCCTCACTGCACCGGCAGCTGATCTGTCTGTGGCTTGCGTTTTGTGTTCTTGCTGTTCTCCAGGAGCACCAGGGAGGCACTAGGAAGGGGAGGCGTGTTCAGTGCTCCAGCAGCACCCCGGCATAGGATCACAACCTCCTTGTGCTGCTTGGTTAAAGGCTTTTTTCATCCTGATCAATACCCTAATTGAGCTATGTGGTCTTCCATCTTCCAGGCATTTATTCAGATCAGGGGAACAAACACTAAATATAGAGAGGTATGTAAGCCAGAATCAGAGTTGTGTAAATCTGGAGCTACCTCATTTAAATAACTGGGGGATGGATCCAGCTGAGTGTTTGGTGTACGTGGAATACAGATAATTACAATTAATGGGGATTTACTTTAAGCAAAGTAGGTCAGAAAAAAATGACATCTTATTGTGTCATTAGTTTCCATCAATTACTTCCATGTTGTTTGCTCAGTTCCCAAGTCAAACGAGTGTGGGCTGACAGCCTCGAAAGCTCAACTTGGTATTGTCTCTAAAAATCAAACTGCATTATTTCTGCCTCATGCATCATCACTAACAATAAAGCATCCACGGCTGGAATATAGCAGGTGGCTTTGTTATTCATGCATGAGGCAGAAAAAGCTCCAGCTTCCATTGCCACGATGTTCATGTGTCCACAGGATCAAAAGTTGTATATGTTGGTAAACTTAGTAGTTATTGTGTGAGCTTGACTTAGAAGACTCCCTTAGGCCAGTCCTTCTGTTGATTAACTCTGTTAATTTCTATTAACCTCTTTGAATGCTACATGTATATAACAGGGAGGATCAACAGGATGCTGCTTTTGCTGCCACTTGTCAGCAGCGCTGTCATAGAATTGTGGAATCATGGAAGGGTTTGGGTTGGAAGTGATTTCTTAAAGCTCAGTCTGTTCCAGCACCTGGCCATGGGCAAGGACACCTTCCACTATCCCAGGTTGCTCCAAGCCCCATCCAACCTGGCCTTGGACACTTCCAGGGATCCAGGGGCAGCCACAGCTCCTCTGGGTAACCTGTGCCATAGCCTCACCACCCTCATTGTAAAAAACTCATTTCTTGTATCTAATCTAAATTGACCTTCCTTCAGTTTAAAACCATCAATCCTTGTCCCCTTTGTCCCCATCTGTATTACAGGCCTCCTTCAAGTACTAAAAGGCTGCAATAAATTCTCCCTAGATCCTTCTCTTCTCCAGGTGAGCACCCCCAGCTCTCCCAGCCTGGCTTCAGAGCAGAGGGGCTCCAGCCCTTGGAGCAGCACCGTGGTCTCCTCTGGACTCTCTCCAGCAGCTCCACATCCTCCTGCTGTTGGCCCCAGGGCTGGAGGCAGCTCTGCAGGTGGGGTTTCACCTGAGAGGGGCAGAGGGCAGAATCCCCCCCTTCCCTGCTGCCCATGCTGGGGGATCAGTCCAGGGTATGGGGAGTTTCTGGGATGTGAGAGCACATGGCCAGGGCATGACCAGCTCTCACCCACTACTTTGTGACACTGGGCTCTCTAGGAAAGGTGCAGAAGGTCCCAAGTGCTCTCTATTGAAAAGCCAGTTCACAGCCATCATAGGAACTGCCTCTAAACCAGCGTGAGGAATGTTTGGTGAACCTTGCCAATTCCATCCCTTCTCTTTTATATGAGGGCTTCATCTTTGAGTTTTCATTTTAGCAATGCAATTAACTGGTAAGTGATATCAGTGACTGCCAATAGTGTTAGTCCTTACTGATCATAAAATCATGGAATCACTGAGTGTTTTGGGTAGGAAGGAACCTTAAAGACCTTGATCTATTCCCTGCCATGGGTTGGGAATCTCCCACTAGACCAGGTTGTTCAGAGCCTCATCCAGACTTTAAGTAACTGAATGTGGTTGGTTCTCACAGCTGGACCAGGTGCTTCACTGCCAGTTCCTTACAAGTCCCTGAAACATATTCAGGTCCTCAAGTGTTACATGATAAAACCTGGATACTAATTCCTCACTAAATATGAAATTATATGAATCCCAAACTTGTGTCTATTGGACAGAAATGTTACATTTTAATCACTTTACACCTCCTGACAAAATTAAGAATTAGTATGGTCTTGAGACATGTGCATTAGCAAACTTCATCATTCCTGTTATCTAGATCTTACCTGTGGTGACAGGGTTTATTCAGCTCTCCTCAGGCTCCCTTTAATCTCCTGAGAGCTGCAGCTGTTTTCATTTATTGCTGTGCATCAAAAGAAATCTATCTGTTCTCTCTGCTTCCCCCAAAATGCCTTTGTGGGACACCATTTCAATGCCATCAGCTGAACCAGTGACATTGGATGCCTGGTCCTGGGGACCACCTGGGGTGTGGGGGTGGTCAGGAGAGGGTGACTCCAGGATTTCCATCCTCCTGCGTTTTCTGGAAGTTCTTGCATCTTTCCCATTAAACCAAACAGAGGATAATCCCCTCAGTCCTGCTCCTCGAGGAACTCATTACACAGTAGGAAGAAGCAACGTGACTTCATCAGCCAAGGAAGGTGGTGAGCAGTGGAGGGAACCGTGTTTCTCCCCTTGGAAAAGCTTTAACAGCTCAGGCCTCCAGTTTCATGGACTTGCTCGGTGCTTTTCCAAGCTGGGATTTAGGAAAAGTGACTACACAGCATTTCCTACTTCCCCCCATGGGATTCCAGTGATTTAATTGGCTCTGAAGGGCAGGGATGTATCTCATTGAGTAGCTGGCTGCTGTTGTCACTGTGCCACGCTGCTCTTGAGAGCTCAGTGAAAAATAAACTTATCAGGCAATGCTTCCCCTTCCAAACAGGGTGAAGGTTGGCCCCTGTGCCAGTGGGAAGCGTGGGTAACATCCAGTTTTTCTGTTCTTCTGGGTCACTAGAAAAGACAATGTGGAGCCATGGACCATGGGAGGAAGTGGAGCTGGATTTCACACCTTAACCAAGGTAAGGTATATTCCTTGTAAAATTATTCTCCTTCCCACAGTCCCTGATGCTTGTATTTTTATAAGTGATAATCACTGAACCAGAGAATGGTTTGGGTTGGAAGGGACCTGAAAGATCATCTCTTCCCACCCCCTGCCATGGGCAGGGACAGCTTCCACTATCCCAGATTGCTCCAAGCCCCGTCCAGCCTGGCCTTGGAGACTTCCAGGGATCCAGGGGCAGCCACAGCTTCTCTGGGCACCCTGTGCCAGGGCCTCCCCACCCTCACAGGGAAGAATCATTTCCCAATACCCCATCTATCCCTGCCCTCTGGCAGTGGGAAGCCATTCCCTATGTCCTGTTCCTCCATCCCTTGTCCCAAGTCCCTCTCCAGCTCTCCTGGAGCTCCTTTAGGCCCTGACAGGGGCTCTGAGGTCTTTCTGGATCCCTCTCTTCTCCAGGTGAACATTCCCAGCTCTCCTAGCCTGGTTCCAGAGCAGAAGGGACCTTCAGAGCATCTCCATAGCATCCTCTGGACAGAGTCCACCAGGTCCGTGTCCTTCTTAATTTAGAGGCCCCAGAGCTGGAAGCAGCACCTCAAGTGGGGTCTCATGATGCTGTAAACCTGCCCCAAACCTATGAATGTAGCAGAATATTTTCTGGTATTTAACACTGTCACTACAGAATTTTTAATTAAATGCATGACCTTTTATTTTAAACCAAATTTAGACAGGATGTTGCACAAATCTGAGCGTACCTGGGTTTCCCCCTGGAAAAATATCAAGGAAAAGGTGATTGGTGACTGGTGACTGCAGCTTCTTCAATTTCCCTCTGGCTGAAACATCAGCCCAACCATTGCCTCTTTCCAATGTGGACTGCTACACTCTTCTCTTCTTGGTTGTTCTTCTAGACAAAGTACTGCAGAGAAATCACCTTCCCCTGATTCCCTGCTGATCTTCTGAGATCCTCTGTGGCCCATTTTCCTAAAGCTCTGTCCACACCAGGTCTTGTTGATTTTCTTTCCTTTTTCATCCTGAGGGCAGAATTTCCATTTCCATTTAATTCCTGTTGTTTATGGTGTGAACCTTGGAGTTGTCCTGTGCAGGGCCAGGTGTTGGATTTTGATGAACCTTGTGGGTACCTTCCATCTCTGGATGTTCTTTAATTCTGTGTTGACAGAATTCTGTGGTGACACCTGTGCAGCCCTCCTCTTCTCCCCATGCATCACACGGGATTCTGACTTTTGTGTCCTTTTGCACTCAGTAAATCTTCTCTCCCTGCCTTGGCTGCACTTCAACCACCATTTTTCCCACATTGGTCCTGAGTGGGAATGTAGGGTCTCAGAATGTTTCCGGTTGGAAGGGATCTTAAAAATCATCTAATTCCAGTCCCTTGCCAGGGATTTTCCCATCCCATGTCTTTGTCCTCTCCTAGATTAGCTTCTTTTGCAGGAACAGGCTCCAGTTTCAGGCAACAGCATTGAATTCTTACCTGTTTTGGGAAAATCCATTCACCTGCCTTGGTCACTTGGCATTAAGTGTAACAGATGGGATGTAAAGACTATTTATTCCATAATGGTGCAAAACTCTCTTTTGTAGGATAACAAACACTCTCTTTATTTCTTTCTTTCTTTTCTTCTCCCACCATATTAAAAGCATCACCAATCCCCTTTCTGCATTTTTAAATGCTTTTAATTATTTTGGCTTTGCACAGGTCATTTAATAACTTGGGGGACGGATGAGATTTGCTCAGCTTGAAATGGACACTGGAAGTTTTCATCTCTGGCAAAAATTATCATGTGGCTGTTTCAGACAACATCTCAGAATTGTCTGGCTGTTCTGAAGTCCTGGTTCAGGCACACTCTGTGCTTTCTGACATGTGCAATCACCAGCATTTCCAGATTTGCCAAGTGCTCTTATAATTTCTTCCATCTGCCAGTGCATACAATATTTCTGAATCTGTTAATTAAGGAACTAAAGTTTTGCCCTGAGACACCAGAGTAACTGGTTCAGTTTCTTTTGCAGGGAAAACTGATGCCTGCCTTGCCCATAATTACCTAAATTGTTGAGAAAAAAAATGATTCTGCTTTCATGTTGATTCACTTTTGTAATTTCATTGCTGGGGCTAAGTGTGGTGCCCATTTAAATTATCTCCCGCTCTCATTTTACTCAAGACATGTTATTTGCTAACAAAGATTCAATATGGAAAAACTGGAAGGTGACAACTACCTCCTTCATCAATGCAAATGACAATAATCTCCTCTCCTCCACCGTGTAAATATAAACACTGAATCATCCCAGACAGAAATACCCTCCTGCATTTAGAAATATGAATGTGCAAAGGAGACACCTGCTCTCATTTATGGAGTCATAAAACTCAAGTTTATTCAGTGATTCCATGACAAATCATTCAGGAGATCAGCAGTAGCGTGGACACAGACTAAAAATGTCCCCAGTGTTTATTACAAGAACATGGACATTCTTCACCCTTTGGTTACACTTGCACTTGGAAAGAGAAGATTAATTTTCCTTCTTGTCAAATTATTGGAACTATTTATTTTAAAAACCAGCCCATACAATTCCACTATAATTTATTTTTTTCTAATAGCTCTTTGATATTATTAATAGCCTCTATATAGCTTCTAAAGCAACATCAAACCTTCCACAAGTGATCAACTCTTGGACTAAGTGCTGTTGGGTGTGCAGAGGCTTCTGCTGAGGATGGTCTCAGGGTGATGCTCCTTTTTGTCAGAAACTCAACTGATGGAAGAGCACATGGAAGTCTTTGCCATCAGACTTCTAGATGTTCTGTTCTGTAGTTGACAGTACTTGAGTTCCACCATAAAATCCCAGAATGGTTTGAGTTGTAGGGGAACATAAAGATCATCCCCTTCTACCACCTGCCATGGGCCACCTTCCACTACCCCAGGTTGCTCCAAGCCCCATCCAACCTGGTCTTGGACACTTCCAGGGATCCAGGGGCAGCCACAGCTTCTCTGGGCAACCTGTGCCAGGGCCTCATCACCCTCATGGGGAATATTTTTTTCCCAAAATCCCATCTAACCCTGCCCTCTGGCAGTTAAAGCTGTTCCCTCTTCACCAACTTTTGAAGAAGGCTATGAAAGTTTGTGACTTCCAGAGGATCTGTTGACTGCAGCAACCTCTTTTCCTCCTGAATCTCCATGAATCCTCTCAGTGGCACTGGGCAAACTTCACCCAAAACTATTTAACAGGAACATTGCAGACCTGCAGGCATTGCCCCCTGTGACAGACCCTGCACAAGAAGAGCATCCCCAGGGCTCAAACTTTTCTCAGCCCCACTTGGGGCTGTTGGAAGAGCCTGCAAGTGCAGGCAGTTTTGTGGGGTCTGGGTCTGAAAGGTATTTTGGTAGATGTGACGGTCCAGCTGTGGTGTAAAACATCTCTGAGAAGCTGAGGATGCAAAAACTTTGTCAAAATTATTGAACAAGAGGAGAAAACCCTGTCAGAAAATCTGCCCGGGATGCATTTGGCTGCATTGTGCCATAACCCAGCACAGCAGAACACAGGAGCAGTTCCTGCTGAGTTACTTTTTGCATAAGAATATTAAACCTAAATGCATAAAATAGTACCATCCATTTTCTCAGAGACTGTATCATAGAATCACAAAATGGTTTGGCTGGAAAGGACCTTGAGGATCATCTCATTCCAACCCCCTGCTGTAGGCAGGGACACCTTCCACAGACCAGGTTGCTCCCAGCCACTGTTTCCTAAACAAAGTTAAATCAATAAAACTGCACATGGCTCTATGAATCTTGCAGAGAAGACCAAAGTTAACACCTCCAAAGGCAACCCTTCTCTCACCCTGCTGAAAATACAAATTCTCCAGGCTCCGCTGGCTTCTCTTTTCATTCCTCCTCGTGCTTTGAGCCATTCTTTTCTCCACAAGGATGGGTGTTTAGATGCTCGCCTTCTAATGAGCCACAATTATAGCCTTTCCCAGGATCTTCTGCTGCCAAATTGGAGGGGGGAAAGAGAGAAAAGGTTTTTAAAATAAGAGGGAGAGGCTAATGCTTGCAAAGACATATGTGTTTAGTGTTGTTGGCAGATTTGTAAACTTATTAGTGCCTCCACACACCATGTAATTAAGATCTACTGGTAATTAGTCAATAGTTAAAAATAGGGGTTGGTATTGTGCTGCTGAAAACGCCTACAAAATAATGTGTTCTCTGCTCTCAAGATGCAGCTAATGTCTCTAAAAAATGTTAATTTAAAAAAATATGTATTCGTTGCAGAAGCAGATTTTTCAGCAAAGGAGATTTTGGCGAGTTTGTGTGTATGTGCACGTGTGCAACCAACCTATTTATCTTTCAACATTTCTGTGTGTTTGTGTGATGTCCAAAGAGCCTGACTGCATGTTTTGTCTTGGGTAAAAATGTTAAGCTACAAAACTGCAGACTCGGCACAGCCATGGAGAGGGAACGGGAGCTGTTCTCATTTGTCGATTTCCATTGGAATAAACCTGCTCATCAAAGGAAATTGTTCAGAAATCCATGGGAATGGCAGATGTGCAGCACCATGGGGCAGATGTCTGGTGTTTGGAGAGCCATGTTGTGTATTTTCTAAATATTCAGGGATTACCGCAGTCTATGGATATAATCCTTTAGTAACCTGGAATGTCAAAGAAACACAAAAGCTCTAATGCCTTGTAGCAAACAATTTGGCTAAACTGCCCTGGAAGAGCAGGTTAGAAGTTACTTGTCTTTATCCCATGAAAGAAGACCCAAAAGAGGTGTTGTGGTTTTTTTAAGATTTCTTAACTCCTGCTGTATAATGTGCTCCAGAGCTGTGAGAGTTGCTGGTGATGTTCTGAAGGGACGTCTCATTTGGCTGTCATAAGCGATCTGCAGTGATTTGTTGTGCAGACAGGCATTTGTCTCAAGTAATCCAAAGGGCTTATTGTGATTGCTTGCTAGATCCAAGGAACGTAGAGTCGACTCAATGGGGGATTCATTTATTATGCTCCCAAACCTGTCCTAAATCTTTCCTTATGTCATGTCAATGGATTTGTCAGGCCACCCTCAGACACCAGCGATGCACTGGTGGGGGAGATTTACCTTTGCCAAGCAGAGTTGGTTGCTGTGTTGATAGAGCTGCTCCTGAAGTGCCTGTGGAGAGGAGAATTCTGCTCCAGGAAAGAAACTGGACTTTTTTTTTGTACTCTGGAGAGATGCACCTGTTGTTGGCCCTAAGGAAAAAAAAAAGCCCTACTCCAAATCCGGGGTAAAGCAGAAAAGACCAAGCCTGGACTGTCCTACAAAAGGCAACAAAGTTATTTCATGGGTTGTTCATGATACCACATGAGTTCGTGGAGTCATAGAATAATGGAATGGGTAGGGTTAGAAGGAATCTAAAAAACCACCTAATTTCTGCCATGGGCAGGGACACATTCCACTATCCCAGGTTGCTCCAAGCCCCATCATGTCTGGCCTTGGGTACTTCCAGGGGTGGAGCAGCCACAGCTTCTCTGGGAAACCTGTTCAAGGGCCTCACCACCCTCACAGGGAAGAATTCCTTCCCAATATCTCATCTATCTCTGTTCTCTGTCAGTGTGAAACCTTGTCCTGTCTCTCCAGGCCCTTGTAAATGCTGTTTCTCCAACTTTCCTGTTGGCTCCTTTTAGCCACTGTAAGGCCACAATTATGTCACCCCAAAGCCTTCTCTCTTCCAGGCTGAAAAGTCCCTACTTCCTCAACCTTTCCTCTCGGAAGAGGTGCGCCGTCCTCTGGTCATTTTGGTGCCTCTTGTGGACTTACTCCAACCCATGTCCTTCCTGTGCTGGGAGACCCCAGGTGGGGTCTCACTTGATTGGGGCAGATGGGCAGAATCCCCCCCCTCCCCTGTTGCCCACACTGTGGGACCAGCCCAGGACATGGGGCTTTCAGGGCCAGGGCATGTCCAGCCTCTTTCCAGCACCCCCAAGTCCTTCTCCCAGGACTGTTCTTGATAGGTGACATCTGGAAAATCCTCTGAGCATCCCTGCTACCCAGACACTCGGCATTGTTACCTTTGAGTTCACAGTAGGATTTATAGTAATGTTTCCTTGATGTTGAAAATTAATTTCAATTTCATTGTGTTCAACTGTGGCATTTATAGAGTGAGTTTTCTGCTAAAAAAACCCTGAGAAACTTATTTTCAAATAGCTTTTTCAGGTATGAATGTGTCCTTTGAATCATCTCACCGTTTCCCAAGTCCTCTTCCCCTGGTTAAGAGTGGCAGTTAACCACCACTTGGCAAATACTTTGGGAATGTCATAAAGTTCATTACACAGAACTCATGAGTAGAATGATGTTATATGATGATAACTAAAATGTATAGATGCATATTGGGGATGCAGTTTGTTTCTAATCACACAAAGTCACACATTGTGGGGAAAAAAAAGAATCCAAACAAATCATAGAATCACAGAATTTAGGTTGGAAGGGACCTTAAAGATCATCTCATTCCATGAGCAGGGACACTTTCCTCTAGATGAGTTTGCTTAAAGCCCCATCCTCAACGCCCATCCCCAAATGCAGTGAAACCAGCAGCCTTTGAACAAGGAGTGGCTTTAAGATTTCCCTTCTTTGGGAACTGTGCCGGTCATCTGCAGCTTCACCTGGGATAAGACATTGATAGGATGTCTTTTGTGTCCCTGGGGACTAGTAGAAACTGTTGGAGGGATGAAGGAATTGTTGGAGCAGATAGGAATAATAGACACACAGAAAGTTAGAGATGGGCACTCTGAGGGTGTGATCTCCCCAGCCTTGTTTCCTCAAGAAACTAGAAAAACATTTAAAAAAACCTTTTATTCCCTCAGCTCTTTTCTGCTTCACTTCTTCCAGCTCTTTTATACATCACCATTCCCAAATCTCACTGTCCAGCCTGGGCTCACTCAGGACTCAAACACATGCTGCAGCATCACCCTGGGGTAGGTGCACATTTCTCCTGGAGCAAATCTCCATTTACCAGCTGATCAGCCACCACTGGGGAGCACCAGCTGATCCCCACTCATGGCAGAGCTTGGGAAGAAGTCACTGCATGAGAACTGCTGGGGCGTGAGGACCTCCGGGACACACGGCTGCCGAGGCTGGACAGTGACAAACGTCTCCAGAGGGACTCGGGACATTTGCACAGCCTGCAAAATCCTGGAGGAGTCGAGGACTGGGAATAGGAAAAAACTGCTGGCCTATTCCAGAATGTGAACTAGGAAGAAAAGCCCATTTGAGGCAAATGGCAACAAGTTCAAGGAGTCCTCTGGGGTAAAAATGTGTGGAAAATAGAATTATTAAAGACAAATATGTGTTTTCCTGGATCTTACTTTTCTTATAGGACCTTGCTAATGGCCAAGAGTGGGGAGAAAATGTGAGGTGAATCCTCGATTTCACAGGATCATACAGGTTGGAAAAGTCTTCAAAGGGCATCAAGTCCAAACTTGGACCACTTTGGCAACTAAACCAGAGCATTCAGGGTCACTTCCAGCTGTTCCTTAAACACCTCCAGGGAGGATGATTCTACCATCTTGCTGGGCAGCCTGTCCCAGTTTTTAACAACCTATTTCGTAAAGAAAGTCCTCCTGAAGTGCAAATATTTGAAGCAATCCAGTTGCTGTAATGCTCCTGAGGCACCCTGCTCCCCTGGAGCCTGCACAGGACCAGGATGGCCCAGGGTGAGGAGAGGATGGAGCAGTCCCCATGCTCCTGTCCCTGCAATACACAGCTCGTCGGGGTTTGCTGCCCAGCCATGTCTTTTCTTCTCAGTTTGGAGTTTTGCTTTGAAAGGCAGTTCTAGTGACTCTGATTTGTGATGACAGCAACTTCAGTGGCATTTAAAGAGACTGGAAGGAAGAGATAAATAAGCTTGAAGATTGCTTAATAAAGCAGTGGAAGAACTGTTCTTCTCTGTGAGGTTCCTAAACACAAAGCCAAGCATGGGAATTCATCTCGTCTTGTTTTAGCCATCTAGAAGTTGGACATCTTCCTTGTCCAAGCTGATCCTTCAGAGTTTCTCTGGAGGATTTGGAGAGGATGCGAGCACAACTGGAAGGCAATTCCCTTCCCTGTTTAGGCACATATTTTAGGACAGGAGGAACCATGCTCTGGAGGTGCCCAGTCTTTTTCTGCTGACTGGACAGAAATTTAACTTTTAGAGAGGTGAAATTAGGCAAGGGCAACCCAGACCAGATAGAGTGAGAACCTTGTTGAGAGACAGATCCTTTGATTAGATGACACTTTGTGTCTTGCTTCTTGGGTTGCCAGAGAGCGAGGAATGGTGAGTTTGGTCTTTGGGAAGTGTCACAAACTGTTCCTTGTGGCATCTCCCATGGGAAACTCAGCCAGAACCAGTGAAACCCACCTGCTCTTCTCAGGGGATGGGCAGTGCAGGACAGAGGGAATCCCATGGAAGTGAAGCAAAGCTGGAGGACAGCAAGGACTCCTCAAAGAGAAGTGTGAGGAACTCAGTTCTCTGCTGGTTAGGCTGATCAGAAGGGGCACAAGGGAGTCTGCGGCACAAATGCTCAGGTTGAGTCTCAGAGAGGATAACAAGCTCTGGCATTTTTAGGGCAGAATGGAAAGAAGATCTTAAAAAAAAATTTAAAAAGCTGAAACAGCAGCAAACAATAACTCTTGATCTAAATCTTACAGATCACTGTACTTGCAGTGAGGCAACTGTCCAGATGATGACTGCAAAACTGGGCCTGTTGAATGAGACCTACCATGACCCAAAAAGTTCTTAATTGTCCTTCCACTACCAGCAGAGATTGTGCAGGCTTGACTACTCACTCTGCAGCACTGGTAATATTTCATCTTAAGGGAGGAAAGAATTTCAATTTCTCTGAGACATTCCCATCCCTGTCTTGTTGCTGTGGACTCCCTATCCTGGACATGTTCAATACCAGGCTGGGTAAGGATTTGAGTGACCTGATTTAGTGGAAGGTGTCTCTGCCCATGGCAAAGGATTGGAATTGGATGTTCTTTACAGGTCCTCCCCAACAGAAAACATTCCATGATTCTATGATTCAATAAAGAGAGACTTAATTCATGGACCTGAACATGAAGAACAGTCCTTGGAATGGCAGAGGGAATGGTTTTAAACTAGGAGATGTTTAGTTTAGAGATCAGGAAGGAAATGTTCTCTGTGAGGGTGGTGAGGCCCTGGCACAGGCTGCCCAGAGAAGCTGTGGCTGTTCTGGATCCTTGGAAGTGTCCAAGACCAGGCTGGACAGGGCTTGGAGCAACCTGGGATAGTGGAAGATGTCCTTGCCCATGGCAGGGGTGAGACTAGATAAGCTTTTGAGTCCAATCCAAGGCAAGCCATTCTGTGATTCTGTGATCCTGTTGATCCTGCTTAAGACAGGTCAGAAATGCCCCCAAGAAATCTCCAGATGAGAGCAGCACTCATTGCTCTTTCAAGTCACCGCTGCTCAAGATGCTGAGGATGCAGCACGCCTGGAGCCTGGCTGTTCATTAGTTAACATTCCAGGGAGAATCCACTGGTTCCACTCCCGTGAGCAAATTTCCCTCCTCGGTGTGGCTGCAGCTCCCAGCTGCTGGGAGGATTTGGTGCAAGGTGCTCGGGCCAGCAGGGTGAGAGGGAGCAAACTCCTGTTTTCAGGAGCTGCCAGGGGAAGTGTTGTGACACTTGAGGGACAAGCACACACCCTGTTCCTTGCTCCAGGTTTCTCACAGGGAGTCCAACAACCTTGGATTGCTCATGTGCTTTCAAGATATCATGTACACCACTGCTTCCACCTCCTTGTCAGGAGCTCTTTTATCACTTCTTGATTAAACAAAACATTTAAATCCTTATCCCTTATCATGTCTCAATCCTGAGACATGTCTGTGTGACAGAATATTCAAACCAGCTCCCAGTGCCACTTGTTTCAAGGAGCACAGATGGGTGTCAGGTTAATTTTAGGTGTAACATTTTGCTGAATCAGGATCTTCCCCTGCAAAGGACAACTTCCTAGGTACAGAGAGGGCAGTGCAGGGAGACATCCCTGTTGCTTCAGGAAACACAAGCTAACCCTGTTTTTGTAGGAGAAAATATGTGTGGAAGGACTTCACAGCTTCCTCCTGATCCTGCAAGTCTACCTTGCATTGCTTAATAGGGGTGTTGATAGAGGGTGACTTGGGAGCTGGAGCTCACCTGAGGGTCGAAGCCACGACAGCCATCCAGCTTTAGGAGGGATCTTGGTGTTTTCAAGTATTTTCTCTCTCTGTTGTTTGTTTATCCATCTATCCATCCATCCATCCATCCATCCATCCATCCAGGCTGTGCATGGGCCTCAATCAATCCAGTCCTTGGATTTTGCCTGCCAGATGGGGATGTATTCACCTCTGAGTTTCCCATCAAAGGCACATGAACCACAGCTTGTGTCTCAACAGGTGAGTTGTGACACAACCTCCTTTTGGAGGCATCACTGCTGGGAAACAGAATCATAGAATCATGGAATGGTTTGGGACAGAAGGGATCTTAGAGATCATCTTGTTACAACACCCTGCTATAGGCAGGGACACTTTCCACTATCCCAGGGTGTTCCAACCCCTGTGCAACCTAGTCTTGGACACTTCCAGGCATTCAGGGGCATCCACAGCTTCTCTGGGCAACCTGCGCCAGGGCCTCACCACCCTCTGAGGAAACAGTTTCTTCCTACCACTTCCCTCTGTCAGTTTGAAGCCTCTCCACTTGTCCTATTACTCCATGGCCTTGCCAGAAGTCCCTCTTCCTCTTTTTTATAAGCTGCCTTTAATTACTGGGAGGTCACAATGAGTTCTCCCTTTCCAGACTGAATAAACCCTGCTTTTTCAGACTGTTTTCCTAGGAGAGGTGCTCCAACCCTCGGATCATCTTTGTGGCCTCGTCTGCACCAGCTTCCCAGGACCTCTCCTTTTTTCCTTAGAACAGCCAGGATATGGCCCCAGAACACTCTCCCCGAGTGAGCTGTATGGGTTTTGTGGACAGAGATGATCGATGGCTCTCCCAGCACTGCAGCAAAGCCTGTTTTCCGTGGTTCCCTCTGTACCTTCCCCCAGAGCTCGGGGAATTGTGGATGCAGGTGCGTTTGACTGTGTGAAGGCAGAGTAACAGTCTGGCAGCTGGGCCCCGCTGGGAAATCCTGTGCCTGCCTGGTGCTGGCTCCCGACGTCAGGGAGCTGCAATCATGGCCAGAGGTGATACCTTCATTTCCAGGTGCTTCTGCTCTTTCAGCTATTTGCCTCCCAAAATCACTCTTTATTGCTACGTGTGAAAACCTCCACCACTGTGTGAAATTACTGTGGATCAGATGGGAGCAGATCCCTGGCGCTGGCTTTCAATAGGATATTTCACAGCTCTCTGCTTGCTGGGAAACATCCATTTCTGCTCCAGCCTGTGCTGACCTGCAGAAATCACAGCTTCCATGGCCTCCTGATGCAGAGCTTGGGCCCTGTAATCAAAGATGCAGCTCCTTGGATGTTTAGGTTTGAAGGGCACTAATTTGGGGTCCCCTGTACCCCCACAGTGGGCATTTTTGTCTGAGAAGTTTTCACATTATAGCTGGATGCACTTTTCTCCAAGATGCTGCATTTCTGTGCCCTCTTCTTTCCATCAAATATTTCAAAAAAAGAAATTGTTCCCTGTGAGGGTGGTGAGGCCTTGGCATAGGATGCCAGTGGAGCTGTGGCTTACTCATCCCTGGAAGTGTCCAAGGCCAGGTTGGATGGGGCTTAGAGCAACCTGGGATAGTGGAAGGTGTCCTTGCCCATGGCAGGGTGTTGGAACAAGATGACCTTTAAGGTCCCTCCCAACCCATTCTAGATGGGATTTTAAGAACTCTGCAGTGCCTGGATTTTGGTTTTTTTTCTCTTGCATATGTTGGAAATCTTTGTTAGGACTACATAGGTTGTGATTTCCCTGATTTTTCCATATAAATACATGTAGAACCCAATCCTCAATCCCCATCAATACACCCATAAGGGTGTTATGTTTCCTCTCTGGTTTGCAGTAGAACCATAGAATATCCTGAGCTGGAAGGGACCCACTAGGACCATTAAATCCAACTCCAGTCCCTGCACAAGACACCCCAAGTAGTGACAGCACCATGGCTGGGCTTTTCATTGACATGGAAACCAATGGCTTGTCATGGGAGGGAGGTCAGTGTTTCAGTGTTTGCTGAGGATGGAATTATAGAATCACAGAATGGTTTGGGTTGGAAGGACCTGAAAAACCATCTTGTTCCACCCCCCCTGTCATCGCAGGGCCACCAGCCATAGGCCAAGTTGCTCCAAGCCCTGTCCAACCTGGCCTGGAACACCTTCAGGGATGGGGAGTCCACACATCTCTGAGCATCTGAGGGCTCCTTCATCACTCCTCACTCTTGAACTGGGCAAAATGTCATCTGCAGTCTCCCAGGATATTTCAGACTCCATTTCATAAGTGCCCTGTGGTGCTTTGTCGACATTCCAGGCCGGGGTTTGCTGCTGGGGCAATCTCCTGAGCCACAGATTTCCCCATGCACAGTGACTCACTGTAGCACACTAATCACACCTGGCCCCTTCCGTGATCTCCCCAGCTCCTACACAGGAATTGCCATTCCCACTTAGACCACCAGCTCATCAAACCCCCTTTCCTGCCTCCGGCGATGGCCAAAAACGGAGGCTCCTGAGGTTGCCTCTATCACACTCCAAAGTGTCTGCACAGTTCTGTGTGTGCGGGTGGAAAAGCTCTCCCCCGGCTGCTGCCCAAGATCCATTTATGCGCTGGAGCATGAGATTTGATTACCTTTATTACAGGATCTTCGCATGCAGAGCTGCAAATGTTCGTGGTCCTGCAATTATCCAGTCACAGCAGTTGACTCAGTGACCTTCTTTAGCAGTGAAGTCCATAAATTGGCTTTACACAGTGGAGGGACCTCTGAATTCCTCCTCCTCCATTGAACTTCATCTTCACCAAGTGACATCCAGTGACTTGTGTTTTACAGAGCAGGGAAAATGGAAAGAGAGTTTCAGGCCTGTGGTTTCCTTCTCTTTTTTCATTTTAATATCCTCAAACTCTTCTGTTGTCTTTACAAAATATTTTTTTATTTTTGACTGCTTTCTTTCCTGAATGAAGACAAACTTCTGCAGCTCCTCAGGGTGTTCTGGCACACTGGAGCACAGGTGAAGATTACTCATGAAATGTCCAACTTTGGACATTTGGATTCTCAGGGCAAAGATCTCACGTATGTTTAAGAAAATACACAAATAATCATGGAATCCCACAATGGTTTGGGTTGGAAGGGACATTAAAGATCATCCAGTCCCATCCCCTGCCATGGGCAGGGACACTTTCCACTATCCCAAGTTGCTCCAAGCCCCATCCAATGTGGCCTTAGACACTTCCAGGAATCCAGGGGCAGCCACAGCTTCTCCGGGCAACCTGTGCCAGGGCCTCACCACCCTCACAGCCAAAAATTCCTTCTCAATATCCCATCTATCCCTGCCCTCTGGCAGTTTAAAGCCATTCCCCCTTGCCCTGTCCCTCCATCCCTTGTCCCAAGTCCCTCTCCAGCTCTCCTGGAGCCCCTTTAGGCACTGGAAGGAGCTCTGAGGTCTCCCTGGATCCTTCTCTTCTCCAGGTGAGCACCCCCAGCTCTCCCAGCCTTGGTGCCAGAGCAGAGGGGCTCCAGCCCTTGAAGCAGCTCCGTGGCCTCTTCTGGACTCTCTCCAGCAGCTCCACATCCTCCTGCTGTTGGTCCCAGAGCTGGAGGCAGCTCTGCAAGTGGGGTCTCACCTGAGAGGGGCAGAGGGGCAGAATCCCCCCCTTCCCTGCTGCCCATGCTGGGGGATCAGCCCAGGACATGATCACGGCTGTGTCACATCTAGCTCTCATCCACCAGCACCCCCAAATCTTTCTCCCCAGGAGAAATACCATTCTCCTCCCAGCTTCTTCTTGTGCCTGGGATTGCCCAGATCAAAGTGCAGGACCTTGCAGTTGGCCTGGTTGATCTTGATAAGGTTCACGTGTACCCACCTCTCCAGCCTATCCTGGTCCCTCCAGATGGCAAGAGGCAGGGAAGGTCATTTAAAGAGCTGACACCATCTGAGACCCAGCAGAAGAGGGCCGATGATGAGTTCACCCCTTTCAATTTCAGGGGAAATTGAAAGACAAGAAGAAACTCAGGGATTCCACATACAATTTGGCCAGAGCTCACATTTCTCAGTGAAAATGCACCAGATATCACAAGAAATAGGGGAACAGCTACTCAGGAAGAAGGAAAAAATGTTACTTTTAGGGGAAACAATGCCACAAAATAACATTTAGCATCTCTTCCAGCACATGCTGCTGCAGCCTTGAGTGCAAGGACCGTAAAAGTGACTAAAGCAAGAGTCTCCGTAGCGGATTGCTCAAGTGAAAGGAAGCTGGGATGAAATGCCAGCCAGCCCCGTCGGTCCCTCACCCAGCACTGCTCAGAAATGCCTGATGCTTTCTGACTGGATAGCCAGGCCTGGAGTAATTACTCAGTTCCAGCATTTTCACTTGTAAAGCGAAAAAGAGGCTTCTTATCTTTGCATGAGTTACAATTTTGCCTCGTGTTTTATGAGCTGACACTGCTGGTGAAGGTCTTTGCTTCTGGTTTGCTCCGCTCCTGGTCCTTGTGGCCATGTGGCCACTGTCCAACTCCACCCTACTGGGATTAAAATCCCTGAGGCTATGGCTAAAACTGGGAATGAAACTATTTGGAGAACAGATAGTCACCCCTACTGCTGAACTGCTTGTTGCAGCTCAGGTGGGACATTGGCTGGAATAACCTGGGAAGCTCAGGAGTTGACATGGACAAGGGACCATTCCCAATGGACCACCTGGAGGAATCATCCTGTTTTGAAGACTGAGAAAGTTTAATAGCAGATCCAGCCCAGCTGGCCACTCTGTCTTGGCTTTGGGGCATGCACGAGACCATGTTTAAATTGTAAATCTCTTAACAGATTTATAAATTTCTGGAGAGAATCTGGGTGCTCTGAGGTGCTCTGGTCCTACACAGTAATTATGACTGGGGTCACTAATCACATTTAGGGACTGAAGACCTGAATCTCCTCTCCAGGGGAATAGCAGGAACTGGGTGTCTGACTGCTGGGTGATCCAGATAGTTTCATAGCCCCTGGAAGGGCTGTTTGGCCATGGGTTGGGCTGGCAGTTGCCCCCAAACTTGTGGGGTGTGACTCCTCCCTTCCAGTGACACCCAGACCAGAGCAGGTGGTGTCCCTGGATTTTCTCTAAATCCTGTTGGTCATACAGGCACTGCACCAATTGCCTTTATTCCCTGACATCATTCCTCCATCCATTTTTCCCCTCTTCAAGCCACAGCTCCAGCACCTCACCAGCCCTTTCCTGTGTCAAATCCTGGGATCCTGATGAAGCCACCACATGACCTTGGTCAATGTAACCATTCCCTTCCTGATCTCTGCTCATGTTCTGCCCCTGGAACTCCCCCTGCCCATATCCCTCCTGCTCTTGTGGCCATCTCGCTTCCCTTCTCTCTTCCACATCTCCCTTATGCCTCATGCTGCTTCCCAAGGACCTTTCCTGCTTTCTCTCAGCCCTCGCAGCACCATGGCAGCTGAAGGACTGGCCTCCAAAATCTTGGGATTCCCAACACCAGGGGAAATACCCCAGGAGTATAATACCCCAGGGGGTATTCCCCGAGGGGAATATACATGGGGGATACCCCACATTCCAGCTGAAAAGCAGAACAGTTTTGGGGGCAATAGCATCACTTTGCCTCTTTTTCAGCTCTCCATGCAGTCCACAAGTCCTTCCCTCCTACCAGACCGCTCTTTTCCAAGGGGAATCACAGCCATCAGCCTCCATGACACTCTAAAACCTGGCATTGCTAAGCCATTGCCTATTTCTCCATCCCAGCCACCTCCCCCACACTCTTTCCTTCTCTAATATCCAAGGAGCCACAGCTTAGGAGCACCAGCTTAGCATCACCTTCTCTAATAGCATAAGCCCTGGATGAATTAGGGCACAGGGTGTTACTGGAATTCCTTGCCTTGTTCCAAGTGCTTGGGTATTTTCTGTTATTTCTGTGCTGGATATTCAGAGCATAGGAAGGTGGGTTATTATTGGGTTTTAGAGGCAGAATTTGTTTTTAGAAAAGAAAATGGGTGCAGCAGAGCTGTCTATATCATACATCCTCAGGAGGCAAAAACTGAGTGACAAGTTAAAGTCATCATGATAGAAAGTTTCCTTTAAAAAAAATCACAATTCTTACTGTTTGGAGCAAATATTCCCAGTACTGGTCAGCTTGGTCCTCCTCCCATGCCTGCCAAAAATAAAAACAGCTTTAGAACAGTCACTTTATTTGTGTTTCATGCTTTTTTGGGTCTAGGTTAAAGGTCGCAGCTTGGTCAGAGGTAGCAGGGAGGACAAACAATGGAGATGTAGAGCTGACAGGCATGTGGGGGTGGAAAATCCTGGAAGCGCTGGATATGTTGGCTCTGAATTTATTTGGGTTTGTCAGGCTAATTAGAAAGTGCTGCACACTCATGCATTGGCAGATCCTAAACATTATGGTGCTGGCTGGCTGGGTAAACACATATGGGATTGGAGGGAGGGGCATGCTTTGGGATATCCTGGAAAGATGGAGCAGGGTGGAAAAGGGAGGCAGGGTTGGGGATTTTCTTTGGCCGTGCAGCACAGGCCATTTCCCTTTGTCCACAATGGGGTAAATTCCTCACTCCTGGAAAGGAGATGAGCAGACTGGAGGCACAAAAGGGAAGGAAAACAGATGAGGCATCCATAAGAAACGCTTTGGAGTGGGGGCATAGCAGTGGTCCCAGCAGGAAGCCATTTATTCTCGGGATACTCACAAAGGGGCTTTGCCCAAGACATGTTTAAGCAGCTTATGGCCATTAGACAAATGTTTAATCTTCAGGAAAGTGGGCCACCAGGCAGGCAGGTGCTGGGATGCTTTTCGAGCCATGGAGCAGCTGGATCTGGGAGAGAGGGCAGTGGAGGGGACCCTGGGGACCGGGAACCAGAGGAGGGCAGGGTTTGCACCTCAGGGCTTGGCAGGGCAGGTGTGGCCACTGCAAATGGCAAAAGGCTTCCTATGGAAAGGTGAAAGGAGCCCCTGTAACCACCTGAGCACAGCAGGGATGGGCAAAGAGACCCCAGAGAGGCTGTCCCAAGTCTAGTGGCACCTCTGCCACCTGTGTGTGACCTGCAGGACCTGAGGCAGCCAGCTGGAAGGTGGTTCAAATAAAACTCTACAGATGTGCAGCCCCAGCCCCACAGAGGCAGCCACCGCTGAAAGGCGCGGAAAGCCAGACGGAAAATCAGCTCATTCCCATATCTGATCCCAGTTTGCCCTAAATAAAGGCGTGGATCGGCCTGCGGGGCGCACGGGCAGGGCGGGAGTAACTTCAGCCTGCCCTTCTCCGAGAGCAAGGCTGGAGCTGGCATCCCTGGGCTGCGTGAGCAGCGTTTCCCAGGCAGGTGCCGTCATTTTGCAATTATCCAAGAGATGGCAGCCTTCCCTAAATCTTCGCCGGGCTCTGACCACGAGCACGCGTTTCACCTTGAGCCCGACACGGCGGCTGGCGCAGCCCGTGGGATCTCAAGCTGCAGAGAGCTGCTAAAAGCCGCCTTTCCAGCCGTGCTACTGGGATTTTCCTGGTTCCTGCCTGGAGCAGTGATGGTGGAGAAGAGATCTGGGTTTTCTCTTGGTTGTACATCACCCAAAGTTGCCTTCTGCCGGCAGCCCCAGCATCCTGGGCTGTTCCTGTGGCATTCCTCACCATCCATGGTGCCTGGAGCAGCTTCTGTGGGAGGGGGTGTTTGGGTTGGGAACTCCGGAAGGAAGTGTAGGAGCCAGTAATACACTGGCCTGGGCTCTCAACTCCCTGTGATTCCCAAACTGTTCTTCCCTGCAAAAGGACAACATGAGATGGTGGGATGAGCTCTCCCTCCTGGTGCCTTTGCTGTGTGGCTTTGTGGTCACCCACCCACAAAATTCCAACGTGTGCCCTCAAGAAATCACAGAATCACAGAGTACTTGGGCTAGAAAAGGCTTTAAAAACCTTCTCAGTCACCCCCTGCCATGGGCGGGGACAACTTCCACTATCACAAGCCCTGTCCAGCCTGACCTTGAACACTTCCAGGGATGGGGCAACCACATCTTCTGTGGGCAACCTGTGCCAGGGCCTCCCCATCCTCACAAGATTCCCATCTTCCTCTCCCCCCAGGGATTTTACTCTGCCTCAGTGTTCATTGCAGGAGCTCATCAGGATTGGAAATTATATCCCCTTTATGCACCCATCTCATGCATCTCTGTCCTCCAGACCTTGGAAGTGGAAGATGAAAACACAAATATAAACCCCATTTTTTTCCAAGCATCCCTTTTATCAGTTTTCCCTTCTCTCCACATTATATTTGCAGTCAGTGGAAAACTACAGATACCAAACTACAAATGCAAACCAACACCCTCTGCACTGTTCCTCTACCACTGTTTCCCTGAGCCTGCCAGCCCTAGAGAAAGAAGTCACACAGCCTATTCCTGGCTCTGTTCCCGTAGCCTTGGACACTCTGGAGGTGTCTATTCCAGTCCATTAAACTGTGCCAGGGCCTGTTTGCTGGGCCTGAGGCCAGCTGGCATTACCTGGCCATGTGCAGACTATCACTGGTGTGTGAGCAGCCCCCATTCCTGTTCCTTACTGGTGAATACCTTTGCTGGTGCCCCCACCTGGCACTTGGACTGGCACCTGCACAAAGTTATACATTTAATAGTCTCTGTTCATCCCTGTTGATCCCATCCTCCCTAAAAGATGAAATTGTCACTATCCACAGTGTATTCTCTGTTTTTCTCAGATAAAACTGGGGTGATCCATTTTTTAATTTGACTTTTTAAATTCTTTCCCTTTGCTGTGCATTAAACTGAGCAAAGCATGATTTCCTTCCTCTCAAAGAGACACAGGGGAGCCCTTTCCTCTGGGCTTAGGATAATTGGGAGGTGCCATTGTGGGTGACACTGGAGTCCACAGCTGAGGACATTGATGGGAATGGAAGGAAAAACTGGCCTTAAAAATCCCAAGACAATTCCCTGAGCCACAGTGAGCTCTTCTCCAGGAAACCCACCCAGTCTCCCCCAGGAGCAAGGTGTAGTGGCAGCACAGTCCCTGCAGTAGGGACTTCCAGCTGCTCCTCCTGGAGACATTAGGAGGAAAGTCACAGTGACAAGTGGGAACTGGGATCAGCAAGGCATGAAGCTGATTTGGGTTTGTCTATGCTTCGTTTTCCAAGGAAATGGTGAGCAAAGAAGAGCCCTAGATCATGGAATCACAGAATTTTTGGGGTTGGAAGGGACCTTAAGGATTATCTTGTTCCAATCCCCTGCCATGGGCAGGGACACTTTCCACCATCCCAGGTTGCTCCAAGCCCTGTCCAACCTGGCCTTGGACATTTCCAGGGATCCAGGGGCAGCCACAGCTTCTCTGGGAAACCTGTGCCAGCTGCAGCTCTGCTCCCACCAGTGGGTCAGGATCACTTCCACGTTTGTCAGACTTTTCTCCTTTAGGTATCCCCTGTGATGCCTAGAGATGGAGCCTCAGCTGAAAAGGAGCAGCTGGAGGGCACATTTCCCATGCTGTGTCCTAGGGAAGAGTCTCTAGGAATGACATGGGCTGTTTACCCCATCAGGTCAACTCCGAAACAGGTCTCAATGACACATAAAAGGACAAAACTGAAGTCTTTCTGGGGACAAAACTTAATAATTGGTGGCAATTTTTAGATTCAGAAGCCGCATTGTAGTTTTTAGACTGCACTAGCCCTGGCTGGATCCAATCTGTTATCTGAGATTGTGCCTCTCCCCTCCTGCTTCACCTTAATCCCAAGGATCCTGCACTTTCTAAGTGTTCCTGTGCTACCACACAGGGCTGCTCACACAGCCATGGTCATTTCCAAATTATTGGCAGTTCAGGGGGTGAGGGTTGGAGCCTCTCTTCTCTGGAGCCAGGCTGGGAGAGCTGGGGGTGTTCACCTGGAGAAGAGAAGGATCCAGGGAGAGCTCAGAGCCCCTTCCAGAGCCTAAAGGGGCTCCAGGAGAGCTGGAGAGGGACTTGGGACAAGGGATGGAGGGGCAGGGCAAGGGGGAATGGGTTCAACTGGCAGCATTTGCATTTGACCACATAATCTCCATGAACAAGGACCTCTCTGGCAAGACTGATTGGATTTTTCCTGGTCCTCTGCACCCAACCTTTTTAGAAGGCAACGAACCCCACAGCACATTTCACATTTCAATATTTTTTTATTGAAAGGAGCAAAATATTTTTCCATCAAGGAAAAAGAAAAAAAAAACAAAGAAAAAAGAAAACAAATTTGTTGCCAAACAAGAAGAAACCACTGCAAGCATCACTTTCTGTCCTCCTCTCTACTTCCTTTTCCTGTGTGTCAGGCAGCAGTGAATCCTCCCGCAGTCCTCAGTGTGCTCCTCCCTCTCTCCTTTGCCACAGGTCCTGGAGCAATGCCCTCTGCAGCTCCTTTTTGGCTGGCTCTTGGCTGTGGAGAGAAGGAAAGATCTGAATCTACACTGACTAATTCCTCGTGGTCACCAGCATGGTCCAGTGACCATGACCGGGCCCAGTTCCCATGGAGACCCACAGATGTTGGATGCCTAAATTCAGTATGGCATGATTCTGGAGCTGAACTCCACTCCAAAAGACTTTTGAACCAAACCCAGCATAATTCTCCTTGCAAGAGCACCCACACCTACTTTCCTGGAAAACTTTTTTTTTTTTGCATACAATCCCTGGGTGGTTTGGGTTGGAAGGGACCTTGATCCAGTTCCAACCCCCTGCCATAGGCAGGGACACCTCCCACCATCCCAGGTTTCTCTAAGCCCCATCCAACCTGGCCTTGGACACTTCCTGGAACACTTTCAGCTTAATTCCGTTATGGTTCAGTCTTATCTCTCATTCTGCTCCACACAATTTTCCACCTTACCTGGGGTGGCCATCAAGGCCATTAGGAAAACAGCAAAGACAACGTAGATGACCCTCATGGCTGGATATCCACCAGGACCACAGCAGCTCTGGGATGCAGCCTTGCAGGGAGACCTTGCTCAGAAAAAGGCTGGAGACCCTGATATTTATAGACATTTCCTGACAGAGAGGACAGCGTTAGGAGGAGCGTGACTTTGCTGGTATCCAAGGACACATTGTTTGCTGCTTAATGGGACCTTATGTCACTCCAACCCAGTGGCCATCTGACAATGAGACATCCATTTGGCCATTTGGCTCTTTGAAGGGCTCACGTGTGCCCTGTGCCAGTGTCCCTCTCATGAGAGACTTTTAGCACAGACAAGTGTGACAGTCCCCCTGTTCAGGGGACTTGGTGCTGGCTTGTAGGAATGGTTGGGGTGATCAGTGCTAAAGCAATGAGTTTGAGAGCCCTTTTTCTCCCTTTCCAAAGCAGAGGCCTGAGAGGACTGGTACCGATCCCACCATGGGCATTCCCAGCTGCCTGTCCAGACTCTCCACCAGATCCCCGAATCCTGTGGCAATGGACAAGCAAGTTGTTATCAAGCTGAAATGTCTTTCCTATCAGAAGAGCCCTCTGGCTGCCTGAAGGCGCATTTTACATATAAATTAACAGAACATAGTAAAATTCCAAGGTCAGAGATGGCCAGAGTGGCTCAGGCCTCTGCTGCCCTCCCAAAGTGAACTTCAACACAAACTGGGAAGAGTCACAGAATGATAGAATGGTTTGGGTTGGAAGGGACCTTAAAGCTCATCTAGTTCCAAGCCCCTGCCATGGGCAGGGACAAGAACAGGACAGGGCCGGGACACTTTTCACTAGAGCAGGTTACTGGCAGAAGAACCAGAAGTCCTGGCATTTACATTTATACCAGATTGTGATTGATGTGCTCCTTCCCACATTTCCCTCCCCATTGTGGAGAAACAAAAAAATTCCTTTAGCACCTCCAGTCCAAGGAGAGGCTGAACCCAAGCAGAGACACTGCAGGTTGTGTTCCTGGCAAAGAATGGATGTTTGAGCCTGAACAATGTTGGCACTGCACCATGCTCTTCCCTCTGGAATGGCCTGACAGCAGGCTGGGGCTGCCTGCCCTGGGGAGCAAAACTGGAAAAGCTCTTGCTCCAAGTGTGTCCACTTGAAGGGACTGGGAACAAGGGCTTCCCTTCCACATCCAGATGGATCTCACAGCTCTAAGACGCTGAATGGATCCCAAGCCCTGTGGATTTGCTGTTGTTGTCTCTCTGCACTGTATGCATCCATTGCATTGCAATGTAAAAGCAGGAGAGAAGCAGAGAAGATAAATGGAGGATTAAATTGCCCCAAATGTTCCCAATGCACCCCTCTAGCTGTCTTTTCTCCAGATGGAAAATGATCCCTCAGTCCCTATGGCTCTTCTGGTCCCTGACTCCTCTGCAAATTCCAGTTTGCTTCAGGATGGATGTGCCACTGGGTAAGGTTGAGCCCATCGGTGACAGTGGCAGCACCTCTGGGATAACAGATGAAAGAAAAGAGGGGGGGAAATGCAGAACAGCACCTGGAGAGAGGAATGAGAACACGTGAGAACAGCCCTGCTCCAAGGCCAGTGCCAAAGGAGGAGCAGGAGCTGCTCCAGGCACCAGAGCTGAGATTTCCCAGCCCAGGGTTCAGCCCAGGGAGAGGCAGATGTGCCCCTGCAGCCCATGGGGGCCCAGCGGGGAGCAGAAATCCACATGCAGCACCTGGAGACCCCACACTGGAGCAGGGGAATGCTTGAAGGAACCTGGGGGAAACCCATGCTGGAGCAGAGTCCTGGCAGGACTTGTGACTCCTTGGGGGACTCGTGTGGAGCAGCCTATTCGAAGGATTGACCCCATGGAAAGGACCCACACTGGAGCAGGGGAAGTGTGTGAGGAGCCCAGCCCCTGAGAAAGAAGGAGCAGCAGAGACAACTGACCACAGCCCCCATTCCCCTGCTGAGGAGGAGGGAGAGAATTCAGGAGTGACACCAAGAATGGGAAAAAGTAGCAGGCAGGGAGGGCTGAATTTTAAGATATTTTTTCCTTTCCATGATTTTGACTTGCAATAAATTGTATTCAATTTCCTAAGCGGAGTCTGTTTTGCCCATGGTGACAATTGCTGAGGGATCTCCCCCTGTCCAAACCATTGCATGGGATCTGTGAGAGCCTTGTTGCTTCTCTGTTTCCCACTTGCTGAAATTTTCATGGGAAGAGGGCTGTCTTATGCTTGAGAGAAGAGATTGCTGAGCCACAGACAGTTTTAAAGACATCTGCAGATAACCTGTGACCTGAAAAGCAACAATGAGCTAAAAGAATCTCTCTTGTCTCCAGAGGGCTTTGTTAAGGGCCACAGGGAAGTCAAGAGGAAAAATAGCACCTTATTCCCAAATCCCCACCCTATCAGACCTGCAGCTTTTTGTCAGTGGATGTTCAGGCTTTTTTTGATGCTGCTGAGCCTTTGGGCTAGGCTTGGGGAACCTGTTTTAATGCAGGGACCATGAGGACACCAGTAACCACACCACACATGTCAGAGTTACATTTCCTTTTTTTTTCTTTGTTTTATTTGTTAAGAGGAGGGGATGGCAATGGGTTCAGACAGCTGGGAATCTGCTCCCACAGCCACCGTGGTGCCTCCTCTTCCCCAGGTGCTCCCTCTTCAGCTCTTATTTCCCCTTCCAGGCAGTTGGGATGCAGCACGAGTACTTGCAGTCGGCAGAGGTGTATTTCAAATCCATCACGCGACATTTCGGGGAGCAGTACCCCATAGGAGCACAGGTCTTCCTGACCTTCCCATAGCCTGGAAGAGGAGAAGGAGAGTGGTTGTTTCTCATTTCTGTTCCCCTTCCCCCACCTCTGTTCCCCATTTCGCCATCTCTGCTTCCCATTTCCATCCCCTCCCATCCCTTCCCAGTCACAGTGGGCAGCAGGATCAGACCCTGCTCCATTCCCTCACATGTCCAACACTCCTGTCCAAGCCCAGCCTCAAAGGTGGAAGGGACCTGGAAGGTGACAAGTCAGAACAGCTCCTTGTGCACCTCCCTCCCCTCATCTTTGGAAAAGATGCTCCCAAGGGAAGCAGACCCATTTCCCTCCTGAGAGATGCCCCAAAAGCAAAGTGGTTAAAGATGTCCCCCTGTGCCCATAGGTGGTTCCTTCCCTTGTACCTCTCCTGAAAGGATCAATGTTCTCAGAGCAAAGCAGCAAAAACCACATCAAGGTTGCTGCAAAGGTCTTAACATTGGTCCCACAGCAGCCTGGCACCAAATATTCACCATTAAAAGGTGAAAAGTGGGCCAAGGGAAAGACTTGCCCCAGGTGCGTGAGAATTGACATCTGAGGGGGGTTTCTAACACCCCTTTGGGAGATCTCAGCCCAAAATCCCCTCTTGATTCCTGGAGAGGGACCAAAGAGCTTTAGAGTCTGAGAAACAGAGAATGTCAGCAACAGTTGTGTCACATCAATAAACCAAACATAGAATCATGGAAGCATGGGATGGTTTAGGTTGGAAGAGACCTTAAAGATCTCTTTGTTTCAGCCCTCTGCCATGGGCAGGGACACCTTCCACTACCCCAGGCTGCTCCAAGCCCCATCCAACCTGGCCTTGGACATTTCCAGGAATGGGGCAGCCACAGCTTCTCTGGGCACCCTCTCTACTCTCACAGGGAAGAATTTCTTCTTCATATCCAGACTAAATCTACCCTTTATCATCTTAAGCCATTAAACACAACCAGGGCTGAATTTAGACAGAGACACTGAGCTGCCTGAAAAGCCCTCCAGCAGCACTATGAAATTCTCCGAATCCCTGGGAGAAGTTGCCACATCCAGACTCTTGTTTGGAATTGTTTATCCTTGGCTCACTCCTAAACTGGAACTGATGTTTTAACCTCAATTATTCCTATACAAATCTCCCCGAGCTAGTTCTCATTTTATTGTCCCTGGAAAGAAGTCATTGAAGTACCTACCCAGGTTATAGCAGCTACCTCAGAGGGTAAGAACTGAGCTAAAGTTATTTTAAAAGAATCCCAACTAGTATAAAGCTCATCCACCCCATTTCCCATCTTACCTGGAGTGGCCAGGGAGAAGAGGAGGAAAAGAGTGAAGACAAGGTATAGGAACCTCATGGCTGGAGCTGAGCTGGGATCTCAGGGAGGCTGGAGAGAGGAGAGTTGAAGACCTCAAAGGGAGGAGGTGATGTACAGGCAGGCTGGAGCTGCTGGGTTTTATAGAGAATTTCCTTGTGGAGCAGAGGATGCTGGGGACACGCGGGAATTCATCCAAGTCGTGCTGCTTGGGGCTGGGCGTGCAGTGATGGCACAAGAATTCCCCAATTGTGCTGGCAGGCACCTCCTGTCTGCCCCAGATGCGGTTGCCCAACATCAGATAGGATCCCAGCACAGATGGGAGCACAAAGGAATAGGGGATGTTGATATCTGGGTCCTTGGGATGGGGCTGTGGGTCAGAGGGACCTGATGGAGATCTGCAGGTGCAGCGGGGAGAGGAGAGCAAGATTGATATCACAGAACTCCGGGACTTTCCCAGCCTCTGGCAGGGATGCAGAGGGATGCAACAGGGCCACCATGCACTGATAACTCTCCCTGCATTGTCCAGGCTGATCACCATGTGGGACTGATGGCCTGGAAAGGATCCCTGCTCCCACCTCTGAACCGTGTCTGCAAAATCTCCCTGATAAATTCAGTGAATGTTCAGGGAGGTGCCTTTGGCTGTCCTCTCTGATGGATGGATGTGTGGGACTTCTGGGGCTGGCAGCTCCAGGGAGCCTGGATGGGACACTTTGATCATCACCTCGTCCCCACAGACCCTCCAGACAGTCCTGGGCTTTCTAACAAGAGCCAAACTCTGCGAGGGAACTTTTCCAGCCCCAGCTCACTGGGCTGTTTAATAATTTGATAAACAGCCAGGAAGAGAAAGAGGCTGAGGGGACAAGAAGCTGCTTCAGAATTACTCAATATCTTCAAACCTGAATCCTCAGAGTGCAGCAGATGAATCTTACAACACAACAGGGCAGCAAAATGACAAATGCTGAATCAGTGAGAATTTGGAAAAGTCTATAATCTCTGTACAAATTGGGGGGGGGGGGGGGGGGGGCGTCTGAATTGCCTGAAGCCAATTGGGAAGGAGGTTTGGGCATCCTGCATCGCCGTGTGGGATGTGCACTGCTCATCTCCCTATCCCTGATGGCCTTTAGTAGGGAAAGGAGAGGTTAAAGAAAGGTGGCAGAACTGGGGACTTGTTTTCACAAAATTAAATATACTGGAACTTGTCAGCTCAGGCTAGAAACTTAGTGAAGGTGTATCACAAGCTGCAAACATTTCAGAGGCCTAAGCAGGACAGAACTACAGTTCTGCAATTTTCCTAACCCAAGAAATAGGTGGGATATGAAGGTAAATCATGTATTTATCATAACAGTGAAAAAAAGTCCTTTTTCTCACTGAGGATAGCTGAAATGTGGAACTTGAACAAGAAATGCAAGAAGCTAAAATGCACTGAAAGGACAAATGTATTGAAAAAGCAATTTATAAATTAATGTAGCAAGTAAAAAAAAAAAAAAATTAAGTGCAAAATCTCCTTGGAGAATTTGCCAAAGTTCATGCCACTGATTTCTCATCCTTGCCACCAATAGATCAATAGATCCCCTTTCCTGGATTTGAGGGCTGTCATCTGTCATGTTTTCCATGTCTTTTCTTTCCTGATCATAACCATTCCACTTGATTGTTTTCTTTTTTTTTTTTTTTTTTTTTTTTTCTGTCAGGACACATCTTAACCACAGAATCACAGAATCATTTAGGTGGGAAAAGACCTCTGAGATCCAGTCCAACCATTCCCCAGCACTGCCAAGGCCGCCACTGATCCATGTCCCCAGCTGCCACATCCACAAAGCTTTTAAATCCCTCCAGGGATGGGGACTCCACCACAGCCCTGGGCAGTCTGTGCCAGTGCCTGATCACGTTTTCAGTGAAGAAACTTTCCCTAATATCCCATCTAAACCTCCCCTGGCACAGCTTGACGCTGTTCCCTCTCATCCTGTCCCTGTTCCCTGGGAGCAGAGCCCGACCCCCCTGGCTGTCCCGTCCTGTCAGGGAGTTGTGCAGAGCCAGAAGGCCCCCCCTGAACCTCTTTTTCTCCAGGATGAGCCACTCTCCCAGCTCCCTCAGCCCCTCCTGGTGCTCCAGCCCCTTCTCCAGCTCTGTTCCCTGTCCTGGACACGCTCCAGCCCCTCAATGTCCTTCTCGTGAGGGTCCTGGAGCTGTCCCCAGCACTGGAGGTGCCCCAGCAGTGCCAGCACAGGGGATGGGCACTATCCTGGGTCTTCTTGGTGACCTTGAGCCATTTTCTGAGCCACCCTGAGCCCCTTCCTTGCCTCCCTGGAGCACATGACAGCATGGATGAACTTCCCAAAGGCCGTGCCTTGAGTACAGCCTGTTTTCCAGACTCAGCTTTTGTTTGCACTTGTAGGACAATGGGTGCTGCATTCCCAACACCCTGACTCGGCTCTTTGGTGCCTGCCTGTGATCTACTGCCACACAAATGATCCCTGCAGAACTGCCCACAGCCAGAAACTCCTTGTTCTGTGTTCTCCAGATCATTATCATTGTCTGTATAGACAAGGGAGCTTCCCCTATTACTTAATGGGTTTTTTTTCATTATAGTTTTGGCATGAGGTGATCCACCGGGTTTCTAATCCTGTCCCCAGATGTTTTGCAGTCCTTTTCAACCTCTCATTTGTGAATTTTTGAAGAATTCTTTCCAGAAAATCATGGAAGTTACTAGGCAGGATAGCACTGGAATTACAAGTGACTTCTGATCAGATGTGGTATGGCAATTCATTTCCTTAGCTTCATTTACATATTTGCCTACATCCCTTTTAATCAGCATCATGTTTTTTTGGAAAGATTTCAGAAAAAATACCCCAAAAAGGCTTGGGCCAAATCAATGTGATGAAAATCAGGCCAAATGCAAGGGTTGGGGCAGTCCCCAGGATCAATCCAGGCTGGGGATGAAGGGGTGGAGCAGCCCTGGGAGAAGGACTTGGGGATGCTGGGGGGTGAGAGCTGGACATGACCCATCCCTGAACTCCCCATGCCCTGGGCATCCCCCAGCTGGAGCATCCAGGGAAGGGAATGGAGCTGGGAAAGGGGCTAGAGCACCAGGAGGGGCTGAGGGAGCTGGGGAAGGGGCTCAGCCTGGAGAAAAGGAGGCTCAGGGGGGACCTTGTGGCTCTGCACAACTCCCTGACAGGACGGGACAGCCAGGGGAGTTGGGCTCTGCTCCCAGGGAACAGGGTCAGGATGAGAGGGAACGGCCTCAAGTTGCACTAGGGGAGGTTTAGATGGGATATTAGGGAAAGTTTGTTCGCTGAAAAAGTGATCAGGCACTGGCACAGACTGCCCAGGGCTGTGGTGGAGTCCCCATCCCTGCAAGTGTCCCAAAGGGAATGTGGATATGACATGTGGGGATGTGTGGCGAACACAGTGGTGCCAGGTTCATGGCACTCAAGGATCTCAGAGGCATTTTCCCACCCTCATGATTCTTTGATTCAATAAGAAGGATGTGGAGCTGTTGGACTGAGTCTAGAGGGGAGCCACAAAATTGATCACAGAATCACAGAACTGGAGCCCGTTTGCTCTGGAGCCAGGCTGGGAGAGCTGGGAGTGTTCACCTGGAAAAGAGAAAGATCCAGAGAGAGCTCAGAGCCTCTTCCAGGGCCTAAAGAGGTTCCAGGAGAGCTGGAGAGGGACCTGGGACAAGGGATGGAGGGACAGGACAAGGGGCAATCTCTTAAAGCTGAAGGAGGGAAGATTTAGATGGGATATTGGGAATTCTTGGCTGTGAGGGTGGTGAGACCCTGGCACAAGGTGCCCAGAGAAGCTGTGGCTGCCCCTGGATTCCTGGAAGTGTCCAAGGCCAGGCTGGATGGGGCTTGGAGCAACCTGGGACAGTGGAAGGTGTCCCTGCCCATGGCAGGGGGTGGGACTGGATGGTCTTTAAGATCCCTTCCAATCCAAACTGTTCTGGGGTTCTGTTCCATGACTCTTTAATCCTCAGTGCCAGAGCACTGGTCAGGGTTGGATGCTCCATAAAACCACTGGGGAATGGATCTGATACCCCATTGTGCCTGTGCCTTGCAGACAGCACCCAGAGCTTATCAGGAGCCATCCCAGGCTGAATTCCAGCTGCTCTGGCAGCAGCTGTGCTGTGGGCAGCCCCGGCTGGCACTGCTGTAGCACGGCCGTGCCCAACAGCCGGATCTGGAGAGCGGGAATGGCCCCACGTGCCCGTGGAGCACGGGCCTGGCTGCCAGGTGCCTTTGTGAGAGGGCCCAGCGGGGCAGGGTGACACTGCACAGCCTGGAGAGCAAACAACAGCCCTCTGGAGATGGCTTTGCCCAAGGTTCTCTTCTGGCCGTGCTGCTCGTGGCCAGAGTCCCTCTATAAAACCTCTGCCCTCAGACCCCGCAGACACCTCGGATCTTGTGTGCCAAGATCCCCCCCTGGCCTCCAGCCATGAGGGTGCTCTGCGTGGTCTTTGCTGTGCTCCTGCTTTTCTCCCTGGCCACCCCAGGTAAGATAGGAACGTGTGGAGGTGGAGAAGTCGGGGTGACCTGTGTCCTCCGCAGCCTCTGTGCCTCAGGGTGAGGGAGGGGGTTCATCTCTGGGGCGGGGGGATCAGGTCCCTGGTGATTTACTCAGCCTGGCAGGCACAGTGGGGCTGGGATGGGCTGAATGCCACACTGCAAATCCCATCTCCCACCCTCAGGCAGAGGGATCCAACATGAGTAGAGGGATGGTTTGTAAGTGCCCAGCTGTCCTCCAGCTCAGTGGGGACATGAAATGCATCCTCTCCCTGGTGGGTCTAACCCCAGAGCATCAGTACCACGCTGGAACCAGCATGGAGACAACTCCCAGGGCTCTGTCCTCCTACATATCCATGATTTTCTCCATAACCCCGCTCTGTCTCCTCCCACGGCAGGGCACGGGCAGCCCAAGGGCTTTTGTGACGGGTACTGCGCCCACGCGTGCGGCGAAACCGAGGAGTGGTCCTTCAGCCCCTACTGCGAGGAGCTGCACTGCTGCATCCCCTCTCCCAAAAAGGGGAAATGACCCTGGAGGAGCCCAGCCCCGCAGCCGTGGGGCTCCCGGCGCTGTGTCCAGGGCGTGGCCGAGGCGGTGCTCAGTGCTTTGAAGTAAAGATGGGCAGATAAGATCATTTCTGTGTGCTGTGAGGTCCATTCGCCTCCCGGGAGGGGACAGCCGGGAGAGGCTGGCAGCCAGAGCTCCCTGGAGAATGGTCACGACACCCCCCTGGCAGCCCCAGCTGCTTCTGGCAGCCCCAAACCCCTGACACCAAAATGCCACCCAGGAAAAGCAAAGGTGTTGGGGTTTTGAAAGCAGTGGTGGCAAAGGCTGGGTGGGGGCTCGTGGCTTAATCCAGTGCCTCCCTCCTCCACAAGCTGAACCCCAGGTTATTTGTAGGGGGCACAACAGCCCCATCAGTCCCATCCAGCCTCTGCACCGGGGTTCTCAGTCCCACGGAGAGGTGGGAACGGGAGACAAACAGCACACCACCTTCCCCTTGCACCCCAAAATCCCATTCCTGGGGTGCCCACAGAGCAACCAGTGCAGCCACTGAGGCTTTGGGGTCCCGTGGTTGTCCTGCACACCCTCACCAAGAGCCTTCTCAGCAGAGTCTGTGACCGTGGGGATCACCAAGAACAGGAGAACAGATGAGGATTTCCTCAGTGACCCCTTCCCTGCCCCATCCCCTGTGGGATAACCCAATCACTCCAGTTATTCTGCAAGGGCACATGGACTGATCCAGTGTAGGGTGGCTCAGAACACCCCACAAACACTCCAGCAATACTGGAGGCTGGGATGTTTGTGTCCTAAAGGGCCACAGGGCAAAAATCAGCTCTGTGTCTCTGAAACCCTGCAGGAAATAAAGGAACTTTCCAGCCCTGGGGCCTTACAAACACAGAAGAAGGCTTTGCATGGGTGTTTGTAGGACTGGAAGGTGATGCAAGAGAAGAGAGGGGGTGCAGACCTCTCCCTCTTGTGAGATGACTCCCAATTTCTGCAGGAGAAAGGGCTGTGTCTCCTCTCCTCAGCAACATCCTTTGTGATCAGCAGAGATCTTGGCACATGAAGCTGGAGGTAAAAGTGATTTCTTCCTCATAATAATTTATATATTTGTCCAAAACTGCCATTTCCCAGAACACATGAGGCCTGCTGGTGCATCTGAACATGCAACATGAGGTGCTCCAAGGGTTTTGTGACCATTTCTGCACCTGGAAATTTTGGGGCAGACCAGTAGGAAAAAAAAGAACAGGAAAAAAAAAATGACCAAGCTTATGCTCCTTTATTTATCTTTAGGATAAAATTTTCATCCTTAGGATAAACTGATAACCTGAAACTCTTTATCAGCTGAAAGACTGACCAGGGATATAGGAAACCTGATAAAGCTGTGGGATTTCTTCGGGTGTAGACAAGAGGACTGTGTCTCTTCACAGAGTGGGTGAGATGCTGAGTGTGAGGGGGTTAAGATCCAGTTTACAGAGGCTGAGGGCTGGCAGCAGGTAGAAATCCCATTTGATACAGGATGGCCCACCACGAGCCACAGATTTTGTCAAGATTCACCTGAGCCCAGACAAGAGGACACGAAAGATGGAAAATTCACCTAAACCAGCCCTGAGCTGGTGACACTTCACAGACACACAAGGCTGAAAGTTTGATTAAAGGTTAACAATTCCAGAAGGAAATATTAAAAAAAAAAAAAGTTAAAACTCCTTTGCTGTTTCTTTCTTTCTTTTTTTTTTTTCTTTTTTTTTTTTTTTTTTTTAATTGTGAGAGGAGAGTGAAAAGAAAGGCCACATGAAGGGGAGTGAACTCCATAATGGGGTTTGGAGCAGCCTGGGATAGTGGAAGTTGTCCCTTCCCATGGCATGGGTGGGATGAGACAACCTAAAAATATCACTTACAACCCAAATTATTCTATGCTTCAATGATATCATAAATTCCCACTCTGCCAAGAAGCAGATTCCTGGAAAGAACCTTTTATAGGAAAAATTAGTTGAATATCTATTTGTTATACCAATGAATTTCTGGATTACAAGGGTTTCTTATATTTATAGGGAGAAAACATACAGTTACTGGGCTTGTCCCCTGGGAGAGCCCCTGCAGCTCAGATCCCACAGAACTTCCACTCCACAGCTTTCCAGGGCAGCAGGGGATGGAAAGGCCACTGCTTCTGCACTCAATTTCAATAAGGAAGTGGTATAAAAATGGGGGAATTGTCAAAAAGGAGACAAAGGTTGCAGCTAAAAGAGTTAAATGCTTGCAAATAGATTCTTTGCAAGCACCTGGGGAGGTGTTTAAGGCCACTAAGAGGGAGACTCAGGGAAAAGTGATGACAGGTATTAAAAAAAAAAAAAAAGGCCTGAGAAAGAACAAAAAGGAAAAGGTCACAGCAGAACAGTGGGATAAGTGAGATTGTTAGAAATAAAAAGATGAAATTGTGGCCAAACATGGAAAATAGAAAAGATAATAAACTGGGCCTGACAAAGTATAAAACAGAATAAGGCAGCTCAGCAGAGAATTGCAGGAAGAGTTTGAAAAGCATGAGGAAACCTCTTCAAATCAGTCTTTTTTTTCTTTTTCCAAGCACATTGGGAATGTGAGGCCTGACAAAGAGCCTGGTCAGGGAAATAAAGTTAATTAAAGCTCAGGCCACTCCACAGGAGCTGAATGAAATATTTGCATTGGCTCTTACCTGGCCAGAAAGAGAGGCCTTGATGCTGAACCCTCCTTTGTGGGGACTCATCAAAGGGCTTGTCTTAAATATAAAAGCAGTGGAAGAGAAGAAAAAGCAGCAACAAATCAGCAGCACCCTGATCTTTCCCCTCAAAAAAAAAAAAAAAAAAAAGTCTGAAGGGAATTCAGGGAATTCAAGGATGAAACAGCCACTTCTGACTGCAGTGTGTGATCTATGCAGCCTGGAGAAGAGTGGGATCCAGGGAGAGCTCAGAGCCCCTTCCAGGGCTTAAAGGGGCTCCAGGAGAGCTGGAGAGGGACTTGGGACAAGGGATGGAGGGACAGGACACAGGGAATGGCTTCCCACTGCCAGAGGGCAGGGATAGATGGGATATTGGGAAGGAATTGTTGGCTGTGAGGGTGGTGAGGCCCCGGCACAGGTTGGCCAGAGAAGCTGCGGCTACCCCTGGATCCCTGGAAGTGTCCAAGGCCAGGTTGGACAGGGCTTGGAGCAACATGGGACAGTGGAAAGTGTCCTGCCCATGGCAGGGGGTGGAACTGAATGATCTTTAAGGTCCCTTTCCAACCAAACCATTCCATGATTCCGTGATCTGTTGCTCAAGAAGGCTTTGCTGTGTGAAGATAGAAGATAGTAGTTTGATAAGGAAAAACATCTTAAAGTGTCCTATGGGATTGCAAACCAGGTTTTTACCAGTTTTAAATACAATAACAAGGGAAGGGAAACAGGAAATCAGGAAAATCCTGTCCTAAAACCAAAGGACAGGGCCCAGCACTTTGAGGCTGAGGTGAAGGAGAGGGGATTAAGAGGAGCGTTGTGGGCGGAATCACTGGTGGAGCTACAGCAGGAAATTTGATCATTAAAAAAATCTGGAAAAGGGATGGGAGGGAATGGAAAGATGCGTTGTTGAGAGTAATAAAGGTGATGGCTGAAGAAGGACCTGGCTTGGGTTTGGGGGTGTGATTCCTACCCTGGCTGGTGAAATCCAGGTGGATGTTGTAAGGAAAAATCCGAGTAATTTTCTATGTGGAGTGAATGGCTCCAAGTGGGTTATTTGATTGTAGAGACTGGGAATGCAGGAGCGAGAGAGAACACGGAGCATCAACAGCATCACACTGAGTTGTTTGCTAAACCTTGGGAGTTCCAGACAGACATTTTGGGGCTCTTTACTTGCTCTCCTTTTTATTTATTTTTTTTTTCTTTTAAATTTTCCCATGTGTTTGCTGTTCCCATGACAGTGAATATCCCTGTGAAAGGAGAAGGAAGAGCTGGAGGCACCTTGTGACCACTCAGGGAGTGGAACCTGGGATCTGCTGAGCCTTCAGCCTCCATCTCACCGAGGAAGGATCAGATGGAAACAGCCCTGCTGAGCCTATTTTTTTTTTTTTCCTGTTCACACAAACTGCACTCATCAGGAAGGTCCCAATGTTTAAAAAGAGGCAGTGCAGGCTCTGCCCTGCTCCCTGCTCCCTGTCTGTGGCTGTGTGTGGGTGGCAGTGACAGGGAAGCAGAAGGGCACATTAACAGGAATCACTGGGCCAGACGTTTCCATTCCTCTCTCTCCCGGGCCAGATGCACTGAATGTCACCACAAGCAAAGACACATCCTTAAAATGTATAGCACCAGGCAATATGGGAATTCCAGATTTGTGAGGAAAGAGGGTTTTTTGGTGTTTTTCTTTTTTTTTTTTTGTTTGGTTGGTTTTTTTTTTGTTTGTTTGTTTGTTTGGTTTTTTGCTGCTCTGTGTGGCTTTTTCTTTAAAAATGTTTCTTTTGAAGTTTTATTTCACTGAAAATAAGATATAGAGGAAAACAGAAGGGGAAAAAACAATCTTACAACCAGAATCCAATCAATTGTCATGAAATCCTGGAATGGTTTGGGTTGGAAGGATCTTAAAGCTCATCCCATTCCCACCCTTGCCATGGGCAGGGACATCTTCTACTATGCCTGGTTGCTCCAAGCCCTGTCCAGCCTGGCCTTGGAGACTTCCAGGGATCCAGGCACAGCCACAGCTTCTCTGGGCACCCTGTGCCATTGCCTGCAACTTCTAGAAGCAGGACTCAGCAAAGCGCCCTTTCTTTTGGAGCTGCAATTTGTGGGGCTGCTTTAATTGAGATTCATCACATCTCAGGTACCTGGTGCGATTTTTGGGGGTGTCCTGTGCAGGGCCAGAAGTTGGACTGAGTAATACTGTGGGCCCCACCCAGCCCAGGATAGCCTGTGATGTTATGAACATTTCTCAAGTTACTCTGTTTATGTCAGATAGGAAAGACAAAGAAGTTTTGGGTTTGTATTTTTTTTCCCCAAATACACGTCCTTTCCAGATGTAGAACACTGTGAAAGTTTGACATGAGAGGAATGAGTAAATGACTGCTTTAAAGTGATGAAGTGTTAGCTGAAATCCCACAGCAATTCAGGGTCACTTCATTATTCTATTCCTGCACTTGTTCCATTGCTCTGCACAACTCCCTGACAGGACGGGACAGCCAGGGGGGTCGGGCTCTGCTCCCAGGGAACAGGGACAGGATGAGAGGGAACAGCCTCAAGCTGTGCTAGGGGAGCTTTAGATTGGATATTGGGACAAATTCTTCACCAAAGGGCCGTCCAGCCCTGGCACAGCTGCCCAGGGCTGTGGTGGAGACCCCATCCCTGCAGGGATTTAAAAGCTGTGTGCATGTGGCACTTGGGGCCACTGTGGTGGAGACCCCATCCCTGCAGGGATTTAAAAGCTGTGTGCATGTGGCACTTGGGGGCACGGGTCACTGGTGGCCTTGGCCGAGCTGGGCGATCCTTGGACTGGATGATCTCAGAGGGCTTTCCCAACCCAAACAATTCTGTGATTCTATTGATGTCAATAAACATGACAGTATCTCTGCTTTCTCATTGGAAATTATGGGGTTTCTTTTCCAGATTTATTTGGACCCTTGTGAACCCCAGGTTTTAAGGTTTTTTTCTTTTAATTTTATGTTTTACCACTTTTTTCTTTTTTCTTTTTTTTCTTTACTTGCTGAATTCTGTGATCAAAGAAAATGTATTAGAAGGAAAATACAAGTGATGACTGAGGGAGATCCCTCTGCTAAAATTTCTGCAGTGACTTCAGGGCACCAAGGCACAAAAACCATTCAGATACGTGGGCTCAAACACACCAAATCCAGTCCTGGATCAGTGACACAGACAACATCCTGAAAGGGATTGTTAACAGTGCCCTGATTCTACAATTCTGAAATTCCTCCAGAGTTGGTGAGAAGGGATTTTGGCAACACCAAAACCACTGGGAGGTCAGAGCTGCTGCTGCTGCCAGAGATGTGCCACATTCCCCAAACTGTGTCTTTTTTAGGAACAACCAAGTGGGAAACCCAAACTGTTGGTTTTCAGCCCCTTTCCTCACCTGCTGTAGAGATCTTGGTTCTGTGTTTCTTCCACCTTTCCCAGTATCCATTTCCTATCCAAGACCAGCAGAGGTGCCTGGAAATTGGCTTTATTCCATGTATTTGGTGGAGGACAAGGAGATGGGATCTGCCCTGTGGCCAGTGAGGGTTAATCCCATTTTCAGGAGCTTCCTGAGCACCTTCTGGTCATCCCTGGGTGGTCTCTCCATGCTCCCTTTATGGTGCCTCTATTTACATTTTTCCCTCTCACCAATCCCTGCTTTATTTCATCATGTTTCCTCACAATTCTTGGGTTTCTCCAACCTCTGTCTCTTTTTTCCCCTTCTAAATGAGGAAGATGCTGAAGAGAGTTTGAGACCTTGTCCCCATCCTTCCCTCTCATTCCCTAGCCCTGGTCACAACACTTCTGCCAGGATCTCCAATGAACACTGATTTTTTTGAGCCCCAGGACTGAACCAGGGCTCCTCCCGCACATGGGATTTGTTGTGAGGCTCAGTGGGGAAAGGGACAGCCAGAGGGGTGTTGTTCCAACCACATCTTTGTCACCCAGCACTGCCTGAATTCCCTGTGGAAGACAGAGGGGGAAACTCCACCTCTTTAACACTTTCTCTATGAAATTTGTGGAAAAGAACAATGAGGCGTGATGCCAACAGGTCTTTGTGTCTGGGGTGGGGAACCTGTCCTAATGCTTTAAATGGGATCATGAGCACACAACAAGTGATATCTAGTTTTTTTTCTTTGTTTTATTTGTTAAGAGGAGGGGATGGCAATGGGTTCAGACAGCTGGGAATCTGCTCCCACAGCCACCGTGGTGCCTCCTCTTCCCCAGGTGCTCCCTCTTCAGCTCTTATTTCCCCTTCCAGGCAGTTGGGATGCAGCACGAGTACTTGCAGTCGGCAGAGGTGTATTTCAAATCCATCACGCGACATTTCGGGGAGCAGTACCCCATAGGAGCACAGGTCTTCCTGACCTTCCCATAGCCTGGAAGAGGAGAGGGAGAGTGCTTGTTTCTCATTTCTGTTCCCCATTTCCCCATCTTTGTTCCCGTTTCCCCATTTCCCCACCTCTGTTCCCCATTTCCCCATCTCTGCTCCCCATTTCCATGCCCTCCCACCCCCTCCCAGTCACAGTGGACAGCAGGATCAGACCTTGTCCATAGGGATGTCCTGCTCCATTCCCTCACATGTCCAGCACTCCTTCCCAAGCCCAACCCCAAAGCTGGAAGGGACCTTGAAGGGCCCAGAGCAGCTCCCTGTGCACCTCCATCCCCTTCTGGTGGCCACTGGATGACCCTGGTGCACTTAGGCAAAGATGAGAGAGCATCTCAAAACACCCCAAAACCAAAACTCATAAAGATGTTCCTCAGAACAAGGCTTCACCAAGTGCCAGGCACCAGGGTGAGAAGCTGCTGGCCTGAAATAGCTGGGAAATTAGTTCCAAAGTGAAGGAATATTGGAATGGGAACCTTTCTGAGCCCCAAATCTCCCTTTCAGTCAGTGAAGAGAGAGGTGAGAACCAGACCAGAAGGGATGTCTGAGGAAAGTTCCAGAAGGCTGAAGTATCTGAAAAAGACATCCAGCACTCACTTGGTGCTTCATGATTAACACAATTACACCAGGGCCCAGCTCACCTTAACTTAGGTGTCAAAAACATCCAAAACATCCTAAATGCACCTCTTGGAGTACTTTAAAGTGATTTTTTTTTTTTTTTGGCAAAGACTCATTTGCATACAAATAGATCCCCACATAAGACAAGCTGGGGTAACCAAATCATGTCACAGAATCACAGAATCCTAAAATCACAGAATCACAAAATCATAGTCATGAAATCATAGAATCATGAAATCATAGTCATGAAATCAGAGAATCATGAAATCACAGAATCATGAAATCACAGAGCCATCGAGTGGCTTGGGTTGGTTGGAGACACAGATGAACACCCAAAGGATTTGGGACATTTATGTGGGTGGGCACCAAAGCCACAGCTCTGAAGCCAGCAGGGCCCATGTTTCCTCCAGCTGTCTGCAGCTCAGACTGACCCTCCTCATCCAGCTTTTCCCCCTTATCCAGCTCCCATTCCCACGCAATTCCCCCTCTTACCTGGGGCAGCCAGGGAAACCAGGAGGAAGGCAACAAGGACAAGGTAGAGGAACCTCATGGCTGAAGAGGAGCTGGGATTTCGGCGAGGCTGGAGCAGAAGGGTCCGAGGGAGCCGGTGCTGGGCGCTCTGAGTGCCACAGCTGGGGATCCTCGGATTTATAGGGCAGAGAGGAGGGTCTGGGGGAGGTCCTGCTGCTCATGGCTCACTGCACAGCACGGCCACCGGCCCCTCCACCCTGCTGGCAAAAGTCTGCTCTCCCCAGACCTGCTATCAGCCCCCGCTTCAAAGGGAAACCGCAGAGTGTGACAGGAGCGGCCGGGGAGCAGATGGAACAGATGTCCTGGGGCAGAGGGACCTCGCAGGGAACAAGATCAGTATCACAGGCCTTTCCCAACCTTTGGCAGGGATGCTGCAGGGCTGGGATGTGGCCAGGATGCACGGACAGCTCTGCCTCTGTTGTCTAGAGCTGTCCCCACACGGGCTGGACATGCTGAGACGACCCGGTGTCCGTGTGTCACCCTCTTGGGAGCCACGACTGCAAACCCCTCTGGTAAATTCAGCAAACACCACATTCCCTGCAGCCTGATCTGTTGTCCCCTCTGCCTCTGAAGGGCAGGAGCCCTGGAGCTGAGAGCTTTCTCCCGGGAAGATCTGACCACTTGCAGACACTTTGATCAGCCCCTCTCCTTCCAAACCTCCGGACAGCTCCGGGGGCTCGAGTGTGTTCAGTTTCTGGGTTGGACATGGCCTGATCCCGGCTGTCAGGGGTGCTCTGATGCCAACAGAAAGTTATCCAGAGCAGGGAAATGAGAACTGACTGCAAGGAGTCTGGAGGCAGAAGGATCTCAGCACTGAGTGGCAGCTTCAGCAGATGGCAAATGAGACTGGCTTAGTGATGGCAAACTGATTTTCATTTTCCAGGAATGAGACAGTCCCAAAGAGCACTCAGGAAAAAAACCCCAGTGCCCAGAAGCAGGAAAACTGAGTGCTTGGGTTTTCTGGAATGTGTGCTGATAGAAATTGGGGTGGTTTGTGAGTGCTGTTGTTAGTTTTGAGGGTGCTTCATGCTGCAAACTGTGCTGGTGTCCCTCTCTCTGCACATGCAGAGCAAGAAAAGAGGTACAAAGGATGGTAGGGAGGATGGTGACAGCTGGGGATTTATTCCCAAGACAGTAATTAGACTGGGAACTTCCACTGTAGAGGGAGAGGAGTATGTGGGAATGTGTGACAGCACTGTCAAAGAAGTGTCCTGAAAAAGAGAGAACTCTGATTTTCCTTTTCCATAGCCAGGGAATCAGATGACACACGGGAGTTTGATGCACTTGAACAAAGGAACTGCCCACAGTGGTGCAACTCACTGTGCCACTGACAGCATGAGAGGAAACAGCCTCAAACTGCACCAGGGGACGTTTAGGTTGGATATTAAGAAAGATTTGTTCACCAAAATGGTGCCCAGGGAAGTGCTGGAGTCCTCATCCCTGGAGGGATTGAAAAGTCGTGTGCATGTGGCACTTGGGGACATGGGTCAGTGGTGGCCTTGGCAGCGCTGGGGGAATGGTTGGACTTGGTGACCTCAGAGGGCTTTTCCAGCCTTAATGATTCCATGGCTGCCATAGATATTGTGGAACAGGGAGTTGTAAATGTCTTCAGAAGGTAACTAGGGCAGCCAATCTGACTTTGAAGATTGCTCTGCTCTGAGCAGCTGGGCAGGCTGGACCAGGTGATCTCCAGAGCTCCCTCCCACCCTTTGTTATTCTGTGCTTCCATGAAACCCAAAAAATCCCCTGAGGGGCATTCAGCACAATAACATTCATCCACATCCAGCTCAACAGCCCCACATAGCGGGCTGCTGGAATGGGGTGGGTTTCCAGTCTAATGCTGCTCTGTGTGGCTGTGCTCTCCCACCCTTCTAAGCATCAGCTGTTTGTCACTGTCACACTGAGGACACCTGGCTGGATGGGGACCTGCTACACAGACAGCAACAGAGCTGGGAAGGGGCTGGAGCACCAGGAGGGGCCGAGGGAGCTGGGGAAGGGGCTCAGCCTGGAGAAAAGGAGGCTCAGGGGGGCCCTTCTGGCTCTGCACAACTCCTGACAGGAGGGGACAGCCAGGGGGGATCAGGCTCTGCTCCCAGGGAACATGGACAAGACAGGAGGACAGCTTGTGCCAGAGAGGTTTAAACTTGATATTGGGAGCAATTTCCTCACCAGCCCTGGCACAGCTGCCCTGGGCAGTGGTGGAGTCCCCATCCTTGGAGGGATTTAAAAGCCGTGTGGATGTGGCACTTGGGGACATGGGTCAGTGGTGGCCTTGGCAGTGCTGGGGGATGTTTGGACTTGATCTTAGTTAGAGATCTTTTGACTCTGTGACTCCATGGCATGGTTTACACTTCTGTTGCTGTTTCTTAACAACCAGCTGTCCTGGCACAAGGAGCTGCCTCTCCCTGTTGGTAAATTTTTAGCACAACCCTGGCCATGCTTTTTTCTGAGGCCGTTTTACATGTTTGCAAACACAATTCCCACTGACCTCCTGTGTCTCCAGAAGACAGGCCTGACTTCCAGTGGGACTGGGACCTGGTCATCCTACTTGGAGTGGAAGAGATTTACTCTTGTGGATGTCAGCAGGGTGTGACCACTGACATCAGGGCCAGGGAGCGGGACGTGGAACTGTTCAGCTGCCAACAAAGCTGCACCCTGAAAATAGTGTGTTATCAAAAATGCATGGAACCACGGTGTCCAAGGAATGCCACAAAGGTGCTCCAAGGGCTGGAGCCCCTCTGCTCTGGAGCCAGGCTGGGAGAGCTGGGGGTGTTCACCTGGAGAAGAAAAGGATCCAGGGAGACCTGAGAGCCCCTTCCAGAGCCTAAAGGGGCTCCAGGAGAGCTGGAGAGGGACTTGGGACAAGGGATGGAGGGGCAGGACAAGGGGAAACGTCTCAAAGCTGAAGGAGGAAAGATTTAGATGGGATATTGGGAAGGAATTCTTGGCTGTGAGGGTGGTGAGGCCCTGGCACAGGTTGCCCAGAGAAGCTGTGGCTGTGCTTGGATTCCTGGAAGTGTCCAAGGCCATGTTGGATGGGTCTTGGATCACCCTGGGATAGTGGAAGGTGTCCCATGGCAGGGGGTAGGAACAGGATGAGGTCTAAGTTCCTTCCAAACCAAGCCATTCTCTGATTCGGTGCTCACAATGTCAATTCTTCCAGATTTTTGTTATAGATCATTTTTTTGGTCCTGTAACCCTCTCTGCCCTGAGCTCTCTCCAACTATTCCACTTCCCCTTGAAGCCTGGTCCTCTTGGCAGCAAACAGCACCACCTGGAATTCTAATTCAGAATAATAAATGAATTAACTGACGTGCCTGACACGTGATAAACCTGGTGGTTATTTTTATAGGAAGAACAATTCCTGCCTTTCCAGAAGAGAACAGGATGACGTTGTCCCAGTGTGTGCACCTTGGTGCCCACTGCAGCCCCACATCTTTCCTTCAGAATCCCTGAATTTCCAGGTGTTGCTTATTCCAGCTTCTCCACCAACTGTTCTGTCTTTTCCAAAAAAACAAAAGCCAATCCCCAGTGCCCTCCAGAACAGAGCAGCCCCTTTCAGCCTATTTGCAAATTCAGGAAGGAGGAGCTTTATTCCATTATGGAATTTTTTAATGGAGACCTTGGATAAGGACTTAGAACAGCCTTCTGAGATGTCCTACCATCACCATGACAACTGGAAATTTATTAACTTCTGCTCATAAACCATTTTTTCCTTCATTTTCTTTAGGCTGTGATCAATACCGGAAAAAAAAAAAAAAAAACAAAAAAAAACAAACTCAAAATTAAGACAAAACACCCAGAAAAATGAATGTGATCAAAATGTTGTAGAGAATCACGTTTGGGAGAGGCCTTTGAGGATCCTCAGTGCCAGAGCACTGGTCAGGGTTGGATGCTCCATAAAACCGCTGGGGAATGGATCTGATACCCCATTGTGCCTGTGCCTTGCAGACAGCACCCAGAGCTTATCAGGAGCCATCCCAGGCTGAATTCCAGCTGCCCTGGCAGCAGCTGTGCTGTGGGCAGCCCCGGCTGGCACTGCTGGAGCACGGCCGTGCCCAACAGCCGGATCTGGAGAGCGGGAATGGCCCCACGTGCCCGTGGAGCACGGGCCTGGCTGCCAGGTGCCTTTGTGAGAGGGCCCAGCGGGGCAGGGTGACACTGCACAGCCTGAAGAGCAAACAACAGCCCTCTTGAGATGGCTTGAGTCGTCTCCAGGCACAAATGTTTCTGGTTTTTGTTGTTTCATGGGCATTGTTCCATGCTCCCGGCACAGCAAGAGCTCCCCTGGCCTTGCAGCCATTAGATTGGATATTGGGGGAAATTCCTTCACTGAAAGGGTCAATGGCACTGGAATGGGCTGCCCAAGGAAGTGGGAAAATCACCATCCCTGGAAGGGTTCAAAAAAAAGCATATAAAGGTGGTGTTTATGGATGTGGGTCCGTGGTGGCCTCAGCAGTGCTGGGGAATGGGTGGACTCGATGGCCTTAGAGGGATTTTCCATCTTCAGTGATTCCATTTTCTACACTGCTCTGCTTTTCCCTCATTTTCCTCCATGCCCACCCTGGCAACACAGCAGCTGCGGAGCTGGAGAGGATGGAGAGACGTGCAAGGACAAAATTAGGAATTGTCACCTCCAGAGTCACCTTATTGTGACACTCCGCAATGAGACATCCTTGAACACAAACTCCAGTGGCCAGAAACTCCCCGGGAAGCTGGAGAAAGTCTCTTCCCACCCTCTCCCCTGTCACTCCTTTATCCCCTTTCAAGATTTCTCTATTCCTTCTCTTTATTTTATGCCTCTATCCAGCAATTGTCCATATCCAATTTTTGTAACTACACATTAATACCCTCGCAGCTTCCTTCTTCATTCTTTGCTTTTTCCTTTTTCTTTCCACTTTATATTTTTCTGTTCTCCATGACCACTACAGGGAACTAACCCTGCTCATTTCTGCTGTTGACCATTCATAACCTTTTAGAAGGAATAATTCCATTTACTGGAATTCTGAAGGAAAATTAATCATTACACTGATCATTACACTGCTACTGAGCAGTGAGGCTTTTTCTTTCTTCTTGACAAGAAACTGGGTGGGTTTTTTTTTTTTAAGGTGCAGAGTTTATTTTGTAGATATTGAATGTGTTTGTTCCTAGAAATGTTCAGCAGGGAATCCTTCATTCTAGCTCTTCACGTCCGAATTCAAACAAACACCAACCAATCGTTGCTGGTGTTGTTTCTTCTTTTCTGGATTCATCTTTTCTGGATGCAAAACCAACAGCTAAAATCTCCTCCTCTGAGTTAAGGCACAAGGAGCAGGAAGGATGAGTCTGGATCAGATGAGAAACACCCAAAAAAAGAACCCAGTACTGGGAGATGCTGAAGCCTTTTGCTCCACGGGAGGAAGAGCAGAGCTGGAGAAAATACAGCAGAGGAGGGGAAGGATCTTCTGTGTTCCTTCACAAAAAAAAAAAAAAATTACTGTATTTTTGAATGGGATATGATCCAGCCTTGATGGAATTTGGGGCTTTTTAATCCCAGAAATTCCAGAAGCATTTTCCCCCAGGCAGATCTGTGGCTTTGCACAGATGTTTTCATCAGGCTCATTTCTTTCCCTGGCACACACAGTGACCTCTGTGGTCCTTGTGGCATTGGCATGAGCTGAACCCTGCACCAGAAGATGAAATATTTTCAAATATGTCAGCAATAAATGTCTAGACCTTTCTCCTGATGTAAATCTGGGATTATTTTCCCTCATTTGTCACCTTGCAACTGTGGTGCCCCAGGGACCTCCCTTTCCCACTGCTCTTGGTTCGTTCAATGCAGAAAAGGGAAACACAAAGGGGTGAATTGCTCAGACAGGGAAACAGCAAAGGAACTGTGATCTCTTTACTCTCCTCTGGCTCTTTCCAGATAAAGATTTGAAGCCAAGTCCTTGGCATGTCTCTCAGGTGAGCTCTGTGCAGTGCAGAAGGAAGGTGGCCCAAACACGGCCTGCTTTGGCCATCCCCATGGGATTAAACTGCTCCCAGCTTCCAAAACAGTGGCTTTCTACCCAAATACTGGGTGTGGTCTTTGGTCTGTGGCCAGTCCAGAATTTGCATTTGGTATCTGGTGAACCTGCTGGTTGTCCTGGGGCATAGTGGCTCGTGGGGTTGTGCCAACCCTTTGGGAACATGGCACGGATTAAACCAGAGGGTGGGCACTCCCTAGGGCAGCTCCAGATTACAGCAGCTCTCAGGATTACAGGGAGAAAGAGGAAGAAATGGAATCAGAACTCCTGGAGTTCAGAAGCTGTGGAGCTGCATTTGTGGTGAAAATTTTCCCCGGTGAGAAATATCCAGTCATGAGCTGAAAATCTCCAGGCAGTGAAGATATCACCACATCTATTATTATTGAATCCCACTTTTAATAATGAAGTTTCTTTATAGAATCATAGAATGGAATTATAGAATGGTTTGGGTTGGAAGGGACCTTATAGGACATCTAGTCCAACCCCCTGCCAGTGCAGGGATACCTTCCACTATCCCAGGTTGCTCAGAGCCCTGTCCAACCTGGCCTTGGACACTCCCAGGAATCCAGGGGCAGCCACCGCTTCTCTGGGCAACCTGTGTCAGGGTCTCACCATGCTCACAGGGAAGAACTTTTCCTAACTTCCAGTCCAAAGCTACTTTCTTTCAGTTTAAGCCATTCCCTTTTGTCCTGTCACTCTGGACTCCTGTAAATTGTACCTCTCCACAGTCCCTGTAGGCTCCTGTCAGACACTGGGAGGGCGCCCAGGTGCTGGGCTTGGTGGTGGACACGTGGGGCTGGGTCAATGGTTGGACTCAATTATCTTAAGGGGCTTTTTTTAACCTTAATGGTTCTGTGATTCCATTAAAAAAAAAAAAAAAAGGCACAGGACTGCAACAGCAGCTCTGCTTTATGTCTGATCTTACAGTTAAAGAGACTTTCCAGCCCTGCTGCTGAGCTCCAGCACAGCTGGACGTTTTTCCAGCACTCGCTGTCTCCATGTCCTGTTTGATTTCTGGAATGACAAGTCACAGCTCTAAATTTATCCTACTGCCTGCAACAGGGAGTGGAACAAAAGGCATTTCAGCTGGTGGGAGCATCTCTGACTCTGCTGGGCTGCCCTGGCTCTCATCTCTTTGTCACTGGTACTCTGGCCAATTGTTCTTTATTAACTGGGATCATTAATTGGATTCTGGAAAAAAAAGATTTTCAGTTCTCTGCATCCAACAGAGAGGACATTTACTCCCACACTGAGAACCCTTTTTTCTCTCAATAACAATGGTTCATACCTCAAGCTACTCAGGAGACTCAGCCTAACAAATCCTCACTCAGCCTGTTCATCTTTGATCTTAAATACTCAGCACAACCTCAGCAGTCACTGCTGAACTGACAACACCAGAGGGTGGCTCCAGCTCCATTTAAAACCATTTTCCCTGGTTGTCAGCCCAGGCTGACAGGGCTTGGAGCAACCTGGAATGTTGGGACACCTTCCCTCTGCCATGGGAAGGTGTCCCTGCCCATGGCAGAGGGGTGAAATAAAATAAGCTTAAGATTCCTTCCCACCCAAGCCATGCTGTGATTCTGTGAAGTTCAAGTTTCCCTGCCCACTGAAACAAAATTTTCTAAGCTCCATCAGGTCTGGGAGGGTTTGGTTTTGAAGATGTATTGATTTATGCTCTTGAAGAGGCAATTCAGGATTCAGCTTTCTCAGGAATGATCTGGCAATTTCCCGAACTGGGTCAGACCCCAAGAACCCAGTTTTGGAGTTGTGAGGAGTTTCCCCAACATCTGCAGCTCCCAGGACAGAGGGAACCTGAGCCAGGTCTCATGGAAAAGCAGCCCAAATGGTGTTTTCAAAGCACCACAGCTTCTAAATAGTAATAATAAAAAATCAGTTCATAAACAATTTATCACCTCACATTATTCCCATTTCCCTTTCAGAAACAGGTCGTAGAGCAAACCTGTTCTTGAATGACAGAATCTGAGAAACATGGAATGGTTTGGGTTGGACAGACCTTGAAGACCATCCAGTTCCAACCCCCATGCCATGGTTCCTTGTAGCTTCCAAAGAAATCACAGTTGTCTCTATTGCAACCTGTAGTCACTGTATAAATATCTGTTTCATTATCATTCAACTTAAACCCAAGTGCAGGTGAAGATAATTTCATTAATGCCCCTTATTTCACACTCCTGTCCAATGGAAAGCCTTTGTAACTGTGGGAATTGGAAAAATAGAAACTTCCACAGACACTGAAGAGTTTAATCTGCAGCCTAAGAAGAAGCTTAATTTGATGTAAAAATACAATACACAGATATTAAGCAGAAAAATCATAAACTTATATTTCTATAGTTGTAGGTAGGAATATGCCTTAAGTGAGTGAGAAACTGTACTGATAAGATGGTGAAGGGTTTATTATGTAAGGGTGTAGTTGTATGGAATAAGCTGAGAGTTTAGAAGTTAGAAGCACGTGTGTACGTGAGCTAGAAACTCATTAGATAAAAGTATCTGCAGTACAGTAGAAGTAAGTAAAAGTGATAAGTTAAAAAAGCAAAATAAATTCTGTGGCAACGGTCTATTAGTTTAGAAAGCTATATATTGCCTTGTAACAAAGAAACTTGTGACTACTCCTGAGCTATAGCTGCTTGCTTGCTCCTTTAAAATCTCACGGCCTCTGAAACTGATGCTTATCTGAACAAGAAATCATTCTTAGCTTGAAAATAGTCCCATCCCTTCATTTGTAGCAGCAACAATGATATCGATGAAGAAATCACAGTTGTCTCTATTGCAGCCTGTAGTCACTGTATAAATATCTGTTTCACTATCTTTCAACTTAAACCCGAGTGCAGGTGAAGATAATTTCATTAATGCCCCTTATTTCACACTCCCGTCCAATGGAAAGCCTTTGTAACCACAGAGGTTTCCCTCCTCTGTCACCAATTTCTCTTTCTTTCTATTTTTCACCTTCCAGGGGCTCTCTGAACCCCCAAAGTCAAATCATATCCAAAGTAAAACTCTCAAAGCCACTCACCTAAAAAATCAGATGATGGCACAACAACACATTAAATATGTATCAGAGCCTTGTGCAGTGGCCTGAGTGGTTTCCTCAGAATTCAGTGTTTTTCGAATCCATAAAAAAGTTGGAATTTTCCCCCTGAAAATTTGAAAAAGCCAAGCACAGGTGATATATTAGATATCCCACCCTTCATACTCGGGTCCTGATAAAGGGAAGGTTTTGGGGGCTGTTTGTACCTGAGCAATTGTTCTCACTCACTCAGAGTAATTCCAAACAACTCTGGCACCAGGCTGTGTACTCTGTGTACTCCAGGAACACAGAGACCTGGAGGTTTGTCACTGGGAAGTGCCTGGAGATTTCCATGGCAAGAGATGATTTTCATATAGTGAAGAGGAAAAAAAAAAAAAAAGAAGAAAAAAGAAAAAGACAAAAAGCTTAATGGAAAAATGTTAAATTTAGAATCCCAGAAAGGCTTGGGTGGAAAGGGACCTTAAAGCTCATCCCATTCACATCCCCTGCAATGGGCAGGGCCAACTTCCACTGTCCCAAGGTGCTCCTAGTCCTATCTAACCTGGCCTTGGACACTTCCAGGGATCCGGGGCAGCCACAGCTTCTCTGAGCAAAACATGCCAGGGCCTCACCAACTTCACAGGGAACAGTTAATTCCCAAAATCCCATCCATCCCTGCTCTCTGGCAGTGGGAAGCCGTTCCTTGTGTCCTGTTCCTCCATCCCTTGTCTCAAGTCCAGCTCTCCTGGAGCCCCTTTAGGCACTGGAAAGGGCTCTGAGGTCTCACCGGATCCTGCTCTTCTCCAGGTGTCCAGCTCTCACCTAGCGGCACCCAATCCCTTTTCCTTAGGAGCATTACATAGTGTCCCCTGATTTCTTACGATAAAATGGAAAAGCTTCACCAGGAAATCATTATTCCCTGGAGGGAAAAAAAAAAAAAAAAAAAAAAAGGAAATCAGCTAAAAATAATTAGTGATGGAATCTCAGCCCCAAGGAACACTCGTGCATGTGGTGTGGGGTCCATCTGTCTGTCTGCCTCATCCTGCCATCCTCCCTCTTCCTGCAGTCTCACTTCAGGGCTGCCCACTCACTCTCTGCTTGCCAAATTCCCGCTGTGGCCTTGCTGTGGAGCTGGGAATGCTGGCTGGGAAGCTCTCCCACACCTGCAGCTCCCTCCTCCCAGCTGCCAGGAGGATGGGCCCTGCTGGTGGGGTTGAGTGAGGAATTGTGGATGGCAGCTCCTGGGACACGCTGTGAGCTCAGACATCCCCGTGGATGTAACGTGGAAAAGAACAACATCTAACTCAGCTCCAGCTGACTTTCCTGCTATTTTAGCAAATTTCCTAAAAACAGGATGATTTCTCTGCTTCTTCATGGAAGGGTTTTTCTCTCTGCCTCTTTCTCAGCCAGAGGCTTGGCTGGATTCACACCAGTGAATGAAGCAATGCCAGGACCAGGATAAGACATAAAATTTACCCCAGCCCCTGGCAAACTTTTGGCTCCAAGGCAGGGCTAAGGAGTTAGCACAGACAATCCCCAGTGAGCTGCCCACTGTGGATCCCTTTTTTGGGCAGTCAGGAGATCTTAATGTCCTGTCTATGGCGTGGCCCTTCCAGCTGGCCTTGGATTTATCCCTGTGGATGTGGTCACTGTACTCACAGATGATCCTCAGCAGCCACAAACCTCCTCTGCCTTGTGCTTGCTGCTCGTCCTGGGAAAATATCAGAGGGTGAAGGAGCTGGGAGCTGGGATAATGGGATCACAATCTATTTCAGGAATAGAAACAAGCACAGAGCCCTAAAAAACACCAGTGCTCATCCAAGAGGCAAACAGTCATGGGGCTGCAGCATATGGAGGGTGATCCTCTGCCATCCTGCAGCCACTTACTCCTTGGATTCCACAGGCCAACCCCTGCTGATGTCAGTGCACACGTGGTGGAGGAGAACTCTCCCTCTGGAAAGCTCAAAATCATGGGAATCGCTTCAGATTTGAGACATGTGGCCTCGAAGGTGACTCCAGAGCAGGGAGAGGAACATCTGCTCCCCAGGGTCTGCCCTGTGCCCTGGGGTTTTCCAGGAACAGACCCAGACAGTTCATGATCCTGCTCTCCAGGCAGGAGAAGAGGACATGGGAAGAGCCCTGACTCCTGCTGAGGACAGACAAGCCTTTGGCAGAGCTCTCCAGCACACACTCTGGGGCAGAGGGAAGCAGATGGCCAGGCATTTAGGGCTCTGGCAGGAGGACTCTCTGGGCCTTTGGCAGAGGGCACTGATTTAGCTGCATTTCCTTCTGCTTGGACAATTTCTGTTTGTGCTTCTCCTGCTTGTGGGGTTTCTTAGGAGGCTTTGTCAGAGCAAGGAAAAGCAGCTGGTGCCTGGAGCCGCCTGCTTCCAGCAGCTGGAGAGGCCTCCTTGACCCATTAGCAGTCATTATGACCCAAATCCATCCTCAGAAATACCTGTACAACCCATACACCACTGAATATTTAGGATGGGAAAGGTCTCTGAGATCAATGAGTTCAATAGCTCCCCCAGGACAGCCAAGGCCACCACTGACCCATGTCCCCAAGTGCCACACCCACATGGCTTTTAAACCCCTCCAGGGATGGGGACTCCAGCACTGCCCTGTCCTAGGGCTGGACAACCCTTTCCATAAAGAAATTTTCCCTAACATCCAACTCAAACCTCCCCTGGAACAACTTCAGGCTGTTTCCCCTCATCATTTTTACTTGGAAGAAGAGACCAAGCCCCACCCAGCCACCTCCTCTGCCAGGGAGTTGTGCAGAGCCACAAGGTCCCCCGAGCCTCCTTTTCTCCAGGCTGAGCCCCTTTCCAAGCTCCTTCAGCCTCTCCTCCTCATCCCAGTCATGCTCCAGAGTTCTCTGCCTCACTCAGGGCGAGCCTGTACCCCAGCCATGAGATTACCCTAAAATTGTTGGCTTTCAGAGCCCAGTCTGCGGGTTGGGACCTCTCCCATCGAGGGGGAATGCAGGACAGGATGACATGTGCAGCACCCAGAGATAAGGCTGGCCAGGCAGCCGTGGTTCATTGCACAAGGGCAGTGTTGTTCCCTCCCTGGTGTCCCGTACATCCCCCATTGTTCCCGAGATCAGGACAATGCTTGCTGACCGATATCAGGGCTGAGCTGTGCCGGGCAGCGTCACAACTCCAAATGTTGCTGCTCCTGATTTGACAGAAGTAAAACCAAGGCAGGATGGGTCTCCCTGCCACATTCAGGGGTTCCTCTGGGAGAGGTGACGTTCAAACTCAAATTCTTGAGTACTCGATGAGTACATGTATATCGGAATAAATCACACGAAATTCCATTTTCTTCATGGTGGAAAAAGCCCCTTCTTTATTCACATGACTCCCTTTTATAGAGTTTTACAGACCTCGTGTGTGAGTCCAGTTGGTTAGTAGCTTTCTTGCCCAGTACTTTATGGGTCAGTAGCAAGTTGTCATTCTGTATTGACTGGTCACTCAAACCCCCGGTGTGTACGTGCAGGAAAAGCTGTTTGTGAGAGTTTTCATTTTTCTATCTAATGGTGTAAAACCAGTTTCTACAGGTGCTAGCTGTTTTTCACCCAGGAATAGATGGTTATGTTAACAAACTGCTTACACCAGCACGGCTTTCACATGGGAACTTGCAAAGTGCTAGCTTCCCTTAGAAGAAATAACAGAGCAGGCCTGATCTTATGAGGCCTTGCTTTATGATTTTTCTACCTTACTGCAACACATGTACATGTACAAGTGAGTACAAACCTCATTTTCCTTACAGCACAAGGCACAAACACAGAAAAAGGCAGGCAGTGAGCTCCATCTCAGTGCCAGCCACTCCTCTTCTTAGGCACATTCCTAGTGCACCTTTAACTCCTTTTTCTCCTCTTTCTCTCCTTTTTCTGTGTAATATCTGATATATCCCTGACTTGAGGGCTGTATGTGATGGGTTTTTCTCCGAGCTGGGCGATGATCCCCTCCCACACATCCCCTGGGGATTGCAGAGTTGTCAGGACCAACACTGGGGTAACCATCAGTCCCTCCCCTGCCCAAATTTGCCTTTTCCCTCCTTCACAGAGGCAGCAGTGCTGTTTCCCCACTGCCAATGGGGCCCAAATCCTTTGTTTTCCTTCGCAGCCACTCCAGCTGTGGCTTCCCCATCCCTGGAAGTGTCCAAGGCCAGGTTGGACGGGGCTTGGAGCAGCCTGGGACAGTGGAAGGTGTCCCTGCCCGTGGCAGGGGTGACACTGGATGAGTTTTAAGGCCTCTTCCACCTCAAACTGTCAAGCCAGAGACCCCTCTTCTCTCTGATGATGTGCATCACGGCAGACCCACACAAGAGGAGAATTAATTGTCCTTATTATGAATCTTTGCATCTATCTACAAGATTAAAATGACATTAATTAGACTTTTAGGTCATTTCCAGTCACTGGAATCACCAAAAACGCCAGCATTAACGAGGCACGCCGGCAGCAAACCGGACAAACCCAGGCTGAGCTCGGCACCAGGGGCCAGGATAAAACTTCAGGTCACCAAATCCAAACACCTCTGCAATCCTCCTCAGGGACAGCTGCCCAGAACAGGCTGTCACCCACTCCTGCCCGCTGGCATCCACCCAGGCTGATCCCATCGGGCAGGGGCTGGACAGCCCTGAACCCGAGGCAGCGCTGGGCAGGACGGCGCCAGGAGCCACCCGTCCCCTCCAGAGGGAGCCCAGCAGTGGCTGATGACTCGATTTCCTCACTTTGGCTTTGCTCTTCGCCAGAGATAAAGCAGGTGGAGGCTGAGGAGCTGGAGCCTGTCTGGGTGAATGAGATCTGTGGGATCTCCAGCTCTGGATCACATCCTGGATCCAGCCTCCCTTCCAGCAACCCCAACGGGCAGTGCAGACAGCAGAGCCCCTCTTCAGGAAAAATCCGGATTTTTTTTTTTTTTTCCTGAAGATCTGGAGGGTCCTTCATCTTTTTCCCACTCCCTAGAACTTCACTCTTCCTGGTTTGTGGCCAGCCCTTCTCACTTTCACAGATATTCTCAGGGTAACTGCTGGATTTCAGCCTCACCAGCCCTGAATTTGGTTTGGAATCACAGGATAATTTTGGTTGGAAGGGACCTTAAAATCATCCCATTCCACCCGCTGCCATGGGCAGGGACACCTTCCACTATCCCAGGTTGCTCCAAGCCCTGTCCAACCTGGCCTTGGACACTTCCAGGGATCCACATTCCTGCTCACACCTCTGCTAATAAATTTAGTGGCAAGGTTTGGGTTTTAGCTGTGCCCAAGCTCTTCCTGACAGGGCTTAACTTTACAGGAATAAACCATGGGAAAGCAATTGAGGTTATGCACCCCTGACCCTGCAGCCTCACCACTGGCTGTGGGATGTTGGCAGTGTCATAGCTTCCAGGGCCTAAAGAGGCTCCAGGAGAGCTGGAGAGGGACTTGGGACAAGGGATGGAGGGACAGGACACAGGGAATGGCTTCCCACTGCCAGAGAACAGGGATAGATGGGATATCGGGAAGGAATTCTTCCCTGTGAGGGTGCAGAGGCCCTGGCACAGGGTGCCCAGAGAAGCTGTGGCTGCCCCTGGATCCCTGGAAGTGTCCAGGGTCAGGCTGGATGGGGCTTGGAGTGACCTGGGATAGTGGAAGGTGTCCCTGACCATGGCAGGGGGGGACACTGGATGATCCTTAGGGTCCTTTCCAACCCAAAGCACTCAATAATTCCATGATGGAAACACAAACCCGATGCAGGAGGGGCTCTGCTGCCGCGGCTGAGTGGTTTTGGAGAAGAACCTGAGGGGGATTTCAGAAAACACCATGTGTGGTGGGGCCAGGCTGAATTTTTGGCCTTTTCCCCAGTTTTTGCAGGAGTGGAACGCCGCTGGGCTGGAGTCAGCAGGGACCTGGCCGTGTTTGTGCTCAATTCCCGCAGGTTTGTCCCCAGACTGCGGCTGCCCATGGCCTCGGTGGGGCCCAACCCCAGCCCTGCTCCCAGCCCGGACCGGGGCTGCAGCTCTGGCATCCTGCCCGCTCCCCCTCCGTTCCCCATCCCTGCCTGCTCCTGCTCCATTCCCAATCCCTGCATGCTCCTCCTCCATTCCCCATCCCTGCCTGCTCCTGCTCCATTCCCAATCCCTGTTTCTGCTCCATTCCCAATCCCTGCCTGCTCCTGCTCCATTCCCCATCCGGCCTGCTCCTGCTCCATTCCCAATCCCTGCATGCTCCTCCTCCATTCCCCATCCGGCCTGCTCCTGCTCCATTCCCAATCCCTGCTCCTGCTCCATTCCCAATCCCTGCTCCTGCTCCATTCCCAATCCCTGCCTGCTCCTGCTCCATTCCCCATCCCTGCCTGCTCCCGCTCCATTCCCAATCCCTGCATGCTCCTCCTCCATTCCCAATCCCTGCCCGTTCCTGCTCCATTCCCAATCCCTGCCTGTTCCTGCTCCATTCCCAATCCCTGCATGCTCCATTCCCAATCCCTGCTCCATTCCCAATCCCTGCTCCATTTCCCAATCCCTGCATGCTCCATTCCCAATCCCTGCTCCTGCTCCATTCCCAATCCCTGCCTGTTCCTCCTCCATTCCCAATCCCTGCCTTCCTCCTGCTCCATTCCCAACCCCTGCCCGCTCCATTCCCTCTCTGTTCCCATTCTCTCTCCATTTCCATTCCCGTTCCCGTTCCCGTTCCCATTCCCGCTCCATTCCCAGTCCCTGCCCGTTCCCGTTCTCATTCCCGCTCCATTCCCAATCCCTGCCCGCTCCCATTCCCGCTCCATTCCCAGTCCCTGCCCGTTCCCGTTCCCGTTCCCGTTCCCATTCCCGCTCCATTCCCAATCCCTGCCCGTTCCCGTTCCCGCTCCATTCCCAATCCCTGCCCGTTCCCGTTCCCGCTCCATTCCCAATCCCTGCCCGTTCCCATTCCCGCTCCATTCCCAATCCCTGCCCGTTCCCGTTCTCATTCCCGCTCCATTCCCAATCCCTGCCCGCTCCCGTTCCCGCTCCATTCCCAATCCCTGCCCGTTCCCGTTCTCATTCCCGCTCCATTTCCTGTCCCTGCCCGTTCCCGTTCCCGCTGCATTCCCAATCCCTGCCCGTTCCCGTTCCCGTTCCCGTTCCCGTTCCCGTTCCCGCTGCATTCCCAATCCCTGCCCGTTCCCGTTCCCGTTCCCATTCCCGCCCACTCCCCAAGCCCCGCCCCTTACCCATTGGCTCCTCCCACAGGCCGCGCCCCCACCCCGAGCCCCGCCCGTTACCATTAATTCCCGCGGAACGTTTTTGGCGGGGCCATGCCGCACGCCGGACCCTTTACGCGCTTCGCTGTCGCCGTGAGGCTTCTGAGCGCGGATTGGTCCAGGTGCGCGTCACGTGACCCGGGAGGCTCCCGGGCGGCGCTTCCGGCCCATCCCGCTCCGCCGGCCGCTGCCGGGAATCCCGGGAATCTTGAGGGGCCCGGGGGTCCTGCGGCTGCCCCGGCGCCCTGACCCTCCCCGAGTCAGCACCGAGCGTCTGCCCGCGCCGCCCCGCGCTCCCCTCCGTGGCGCCCTCCCGAGGCCCCCGGTCCGGCCCTGAGGGGAAGGGGCGGCCCTGTGCGGGTCTCTCCCGCTCCCCGCATCGCTCTCGGTCCCCAGGGAGCCGCCGCCACCGCGGGTTATGCCCCTGCCTGCCCGGGTGGCAGCGCACACACCCTCCCCGGCTTGCCCGGCCCGGCCCTGCCGGTGTTCCCGAGGGCCCCCCCCGTTTTCCCGGTGAATTTTCCCGGTGAGTTTCCCCCGCCTTCCCCTCCAGCATGGAGTTCGCCGAGCTGATCAAGACGCCCCGAGCGGATAACGTGGTGCTGCACCGCCCGTTCCACCTGGCCGTGGAGGGGACGCTGTGCCTGACCGGCCACCACCTGATCTTCTCGTCGCGGCGGCAGGACAACGCCGAGGAGCTGTGGCTGCTGCACTCCAACATCGACTCCATCGAGAAAAGGTGCTGCTTCCCTTCTCCCTGCCCGCCCTCCCCGAAGGGGAAGCGGTTGGAAAGGCCGGCTGGCCCCTCAGCTGTCCCAAATCCCGGTGTGGCGAGCAGGAAGGATGCTCTGGGCACAGACATCGCCTTTGGCTGTGCCAGGGGACGTTCAGGTTGGGCATCAGGAGGAATTTCTGCACAAAAAAAGGGAGATGAAACCCTTGGAAGGCCCGGGGAGGTTTGGAGTCCCCATCCCTGGAGGTGTCTGAGGAATGGCTGCAGGTGGCACTCAGTGCTCTGGGCTGGTGACAAGGTGGGGTCAGTCACAGCTTGGACTCGATGGTCCTTTTCCAGCCTCAGTGATTCTCTCAGGGCCCGGGGCGGGGTTCCCCTCTGTTTGGACATTCATGTTTGATGTTGCATCTCAAAGGTTGTTATTTTTTGGTCCTGTAGAGAGTCAGAATTTTTGTGTTTAACTCTTTTTGCTCTGTGTTCATTGCTCAGTGGATTCATCCACCCTTGAAGCACTTTATAAACAATGCAGCTTCCCCACTGTGCACGGAGAGGGATGCCAGAGCCCTGCTGATGGGACTTGCCTTGTGTCACCCTCCAAAACTGGTGGCAGAATTGGGCTCTGGACTTGCTCAGCCCCAGATCTTCCCCTGCTGCTCAACAGCATCATCCCTCACTTTTCCAGCTGCTCATGGGAATCAATAACCCTTTGGCAGTGTGCTTTTTGTGCTACAGCTGAGCTGTAGCTGCAGAGCTCCATCTTTTTTCTTGCCCATCCCCTTTTAGCTGCAGAGAATTCAGAGATTTCTCTTTTCCCCCTCATTTCTGCTTTACCTGCACCATTGCCCCTCATGGAGTGTCTGCCCCATCTCACCTGGTCATTGTCTTCTGCTCCTTCACCTTGGCCCTTTTTCCAGCTTGATGATAATGCTTTATTTTTATATTGATTACAAAATCCTTCCCCTGTTTGTAAAAGCTTTTAAGGAAGTCTGGCAGAACAGAGTTCCTTTCTGCCAGCAAGGCTGGAGAAATCAGGCAGCAGTGATTAAAAAAAGCACAGAGTCTGGGATGGGGGAGTTTCTGGGTGCTGATGAAATTTGTTACTGATGAAGTTTGTTGCTGATTTCCCTGTGTGTTTCTGAGAGAGGAAAGGAGCAGAGGGGTGGAAACCTCAGGGAATTTCTTCCCATGCTCAGTCTTCAACCTGACCTTGGGCACTGCCAGGGATCCAGGGGCAGCCACAGCTTCTCTGGGCACCCTGTGCCAGGGCCTCCCCACCCTCCCAGCAGTGTGATATTTGTCATGTAATACCTTCACTCCCTGCCACAGCAAAAGGATGGAATAAATGAAAATAAAACCAAACTTGCAAATAGCAAATAACGAGTTGTGTTTGTTTCTTTATTTTCTTGAAAGGTGCCCCTGCAGACAATTTGCCATTCATGGAGATCTGCCTCGTGGGAAGAGCTGTGCCACTTCTCCTGCCTCAGAGGACCCTGTTTTTATGGGACTCTTATTTCCTGTCTTGCTGTAGGTTCGTGGGCTCCTTGGGCACCATTGTCATACGATGCAAAGACCTGAGGATTATCCAGCTGGACATCCCAGGGATGGAGGAGTGTCTGAACATTGCCAGCTCCATCGAGGTGAGCAGCTACCATCGGCCAGAGAACCTGCAGGTCTTGAGCTCTCCTCAGCCTTAAGAGCTTTTTTTTTTTTTTTTTCCCCGGTTAGGTTTTCATGTTTTGAAAGGCAAAGTAGAATCTGGAATATTTCACATGGCGTTGTGGGGCATTTCCCAGAGACTCCCCATCCCTGGAAGTGTGCAAAGCCAGGCTGGATGGGGCTTGGAGCAGCCTGGGATAGTGGAAGGTGTCCCTGCCCATGGCAGGGGTGGAATGGGATGAGCTTTAAGTTTCCTTCCAAACTCCACTTGTGATTCCATGATTTTTTTTGTCCACACAGGCACTTTCCACTCTGGATTCAGTCACCCTCATGTATCCCTTCTTCTACCGGCCCATGTTCGAGGTCCTGGAGGATGGGTGGTCCTCTTTTCTGCTGGAACAGGAGTTTGAGCTCCTCAGCTCAGTGGTGAGTGGGATTTGAGGGATTTCCCAGGCACGTGGGTGTTCTGTGAACTGTTTCACCCAGTAGTGGCTGGACTGGAAATCCCAGATGGTTAAAAATCCATTTGGAGCCTGGATGAGAAGTGAGTGTTGTTGAAATATTCCCTCTGTGACATCAGACATTTGTTTGCTCCTTCACCTTGAGGCCTTTTTCAGGAAATCACAAAGGTAGGAAATGCTTTTGGCCTTTGGGGATGGTTCTCTAATTGGAAGAACAAATTGAAATCCTTTGTCCTGGCTTTGTTGTTCTAAATTTTGATCTGGAATAGAATAAGATGAATCTTTGTCAAACCCTTCATTGAAATTACACTGGTTAAAAAAAAAAACTGCTCTTCAGGAGGATGACAATGAAGATGCCCAGTTTGAAACACTTTTTCCTTTAATTGATGCTGGGGATATATTCAGAAGGTTCAAAAAGCAGCAAACTTTCAGTTCTCTTTTTCCAGGTGCTGCTGAGCACATTGATTTATTTTGGGTTGGAATTGTTCTTGTGGTATTGCCTGTTGTTTCTCTTACTCAAATTTCCTTTTAGGATGCTGAATTTGGTAGAGTGGGAACTATCCTGGGTGCAGGAAGCTGTTTTAATAATTCCTTGGATTTGCATCTCTGTGTTCCAGGTCTTTGTTTCACATCCAGTCTGTGCTCTTGCTCCAGCAGCTCAGGTTTCTGAGCCCACATCCATTAGTGCAGCATTCAAGAACATTGATTTTTTTTTCCTCTCTGCAGCCCAGCTTGTCTGCAGCCTGTATCACTTCCTGTATATGAGTAACATCTGAATAATGTGATCAGCTTGACCAAATTCAGTTGATGAAATCACCAGAAAATTAAAGAACATTAAAGGGGTCCAGAGGCCTTGCTATTTTTGTCTCATAATTAAAGCACTCTCATGTGTCTTATCTTCCTCTGCCATCCAAAGACAGACCAGCTGTTATCGTATCCAGCACATGGATTCATGGATGTGCTTTTTTTCCTTATTTTTTCAGGGATTTAAATCTTCATTTTTCAATCTCTTGCCTTTCTGAACATATTCTCTGTGTAAGAATTACATTTAAAAACCTCATTACTTTTTGGCACCACGTTTTCAGGGCAATCATTCATTCCTTTAAAATCTCCATGTTTGACAGTTGTTGATTAATTCTTGGCTTTTAACCCAAAACTTCACATTTTGAACAAAATGGTGTCAAAAGCCATCTTCCAATGATTTACGTCTCCTGAACAACAGATAAATGTCTCACTGACCAAATAATTCTCGTTCTGTAATGACACTGCTTTATGTGACAGGCTGGAACAAGGAGATGGCTGATTTAAATCTTTCTCCCAGAAGTCAAATGAGTAGAATTCCAAAGGTTCCTGCCTCTGCTAAATCATCCATCTGGATCTGTACCTTCCCCAGCAGGATAACAAGTCAAAAACTATTTCACCCACCCTACAGCTCTAGTAATTTATTAATTCCACATTTATCTGCTACAGGAGAGTTGTTTTCAACACTCTCTAATGGCAGAGCGCAGTGTAGAAGTTAATACTTTGTGGAAAACTTAGGTAATACATTAAATATTTAGATAATATAATATGTAATTTGTATTCTTCGCTGCACAGTGAGGGGTGAATGGAATTCAGACTGTGTGCAGAGGTTCATATTTTCTCTGAGCAGTCAGAAAGCCAAGAGGTTTCTCTGCTGCCAAATTCTAGAACTGCAGGATGCTGCAAACTAACTCTGGAAATTCAGTTTCCTAAAATGAAGTGAAGAGGCCTGAGGAGTTTGTACACTGCCAGTATAATTAACATAAAGTTATTTTATTGCCAGAAAATCACTTGCTTCATTCTTCTTTTCTTTCCCCCTTTTCTTACTTTTTCTTTCCTCTCTTCTTGCCCTCCTTTGTCCTTTTTCAGTACCCCTTCCCTCTTTTTTCTTTCCCCCTTTTTCTCTTTTTTTTTTTAACTTTCCCTCCTTTTTCTCTATTTTTTTTCCCACTATTTTTCTTTCTTTCCCTGTCTTTTTCTCTCTGTTCTTTCTTTTTCACTTCCCTTTTTTCTCTATTTTCTTTCCCTTTCTAGCAGGAAAGATCTCACGGTTCTGAACAACTCAGTTGTGCTTCATCTTCATGTCAGAGCTCCTTTTAGAAATCAGAAATTTCTGGGTTTGGGCTCAGGTTAAAGGTAATTTTGGTCTTTTCAGACAAGCATTAATCCTTACATCTGTTCTGCACCTTGTCCATGCACAGTCTGATCCCAGCAGGGTTTGTCCCTTGGGAATGGCCTCTGGCTTTGCTGCTTCACAGGATCTCCCAAGATCCATGCTGAGTTCTCGACTTTTTTTTAAGGCCTTTTGGTAGAGCTTGACTTGTTTCCCAATGTTTTGTGGAAAATGACCTCTCCTGGCAATTTTAAGTTTTAAGAGGAATGGTAGCTTGGACATTTGGAAATCAATGTCTGTATTAACAAGAATTAGGACAAGAAAAGTAGAAATCCAGGAGTTGATCCCGCACTGGGTTTAAAAATCACTGCTTTCTTTTTTCTCTGGAATTCTCTCTTCTTTCTGCTCAGCCCTCATCCCTTCGCTGCTTTTATCCTTAACTTTTCTTGATTCCTAAAAGTCTTTCTGGGAGAATTAAGGGTCCTCTTTGCACTCCCTGAGTTTCACACAGCACAATTACCTGGTTGAAAGTGAGGTCTCTCTTCATCCCTTTCCCTGCAGTCCTTCTGCTTCCTCTGCTGCTGCCTCACTCTTCCAGTAACTGATGGCCCTTTTTGCTTCCAAATTCCAGCCAGGCCAAAGCTAAAGGAGTTGATTTGGTCAGTCTGGAGCTGGCAGTGCAGAGGTTAATGGGATCTCTGCAGCAAGAGCTGTTGGAGGGAAGACAAATGGTGCCAAGTGCTGCCAGGCTCCTCCTCCTTGTAGTGGAAATTACACCGGGCTGACATAACGGGATCTCTGCTGTAAATGGGGGGGAGAGCAGGGTTAAATTACCAGAGTGGGGGATAAATCAGGTGCTGCTCCTCCATTCCTTTCCATACTGGTGGTGCCAGGGACAGCCAGTCTCCCACACATTCCCCAGAGTTCTGGTTTTGCCTTCACCACATCCTGTGTCGTGGTGAGGTTTTTACCAGTTTGGTATTCCAGATCCATGCATATTTTTTCATGGTAATCAAACTGCATATGCAATAGACACCCCAAAACCCCTGTTAAAATCCCATTGCTGTTGCATTAAAAGCTGGAGCTGTGACCAGCCACATCCTTTTGTGTCCCAGAAGTTTTCATCTCTGCTCATAACACAATGGCCAGAGGCAATTTGACTTTGCATCTGGGAGAAGCTCTGCTTTTTATAAAATGGAGCTGTTCAGAGGAGCTGTTTTGAGGCTAATGAATAATGAAATAAGGTTATAGCAGGGATGGTGCAAAACTGTCCAGCTGGGCTGCTGCAAACAGGCAGCAATTACTGCTCTAATGCTGATATTTATTTTTTCTCAGCATATTTTTTAGGGTGCCACCAAAAAGGACAATTCTCCTGTCTCCTAAGCCACACATCCCATGCCTTGGAGGTGCTTCTGCTGAAATAGTGTTGTGAGTCAGATCAGCTTGTTCAGCTGATGGAAAGGCTTCATTGCCAGAAGACATTCCTAAATTGATCCCAATTTTCCACTGGACCAGTGAGCCAGTCAGGTGGATTTTTATAAGCAGGTAGCAATCAGGACGTGTGTGACAAGGGGTAGTAAGGATCTGGAAGAAAGGAATTCTGATCAGAGATGTCCAATTAACTCATGTTAAGACAGCAGACCTGAATTGATGTGGATTTTGTGTGTTTTGTCGCAGCCTAATTTAGCTGTTGTGCTCTTCTCTCACTTTGTCCTGCTGCCTTATCCCTCTGCCTTTTTGTCTGCCTCAAACTTTCCTTGAACTCAGATGAGCAGAGGTTTGATGGATCTCTGAGGTCTCTCCCTGCTGCAGAAGCTCCTCATTGACCTTTTTCCCTGAGCTGGAGCCAAGACCTCGGGGTGACCCTGGGTATCAGGTAGCTGGAATTCCCATGCCAAGTGCCTGTGAGGTGCCACATGCAGCACTTCTTTCCCAGGGCTTTGGCTGGAGCAGTTACATCACAGAGCTCCTGATGAGCCCTCAGTTCTTGGCTGCTGAACCCCTTCCAGAAGGTGCTTTAGGAGGAAAAACTGTAGCTGAGCCCATGAAAAAGAACCAAGCTGGAGATATTTAAATTGAAATATTTACTTTAAAGCAGCTTCAACATCTGGAGTGGGTGGAAATTCTTGCCTTTCTTGGCCACCTTTGTCTTGTGAGCTCTTCTTTCAGCACAGATGGAGAGTTGGGCCCATATTCCCTGTATCTAAATGAACTTTTTCCCCCTCTTGTTTTGGGAATACATTTCTCTGTGGGATCTCCCCTTGCTGTCTTCTGTGCCTGTGAAACAATTTAAAGCCACAGTCACCCATTTCTGCACACGTCGGTTTATTTTGTGCTGTTTGAGGATGTGGATAAACCAAAGGGGGAACTGTTGGTCAAGACCCAGAGGCATCTGCTCGTTCTTCCATTGCTTCTGAGCTTTATCTGCACTCTGGGGAATGAGCTTCTGGGAGCTGCAGCAAGGAGGTGATTGCACGGAGGACCAAGGGATGTGCTGGAAAAATTAATGGGTCAATAGCCCTGTAAATGGTTACTTAAAGGACAATTTGTGGTGCAAATGGAACAGATCACAAATACGACTCTGTGTGTGTGCTTTATCCTGTGCATGGAAGTCTTTCTTCCCTGTTACCTCTCCCGTATAATGTCTTTTCTGATCCAAAGCTGTGTTCTGGTGTTTTTCAGACCAATGAATGGCGTCTGAGCTGTGTGAACAAGGAATTCTCTGTGTGTCCCTCCTACCCCCCAGTTGTCATCGTCCCCAAATCCATCGATGATGAGGCGCTCCGCAAAGTTGCCCTGTTCCGCCACGGCGGCCGCTTCCCGGTGCTGAGCTACTACCACAAGAAAAATGGGATGGTGAGCTGGGTTTGAGGGGTGCTTGTGCCTGAAGGAAGTGTGGGAATCTCTTGGTTTCATGCTCTGCAATTAACAGAGCTCCTGGTTTATTTTCTGGCTTCCTGAGGGAAGATGGTTCTGAGTGATGGAATGAGTAATCTCCATCCTGGAAATAGCCATTAATCTGCTTGGCTGGGAATGTGCAGGGCAGGAGCTCACTTACAGCAGTAAGAACAAGATGAGCCTTGTAAAGCCACTGCTGGCACCCTGGCTGGCTGTGTCTGCCAAGAGTTTTCATGGAAAGAATTGCAGGAGCCACATTGTCCTGTCTGTGAGCGGTGGGCCCTTGTCACAGCTGTGGTGACAGCAGAGCCAACGCTGCTTCTGCTGTGTGACTGTGCAAGGAGGATCAGAACAATCTGTTCTCTGAGCCTGGCAGGGTAACTCGGTTTAGGAGTAGCAAAGTCTTGGTCTTGCACAGGCTTTAACAAGCCAGAATCCAATGGAGTGACTGATAGATTGTAATTAAGAAATGCACTGCACGAAAGTGTTGGGTAATTGTGTCTCTTGCTGATGTAACCAGTTTTGAGGGTACTGGGATGTCCAACCTGCAGTTTTTCAACTTGATACAGTCTCCTCAAATGCTCTAATGCCTTCTCACCTCCTGTGGCCAAGATTTGTAAGCCTTCAATTTGAAGCTGTCTGGTCAGACAGACGCAGAAGTACCTTGGGATTTTCTTTGCTTTGAAAGCAGCCAACCATCTACTCCACATCAGTTATGCTTTTTGCTTTTTCTCAGCTCAATCGAAAACCATTGAAGGAACATTTTTGCTCAGTTATCTCTCTAAGCTGTGCATGTTTCATGTGAGAAGTATTTGGCTCAGAGTGTTGCTGTTGTGACAGTAATGCTGTCACTCTCATTGCCCAACCTGGCTCTGAGTTCTCAGCTGTACCTGGGGTTGCTGACTGGCTGCCCTCACATTTTCATTATGATTTGAGCTGCTGTGGTGCTTCTGAATTGAAAGGCATTTACTCAAGAGAAATCTCAGCTCAGCAGTCTGTGGACTTGAGGTTTATCAGTCCATCCATGGGATAAAAATGTCACTTTTAACACATGAGCAATTTGAGTGTTTTAAGAACAGAGTTGGGATTAGACCTTGAAAATGACAATCCTGAAAAAGTTGCTTTCATAGAATCATAGGATGGTTTTGGTTGGAAGGATCCTTAGGGGCCATGTAGTTCCAACCCCCTGCCATGGGCAGGATGCCTCTCACCAGGTCAGACTGCTCAGAGCCCCATCCAACCCTTGAACACTTCCAGGGATTTATAGCACTGCCAGGGTTTGTAAAGGAACCATCAGTAGGAAGGCAGCTCAGTAGTTCACAAAGATGGTACTTGAGGCATAACTGAAGGGATACAGCCTCTAAGATGATGCCTGGCATTTAAAATTTGCCAAATGAGTGCTGGATTCAAAGATTTCTAGTTCAGTTTTTAGTACGTTCAATCCTTGAGAGGGACCGAACTTGAAACAGCTGAAGGTTTCAGAGCAAGGCTTGGAGCTCAAGTGCTTGATGCCTTTCAGTCAGAATTCTCTGCACTTCCAGTGCCTCATCCGTGGTTTTGTGTCTCCCCAGGCGATGATGAGGAGCAGCCAGCCCCTGACAGGCACCAACGGGCGGCGCTGCAAGGAGGACGAAAAGCTGATCAACGCCACGCTGCGCTCTGGCCGCCGCGGCTTCGTCATCGACACCCGGCCTTTGACTGTTGCCCAGCAGGCCAGGGCCAAGGGCGGGGGCTTTGAGCAAGAAGTCCACTACCCCCAGTGGAGGAGGATTCACAAATACATCGAGAGGTGGGTGAAATCAGGCTCTCCCCTGAGCTTGGCTGCATGAGGTCGTCAGAGCAGTGATACCTCCACAAAGTATTTGGTCCTGTAGGAAAGTTGTGTATCCTGGTTCCTGGAAAGAGGGTCCTGTTCCTTCTGTGGCAAAACCAGGATGATAAGGGGATTTTTGGTTTGGTTCCTTGTTCTGAGCAACGTGCTGCAGGTTTCAGCCATCAGGCATCTCCCTGTGCTGTTTCTTCTCCTGACCATCTTCAACCACACTTCAGCCTTCCTGTGTTCTCCTTTGCACAGGAAGGAGCAAGGACCTTACCAGAAAACTTCTGCAGGGAAGGGTTTGTTTTGTGGCTGTCACACTCCTCTTATCCAGAGGATTTGTCCAGAAAAGCCATGGCTGCCCCATCCCTGGAAGTGTCCAAGGCCAGGTTGGACAGAGCTTGGAGCAACCTGGGGTAGTGGAAGGTGTCCCTGCCCATGGTGGGGGGTTGGAATGAGATGAGCTTTAAGTTTCCTCCCAGCCCAAACCATTCCATGATTCTGTGATCCAGTGCTTTTCTCTGGACATCTAATGTTGTTCAGTCATTTGGAGACAAGTTGCTAAATAAACAGACTTTTAGTCTGGTGTTGTTCAACTTCTCTTAAAGCCTTAATTTTGGGGAATCCTTCTACACAGACATGCAGTAATGTTACTGGAGCTGCAGGCCAGCTCTTGAGCAGTTAAATAAGGAATTTCCTTGCAAATACTTGAAGTGTTTGGTTTTGCTTCTAAAGATTTTATGTGAACTTACATTTGTTGCTGATTATTTACAGCATCAGAGAGAGAGGAATGAATAAACACAATATACAAACACTAAATAATCCATGTCCTCATTCCTATATTACTGCTTGTGCTTTCAACAATGTTTTCCTTTTCCCAAAGGTTTAATATCCTGCAGGAGAGCTTCATCAAGCTGGTGGAGGCTTGCAATGACCAGTCACACAACATGGACCGCTGGCTCAGTAAACTGGAAGCTTCCAACTGGCTCACTCACATCAAGGAGCTGCTGACTGCAGCTTGTCTGGCTGCTCAGTGCATTGACAGGTAAATCTCCTGCAGAAAGTCTTGGGCTGCTCATTCACTGGCTACTGATTGCTCATTAAATACCTCTGGCAGTATCAATAACTGCCCACTGTGGTCTGGCTCACTTGTACCCATGGAGGATTCTGTTTTCTCATGGTGGAGTAATGTTCCTCCAATAAGATGGTTTTGGTCAATGTTTGTAAATCAGGAGGAGGGAGGAAATCTGGGCTAAGGAAAGGTTTTGGATCATGTGTTTAAGGTATATTCCTGTGTCTGTTGCAGCCAAGATAATTTAGAGAGTTTTATTGAAGGATTGGGTTAAAATGGATCCATGGAAAAAATGAATCTCCATGGAAAAGGGGACACAGATGTCTTTTTCTTTCTTTAGGAAATCTTTTTTTTCTTTTCATCTGCAAATTTCCAATACTACACCTCATTTCCAGAGGTTAAAACAATGTCATCTCCTTGTTTTCCCTAGGAATTGGTCCAGTGCTTTTTCCCTCTTATATTTTTATCCCCACAGCCCTGTCCAGGCAATCCTGCTCATCCCTTCTAAGTGCTTGTGACCTCTTTTAACCTGACATTTCTTTCACAAATGCTGCTGACTCAGCTGACTCATACTCACACCTCCAGCTGCAGAGCCAATGCTTGCTGTCAGCTGCAAGGGTTTGTAAGGCCAGATTCAGGAATCTAAATAGGTTTTATCTGTGGCTCTGGGTGGGAAAAGCCCGTCCCAAAATTTAGGGAAAGCCTGGCTTTTCATAGGAGCTAGGGAATGTGTTCTGCAGGCACACAAGCAGCTGAAATGCAGGCTCAGTGGTGAAACAAGCACTCACTGCTGCATTAAAATGGGAGCTCTGTGCTTTTTAAAAGCTCTGACTGTGCTGGTTTCATTACTGGCTGTGCCAGAAAAGGATTGCTCTGGATCAATAGTTTTATCTGAAATTCTTTCCTGCAAGCGTGTAATGGGAAAGATCAGTGATGAAACCCTTCTGGCTTGTTGGGACAGTGGCTGATTTCATAATTTTAACCTCAGCTTTGCTTTTTGTGTTTACCATGTGGAGCCACGGCAGGTCAGTTCCAGGTGCCTGACCTGCCTCACTCAGAGCCTGGAGGTCAGAGCTGGGCTGACAAGGAGAGTTCTGTTGTATTTTCCATGCAGAGGGAATGGCTGGGACAGATCTTCCAACATCTTAAAAGGGCTGAAAGATAAAAGGGGAAAATAATGTTAGAAAATCAGTGTAGAGAAAGGTGAAGATTAGGTAGGGAAGGAAGGTTTAGATTAAATACTAGGGAGAAACTCTGTATTATAGCAGTGGGGAGGCCCTGGCAGAAGTTTTCCAGAGCAGCTGTGGCTGCCCCTGGATCCCTGGAAGTGTCCAAGGCCAGGTTGGATGGGGCTTGGAGCAACCTGGGGTAATGGAAGGTGTCCCTGCCCATGGCAGGGGGTGGAATGGGATGAGTTGCACTTCCAAGCTGTAACTCAAAGGGATGCTAACCCCAAAGAGTGAGAACCACAAGGGAGATCTCACTGTGCACCTTCTGTCCTTGTGGGAAAGGATCTGGAGTTCCAGACTGCTCAGCAAGACACGGAGCCTTTAGTGATGCAGAGCTCAGGTCACTGTGGATGAGTATCCAGGTGAGATCCATGTGGGATGGGGCTGCAGTGGTGGTAAAGAGCCAGCAAAACCTCAGCACTGGTGTCCATGGGATGTAATGGCATCCACTGGGATGAGTCCTGCTCATTCAAACTCTTATCCCTTCCCACCTTTTCCTTTCCCAGGGAAGGTGCTTCAGTGTTAGTTCATGGCAGTGAAGGAACTGATTCCACACTCCAGGTCACTTCCCTGGCACAGATCATCCTGGATCCAAGGTGCAGGACTATTCGTGGCTTCGAGGCTCTTGTAGTGAGGGAGTGGCTGCAGGTAAGAAATACCCCTGGACAGAACAACAAACAGTTCCAGAGACACTGGGGTTGGGAAATAGCCTGAGAGGCAGCCAACAGGTTGGGCCTTGTTGCAGCCCTGCTGAGTGTGAGTGTCCTTTGTCCTAAAGAGCAGCATCATTACCTGAGTCATTTTTCCCCGTGGCACTCCTGGAGCCTCTGCCTCTCATGGCAGGTTTTTGATTCTGGGGAACTACCTGTTCTGTGTGCTCAGGGTGAACATCTCTTATCAAGAACGGTTTGGGTTGGAAGGGACCTTAAAGCTCCTCTCATTCCAGCCTCCTGCACCTCTTCCATCTCCTTAGGGAAAACCGTTCAGACCAAGCCACAAAACCTGAGTTGTGCTCTTTGTACCTTGGCAGTCTGGTCCTCCAGTGCACCCACTCCAGCTTGTTCCTGCTCACATTCTCTGATCAAACGCAGCCTGAGAAAGGCAGGGAAATCGGTCACAGAATCACAGAACCATTTAGGTTGTAAAATACCTTTAAGATTGTCAAGTCCAGCTGTCCCCCAGCATTGCCAAGGCCACCACTCATCCGTGTCCCCAAGTGCCACATCCACATGGCTTTTTAATCCCTCCAGGGATGAGGACTCCAGGATTTCCCTGGGCAGCTGTGCCAGGGCTGAACAACCCTTTCCTTGAAGAAATTTTCCCTAATATCCAGCCTAAACTTGCCCTGGTATAGCTTGAGGCCATATCCTCTCATCCTGTCCCTGTTCCCTGGGAGCAGAGCCTGATCCCCCCTGGCTGTCAGGGAGTTGTGCAGAGCCAGAAGGTCCTCCCTAAGCCTCCTTTTCTCCAGGTTGAGCCCCTTTCCCAGGTCCCTCAGCCCCTCCTGGTGCTCCAGCCCCTTCCCCAGCTTCGTTCCCATCCCTGGACACTCTCCAGCCCCTCAGTGTCTTTTTTGTCAGGAGGAGCCCAAAACTGAATCCCAGATTTGAGGTGCCCCAGCAGCAGAGGGATGATAGTTTCTAACAGCTTGGTCCTGGCTGCCTGAGCAGTTGGATGGATGGAACTCACTCTGAAGTGTTTTTTCCACATGTCCTCACATCCCATCCCTTGGTGTGTGATGCTGTCCCTGATTCCCTCCAGGCTGGCCACCCTTTCCAGCAGCGCTGTGCCCAGTCAGCCTATTCCAACAGCAAACAGAAGTGGGAGGCCCCGGTGTTCCTGCTCTTTTTGGAATGTGTGTGGCAAATCCATCGGCAGTTCCCCTGCTCCTTCGAGTTCAACGAGCACTTCCTCATCATGCTGTTCGAACATGCCTACGCTTCCCAGTTCGGGACTTTCCTGGGAAACAACGAAAGCGAAAGGTTGGTAAGGATGCTTGACTTGAATCCTTTAACTGTCAGCTGAATTTGACTAAAAGAAGGTCCCAGAATCATGGAATAGTTTGGGTTGGAAGAAACATTAAAGAAGATGTCGTTCCACCCCCCTGCTGTGGGCAGGGACAGCTTCCACTATCCCAGGTTGTTCCAAACCCCATCCAACCTGGCCAAAAATCTCCACCCATCATCAGTTTATTTAGTTTCTCACACAGAAACTCTTCCATGAAAGAATAACCAGCTGGAGTTTGGTGTGAGTCACAGCTGTGGGAAGCAGACTTGTCCATGCAGGCCTGGAGGAGGAGGCTGAGGCAGGCAAAGGCCACAGCTGACAATTCTGTTCCTCACCTGTGAGGGAGGAACGTGACTCTGTAGCCTGGTGGTCCTGAGACCCCTCCCCGGGAGTAGAAACAGGGTGAAGGACTGGAGCTGCCCACAGCTGCCAGGTTTGGATTCCTGTTTGGATCTTGGCAGTTCTGCCCTCGGGACTCCTGGCTCCAGTAAAGCCATGGCTGAGGGTCTTCTGCTGCACTGAAGGCCACTGGAGAGGAAGGGAAAAACAGAAGTGATCCTCCAGAGAAGGAAGGCAATTTAAAGCTTCCTGTAAACCTCTCTATCCTTAAAGTAATCTGGGCTTAGAAGAGACTCTGCTGCCTTCTGCAGGGCTGCTGAACCATTCATCTGCAAAACCAAGTTAGACTTGAAACCAATGAACTGAAATTTGGAGGAGTATTGAATGTTATGTGTAATAACCTGCCTGTCACATCTGAGCACGTCAGCCTGGGAGCACAGGCAGGGGTTGAAGTCTGATGTGAAGCTTGTGCTGTCTGAAGCATTCACAGGAGTGGTGAATCTCCTGCCTGCCTGGCAGTCCAATTTGCCAGTGCAGGCAGAATGAGATTTGCTGGAATCTGAGGCATAGGGATCCCTGTAACTGCTGGAGGTGGGATTACCCAGGAAAACAGCACTGCTTGCTCTGTGTTCCTTCCTGCCACCAGAGGGACCTGTCAGACGTGCCCATTCCAGCAGTGAGACTGCTTTTATGTGCTCAGGAATTCTGTTTCCATCTGATGCAGCCCTGCCCCACTTTCCAGCTCTGCCTTAACACAGGAGCCTGATCCCTTTCCAAACGTGGCACCCAAACCACATTGGGGAGGTGACTGATTCTTCACCTGGACAGCAGACAGCCATCTTACAAGTATTATTTCCCCATCTTTTATTCAAAACTATTTGTAATCAGCCATGCTGAGTAAATTGCATTACTTTTACACCCTGTGCCACGATGGTGAGGGGATTAATTTGAATTATCTGGGGGAGTAGCACATGGAAAAACTTGTGGCCTTGTCTGTGTGGTTCTAACAAGAGCCTTAGAGATCCAAGTCTATCAAACTGATTTGTTTCTGTGGGTTTCTTAGGGCTAAACTGAAGCTGCCTCAGAAGACCATGTCCCTCTGGTCCTGGGTGAACAGGCCTGAAGAGCTGAGCAGGTTCCAGAACCCTCTTTATGAGGCCAACAGCCTTGTCATCTGGCCCTCCGTGGCCCCACAGAGCCTGCAGCTCTGGGAAGGTGAGCCAGGTTTGCTTTCCCTGTTACAGGCAATATCTCTTTTGTGATTTTTTTTTTTGTCAGACTTCATTGCTGATCATTCTGGAGAATCCATGTGCAGTGGGTTTCCTGCTGCAGAAACTTTCCCCATCCCGTGGGTGCTGAAGAGTTCATGATACAAGCAGGCTGTCATGGGAGGGTGGAGACTGAAAATGGAGTGGTCTGATGAGTGTAGGAGGAAGAAAAGGAATGAACCCCCTTCATTTTTCTTTTATTAACCTTGTTTAATAGGATGGTGAGCTTGGAGAGGAGGGGGGAAGCCATTTAGGGGGCAAGGGAAGGGGAAGAAAATGTGAACTGTGTGTACCTTACCCGAGAGCTGCTGGAATGTGAGCAACCTTCATGAATTCCCCCTTGTTTCAAGAACCCCTTGTGACCTGGATGTCTCTGGGCTTCCAGGTGTCTTCCTGCGGTGGAACAGGCCTTCCAGATTCCTGGAGGAAGCTGAAGAAGAAAGAATCAACATTATCAAGTACAACAAGGAGCTGCAGGCCAAGGTGAACGCGCTGAGGCGGCAGCTGGCGGAGATGGAGACTGATGGGGAGGTGCAGGAGGAGGGGCCCTGAGCTGGGCTTTGCCTCAGGCCTTTGCTTTCCCCTTTACATCGAGGAAGAAACGTGGAAAGTGCATGTTCTGCTGAGCCCTCGGGTACAGCTGACCCTCCCACTGCTGAACCCCTCACTCCATGAACCTCCCTGCTTCCTGGGGAGGGGTTTTTGTTTTGTTTACAGAAGACACAGCTGGGCACAATGTCCCCTCTTGGCAGCTGTTCTGTCTCAGAATTGGGTACAGTGTCAGCAGAAGCTGGAACTCTTTACCTCCAATTGTGTTGGATGACCAGGATGGGCCAAGAGACAGGATGTCTCCAATTTATTTTGGACTTTTTCTGGTTTTGTTGAACACTCACAGGATTGAAATACAGAGTTCTATATAGATAGGTAAAGGCATTTTGTCTGGAAGCACCTTTTCTCTCCAAGAGTAAGTAAGGCAGCTTAGTTCTTTAATTTCCTAGGAAATGTAGAAATTGTTAAAATCAAATTACAGGTTCTGCCAGTCTACACAATACTCTCAGTAGCCTTCACATCTCACACTTGGGTTTTTGTGTTCAGCATTGGCTCGGGAGCAGGAAGTTAAATACCAAACCAGAGCAAGACGTTTCAGTGCAATACAGAATTGAAGGAGGGATTCTGCTGCTAATGTTTAAGCCATGACCTTCAGGTGGAATTGTCCCTCTTGGACAATGATCTCCTAAGGAAGAACAAACTTTTTTTATTCTACTTGGAAAACAAAAAGGTTTAGTAGTTGGTGGGGGTGTCCACTTGCAGAACAGGGCTCAGAGCTGTCCTTTAAACCAGAGCCAAGCTGCCTTCTTGGAAATTCCAACCTGCCTGGCTGGGTTTGGACACCTGGCCAGGTTCACAGCATTGCCAGGGTGCAAGAGCAACACTTCATTTACAACTCAACAAAACATTTCTCTTGCACCTGATGTGCTTTTCCTTCTCGTGCTCTTATGCCCATCTTTTGAAACCTCAAAAGCAGAAGCTGGAAGTTCAGGTGACCTCACAGATCTGCTGTAGATGAAGGGGCCATCACACTACAAACAAATACTAAGAGTTTAGATGGTTTTTAGCTGCTAAAACTGCTTAAAGACTTTAGGGATAAGCTCTTTCCCATTTAACTTTGTAATTTGTAGCTGCTCTTTCTGTTTCTGTGGCTTCAATCTGCTTTTTATAAAATCAGAGTTCTCTCTTGTGATTTTTTTTTCCTCCTTTAAAAAGACAGGTAGGGATATGTCTGAATTACTCCGAGGCATTTTTTTCAGCTTGATTCCATGGGTAACTCCACAGGACTGGGAAAAGTTGAATTAACAGCAGCACATGTGGCTGGGATTATCCAGAAAAGAACTTCCTGTTAGCCTGGTTCTGCTGGAATGAACGGAGCTGCAGTAGGTCAGTGGTGGGATGCCTCTGGAAACTGCTGAGTTTCCAAGTTTATGGAGTGAAGCTGCCTTTATTTAAAAGCCACTTCACATAGATATGTGTGAAAATGCAGGATCTGTAGTTGTAGAAGTAGCTGGGCAGGAACCTGCAGAAATCATGTAGCCACTAAATACAGTCTAAGAAAATTCTATAACCAAGAAAATTATATAAAACTATGTGATAATGGTCAAGTGCTACCTTAATACCTTTTGTTCAGTCCTTATTTCCTTAATTACTTTTTTCTTGCCTAAGCTAAACTTAGCCCTGAAGTCCTCTGGCTTAAAAAATAACACAATCCCTTTTAAAACATTGCTTACTTAAGGAAGGAGAGTGATTCCCCCTGCTTGCAATGCCCGTTTCTTTTTAGGTTTGGAGCTTTGTTCCCTAGATCCAGTCTGACACAGGGAATGCTGCTCAGGGTGGCTGGCGATCTGTTCTGCATGACGGGGAGGCAGAACTGTGCTCTTACCTCCTCCAAATCTGAAGATTCCTCTGTGTATGTTGCTCATATAAGCTCTTAAAATGATTGTACACCCGTTGAAATTATGTCTTTGGGATCTGCACCTGCCTGGGTGGTGTTTCCCAACCCCATTCAGAATTACTCCATCTGAAATCCATTATCCCCAGCCAGATGGGAAGGATTCAGAAGGCACTATTTTCCCTGTAATAGACTATACATAAAACACTCCTAAAGGTTATGCAATTCCCTAACACAGTAATTATAGATTGAGCTAAATAATAGAGAAGCAGAGAGAGTTTTTTTGGATCTAATTGCCTGGCTGCTCCAGCCTCTCCTGCAAACTGCAGGCATCCGAGGAAATTGGGAAACCAGCTGTGACAGCCAACAAAAGGCAGCACATTCCCTCTGAGCTGGCATCAATTTCAGCCTCCACTTGTGTTGAATGCACACCCAAGCACCGTGTGTGCCTTGGGAACGTGGATCCTGGGAATGAATCCTTGTGGCAGTGCTGGTGTCCTCCTGAGCAGCCCCTGCAGGTTATTCCACAGTTCCTGGGCCCTGCAGCACCTTGTCCCTGCACAGGCTCTGTGGCACAGGCCTGGGAGGGCCAGCAGGAGATGCAGTGGGGGCAAGATATGTGGTGGTGTGAGCTCTCCTGGGACAGGACACTTCCCAGAGCTGTCCTGCCACGCTGCTGCCACATTCCCTTTGAACTTTTCCATTCCAGTGCCTCCCAGGCTCCAAATTCACAGCAGATCACTTCCATTCTCTGCTTTGCTGCTTGCCTCACCTATTAAATCACATTTTTAGTATGACTGATGGGTTTGTTCCCTCAGAGGGGGATCCCTGCCCCGTGACACCCAGTTTGCAGATTCCCTGTGTCTTCCTGAGCCAGGGCAGTGCCCAGCTCTGGCTCCTCCCTGTGCCACTGCCTTACGCCCTCGCTGTCACCGCGCTCCTGCTCTTTTGCACGCACTCTTTGTGTAACAAGCTGGACGTGGAAAGTCCCATCTCCAGATTTTGGGGGCAATCCACGATGACACTCTGCCATTTACCAAAAAAAAAAAAAAAAAAGAAGGGAAAAGGAACTAACTTGCACCGTTTTCATAAGGGAAATATGAAATACGTACCTTCAATATCTTGATTGTATCGATTAAGTCTTGAATGTGGCGCTGGTTTTGATGTGCACTATTGTCCCTGTTGCATAGGATCTAATTTAAAATTGCACTGTACAGCATTTTGGTGTCTCATGTGTGCTTTGCTAAAGCCTTGGGCAGTGCTGTGGTTGTGTGAGGGGTGAGGTTTCTCCCAGCACTGCCTGTGTTTGGTCACAGCTGCGCTGTGTGACGTGAGCTGTGTCTGTTCACTACTGCCTGTTCAAGTGATGAGTGCACTGCTGGCCCAGCATCTGGAACTGCTATTTGGACTTGGCTGCTGCATCAGTCTTGAATTTTTTTCTTTTTTTTTTTTTTTCCTGTACAAATTGAAATGCCAGGGCTGGGAGTTGTGTGCCGCTGTTAGGTATTTGCTGTCTGTGTACAGAATCCCAGCTGCTGCAGCGTGGAATTTATTGCAACAACAACAAAGTAACAAATCTGAGGAAAAAGAAGATGATGGCTCAAGGTTCAGCCATTTGGGGGGAACAAAACGCATAAAAAGTGGCTGTAAACTTTGCTGTAGGTATGTTGAGAGCATAGTAGATGTGTCTGTTTAAATTAAAATCTGAAGACTAAAAAGTTCTTTAATTACACTGCTGAATCTTCTTTATTACTGTGTCCTTTGCTTCCCACTGGAGGGATGTGGGTGGGTGTGACTTGAATTAAGTTTTTGCTTGAAATTTCAGCTCTTTTCATCTAGACTGTGTTTTATTTTACAGCTGAGCAGGCTGTGGTGGTAGAAGGGGGATGAAAGGAGAAGGGTGAGGCCCTGAGGCTGTGAGGGGCCTGCAGAACTCTGTTCCAATGGTTTTGGGCCTTGGACAGCAGCTCTGCCTGTGATGGAGAAACAGTTTGATTAGCAGTTTTATACTGGTATTGATCTTTTTATCATGGTATTGATCTTTTTGTCCTGGTATTAATCTCTCCAAGGGAAGAAGGGCAGGAATGTTCACAGGGAGAGGGGTTTGGAGTAAAGAAAAGCCTTGCAAGAAGGTGGATGGTGAATGGACAAGGGGGAGTGGTTTTAATCAAAACCAGGACAGATTTAGATGACATATTAAGAATAAATTCTTCCCTGTGAGGGTGGTGAGGCCCTGGCACAAGGTGCCCAGAGAAGCTGTGGCCGCCTCTGGATCCCTGGAAGTGTCCAAGGCCAAGTTGGATGGGGCTTGGAGCAACCTGGGGTAGTGGAAGGTGTCCCTGCCCATGGCAGGAAGGTGGAGTGGGATGATCTTCAAGGTCCCTTCCCACCCAACCCATCCTGTGACTCTGAAGTCCATCAGGGACTGGGGTCACAGTTACCTGCTGGTTTGCAGGCAGGGGAACACAAAAAGGACAAACAGCTCCTGGGAAGTGGGGGCTGGGAACTGTAGGAACTCCTGGGTCTCTCTTGGCCGGTGAGTCAGAAGGCTGGGAACTACTGGGCTGTTTCCCTGTGGCATCACTGTGGTCTCTGCAGCTCCTGGGGAAGATGATGAGTTTCTGTGGGTTTTGGGGTTGGAGCAGATGGAGGCTGGGGGTCTTTGTGCTGCCCTGCAGCCTATGCAGCCCATAAGATAACACAGGGACAGGTGCTGAATGTTTTTATGTGAAAAGATTGACATTCAGCCACTATTTGTGCAAAATGTCCAGCTGAAACAGAGTAGGTCTGTTTTAAAGTATATTCAGCAGTGATCAGGCACTCTGATTTGGGTTAAATTTGATTTTGGGGTGGGGGGGGGAAGAAAATAACTGAAGAATCCTAGAATGGTTTGGGTTGAAAGGGACCCTAAAGCTCATCCAGTTCCACCCCCTGCCAAGGGCAGGGACACCTTCCAATATCCCAGGCTGCTCCAATCCTATCCAGCCTGACCTTGGACACTTCCAGGGTTGGGGAATCCATTTGAACAAGTGTTGAAATTTTTCTTTAACCTTTTCTTGAGTCTATTGGATTTTTCTCTCTGAAATCCCAAGTGATTTTGCTCAGTGCCATTGTAGGAGTCTCTTCCATGCTGCCCATTTTCCTCCAAGCAGTGAGAGGGGAAACAACGAGGAGGAATTCCCGTTGCACTGGATGGAGCTCAGGATGCTGGGCTGGGCTGCTCACAGCTTCTCCTGCTGTGGAAATGTCACCACAAGCCCCTGGCATTTGTCTTTCAGAGCTGAGCTGATGATCCTCTGATGTTCTCTTGGGAGGGTGTTGCTGATGGCTTTGGATGCTTTATCTGATGCTGCAGGTCAGCTCATGGAGGGTTTGCTCTTAAAGCTCCAAATCTGCTCCCTCAGGATCTTAAAATATTGGCAGACAAACTGGGCACTGCAGAGATGTAGTTACACCACTAAAAAACACAGTGTAGTCACTAAAATAATGTTTTTTATAGCTTGGGCAGTCAGTTGTAACCATTTACATGACCAGTTTGCACATCCCAGTTGGTACTGGTTCTGTTTGGGGGATGGTTTCAGGTTTGAAAGGTGGAGCCTGTGGTCAATGTGAAGGAAAAAGGCTCTTTTGGCAAGTGGCTCATTCAAAGGTACAAGAGATAAAGGAAGTCTGCTTCCTGCTGTTCTTTCCTGACATGGAAAATATTTGTTGGGATATCCCAGCAAGGTAAGTGCAGCATTTCTACAGGGAATTTTCTGGCTTTGCTTGTAGGTACTTGGAACAAAATGAAACCTTTATGGCAGAAATAAAAGTTGTTCCAGAGTTTAGGTTAGTGGGTTTTTTTTTGTTTTTTTTTGGTGTTTTTTTTTTTTTTTTTTTTTTTTTGTTTTTTTTTTTAACAGAGAACTACTTAGCTTCTCTATACTGTTCTCTATTTCTTGGGGTCCAACTTGCCAACTTGAACACTTCCAGGGATGGGATGGGGCAGACACATCCATCAGTTGTCTTGGGGACAAAGCAGCAATTTGTACTACAGTGGGGGTAAATACAGAGCTCTGGTTTCTATACTTCCCTCAGAATAAAAACAAAAAAGCCACAAACCTGTGCCTTACTGGGAAAAAGATTTCCTTCCAAAGATCCCTAAAGGACACTTGTGCAATATGAAGCACATGGAGTGTCCTGGCTGTGCTGCCAGCAGTTGGCAATGCTGTCTTTTCACAATGGGGAAGGCTGTGGCAATCCTGAATTAAAATCCTGTTCTGCTCTCCCCCACCTCTTTATCCCCCTCACTTGTGCTGGTCCAGCTGCTTGTGATTCCACGTGCCACATGAGATTGGAGAAATGTATGGAAAAGTGACACAGCCAGGAGGCAAGAGCCCTGCAGGCTGAGTCAGCATCTGGGGTGTTAAATGTGGCATTGATGCTTGGAGTAAATGAAGTCACGGGGAGGATTTGTAAAATTAAAATCCTCATGGAGCAGCTGGAGATAGTCCAGAGGAAACTATGGAGATGCTCCAAAAACTGGAGCCGCTCTGCTCTGGAGCCGGCTGGGAGAGCTGGAGGTGTTCACCTGGAGAAGAGAAGGATCCGGGGAGAGCTCAGAGCCTCTTCCAGGACCTAAAGGGCTCTAGGAGAGCTGGAGAGGGACTTGGGACAAGGGATGGAGGGACAGGACCCAGGGAATGTCTTCCCACTGCCATAGGGCAGGGATAGATGGGATATTGGGAAGGAATTCTTGGCTGTGAGGGTGGTGAGGCCCTGGCACAGCCTGCCCAGAGAAGCTGTGAGCTAAAAGTAGAAGAGGAGAGCAGACACACCTTGATCCTTTCCCCACTGCCACGTCACAGGAACCCTGCACTGAGCACCACTGGGATTGTCAGAGGCACTAAAGGCAGCTGCTCTGCACCAGTCCCACACTGTGGGCAGAGCCTTGTCCCCTGTGGAGCGGGGAACCAAAGGGACAGCACACCCCTGATGTGTCTCCACGTGTCCTCAGCTCCTTGCCCTGAGCTCTCCAAGCACCGTGGGTGGTGAGGGTTTGCAGGTTCAGCAGGGCAGAGAGCAGAAGAGAGACCACAAAATCCCCGTGGGTGGGAGGGAGATCAAGCCCCAGGCTCTGGGAGAGGCTGCTGCAGAAAGCTTTGAAGGATCAGCATTTCTGGATGTGGATCCATGGCCAGGGAGAGAAAGAAGGCAGCGGTGGAGAGTGGGGAGAGTGACAAGAGCACTCGTGGAACCCCTGGAGCGATGGCACCATGCTGCCTCTGAGAGGAAGGATGTTGCAATGCCTCCTGCTTTATTCCCCTTGATTTGTGTTTCCAATATTCCCCCATTAGCCTGTTTCTGAACTTCTGACTGGCTTTTTGTGTTTGCAATCTTTTGGACATGGATTTATATTTAAAAAATAGCACTGATCAGGCAAAATACCCAAAATCAGACAATAAACCAACCCACAAAACCTTAAAATCCAGATAACATGAAAAATATAGAACATACAAATTCCTCAGTAGCCTGTGACTCTCCTCTCCCTGGAGAACTTTTGGGGGCATCTGTTGACATGCATGGAGATTCTGCCAGCAGGATTGGAACAGGCTACCCAAGGAAGCAGTGCAATTGTTGGAACAGACCCTCCACACTGCTGAGATGCCATCGTCCCACTGGGGTGGAGTTTTCTCCACTTTTGGATTTTCTGCCTTCCCACATTTGGATTTTCTGCCTTCCCACATTTGGATTTTCTGCCTTCCCACATTGTTTTTCCTCGTGTCCCCGTGAGCTGCTGCCTATCACATCTTGACAATCCAGCCTCTGACCTCGGTTTTACCTTCCTTATCTCACAGGGCTCTGTGCTCTTTCTCACAAGCTGGCAGCCTCCTCAGCTCAGGGAGGAGGGTTTTCCAGCTGGGCTGTATCTGGGAGGCCTTGGACTGCAGCTGAACCTGGAGGATCATGCAGTTCAGGGCCAGCTTTGCTGGATGCTCCATTTTGCTGATTTTGTGCCAGTTTGGTGCTCCAGGTGCTTGGCTCAGTGCTGGAGGAGGGAACTGGTTTATGGCATCACTACTACTTCCCTGTCAGTCTGGGGGCTCTGCCATCCTGGAGTGATCTGGGTCTGGGAGAGAGCTTTACTTTGTGTCCAGGGATGGAAACAGAGCTGGGGAAGGGTCTGGAGCACCAGGAGGGGCTGAGGGAGCTGGGGAAGGGGCTCAGCCTGGAGAAAAGGAGGCTCAGGGGGGACCTTGTGGCTCTGCACAACTCCCTGACAGGAGGGGACAGCCATGGGGGGTCAGGCTCTGCTCCCAGGGAACAGGGACAGGAGGAGAGAAAAAGACCTCAGGCTGTGCCAGGGGAGGGTCAGGTTGGACATCAGGAGGAATTTCTACATGGAAATGGTGGTCAGGCATTGGGAGGGGCTGCCCAGGGAGGTTTGGAGTCCCCATCCCTAGAGGTGTCCAAGGAGTGACACTCAGTGCTCTGAGCTGGTGACAAGGTGTGGATGGGCCACAGGTTGGACTCGATGATCCTAGATGTCTTTTCCAGCCTAAATCTGTGGTTTACACTGAGTCAAGTGATCAGATAGAATGAAACCACCAGTGCTCCATGCGCTCCCCTTCCTGAGCAGAAAAATCTCTTTTGCTCAACTGCTCATCTATATCAGGGCTCTGGGAACAACAGGATCTTCTTTTGTTCCCTCTGCAGAATTCCAGGTGAGCTGTGTTTGCCCTCCCTGCGAGGTTGGATCCACAGTGCCCTTGTGAGAGCAGCCATGGAGCTGTGCTGGAGGCTCTGGCTTTCCTTCCATTTGGTGCAGACTCCTCAGACTGGAGCAGGGATTGCTGAGGTCACGCTGTGATTCAGGTCTAAGGTACACTGGCATGGAATCACAGGCTGGGTAAGGTTGGAAAGGACCTCAGAAATCATTTCACTGTGAGAAATTCTTCCCTGTGAGAGTGGGGAGGCCTTGGCACAGAGAAGGTGTGGTTGCTTTTGGATCCCTGGAAGTGTCCAAGGCCAGGCTGGATGGGGCTTGGAGCAACCTGGGATAGTGGAAGGTGTCCTTGGCCATGGCAGGAGGTGGAATGAGATGATCTTCAATGTCCCTTCCAACCCAAACACTTCCATAATTCCATGTAGTCCAACCTGGCTGCTGGTGGCTTTGAGATACCACACAGGATTCAATGACCCTTTAATCTGACTCTTTTTGGAAGCTCCTGCTCAGTCTGTAGCAGGTGGATCAATCCTGCTGACACTCCTACATCTTGGCCTCCCCAGGGACTTTAAATGCAGGGGGGGGGGTGTTTATTCCAGGCTCTGCAGTGGAACAAGAAGGTTCTTTGTGTTTCTTTTCTTCCTGAAGCTTTGCCTCTTTTCAAGAGAGACATCTGCTCTGGTCAATGGTACTTACAGGCCTTTCAAACTCAATTAGGCACTCGAAAGCCAGGAGCTATGAGTGCTCAGCTTCCCCAGCCAGCAAAGGATTTTCCCCTCTGCAGCTCCTGTAATACCACGCTTTTCCAAGATTTTTTAATAACTGGCCATTTGTAAGTGTCTGGAATGTTTGGAAATAACGGCCATTCCTGGTCTGTTTGCTCTCTGAACAATTTCAATTCAGCACTTTTTAAGAGGGAGAAAAAAATAAAACTAAAAAAAAAAAAGGAAATAATCAGTCTCTGCCCCAACCCTGAACTGACTCAAATCTTAGATCCACAACAAATACCAGGGATTTTTTTTTTTTGGTGGGTGGCTTTTTTTTTTTTTTTTTTTTTTTTTTTTTTTTTTTTTTTTTCTGTGGTGGGGGTTGACAATGAAACCATTCCTCCGCTTGAGACAGTGAAACCTGAGTGTGTTTCCCCTTTGTGGAGGTGCATCTCAGGGCACAGGGGTTTTTGTAGGGTCTCCTCATGCCCAGCTGGGCAGGAGGGATGGGATTAATCACTGTCAGATGTGGTTGGCTCTGCCGCTGATCTCAGGGCCAGGGATATCTCTGTGTGTGCACGGCAGAGTTGGATTTTGCTTAGCAGAGCTCTGGGAAAGGTTTTCCCCTCTCAGGAAATTGCTTTAATGTTCATCTTTGTCCTGAATAAAAATGATGACCTAAATATATCTATTTTTTGTATTACTTTTTTTCCCTTGATTTAGTTAAGCTCCTCTGTTTCCTGTGCCTTTAACAAAAGCATTTTAATATTTCAGGATTCCTTTTTGGGCTGCTGAGCTAAAGGTTCCAGCTCACTGAGCTGTGTGCTCACAGGGGCCTGGGATACTTTACGTGTCAAATTTTCATGCTCTGGGCTCCTTCTCAAGAGCTTCCAGGGGAGACTGAGCTGAGCTGGCTCCATGTAGGCGTGTAAGGAGGACCAGGCTGGTCAGAGCAAAGGCACCAGCACCTCCATGCTTGGCCTCCAGCATCCATAATCCATGAATATTAAAGGAAAAAATGCAGGGAATGGGACCAGAGCAGCCTGGTCTGGTGGGAGGTGTCCCTGACCATGGGGGTGGAACGAGGTGAGCTTTAAGGTCCTTCCCAAGCCAAACCATTCCAGGATTCCAGGGATCTCCCAGACTTCAGAGATTTCTGATTTTGATTTAAGACAGAATTATTTAGGCAAAACCCCATTTTTGTCCCCAAGGACAATTTTTTCTTTGCTGAGCTTTCTCTTTTTGCAGATGGAAAATTCCCAGCCTGTGTGAGTTGGCAAGCTCTGGTTTTCAGCTAAAGCAGATGCTGATGTATGTTTATATCCTGCTCCAAGAAAAACTGTGAATAAACTGGGAGCTGAAGGCAGGAGGCATTTTCCTTCCCCATTCCAACAGTCCTCATGTTGCCAGTGGGGGGTGAGTGAAAAAATGTCAATTACAGTTCGGTCTGCAGGAATATGACAGCAAAATTTAATAAAATATTATTCCAGCTCTCTCACCTGTCCTGCAGGGCACTTCCCTGTAAATTCATGAAGAATTTTTTCATGGAAAGGGTTGTTAGGCATTGGAAGGAGTTCCCCAGGGAGGTGCTGGAGTCCCCATATATGGAGATATCCAAGGAATGAGTGGAGGTGGCACTCAGTGCTCTGGGCTGGTGACAACGTGGGGGTTGGTCACAGGTTGGACTCGGTGGACTCAGAGGCCTTTTGCAACCTTAATGATTCTATGAAATGAAGAAAGATCCAGAAAAGCTGATCTACAACATCCATTGCCTGAGAAATACCATGTGAGAAGGAGAAACAACCTGCCTTTATTTCAAGCAGAGGACTCTTAAACTTCATGAGTAAAGTCTGTAGCCTCGTCATGCTAAATTACAGTGATTTTCTAATAACACTGGATGGAAAATGGAATTCTCCAAAGCCTTTGCCTCTCCCTGGCTCGTAACACAATGCCTTATTCCCTCCAGCAAAGGCAAGGAATTCTTAAGCTGGTTTTTCAGTTCTGCTGTGGCTGCTCTGCTCCTGCACAGCTGTGAGAGGCTGGGAAGGCTGTGGGAAAGGTGCTGCCTGTTCCTGGAGGCATCCAGAATGCTCCCAGCACTTGACAAATGACTTTGCAGCTGTGGTAGAGGCTCTGTTTTGCAGAGGTGGCCAGTTTAGATTTCATTTTAAATGTATCTCTACTTTTCTGCCCCAAAGTCTCCCCCCAAGGTCTTCTGCTTTATTTTAGAGTGGTTGTTTGAGGTTAATGGAAAAAAGGACTTGGGGGATGAGAGGTTTAGGTCTGTGAGACCTTGCAGATTTCATGGAATGCATGGATACATTTTTAGCAAGCTTTTCTCAGGTTGGGTCATTATATTCTTCAAAGCCCAAGGAAATCCAGTGTTTCCCTGGACCGTTAGGAATTATAGATTTCCAGTACCTGAAGGGAGTCCCAAGAAGGCTGAAGAGGGACTTTCATAAGGGCATGGAGTGATAGAACAAGGGGGAATGGCCTTAAAATGAAAGAAGGGAGACTTAGATGAGATACTGGGAGGAAATGTCTTGGCTGTAAGGCCCTGGCACAGGTTTCTCAGAGAAGCTGCAGTTGCCCCATCCCTGGAAATATTCAAGGCCAGGTTTGATAGGGCTTGGAGCAACCTGGGATAGTGGAAGATGTCCCTGCCCATGGCAGGGGGTGGAACTGGATGAGCTTTAAGGTCTCTCCAAACTCAAATCATTCTGTGATTTCCCACTGAGCAGTTGTGTCTCTATTCCTACATTTCACAGGGACTGAGCCCCTGACAGGGAAGTTTGTGTAATGTTATCAGACGAAACCTGAGTCCTCTTCATAAATTATTTATTCTCCAAAGTCACATTAATAAATGTGCTCAGTAGAGAGAATTGTGAATGTGGTTTTTCACTGGCCATGGGGTTTTTCTTCTCCACCTTGTTCTGGGCAGAAAATGACCCTGATGAACATCATCTCCATTTCCCAGTGAACTCTTTTATGAGTATTCAGTGTTTCAAGGCTGATTCCTGGTGTTCTACAGGTTTCCATGCCTTGGACAGATGGAGGTGAATCACAGAATATCCCACATGGATCCCTGAAGCCCAATTCCAAAGGAGGGCGGTGATCTTCCACTGTTCTTTGTGGTGTGAGATAAATTTGGAGTGAGGCTTTGTCTGGATTTTTAAACAGATTGGTTTTCACAGAGTACATTCCTTAACCCTTATTTTGCAACATCGGCTCACCTCAGAGCCCTTGAATAAGCTTGTTTCCATGCAGGCTTTGTTGTTCAGAAGGACACAGCCTTTGGGAAAGCAGGCCAGGATTTACAGGGCAGGGAAGGCTTACAGTGAGAAAACTCTCTCCTCCTGACCTGAGAATGTTTGACGTGCTGCTCCTACTTATTCTGGTAATTCATCCTCTTCTTTAGCTGCACTAATTATGCATCTTCTTTCCACAGCTTGCTTGAAATGAATCCCTGTGTGAAACTTGAGCTGTCAGGGCCAGTAAGGAAGGAGGAAAAATGGATTCTGTTTACACTCCAGACCCTGTCAGTGAATCCAGCTCTGCAATAGCAGCTGCTGAGGGTTTATAACATTTCCTTTTGCCTTTGTTTCTGCCAGTGGTTACTCATGCTTGTTTCAGGGTGAATGGTTTTGGCTTTTTATGACCAAGCTGTGAAGGGCAGAAAGACTCCTTGAGTTGTTTCTGCTCAGAGACTTCCACCGGGTTTTCCCAATGTGCTATAGGAGTATTCATCCATTCTGTTTGCTGACATGGCACTGGATGCAAGGCAGTGGATGAGCAGGTAATACAGAAAAGCCTTCAGGGAACAAGGGGAGCTGTTTCCTTCCCCAAAATAACAATGTCTCTGGCTGGGCCCTAGGAATTCCTCCTGGCTGGTGGCACTGCAGGCTGGGGCTTCTTGAGGATTGTGTAACGTCAGAACTTGTATCCCTGACCTTTTTGTACAGGATAAACAATTTATTATTTTATGTCTTTACTGGAGAGGCAGCAAGCAAAGGGGAGAGATTCAGGTGCTGAATCTGAAGAGGGGAGGTTTGTGAGCCTCTCTCTCTGCTCTGAGGCAGGATCCACTGAACACACATTTGTGCTGATGGTTCTTTCCTAACCTGCTCTTACATCTCTCAGCAACACAAACTTCTCCCTCCCCAAGGGATCTTTTCCACAACTTCCTACAGCTAAAGGGACTTCCTAAGGACTAATCTGGCTACTGTTGGAGCCCATGCCTTCAAGACTGATTAATTTGGAGGTTTTTCTTATTGTGATGATGGTGCTTTGTGCTGTAAGATTGGCTCCTTGTCTCCCTCAGCCACTTCTGCTCTTCACAGGTCTGTTTTCTTCCCCTTTTCCCATTTTCTGGATAACTCTTGTTGCTGTGGGCTGTCCTTAATTGTGCTTCATCTGTCTTTAACACCTGGATGTGCCCTGGTCTCATTGACAAGGTGGGGATTAGTGACAAGATGGACTCAGTGATCTTGAAGGTCTTTTCCGACCTTAATCATTCTGTAAGTGTAAAACCAATCACCATGAGGGTGGAAATTAAAATTGTGGACATAAAGGAAACCAGATCTTTTATCTGCTATCAGTGCATGAGCAGTATAGGGGTGTCTCCTGAGGGGAGATCCTTGCAGGATTGCTGCCCTGTGGTCACAGAAAAAATGTTAATTTTAAGAAAGCAGCAGCACAGAAGTATCTGGGGGGCACTGAGGGTTTGATCCTGGTCCATTACAGTGCAAGATGCCATGAGATCCCTTTGCACAGGGAAATGTGGCTGCAGCCACTGCTGTCCCCAAGCTGTGAGCACCCAGGAGGAGTTAACTCTGCTGAGAGGCTCTTTCAGGCAGGAGTGTTCCAGTGTGGAATGCCAGGTGGAAGATGCCACAAGCAAAGACTTCCCTCCGTCCCAGCCTGCCTGGAGGGGGAACACCTGTGAGCTCACAGGGAGGGGAATGAGGCCAGGAGAATGTGTTGAAAAACAAGGCATCTGTGGCTCAAAGAGTGCTTTCACCCCTTATTAAAAAAAAAAAAAAAAAAAAAAAAAAAAAAAAAAAAAAAAGCAAGGCAAATCTAATTGAACCAAAGATCATCAAGTGTGTTCTTTTAATTAAAGAGAATGACTTCTAAATAAAATCTTCTCTTTTTTCCTTCTCCAAGCAGGCAGCAATGCAGTGTGACATGTGTCTGGGTGCAAAAGCGACACTTTCACTCTCAGAGGGAAGATGAGACCTGGCTGTGATCAGTGTGAGGTTGTCCTGTGCTGCCAACACAATGTGACACCTTCCTGTGCCCGGGCACAGCCCATGTCACATCTGCTGGGCATGACAAGCATCAGGGTCAAACCATTTCAGCACCACAGGGAGAAGATGTTTCTTCTTTTCACATCCTGTGTGGCTGAGCTGTCACCGAGGCCCAGCTCATTGTCCCTCCTTGGTGTCTCTTTGTGGCTGTTGTGGCACATGTGGGACACAGCAGGAGATCCTTTCAGGAACTGAAACTTTGCTTGGGTCTGAGGGAGAGAGAGCCACACAAAATCCAGGCAAAATTCCACTTCCCTACTGATCTATCTCTGGGCAGCAGCACAGGCTTGTGGAAAAACATAGGAAAAGGACCTGGTATAGATCTGTAGGCTCCCCTTGCAATGGGGAAGCTAGAGAGGAGGGTTATCCTTCAGGAACTGTAGTGATAAGACAAGGAGTAATGGGGTCAAACTGAAAGAGGAGAAATTTACGTGAGATATATGGACAAAATTCTTCCCTGTGAGGGTAGTGAGGCCCTGGCATAGGTTGCCCAGAGAAGCTGTGACTGCCCCTGGATCCCTGGAAGTGTCCAAGACCAGGTTGGATGGGGTTTGGAGCAGCCTGGGACAGTGGAAGGTGTCCCAGCCTGTGGAAGGGGTGGAACAAGATGAGCTTTAAGGTCCTTCTCACCTAAACTATTCCACGATTCTAAGAAATGTGGTGGATCCCTCCCCTTCTCACGTGACCACAGCTCAGTGGGGCTCTAGGTTTACCCAGCTGGGGAATGTGGTCGAGGAATGATCTGCTGCCACCTTTCCAGTGTGGCCTGGAAGCAGTTCCTGCAGGAAACCTGCAGCTGTTCTCTCTGCTTCCCGTGTCTGGTTCAGTCTGTGTGCTCGAGGGCTGTTGTGCAGCATCCACGTTCCTGGTCAGGACTGCAGCTCATCCCAGAATGCCAAGTTGGGTCCGGTTGGAAAGGACCACTGGAGGTCATCTGGTCCCACCTCCCTGCTCCAGCAGGGCCATCCCAGAGCACAGGACACAGGGTTGTGTCCCGATCATTCTGGAATATCTCCAGTGAGGAGACTCCACTCCTTTTCTGGACAATCTCTTCAGTGCTCGGTCACTGCACAGGGAAAAAGTCCTTCCTCATATTCAGGTGGAACTTCCTGGGCATCAGCTCCTGCCCATTCCTGTTATCCTATTGCTGGGCCCCGCCGAAGCAGAGCGTGGTTTCACTCTGGGCCCTCCCTGCAGACAGAGACAGGGAAGATATCCCCTCAGGAATAAATAAAGTATTGGATATTTGCCTTTTTACATGGAGGAGGATGAAAAAGAAAAACTGGTGTTTTATCTCCTGTCTTCCTCACTGTGAACAGTTTAAGACCTGTTTATGGGCAGAAATTAGGCAAGACGAAAATACCATTATCTACAGAACACTGTGAAATTCAACAAACTTCAGAAAAAATAGGCAGTGTTCCAAAAAATACTTTTAAATGTGAGCTCCACGTCAAAGGAGGAAGTTGGTTTACCTTCAGCAGCACCTTCAAATACAAAGTACTGCTCAGAGTGAGAGTAAATATGATTCAAGCACAAGTAGTTTTTAAAATAGAGGCTGATAAGCTGAACACCACATAAAAATGACTCCATTATGTGAATAACATTCAAGTGGGTCCAGCAAACAGAAGTGACCCGTGCTTCACAAATATAATTACTGCACTTGGCTCCCTCATGGCTCAATGCCCTGCTTATAATAAATGGCCTTGAAAAACAGCATTTTTATAGAGTGGTTGGTTTGCTGAGCCCCTCTGCTCCTTGCTGTGCTGAGGCAGGAATTGCTCATCACTCAGAGAACCCAACTCAGAACATAAAAGCAACCCCAGCAAATCAAGGCAAAATCCTCCTAATCCTGCTCCTTTGTTTCCAGCAGCAGCATTTTCCCCACAGTGCTCTCACAGACTCCGGGATCTACAGCTGAAGGGCTTTCTGAACCAGACACTGTTGCTGCACAGCCAGGAGATTTACAGTTACTCATCATTAATGTTTTTCTCCTCCACAAACTCACCTATGTGCTTTAGAAATTCCAGTAAGCTTATGCCATCCACACTGGGTAATATCCCTGCTCCATCTATAATTTTGTACCCTCTAATTACGTGTAGCTAAGCTATCACATAGCAATCCCAACCTGTCTGCCAAGGGGTGGAATTCATAAGCAGGAGGGAATGAGGGGGGAAAAAAGGCTTATAAACACCTCTGTGGCAAGATAATCTTATCTCAAAGCCTTTGTTCTTCAAGATTGCTCAGGGAGTTAATGTTTGTGGCTATGAAATATAGATCTGTTTGGAATAAGGCGGGGGGGGGGGGGGGGGGGGGGGCGAAATAACACTGTTGTTTGCTGGAGGTACAGCTCAGCAGAAGGAATCCAGAGGAGAAGGATCTGGAAGCTCTTTGTACAAGTGCTGCTGGGAATGAGAAGACTTGTCCAGATCAGCTCAGGGAAAGGAGGATTTGATCAGCTTCTGCCTGAAGAGATACTGCATCAAATTGAGAGATCAAATCACTGGTCTATCAAACACGGAATTCTGCTTGCCAGCAGTTTGTCACTTTGTCCTTCAGAGGACATCCCACTGCCCCACACCCTCCCAGGGCTCCCCTGAGAAGGGCAGCAATGCACAAGCCTCCCCTTTGGCAGCTCCTTCTGCTGTCAGAAGTCACCCACTCCCTCAGCCAAAAACAGCAGGAGAACCTGGATGGCCCTCAAGGTCCCTTCCAACTCTAATAACTCCAAGATTCTATGATTCTATCCTTGATTTAGGAGTGGGATTCCCATACCAAGCCCTGGTTCCGAGGCTGCAAAACCCCATCACACCAGAACTCTGCTTGGAGATTTAGAAAGTGTGATGTGGGATCAGATTTAACTCCAAATACTTTGCACAAACCACTCCAGGCCCTCTAATCCCTCCTGGCTGCTCATTAAGAACTCCCTTAAGAACTTCCTGCTCCTTGCAGCTTTAGTGGATGTTTAAGAAATCGGGCAGTGCCTGGGCTGCACCAAACCATGACATGTTTCTGGATTTCTGCAGTTGGACCAAGTAAGGCTCCTCTTTGGAAGGATTCTTGGCTGGGAAATTTGCAACTTGCTGCCTCCATCCTCCTTGGGATGGAAAGGACATTAAAGGTCATCCAGTTCCAACCCCCTGCCATGAGCAGGGACACCTTCCACTACTCCAGGTTGCTCCAAGCCCTGTCCAGCCCAGCCTTGGACACTTCCAGGGATCCAGAGGCAGCCACAGCTTTCCTGTCAGGCTACCAGTGGGAGCTGCAGGGACTTCAAATGAAGAATAATTCCCCAGAAAGGAAAATGAAAAGGTAGAATTTGCAAGCAAGAAGCACAGCTCTAAAACCTCAGCAGAAATAGCTCTGAAGGACAAGGTAAAATGTAGGACTGCATTTGTCACCTCACAGGGCACATTGCTGTATTTGAGATCCAGAAATGCTGAACCTGGGGTCATAACCCACCAGCCATTCAGCTTCTCTTCATTCAAGAAGAACATGCTCATTCCAGCACTCTTGATCTCTAAAGAATTGTCAAGTTCCCAAACAGCATAAAAAGAAATGTATCCAATGGAGAGTGCCATCTTATTCCATTTCAATATACCTGATATCAAGAGAATTTTCACTTTCTAAGGCTAGTTTAGTTTTCCCTTGTGGTGACCTGCAGAATCTGGGTGTCAGCCTCACCCCAGCAGGGTCCTTGTTGTGGACATGCAGCTCCACCAACTTTATTTTCTTCATGACCTCCTACTTAAAAAAATGTATTGAGAGGATGAGTTTTCTTCTCAGAACAGCTACGCCTATCTCCTGCACACAATCAGCCAGCAGGCTCTGTCCTGTGATATGATAAAGGCTGCCCAGGAGTTCGATGAGCAGCTGTGAGTGTGGGTACTGATAGGAGGGTGGATCTCCAGCTTTGAGGCACGGTGCCACAACTCAGCTGTGCAGAGAGCACAAACACGATGATTCCTACAGTCCCTGTCACAACAAAGCGCCTCTTGGCTGAGCAAATGGTGGTTTCTGCACCTAAGATCAACCAGGTGGCTCCTTCTGCTGGGCTAAAGCCATTTCGGACTTGGACATATACATGAGGCACTGACCTTGATGGGAAAGGGGGAAATATCTCCTTCTATTGCACTTTCAGGAAACAGTGTAAAACCTAACAGGTCCTGCCCAGCCACTGTGACCTCAGTAAGAGCAGGAACACTAAAAAACAGAATCTAAGCAAGGGAGGGTGAGTTTTAGCAGCTGTTCATGTAGAACAGACACTGGAAGGATGCGAAGGCAGCAGAGGAAATTTGAAATGCATAGGTGATCCTTAGCAACTCAAAGATCATTTGGGTACTACATCCCTCTTTGATGTCTGGGCAGTCAAGGAGCTGGTGGTACAGCCTAGGAGAGACAATTGCACTGGTGTGATGGAAAGACGGTGACAGGAGCATCTCCCTTAGCAGGAAAGGCTGAGGGAGCTGGGGCTGTTCAGCCTCCAGAGGTGCCCCAGCTGAGAGGGGCCCTCAGCCCGGGGTGTCCCTGTGAGCAGGGAGGGTCAGAGCAGGGCCCAGGCTCTGCTCCAGGGGCCAGCAATGGCACCAGAGGAACGGGCAGGAACTGATACCAGCGAGTTCCACCTGGAGATGAGGCAGAACTTTCCTGTGCAGTGACCGAGCACTGAAGAGATTGTCCAGAGAGGGAGTGGAGTCTCCTCACTGGGGATATTCCAGAACTGTCTGGACACAACCCTCTGCTCTGGCATGACCCTTCTTGAGCAGGGAACTGGGACCAGATGACCTCCAGTTGACCGTTCCAACCTGACCCATCCTGGGATTCTGGGAATTAGGGATTCCGGGTTTTGGGGATTCTGTGACCAGTGCTGTGTTGTACTACAGCTCGGTTGGTGAGTGCTGACCAACAGGAGAGCTGGAGAGGGACTTGGGACAAGGGCCTGGAGGGATAGCACAAAGGGGAATGGCTTCCCACTGCCAGAGGGCAGGGTTAGATGGGATATTGGGAAGGAATTGTTCCCTGTGAGGGTGGTGAGGCCCTGGCGCAGGTTTCCCAGAGAAGCTGTGGCTGCCCCATCCCTGGCAGTGTTCCAGGCTAGGTTGGGCAGGGCTCGGAGCAGTCTGGGATAGAGGAAGGTGTCCCTGTCCATGGCGGGGTGGGATGGGATGAGCTGCAATGCCCCTTGTCCCTCACACTCTCCACACCGCGGTGTCCCCGTGACCGGGCGCCGCCCGCCCTCAGCTCCCGCCCGGCACCGCCGCCCCTCACGGCGCGTGACGTCACGCCCGTGTGACGTCACCGCCCAATCCCCTGGGCGGCCGCCGCTGACGTCAGGCCCCAGCGCGAGCGGCCCCGGCTGAGGGACGGGGCGGCGGCGAGAGCGCGGCAGGAGCGGGGTGAGCGCGGGGCCGGGCCGGGCCGGGCCGGGCCGGAGGCTGCGGGGCTTTGGGGGACTGATTTTGGGCGATTTGGGATCGCGGGGCCGTCCCGCTCCCGGCGCGACCGAATGAATGGGGTGGGGGAGGGGTGGCTTTCCTCGGCACCGCGCGGTCCCCTCCTCTGGGGACACTTTGGGGACGCTTCGGGACCGGGACCGGTTCGGTGCTCGTGGCACTTTGGTGCCTCAGCGCAGACTCGCTGCGGGCGGGCGGGTTTTGGTCGTGCCCGTCACCCGCACCGGCCCCTTGGCTTCATCAGCGGAGGCTGTGCCGGGTGAAGTGCCAGGGAATCGGGGAATGGTTTGCGGTGGAAGGGACTCTACAGATCCTCCCGTTCCAACCCGTGCCATGGGCAGGGACACCTTCCACTAGACCAGCTTGCTCCAAGTCCCGTCCAACCTGGCCTTGGACACTTCCAGGGGTCCAGGGGCATCCACAGCTTCTCTGGCAATCTGTGCCAGGTCCTCTCCATGCTCACAGCCAAGCATTCCTTCCCAATAGCCCATATAAACCTACGGGTTTTTTACGTTTAAAGACGCTACCCCTTGTCCTGTCCCTCCATCCAAAGTCCCTCTCCAGCTCTCCTGGAGCCCTTTTAGGCTCTGGAAGGGGCTCTGAGCTCTCCCTAGGTCCTTCTCTTCTCCAGGTGAGCACCCCCAGCTCTCTGAGCCTGGCTCCAGTGCAGAGGGGCTCCAGCCCTTGGAGTGTCTCTGTGGCCTCCTCTGGACTTGCTCCAGCAGCCCCACTCCTTCTGCTGTTGGATCCCCGATCTGGAGGCAACTCTGCAGGTGGGGTCTCACCTGAGAGGGACAGAATTCCCCCCTCCCCTGCTGCCCACTCTTTCCAGGATACATTGGATGGTCTGGACCAGTATTCTTTACCTCTTCCAGGAGTTTCACGCCATTCAGCAGCTGCGTAATCTCCCCTTTTTTTTTTTTTTTGTTTATTTTTGGTGGCTGAGGTCAGGTTCCCAGCGGGTCCCTCACAGCTTGGGCTGACACATCCTCTTGGCAGGCTCCACGAGGGGCTCGGCCTCATCCCCAGCCGTGCGTCACCCCTGGGACAGGGGCTGTGTGTGTGTGTGTCAAGGTTATTCCGGCTGAGCTTGGCCAACAGCTCCCTGCCAGAGGGAACAGCTCCAGCCTGGACACCCTGGCACATCTCCCCTGCCAGGGGACACCGGCAGGGACGCAGCGTTCCAGTTTGGGGGGCTCTCAGGAGCAGAGGAATTGCCAGCAGGGGATGTGAGATGCATTTGTGTCCAGCTATCCAGGCAGCAGTGGCTGGGGCTGAGCTGAGAGCATCCCTTAGTTGTTGCAGCTTGAGTGCTCCCAAATGCAGGGATCTGATGGAGTTTCCACTTGGCAGCACTTGGGCACCACAGAGGCCTTCCCATGGGCAGAGTGGCTTGTGCTTCATCTTCTGGATGCCCAAAGAAGGTGCTGTCTTTCTCCTCAAGCTCTTGATATAGTTGGGAAAATTAGAGGAGCTTCCCAATGCATAAGCAAATCTGCAGGTCTGAAGCAGAAACTGTGGGGTTTGGAGCCAGTTGGGAGTTGAGAACTTGGAGCTCAGTGTGTTGGTGTGGACCATGTTCCTGAGGATGTGGCTGGGAATCTGCGAGATCCTGTGCCCTGCAGAGTCCCTTAATTTTCTCCAAAAGAGAAGGTCCTGGATTCTTTGGTTTACCTCCCTGGAGGAGCATCCTGTGGCATCCCAGCAGCTTTGCAGCCCCAGAAATCCTGTGGGAGCTCTGGGGTTTGGCTTGACCTCTCTTTCCTCCCTCTCTCCCATTTTCTTTGAAGCTTGCAGTGGGACTATCCAGACAAAGCCCATGACTTTCTTATCTTTCTTACCACTGTGACATTCTATTAATAACTAATTTACAAGAGCCGCTGGTTTCCATAAACATTTTTGACTTTTATGTGAGCAACAGGTGTTGCTGCTTATGTAACACCTTGGAAACCTTGCAGAGGATCAGCAGCTGGCAGTTCACTCACTAAATGTCATTTTATGAATGTCTTTTTTTTTTCTTTTCTTTATTCCCTCCTTTCCCTCTCCCAGTGTTTTAATCGTCTTACAAACCCCAGAAATTTCCTGCTATCCCAGGCAGATTATTGTTCATTGGAACACGTGTTTGCTTTCTACTAATCTTTTGCACTGCCACTAATTAATTTTAACTCTGTCATTCAGCCATGACCCAAGGCTGGCTGGTTCTGGGACTTGGAGAAGCTGCTTGTGCACCTTCAGAGCTCTTTCCCTGCCTACCCCAAACTTCCAGGCATTTCAAAATCAAGCAGGAGAGAACAGTGAAATCCCTGGCTGCTGCTGCTCTCACACGCACTTTTTTTTTTTTTTTTTCCCTTAAGGTGTGGGACAACTCCTACTCTCTGCCAGGTTTTGATTGGCTTTCCAAAGAGGCAGTGTCCTATAAATTGCCTTCTCTGCTCTGCTTCTGCCTTATCACCAGCTGAGGCCCAGGTGAGTACAGGAGAGGGAAAATTCCAGCTGCAGTTCCATTGCCTAATCCTTGAAATTAGCTTTGGTTATTGGTTTAAAATACTGGAGTGGGGGAAATAACTTTGATGTTTCAGGATAAAACTTCCTCATTTTGCTAGCACTTTCTAGTTTCAGTTTGAGTTGATAAATGAGATCAGGGACTGAGAAACTATTCAGAAGGGGATGTGGGTGGGGGTTTGAAAATATATTGTGGAAGCATGGAATGGTTTGAGTTGGAAGAGACCTTAAAGCTCATCCTGTTTCATGGGCGAGGACACTTTCCACTATAAATTGTATCTATATATTATTTGGGTAATATTTTTCTCTTCAGTTCCCAACAGAACAGAAGTATCCCCTTTGGGATAGTAAAAAGGGAAGCCGATAAAAATATAAATTATTTTACATCAGTTAAATTAATTTTTGTGTGTGTGTGTTCAGGGCTGTTAATAACTCCTGGAAGTTATTTAAGATGGAAAACTTGGATCTAGGAGAATGGGCTTTCCTGTATGAGTTGCTTTTGCAAGTTAATCACTGTGTGGGGCTGACTTCAGCTATTTGGGGGAGTGTTTTTAAGGCATAATATTGATTTCTTTATATATCTGTGCATTTAGGGCAACTTTAGTAGCCACTCACACCCGTTTTTCCCCTCTTTATATTTGAAATAGAAATAAATGCCATCAGTGGAGGTTTTTGCAGCAGCTCTGCTGCGTGGCTGTTTCAGTGCCCAGTATAAAATGCATTTACTGTTCTGAGTCAGTCCTGGGAGTAAATTCTCAGCTTAAGCCTTTGTGGTTTCACTCTAGGTATGTTTGGAAAAACCAGTCCAGTCACTGGGAAAACATTTTTAGTCTCAGCCAACTTTTGTTCGTACTTTGCAAAGCTCAAAATGTCTTTTTAGGTACTTGGAGTGGATTTTTTTTGTCACACAGACCAGTGAGTCTCTCTCAGTGCTGGAAGATTTTATTCTTCAGTGCTGAAATAGGAGGGGATTATCATGAGAGCTGGTGCCTGGGTCTGTGTCCAGATGGAATTTGGATATTTCGAAGGATGGGCACTCCCATCACCTCTCTGGACATCTCAGACCAAGTATTTAGATCAGTTTAAATGTATTTTTTAATAATGCAGTTTTATGGGGCTGTCTTACTAGACAATAGGCAGTTTAGCAAATCTGTATTTAAATAGCAGAACTCCCTCAAGTACCAGAACATTTTCAGTCATTTTCAGACCTGAGAAGTGAGAGGAACACACATATTAATCACTTGGTTTGTGCAACTGGAATTCATCTGCAGCAATGAACTGCTGCAATTTCTTGTGGACAGCTTCCATCTACCTGACTCCTCTCTTTATATATGCCCCAAGAAAGGATTTGACAGGGTAACCTCATCAGGCAAGTTTGAAATATGCTTTTGTCTGGGAATTTACATATTCTAGATCCTTGGGAAACAGTTAAAAATTGTTCAGAGGGGATAAGGAAAAAATGAATGGTTGTGCCCTCAGGATTTTCTTGGAGAGAATTAAATTTGCACCACAGAAATGGCCAGTTGTGGCTGCAGGTGTCATTTATTTGGGGTACTTTGCATTTCCTTCTGCAATATGAAAGATTTGGAGAGAAAGAACCCAAACTTGAATGCAGCACAGAGTAAATTATATGAAATAATTAGGACATTTTCCTGAGGCCTGGCTAAGCCCTGCCACTCCTCTCTTTGCTTTCTGGGTACCTGAAAACATCCTGAGTGTTAAGTCAGAGTAAATCTCCCTTTTTCCAAGATACTTCCTGCTGCCTCCTTTGCTCAGCTGCTCTTGCTGATGCAATCCTGAGGAGTTTTGCTTATTCACAGCAGCCTGCAAAACTTCCACTCCAAACGTGGCATCACAGCAGCTTTGTTTTATTCTGTATTTATGCCTAAAATCACACTTTCGAATGAAGTTTTAAAAAAAGTTTAAACTTGAGCTTTACAGTGTTCTCCCTGTCCATTTTTCTGGACTGTGGATATTTTCCTGAGCTCACTCCAGGGAATACATTACCTTTGCTCATGTTACATCCCAGGCTGCTTTCAGCCCTTGCTTGGCACAATCCCCCAGCCCTCGGATGGCATCAGATTCCTCTGGATCCCTGCAGAGTTTTCTGGGGGATGTTTTAAAAGCTGTTTAATGGGGTTGAATCACTCCTGACTCATTTTTTGTCTCTCTCCTCACAGCACACCTGAGGGGGGAAGATGCCAATCATCAGGAACCTGGGCAGAGCTGCCAGCCAGCTGCTGCAGAGCTCTGGCTGTGGCTGTGGGGTGTCCCTCGTGCCCGTCCGGGCCATCGGGGTATCCCCACGTCAGGTGGCCTCCGACGCCAGCTTCCACTCGGTGACGTTCTCCGAGTCGGATCATCCCCGGGTGCTAATCACAGGTCAGCACTCCTGGCACAGCTGGCTTCCTGCTTCTCAGCTGAGCTTTCCCACTGCTATCCTCCCTCCCCCAGAGTGCACAGTACTGGAAGCAAAAATACCCCAAATATCCTGGAATTGGGATGAACTTTCCCATTGGGCAGTAAGATCAGAGTCCCTTGTGAACTTTCCTATTTTAATTCCAGAACTCTTCCAAAACCAGTGTCTTGAGAAAAAAATGTAGAAGCTTCCTGACTCACTGAGAAGATCATACTTATTCTTGATGTGATTCAGATAATAATGGAATTCTGCATTGTGACTCCCCCTTTTCCTCTGATTTTTCTCTCTTAGGTGGTCTTGGCCAGCTCGGGGTGGGACTTGCAAAGCTGCTGAGGTGGGTCACCATTCCCTGGCTTGCTGTGAGTGAGGAATTCCAACTTTAGCCATCACCTCCAGGAGCAATAATTGTCTGGAAAGTTGTTTATAAAAGAAATCCTATGTTACAAAAGCTGGTTTTGCATCTTGGCTTTGTAAATAACATTAATGGTTGGACTTGATGATCTTAAAGGTCTTTTCCTTAATGATTCTATAATTAAATTTTCACCATCATTTTATTTGTCCCTCCTGTGCTTGCTGTGGGTTCCTGACGTATTTTTTGCGTGTGCATTGGTCACAATTCCCAAAATAGCAGGATTTTGTCTGAGGGACTGTCTGCTGAGTTGTTTGCTTCCAGTTAAATGGGAGTATTCAGAGTCTGAACTCTCAGAGTTTTCCTTCTTTTTCCTTCTCCTCTTCCCCCACCTCAAGCACAGTTACCTCCTTTCTTATGACATCTTTTCAAGAAGCGTGAAATGCTCCAAGAGCTCTCCCTGATCCATGTTCCTGTCCATATCCAGCTCAGCTCCAGTTTATCATTTGCTCACAGTCTTTGCTGGAGGGAATTTAGACCAAGACTAAAAGTGAGCAGACTCACAGCACTCAACACTGGCAGTTTTTCTACCCTTTCTATGATATATTTTTAAATTATCCAAATAATGGGAGGCCAGAATGTGCTTCAATGCCCCCAGATCTGCTCTTTTCAACAGCCTTGTGTTGATTAGCACAAGGTCACAATTTCTCTCTTCTATTTGCTTCCTTGATATAAAAGCAGCTGCAGTTACAACAACCCCAGTGGCTTTTTTTTGTCTGCAGGGGAGTAAACTATCCCTGGGTACAATTTTCACTAAGAAAAGGGTGGGAAAGTCTCTTTTCCCAACATATTTTGACCTTCTAAAAAAATTCTCTATGCAGACCTTGACTGCTACTAGAAGTATTTGATAATTTTTTAAGATGCTGTGTTGATATTTAAAAGATTGTTAGGGTTTTTTGTTTAGTGCAGTAATTGATTTTATTGTGGAAAATATTGTTCCTCTGCTATCGTTCCTGCAAAACAAAATAGCAACTGATGGATTATCTCAAAAAGCTGTGGACTCACTGTTCCCTGTGGGTATTTTTACACAGGAAACGCTTTGGAAAGAACAATGTGATCTTGTCTGACATTAGAAAGCCTGCAGATAATGTTTTTTATAGTGGTAAGTGACTGGGGAAGCACAAGGTAAAAAAAAAACCTTGGCTTTACCTCTGATGTTCATAAACTAATTATCAAAGTGATAAGTGGATTACACTGACAAGCTGCTGTTCAAACCTTCTGCATAATGCCTCCCTGCTTTCAAATCTTGCCAAGATGTTGGTTTTTTCTCTTATTCCCTCTTCCTAAATATTTCTCTTTGCATTTTTTCACTGCTGCTGTGCCACTTTCCAGACTCCAGTAACTAATTGAGGCACCTTGTGCTCCTGCTGTAAAAAGAGGTGCTTTTATACTTTTGGAGGGAGGAAGTTGGAAATGAAACTGTGCTTTGTTTCTACATGCTCAAGGAATTTTTATAATGAGGTGGATATAGAGAAGGATTTAAGACTCTTTGATTTTCACTGGAAACTTGCGAAAATTTTTCCTCAACATCGCTGTTTAGTGATGTATTTAGGTGGTAGAAACAGCAGCCTGAGCTTCATGCAGAGCCTTCCTTCCATCCATTCCTGACATCCAATTTCCCACTGCTTCCGTCTCCTCCAGGTCCTTTCATCTTCGCGGATATCTTGGACTACAAGAACCTGCGGGAGATCGTGGTGAACAACCGCATCACGTGGCTGTTCCACTACAGCGCCCTGCTCAGCGCTGTGGGAGAGGCCAACGTGCCTTTGGCCAGAGCTGTCAATATCACTGGTGTGTGCTGGGTTTTAAGTGCTTAAAGCTCTGTCAGGGCAGGTTTGGGTTGGAGATCAGGGAAAGGTTCTTCCCCAGAGGGTGTTGGGCACTGGAACACCTCCCCAGGGAATGGTGACATTCCCACGGCTGCCAGAGCTCCAGGAGTGTTTGGACAATGCTCTCAGGGATGCACAGAGTAGGATTGTTGGTGGGTCTGTGCAGGGCTAGGGGTTGGACTGGATGATCTTGATGGGTGTCTTCCAGCTGAGAATATTCTATAATTCGCACAATGGCTTGAGGAAGCAGAAATATTCTGATAAATCTTGTGGTTTTGTGTTTTTTTTTCCCAGGTTTACACAATGTTCTGGATATTGCAGCTGAGCATAATTTGAGGCTCTTTGTTCCAAGCACCATTGGAGCCTTTGGACCCACCTCGCCTCGAGATCCAACTCCTGATCTCTGCATTCAGAGACCAAGGACAATCTATGGAGTCTCCAAGGTCCATGCTGAGCTCATGGGAGAAGTGAGAATTTTTTATTTTATTAATTTCCTAAAAGGTCTGGTAGAACTTCACTGAAACAGGTTTCCCAAAGAAGCTGTGGCTGCCGCTGGATCCCTGGAAGTCTCCAAGGCCAGGCTGGACAGGGCTTGGAGCAAACTGGGATAGTGGAAGATGTCCTTGTCCTTGGCAGGGGTTGGAATATTCTTTAAGGTCTCTTCCAACCCAAGCCATCCTATGATTCTATGATTAGAACTTCATTGTTTTTGTAAGATTTCTCACTCATTCTTGCCCCCATTTTTCCTTCCTTCAGACTTTACTACTCAGCAATAGTCTGAGGCAACTCTGAAGGTCAAATGTTCTTCGAGTTTTGTTCAGGAAAGCACAAAGTGTGGGAGGCTGGCAAACAGCTGACTTTCAGTCTCATTTCTTTCCCTGTTTTTTATGGTTTTGTCCTCTGTGCCAATGTGAGTGAATGTGAGTGGCACCGCAGAAAGGACAGTGCACAAAGCCTTGTGACAGCAGGTACACAATGATGACTTTTTGCTCCTCCTCTACAAAAAAAAAAAACTTTGAGTCAAAGTCTTGAGAGTCTGCACATGTACGACTTCTCTTTTGGCTTTGTAGTTATTTATAAACAACATTTTTAAAGCTGATATTTTTATACAGTTTCCTCATGTAGGTCTGAGGACTGTATTATCCTGGGAAATCTCACAAATTTGGGAATGTTCAGTTTCTGAACATTGTAGACCCTATATGAGTAGCATGACAATCCATGTCAAAGATCAAAGACTTACCGATGTGGATGTGATCTGGAAAAGGGCAAGCAGGGAGATCAACTGCCAGGCAGGGAATGGGGATTGTTCAGTGATTCCTTTCCTTTCAGCCCTGTCCTGGGACAGCTGCAGGCTCATCCTGTGTCAGGTTTTTCCTGTGAAACCAGTGGGTGTGTCACCAGCTCTTGGTGTGTAACTCTGTGTTTCTGCCCCCCTCCCCAGTACTACCACTACCGCTACGGCCTGGACTTCCGCTGCCTCAGGTATCCAGGGATTATCTCTGCTGATTCCCAGCCTGGAGGGGGAACAACTGGTGAGTGACTGGTGCATGACAAGAGGGCTGGGGAGGACTTTTCACAAGGACATAGAATGACAGGACAAGGGGGAATGGCTTCCCACTGCCTGAGGGCAGGGATGGATGGGATATTGGGAAGAAATTCTTCCCTGTGAAGGTGGTGAGCCTTTGGCACAGGCTGCCCAGAGAAGCTGTGGCTGCCCCATCTCTGGAAGTGCCCAAGGTTTGGAGAGCTTGGAGCAACCTGGGATAGTGAGTGACATCCCTTCCCATGGCAGGGGATTGGAACTGGATGGTCTTTAAGCTCCCTTCCAACCCAAACCACTCTGTGATTTCATGATGAATATCACACAGTTCTGCTGCCAAATTTGAGACAGGAGACTTTGGGGTTGGTCTGAGGTTTGTTGACTGGCATGAAGTGCACAACACAGATCATACACATCTGTTTTTCTCTTCCCCAGATTATGCTGTCCAGATTTTCCATGATGCCATAAAGACTGGCAAATTCAAGTGTTACCTGAGGCCGGACACCCGTCTGCCCATGATGTACATCGATGACTGCCTGAAGGCCACACTAGAGGTCATGGAGGCCCCTGCAGAAGCCCTGACCATGAGGACCTACAACATCAATGCCATGAGCTTCACTCCTGAGGAGCTGGCCCAGGAGGTGCAGAAGTATGTCCCTGAGCTCCAGGTGACCTACAACGTGGATCAAGTCAGGCAGGCCATAGGTTAGTATCTCCCCTGGCAGCAGGTAAGAAAAAACATCATTGGGGCGAAATAAAGTCTCTTTTTTAGGAACTGACAAATTGCTCCTGTGCAGTTCAAGTCTTATGGTTCAAAATTCAGCTTTAGTAATGATGAAACATCTCAAAGTTCAGAGAGATTTTTTCTAAGCCTCACCTTTCTTGGTTCTTTTTCTTTTTTTTCCCTGCAGCTGACAGCTGGCCCATGAACTTCGATGACAACAATGCTCGCAGGGACTGGGGTTGGAAACACGATTATGACCTCCCTGAGCTGGTGACCACGATGTTTAGCTACCTTGGGTCTGACTCTAGGATTGCCCAAGCTAACTGAAATGCTTTCAGATGTTTCCAGATTTCCACAGAGGACCAGGAAGAAATGGCTGAATTTTAGTTTCTAATTTTCTGAGTCTTAAAGCACGTCAGTTACTAATTTTTGTAAGTAGTGACAGAGTTGGGCAGAAATGTCCTGTAGCTGGAATGTCCTTTAGATAAACAACAGCACTGGGTGCTGTCCCCAAACACAGCACTGCTGACAATCACAGAGTTCTTGAACTTTCACACTTAGGGAAAAACACCAAAATAGCACATACTCCTGGCCTGTGGCTCTCCAATCATTCCTGCTTCTTCCTTGGCAAACAACATGGGATAGCATTGTCCAACCTGGCCTTTCAGGCATATCCTGAAAAGTTAACAGTTGGTTTTGCTTTTTCCTGGTGGAGGATGTTAGGTTGTAGAAAGATCCTTTTTTACTCTTTGCTTACAAAAGAGACTTCAGAAGAGCTGTTTCATGTTTCCAAATTGCAGGGGGTCATTGCAATTCTAGTTTGAAATCAAACTTTGCTTGGTAGCTCCTATTTATATCTCTCTTTAGTGCTGTCTAAGCATACACTTTTCTATACCTAGGGCATACAGAATAGCATTCTTATGATGCTGCTTATAAATGTGAAGTGGAATAGGACTTGAATTCTCATCATGCTTTAAAAAAACTAGAGTTTACAAGCAAAGCTTTGTCCTGTACTCTGCAAGTGCTGCTGCCTTCAGTCAGCCTCGGAGGGAGAGCCGAAATCCGAAGAGCTGTTCCATGGATGTGAGGCTGGGTGGGATTTCAGGGAAGCGAAGCCTCTGGCTGGGGTTTTTAGCAGTACTTTTGGGTCTCCCAGTTGTTTGGAGTCCCTGCACAGTGTCACATCGCCTGGAACAAGTTTTAAAGGTGGGCTGAGGATGGTGCCTTACTGTAGAGTCCGGTCAGCCTTGGAAATCTTTCCTGTTCACCCAATTTCCCACGTGTACTGTGTTTGTAGATGCTGTTTATATGTAACTCATACCCTTTTGTTCTTCAGAGAGGGATCCAGAAGTTGAAACCATCTTCTAGGTACAGCTAAGGGCTGTTCTGCTCATTGAGTTTCATGCACAGGAGATTCTGGGATGAACAAGGGAGTTTTAGTAGATATGTGAGAGGAAGAGGTGTCAGTTCAAAAGTTACTTAGGACACTTCAGGAAATGACAAACTGGAGAGACAGGAAAGTCATTGTAGGTAAAATACCAGTTTCCATGGATGTGAGTCTGAGCTATCAGCTACTCTAGCTGAGAATCAGCCTCTGGGAGCTTTGGACTTTATTTTTTTCAAAGAAAAAATACCTTTCATTTTCAAAATGACTGGAGATTCCCTACAGGAAGCTCTCCTTTTTTTTTGTTTGGTTTTTTTTCCTTTTGTTTTGTGTACTCCATTAGTGTGTTTAGGTAAAAACATTCAAGTTTTTTGTTTGGGGTTTTTTTGGTTTTTTTTTTGCCTGCAACTTGACAGTGCTTTGGTGGTTGCAAATCTGTTGTGTTCTCTGTAACCCTGCCATGATCAGACTTTTGTCTCTTTGTGTAGGAGTTCTGCAGGGAATATGTTTCCTCACAAAAGTAGCCTTCCAATGAAGATTCTGTGGTGAAACCCAGTTATTTGAAACATTTGTTACACTTGTATCTCTTGGTTTTGTATGTATTTTATCCTTTCATCTGTGGGCAAAGTAGGAATTTCCCAGGTATTTAAGCTCAAGGGTTGTGGCTGTTACTGAAACATTTTTATATTGTTTACATTGCTGAAAGGACAGGTTTTTCAACTTTGGCCACTTTGTAACTCTCATGTAGCTCAAGTGTAATTTTTGGCCCAATGGGCCAGTGAAGTCGGCCCTCCCTTCACACTCTGTGAGGAGAGACTGGCTGGGCTTTGTGCTCTGCCTGAAAGGGTGGGATCCAGACTGGATTATCTCCCAGGGACCTGGAGCCAGCAGATGAAGAGCTGGAAAGGAGCTGAAGTGTCTTGTCCACTCCTCAGTGCCTCTGTTCCACCCTCAGGAAGTGTAAAATAAAAGAGTTGTTGATGGGTCTCACTCCATGTCCTTACCTCACTCAGAGTCCTGGGGTCTGATCTCATTCCCAGCTCCAGTTTAATCAGAGTCAGCAAGAGTGAGGAGCAGGAATGTTCTTTCTTCTGAAGCACGGTCCTTGGTGGTGGAATTACATAAAAGCCTTGGAACAGGTGTCATGGTAAAAGTGAAATTCAAACCTGCCAAAATGTTACTGGCCTCATTTAGGAGCAGCCATTTAAGCAACTTAATTTTTTAAAAATCTGAAATGAACCATGTTCCTATAGAGAGTGGTCTGGAGGAAACTGTGGTGACAATCAGGGAATGTTATTAAATTTGTCTGCAAGGTCTGTGTCCTGTTTTAAATTCTCATTTTCAATCTCACCAATGATCTGTATATTTTCCCTATTTTCCCCCCATGTCTTCCACATTAACTTCTCTTGTAATGATGTCACCTTTTTTTTTTTTTTTTTTTTTTTTTCCTGTATTAAACCAACTTGATGTGGTACAAAATATCTGCCTTTTTCTACCAGTTGGAAGTTTGACTTCTGGTCAGAGACTTCCCTCATGACACTTGAGCACTGTGGCTGTTAAGTTACCTATTCAGGACAAAAAAATAGTTTAAAAAAAAGGTTGTTAAGAATATTTTTTTTCAACTATTGTTAGTTGTGGGTGATGCCTCCTTTAATAAAATCCTATGCAGATGGATCCTGGTTTTGTCATCCTTGGTTGGAGCAGGTGAGAGCAGTGCTGGAGGCTCCAGCAGAGCTGGAAAGGGACTTGGGACAAAGGATGGAGGGACAGGACACAGGGAATAGCTTCAAACTGCCAGAGGGCAGGGTTAGATGGGATATTGGTAAGGAATTCCTGGTTGTGAGGGTGCCAAGGCCCAGTTGGGTCCCAGTTTCTGTGTCTGAGCAGGTCCTGCCTCCAGGTGTTGCACAACCTGTGACAGGTCAGCAGGAGAAGCTTGGGTGAGGAGATCACACTCATAACTCCCCACAGCCCCACCCTGCCTCCTTAATCCATGGATAAACCCTCCCTGCAGGTGAAACAGGGCCTTTCCCTCCTCCCACACCTCGGCTTTCTAACGATGGGAACCTCTGGTGGAGAGAACATTCCTCCTGACCGCGGTTTAATGACTAACGTGGCCATTGTGCTTCGGAGGGTGTTGCAGCACCACGCTCTTCCCAGCTGCTCCCCTTTGATCCTTGGTCTGGATCTTGTTGAGTCCTGTTTGACACAAGCCCAGCCTGGCTTTTAGAAGTGCCAGAGCTGCTGCAGCTGGAGCCAGACTGGGAGAGCTGGGGGTGTTCACCTGGAGAAAAGAAGGATCCAGGGACACCTCAGAGCCCCTTCCAGGGCCTAAAGGGGCTGCAGGAGAGCTGGAGAGGGACTTGGGACAAGGGATGGAGGGACAGAACGAGGAGGAATGGCCTTAAACTGAAGGATGGTGGTTTAGATGGGATATTAGGAGGAAATTCTTGGCTGTGAGGGTGGTGAGACCCAGTCACAGGTTGCCCAGAGAAGCTGCAGCTGCCCCATCCCTGGAAGTGTCCAAGGCCAGGTTGGATGAAGCTTGGAGCTGTTTTCTTCTTTTGGCTGTTTAATACATCAGACAGGTGCAGGAAGAAGGAAGGAAGCTCCTTCCCTCAGTAGAAAGGTGTGAGGGATGTGGGGGATTAACCCCGGTGCTTTTGCAAAACCCCTCCTGCCACTCCTCAGGTTGGAATCAAGCTCCCAGCTGTTTGTCAGGAGCTCTGCATTCCTGCAGGGAAGAGAAGTTGAGCCCAGGGAGGTGAAGAGAGGAGAGCATCTGGGTTATCCAGAGGGAAATCCAGGGGCTGGGATCGCTGTCTTGTAGCCCCCTCCCCACACTGTATTTCTGCCAGGCCTGGTGGCTTTCCTGCCCCGCTGCAGGCAGGTTGTGTCTATTTTAGGGAACATCAGCTGACATTTGCCCTTCTCCTGGAGTCTTGGGCCAGCCAAATGCTCTCCAGGCTATTTCTGGCTTCATACCATAACTGTATGTGATCCTAAATTCCCTGTGGGACTGAGCACTATGCTGGGGCTGAGGGGCAGGGAGGGGGCAGCTCCTGGAACAAACCCAGGGATTTCAGGATGACTGGGATGACACAGAGCAGCTCAGAGCTGGCAAACACAGCTGTGGAGATGCAATTTAAAAGCCATTTATGCCTCAACTGCACCATTGTGGAAGCTAAATCTGGAGTGGGCATTGCTCACCCAGGAAAGAAAGTTGTTTCCTGTCCTTGTTTCTGCAACTATGAGCAATTTTGGATGTTTTCCTGCCCCTAAGTCTTTGAGCACCCTCCTGGAGCTCTTGAGAAGGTGCAGCACACAAGTTAATGTGCACTTTTGAGGGGGTTTAAACTTTTTAACAAAAAATACAAACAGTTTTTGCCCTCTCACCCCATTTCTTATGGGTCCCCAGAGTGGAAAAGATCTTGGGTACAGGATAATATTTCTTCTGACCTCAAGCAGAGCTTTGATATCCCAGTTTAGAGAAGAGAAGGCTCCAGAGAGACCTGAGAGCACCTTCCAATGCCTAAAGGAGAAGGTGCTCCAGGAGAGCTGGAGAGGGACTTGGGACAAGGGCCTGGAGGGATAGCACAAAGGGGAATGGCTTCCCACTGCCAGAGGGCAGGGTTAGATGGGATATTGGGAAGGAATTGTTCCCTGTGAGGGTGGGGAGGCCCTGGTACAGGGTGCCCAGAGAAGCTGTGGCTGCCCCTGGATCCCTGGAAGCTTCCAAGTCCAGATTGGACAGGGCTTGGAGCAACCTGGGGTAGTGGAAGGTGTCCCTGCCCATGGCAGGGGGTGGAACTGGATGGTCTCAAAGTTCCCCTCCAACCCAAACCATTCCATGATTCCACGATTCTATGAACTCTTCCACAGATTAATGTGAAATTGAATGGAAAACTGGGCTGGGAATGCATCCTCAGAACTTCCCTGATGAGCTTTGGACCAATCCTAAGAAAGAGGCGGCTCTTGGCAGGGCACACCCGGCTCCAAGGACACCGATCGTTTTTTGGCACGGTGGGAGCATTGCTGCCAGGGTGATGTCACCACACTGGTGTGATGCAACAGATCACACATCTCTCCAGCCTTTCCTCTATTCCACATTAAAGATCTATCACCAACAGAGCTGTTGCAAAAAGGATGAGTCAGAGGAGAGGAAGTAAAGTCCAGAGTTCATCCTCTTTGACCCCACCTGGCCCAAAAGTCCCTAGATTTGATGCATTTTTAAAGCTCTTCTTCCTGGACCCTTGTGATGCTGAGAGGCTTATAGGAGGTTTAGGGAAAACCCTTACCTTTCTAATCCTTGTAATTTTAAGGGAAAATTGGTCTTCTAGAAATGAATATGAACCACATGAGCTCCAAAATCTTTAATTATTTTTTAAGACAGTGGAGTTTTAATATTTTATCACTATTTTATTTATAATAATTATTTATCTTACTATCATGCTTACTTTAGTGGGATCAGTTTTTCACTATACCCACAGCAATATTCCTTTGGTAAATACAGGAATTACACAACAATTGCTCAGTTACGGCTTGCCAGCATGTCCTAAATTGTGATAAACTGCTAAAATGACATTTTTTGTTAGGGTATCATGTAGGCAACTCATCACAGAGTGCCTGAGTATGTTTGGCTGCACACAAATACCACCCCAAGGATGCTTTTTCATGGGATAAGTGGTTTATTGAGCTCCAGATCTCGGGAAACTTGGTTTGGTGGGGATTTGTGATTGACGTGGGTGTCTAATATTGAAATAAAATATGTTCCTTTTGCCTGTCCAGCCCCATTCTGGGGGGCACACACGTGCTTCCACACTTTTCCCAGCTGCATGTGCCTTTTGGGAAGGTAAAAGGAGGAGAGGTCTATAAATTGCTCGTTTATTTTTTCATGTGTTTTTTCCATGGTTAGGTGTTTTTTAAGCAGGTCTGAAGTTGAGACAGGGGAAGAGATGTCACACTTGGCCTTGTTGGAGGAAAATATACTTTGGAAACTGGGGATAACCCCAATTCCTCCACAATCTTTTCCCCACCTCAAGGTAGTGTGGAAGCTGACACAGAAAACAAATAAAAGTAATTCCCAGTTGGATCAGAGCTGAATTTGCCAGACCTGAGAATAGCAGGAGGAGGAAGAGGGGTCAGTGAAGTGCAGATCCTGCTCATCCAAGCCCAGGACAGCTGATCACTGAAACAGAAAATGGAATATTAGCATTAAGGTGAGAACAAACCTCCAAGATCATCAAGTCCAACCTTTAACTGGATCCCATCATTCCCACTAAATCACATTGTCAAGAATATTCTGGTTCCCCCCACCACCTCTCTTCTCACTTCTCCATGAATTTTTTCACCTTCAAGAAAGCAGAGGCCTTGCAAAGCCCTAATTGGCACAGGCCCCACCCAGAAGTTTGTTGAGCTGTTTTTAATACACTGTCTGGCTGAGGAGCTGCCAAGAAAACAGCAACACCTTCATCCATCCATCCATCATCCATCCATCCATCATCCATCCATCCATCCATCCATCCATCCATCCATCCATCCATCCATCCATCATCCATCCATCCTCCATCCATCATCCATCCATCCATCCATCCATCCATCCATCCATCCATCCGTCCGTCCGTCCGTCCATCCATCCATCCATCCATCCATCATCCATCCATCCTCCATCCATCATCCATCCATCCATCCATCCATCCATCCATCCATCCATCATCCATCCATCCACCCACCCATCCATCCATGCATCCATCATCCATCCATCCATCCATCCATCCATCCATCCATCCATCCATCATCCATCCATCCATCCATCCATCATCCATCCATCCATCATCCATCCATCCATCCATCCATCCATCCACCCATCCATCCATCCATCCATCCATCATCCATCCATCCATCCATCCATCATCCATCCATCCATCCATCCATCATCCATCCATCCATCCATCCATCCATCCATCCATCCACCCATCCATCCATCCATCCATCCATCCATCCATCATCCATCCATCCTCCATCCATCATCCATCATCCATCCATCCATCCATCCATCCATCCATCCATCCATCCATCCATCCATGCATCCACAGGACCCTCAGTCCTTCTGGGTGGAAAAGCTGCCCTGTCCCTTGACCAAGAGCAGCAGGGTCCCTCTGGGCATGCTGTGGGTGACAGAGCAGATGTTTGGGTGCTGATGACTCCAGGGGTGTTTGCTCTGTTGGCAGCAGTGCCAGGAGCAGATTTCCCACCTCCAGCCTTCCTGCCTGGCAACAGCAGCTGGGCCCATTGGCCTGAAATAATCCTGAGCCTTTGGGGGACATTTCCTACCCATCTCTGGGCACGTAGGCCTGGCAGTGACCCCAGGGCCTCAGCTGGCAGGAGACTGAGGCCATCAGGGTCAGCATTCCATGGGAATGGTGGCACCTCAGTCCCTGGGGATACCCCACAGCCCTCTTGGGCAAAGAGTCTATGCAAGGGCCTGGGGAGCTCTCGGGAGGTTTTGGTTCTGGAGAGGTTACAGCCATGGTGTGAAGGGGGTTGTGATGGAGGAGGGCTGTGCACAGGAGGAAAAAGGCATTGTTGGGCTGGGATCCATGGAGGGACTGCAGTCCACAGTCCCCAAGCTGTTAGCTGGAGGCAAATACAAGAAATTGTAATTTAATTATAAAAAACCACATTAAAATAGTAGAACCATAAAATGGTTTGCATTGGAAGAGATCTTAAAGATCATCTCATTCCACCCCCTGCCATGGGCAGGGACACCTTCCACTGTCCCAGGTTGCTCCAAGCCCCAGTGTCCAACCTGGCCTTGGACAATTCCAGGGATCCAGGGGCAGTCACAGCTTCTCTGGCCAACCTGTGCCAGGGCATCACCACCCTCACAGCCAATAATTCCTTCCCAATATCCCATCTATCCCTGCCCTCTGTATTTTGAAAGGCCTTATTTCAGTTTTCAGCCCTGATTCAGACTCCGAATGCAGTGATGATGATGATGATCATCATGCAGTGACAGCAGAGCCGCTCACACTGAGCTCAAAGCCTGGATGCTCTTCCAACACTGTTCCATTACTGCCAAGAAGACCCCACTTTTGGCTCTGGCTGATGCCTTTTATGATGGCTTTTTTTCCATGGCTGGGGATCAGATATTCGCTGGGCTGGAGCATTGTGCCTCTGTCCTGCCAGTTCCCAAATCCCTCCCCATGGCAGCCACCTGCCACTCCACCAGAAGCTGCCTCTCCATCTCTTCCAGGACACTTGGAGCCAGACACAGCTTTACTTGTCTGGCTAGGGCAGGGGTCTCCACCTGCTGAGGTGCCTTTTGAAGTGGAAAGTTTCATTTAAGGTTTAACTTGTCCTCTCCCCAGAAGCCATTGAATAACTGGTGTTGGTTTGGCTGGGAGGCTGGAGCAGAGGTGGTGGAGGTTGCTGTGCTCTGGGCATAGAAGATGCAGCACAAAATTGGGGTGTGCCTGGGGCAAGCAGCACTGCTGGGGCAGGAGAAGTCTTTGGAAGGAAGATGCTCCAAGGGCTGGAGCTCCTCTGCTCTGGAGCCAGGCTGGGAGAGCTGGGGGTGTTCACCTGGAGAAAAGAAGCATCCAGGGAGACCTCAGAGCCCTTTCCAGGGCCTAAAGGGGCTCCAGGAGAGCTGGAGAGGGACTTTGGATGGAGGGACAGGGCACAGGGAATGTCTTTAAGTTGGAAGAGGACAAAGCTAGATGGGATATTGGGAAGGAATTGTTCCCTGTGAGGGTGGCGAGGCCCTGGCACAGGTTGCCCAGAGAAGCTGTGGCTGCCCCTGGATCCCTGGAAGTGTCCAAGGCCAGGCTGGGCAGGGCTTGGAGCAGCCTGGGATAGTGGAAGGTGCCCATGCCCATGGCAGGGTTTGGAACTGGGCTGTTTTTAAGTTCCCTTCCAACCCAACCTGTTCTGGAATTCTATGGAAAGTTTTTCCATTTGCAAGCTTGGTGTCAGAGAAACATCTGACCCAGGATTCTTCTTTGAACTCAAAGATGCTGCTCAAAGAATGATTTTGAAGAAGTGGGAAGGTGGAGGATTCTCCATCCTCACACATAGAGCCCAGGCCAAAAAGCTGCTTTGCTTTATCACATCCTTTCTCCCCTGCACCCTGGATTTTGAGGACTTTGTGCACAATGATGTCAGCAGGGGCTGATGATTCAAAAGTCCCCCAGTACTGGATTTTGTTTGGACATTTAAATGTTTTGTATTTTCAAGGGAAAATTATAGTTATGCACAATTGGGATACACTCGTTTATGTGAAAGCAGCTCTCCCCTCCCCAGAAGTGCTATTATTTTAATGGAATCACAGAATCATGGAATCATAGACTAAGCAGGAGGAATGGAAGACAGGAAGAGAGGGAGAGAGAGTTTGGAAGACCTTCTTGAAATAAAACTCAATTAATTCCCAATAATGGGAATGGGAAGTGGTGGGATGGGAACCAAATCTCTCCCAAGAGGGTCAAGTTCAGGTGGGGACCACAGCCAGGTGTTCTGCTGGGACAGGATACATGGGACCAGCATTGCTTTTTAATTTTTTTTTTTTTTCTGAAGTCTTGAAAATTGGCCATTCCCTTTTTTTGCCCCCCAGTCTCCCATGCTATGGGTATTTTGCCACCTTCTTCCCATGGAAATGAAGCATTACATGCCTGAGTGTTATTCCATTTGTTCATCAGCCCTTCCCTAGCAATGTTTGCATCCCAGGGTTTACTTCACTGAGAGTCAGAGAAACAAAAAAATGCCAAATATATGGAAAATTTGAGGCAGGGGCAGCTGGAGGGAGTGAGAGAGATGCCCTAGGGTGAGCTGAACCCCATATCAGACACAAGAGAAGCCCCACCCTGGCACAGGTGGCTCCCGAGTCTCTCCCACTCGTGGTTACTTTCAGCCCAAAATGTGGGCTCGTCTTGCCATCTGCTGGTGTTATCTGGAGCCTGTCAGAGGAGCAGGGCTGGGGGACAGAGGACATCCAGGACAAGGACAAGGGGAGGACTGAGCCCTTTATTGTTGTTGTGATCCCCAGAGGGCACAAGAGACAAAGCAATGACTTGCAAGGTAATATTTTGTTTTCCAGAAGGATTTCCTTTCTCCTGGAGCTACCAATTCCTCTTTAAATGTGTTTATCCCCATGATGCATGTCCCCCTCCTAAATATCCTTCAGGGTGCCTTCCCTGGACCCCAGGCTTGGCTCAGGGATGTTCCTTCCTCTGCCTCATTGCTGCTGCTGCTCTCCTGGTTCTACCTTCCTCAGCACAGACATCCCAAGGATGAGCTGCAGGTGGCCTGAAACGGATTTTTGGGGAGTTAGGAGGCCATGGAACCCATCCCAAGATATGGGATGGACACCAAGGCTTGGAGAAGCAAAAGGATCTGTCCCACGTGAAAGCACAGATGCACTGGGAGGAGATGGACATGGGAGGCTCTCGCTGTAGGCCTGGGGGACGTGTCCCAAAAGCGCAAGGCCATGCTTGGCACGGTGCTGGTGGTGTTTTGATTTTGTCCAACATGTTTAACAGGGTTTTTTGGAGGACCTTTGGAAGGAGATTGCACCCCGTTATTCCTTCAGAAACTTCAGTGGGTGAACCATCTCCACAATTGGATTTTGGGGACACCTGAGCCACTCAGAGGTTTTGTTCGTGCCCCTGACCAGGACCTGATGGGTGAAAAGCAGCCCCAGTGCTTTCCCCACCAGCTTTTAGAGGATGGCTGGACCAGTGAAAGGAGTCAGGAGAGGGAGCCAGAGCCTCAGCTGAGAGCTGTGAGAGCTGCAGGGAACAGCTCTCACCGCTGCAGGGACACCCCAGATTACACAAGTACCCCTTTGAAGCTGGTCCCAGCCACATTTGAGGATGTTCAGAGCATGTCAGGGCCCTAATTTTTGGAGACTGTCCTTGTTTCATAGAATCACAGCTTGGAAAAGCTCTAAGATCTTTGATTCCAGCTGTTTTGACTGGGATAGAATTAATTTTCTTCCTAGTAGCTGGCAAAATGGTTAAATCAGGACGGAGACACATCCCAGAATAGTCAGGACAATAATTTTAAGCCCCGAGTGAGTTTTGCCTGGTATTTTAGCTGCATGGAGTGCTCTGTGCTGTGGCTGGGATGTCCCTTTGTCCCCTCTCCTGTGGCATGAGGAACCTAATCCCATTTTTACCTGCCTCAACCAATGCCAATCCCTCTGTTTTGGTGAGTCCATCCAGAAGCTCAGCCAATGGGAAATGCATCCAAGGATGGGTTGAACTCACAGTTTAGCAAAATGCACCCCATGTGCTGTTTAAACTTCAGCTTCAGGCTTTTTCCTTCCAGTTTTTCTCCACTCTGAATTCAAGGGATGCTCAGGAAGATGTGGCATCCCCAGCCCTATCTCTCAGTGATGGGAGGAGAGAAGCATTTCTGGCTATATGGATACTCCAACCCCAACCTCATGAATAAAACCCCATTCTGACAAATTAAAAATCTTACCCAGGGCAGAGAAAAGTGCAAGAGCTGGGTGTGGGAAGAGGTGGTGAATGGCACTTGTGTCTTTTTTAGGAGGAAACCTGGAGCTTGTTGGCTTGAAACCCAGAGAGAGGCAGGGCCCTGGCACCTTCACTTGTCAGTGAAGCAGGAGGCAGGATGAGGAGCCTGAATTTGGTGTCTGGCCCTGGAAATACAGAGGTGACAGAGCTGTATCCCACTTATTCCCCGTGATTTGGCCACCCTGACCCCGGGTGCTTCAGGCACTGAACAAGCCCTGTCCTGCCACTCGTCTTCAGCTCCATTTCAGCTCCCTGAATTATTGATGGCTCTGATGCAGGAGTTTATAATTAGCTCCCCAGACCTTCTCCCTGTGGGCTGGAACTAGCAACACACTTTCTTTTTCAGTGGTTTTGCTCAGAGTTGAGCAGATTGAGGAGGGAGGAGGGGAGTAAGGGATGGATGGGGACCTTGGGGGACTTTGAGGATGGCTTTGAGTGCATGGGGTGATTTAAGAGTGGCCACTTTCATGGAAAGGGGTCTAGGGAAAGCCTGGACTGTCTGAGGGGGTCTTAAACCCAACTTGAACAGTGTGGAAGCTGTGCCTGGAGCTGGGAGAAGGCAAAGGGTCTTCGTGTCACCTTTAGGGACCCCCTCAGCCTCAGTGCTCATGGATTTACAGGTCAGAGGGAGAAAAACACTGAGCCCTGGGTGCTCAGAGAAAGCCAGACTTCATCTGGAGGGGACAAAGAGCTGTGTTTGTGTGTGTCTGGATATAGAAAATGATGGGTTAGAGGCACAGCTGGGCAGCAAAGAGGCAGTTCAGTATCTCAAAGCTCTTCTTTAAGAGCCATTCATAACCTAAAAATGGCTCCAGTGATTTCTATGAGGTCTGGGTGCAGTAGCCCTCATTCCTTGAGACCCCAAGTCCCAATCAAAACAGGAGCACAAATTCCCTGGAGTTCTGAGGTCAGAGGCACCAGCCCTCAAATTTAAGTTAATGAATTGCTTTGTGATAACCAGGCAGTTTGAGCTGAGTTTAACCCAGTCTGAGCTGAAGCTAAGAGTGGCACCTGCAGAGTGCCTTGGCTCCCAGAAGTCTAATTCTGAATTAGTTATGCTGGGGATATTTTGTTTATACACTTGTAACACTTACCTGGAAGTGTCCACGGCCAGGTTGGACACTGGGGCTTGGAGCAGCTTGGGATGGTGGAAGATTCCCTGCCCATGGCAGGGGGGGGCACTGGATAATCTTTAAGGTCCCTTCCAACCCAAACCATTCCATGAGAGGCTTGGCCAAGGACTGCTGGAGACCAAAGGCCCTCTCCAGCCTGAGGTCTCCCTTTTTTCACTGGTGGAAACCCCATGGCACAGTGCCAGTGGGAAAAACTGGCAGGTAAAGGAGGGCAGGATGTTTTTGGTAGCTAGATGAACTGTGAGATTGAGTCTGAGGGCAATCATCTCCCCCTGAGCTCACCTGAGCGCTGCACAGAGCTCCCTGCGAGCCCCACCTGGAGAATCCTCAGGCACGGAGCGGAGAGGAGAGCCAGGGCCAGCAGCAGGGAGGACTCACAGTAAGATTTGTGCTGCCAATGCTCTTGTGGGTCTGGGGGTGATCAAAGCCCTGCCAGGAGAGCTCCCATTCCCACATCCTTGCTCCAAGGTGGAATCATAGAATCACAGAACAGTTTGAGTTGGGAGAGACGTTAAAAACCAGCTCATTCCAGCCACGTGCCATGGGCAGGGGCACCTTCCACTACCCCAGGCTGCTCAAAGCCAACTAAACCTGGCAAATATTTTGCTGGCCTACTTTAAAAAATAGATGGAGATTAAGGAATTCCCTTTCTTGGATGAGGCAGGCACTTCACCTTTCAGCAGGACTCTTCTTCCAGGGAGATGAAGCAAGTCAAAGGAATAAAGACAGGGAATTAGCACATCCCAACAAGAAGGAGATGAGTTGTCTTCAGTCCCAGAAAGTCTTGGCCTTCCCCAGCATGGTGACAGGGGCTCTGCCTTGGAGAAAAGCTGGTGCTGGGGTAGCCTGGGCAGCAACGAGGGCCACTCTTGCCTGTTCCAGGCCTGTTCTCCACTTTCCTTGGGGATTCCAGCATCAAGATCTGGCTTGAAACAGCAGCAACCAGGCTCTAGCAGGAAACTGCATCTATTTACAGGGTATCTGCCTAGTTTAGGGCACAGCTGACCCCTGGCTGACCCTTGTATCCCATTCACAGGACAGGCTGAGCAGGGGACAAGTCACTTTTCCCCCAGCACCACCAAGAGCCCATCCTGCCCCAATCCCAACCCCTTGGACACCCCTCAGTCTGCCCTTGGAGGTCTCCCTAATCCCTGCCTGCTTCAAGATGTACATTAAATATACATATTTAAGCACATTCCCTGGAAATTGTCCCCTTTTTGAGAAAACTGGCATTATTAAAGAGTTGATTTAGTTCCAGTGGCATGGAAAGGGCTGCAGGCTTCAGGCTCAGGGCTGTGCTCCTGCTCTGCACCTGCTCACCCCCAGCTTTAGGCAGAGCTGTGGCCAGGGTGAATCCCACTGACCCAAACACCCACTGTACCAGTGCACAAGGGGTTGGTGGACTGAAAATAATGGGCTTTTTTGGGGAAAAGGAGGATTTTCCTGATGATACCTGCAGGGTTTAGATGGAGATGGAGAATTCTGATAAAACCTGTGGCTACCCCATCCCTGGAGGTGTCCAAGGACAGGTTGGATGGGGCTTGGAGCACCCGGGGTAGTGAAAGGTGTCCTTGCCCATGGCTGGGGGTGGAATTGGATGATCTTTAGGTCCCTTCCAACCCAAACCGTTCTGTGATCCTCTCTCCACATCACGAGCATCATCCTGGGGTGAAAAGACAGAGATAAGGATGTGCAGCCATGGAACCAAGCAGGGATAAAGAGGATTCTTCAGCCTGTGGCACAGGAAACCCAGGGCAGCTGGGGCAGAAGGTGACGGCCACCATGTGGGTGTGGTACTTGAGACCCTCACATGGATGTTGCCAGCTTGGATTCATGTGCAATTTCTGCTCCCTCAGGACAGGGAAATAATTGGTAAAACCTCTCAAGGCACTTTGCAGATCTCTTTATCTGCATTTCTGAAGGGCTCAGCGAGCCTGCTAACCCACATCCTTCCACCCAGCCAGGCAAAAACCAAGAGCTGAGTGGATGAGTGAGCAGAGGGGGAGACTGAAGTTCAGGGCACAGGTCATGGGAGCCTATAATAAATAAACAAGGCTTGTTTAGGAGATGATTTATGCTGCACTAACATTGTCCCCAGTCTCCCACTCATCACTGCGAGCTAATTACCCTTCCTGGAGCCATCAGACTTCCCTTCGCATTTCCATACACTGTGCAAAGGCCTGGACGTGACCTGGCAGCTAGGGGCTGGGGCTGACCTTTCTGTTTTGGTTTCTTTGAGCTTTCCTGCTGTAATTGGTCCTGCAAGTCCACACTAATGAACTGTGTCCTGCCCTCTGAGGAGCTCTGGGTGCCTGCCACGCTTCCTTCAGAGAACGTGGGGTTGATAGGAGGTGAAGTCCCATATAAATCTTATGTAAAGCTCTGTGCAAATGGAGTGGGACTCGTCCCTGTGTTTGTGTCAGCAGAGAGGGCTCCTGGAGGCTGGGAGATGGATGTGGCGGACCATGGACATCTCCAGCTGGGTTGTGACACTTCCTCACATGGTTTTGGTCCCACTGCTTGCAAAATAAAGGGGTTTTGCCTCAAATCTTGAAGGGAAGGATGGTGGAGAGTCTGGGAACCAGAACTCCTCTCTCATGGCTGATCTGTGTGGCCTCTCAGATGTGGAGCTCCCTTTGCCAAGCCAGGCTCTCACAGAGTCACAGCATGGCTTGGGTTGGAAGGGGCCTTTAGAGGTCATTTGTTCCAGCCCCCTGCCATGAGCAGGGAGACCTGCATCGAGATCAGGACCTGCCTGAGGACACATTTTATGATGGAGAGCATCAATCCTCGCTCTCTTTGCCCTTTAACTCAGTCGAAGCCCAAGGTTCCTTGGGCCACCTTTGCCGTGTTGTGTCACGGTAGGGAAGGTGGTCCCTGAGCAGGAAAGGGTTTGCTTCATGCCAGACTTACATCAGATGGGATCAGTGGGCCAAATCCCCTCGCAAAATCCATCCCACTGGAAAAGGCCCCCTTTTGTGACCTTAACAACACCCTACAGCTCCTAAAAGCTTAATTTCCACCGAACCACCATTCTCCCAGGGCCAGAGACTCCTGAAGCCTTGCAGGAAATACAAAACCCAAGGAAATTTTTGTGTGTCTGCATCTGAAAGGGGTTGATTTTGGGTTCTGGAGGCTGAGGGGCAGCCCTGACCCACCTCACTGATGAGGGTGCAGAGTCTGACTGGAGGAGAGGAGCCTGCAGCAACCTATAGAACATCCTTGCTAACCCCAGGGATTTTAGCAGAGGACATTTGGGGATTGTAAATATAATCCCAACCTCAGTTTAGCTCCAGTGCAAAGATCTACTTAGAGCAGGACATGGGCAGATGGAAATCAGGTGCATGGGGACACGGATGGATGTCCTCCTTCCTTTGTGGTGGGAAACCAGGAGGAGGCACAGGAGTCTCTGAAGTTGCATGAACTGATCTCACAATTGTGAGGAAAAATCTGGAGCCAAGGACAGCTGAGAGCATTCAGACGTCTCGTTTGGGAGGAATTATCCCTATAAAGACAAACCACAAAGCCTTGTTAATAAGAACAGACCAGGCAAGGCGTAAAGAGCTGGAAAATGGATTGCAGAGAATCGTGGAATCATGGAATAGTTTGGATTTGAAGGGATGACCCTTTTAAAGGTGATCCAGCCCAAAAACGCTGCTATGGGCAGGGACACCTTCCAGGTTGCTCTGAGCCCTGTCCAAGCTGACCTTGGCCACTTCCAGGGATGGGGTAGCCAGCTTCTTACCTTTGCCAGTGTTTTACAACACTCATTGGAAAAAAATCTCTCTCTTTATCTAATCTTTTCTAAATCAACCCTTCTTCAGCTTAAACCCATCACCCCTTGTTCTGTTACAACAGGAGGAGGCAAACCTAAAATATCCTTCACCAAGAAGGATCTGGCTGTGCCTCAAAATATTCCTGAATTTATCTGTTTTTTCCTTCTGCTCATTCACTAGCACTGAATTTCACTGTCACAAAATAATCCAGCGTCCCAACAATTTCATATCAGCTTTTAGCAGGAACAGCACCTTGCAGCAGGGAGTTGCCCCATTTCTGGGAAGTGAGTCCATTTTTAAGCACTTTTCCAGGTGAGTTGAGCCTGGGTGGAAAACAGGGTTCCAGTCAGTCTCTGGAAAATACCAACACCTCCTCCAGCTTCAGGACACAGCGTTGGCTTCTGTCTCTAGAAAATGCTGCTGCCTCTGAAGCAAGGATGGGGACAACAGATCCTTTCACACTCCACATGAGAAGGAAGCAGGGCCACAATGCAAAACACCCAGATTTTCCACATTTCTGGGCCAGACAGGTGGAAAACAGGACTGCCAGCAAAGCAAGGAGGGAAACCCAAACACCTCAGGTGCAGTGTTTCATGGTGCTCCAGCCAAATTTGAAATTCTTGCCCCTGAAGGTTTTAAAATGGCTCTTCCTGAGGCTGGAGATTGATGGGTTTATTCCTTCCTTTCCCAAATGTAATTTCTCTTATTCTGACCCTATTGTAGCCGCTCCAAGTGTTTAATGTCTGGGATATTTCCAGGTAATTTAAGCATCAGCTTCAAGGGCTGACTTGAAGCTTCAGTTCATGCTGCAGTGGGATGCAGGAATGGATGCAGGTGATTTCTGTCTGGCTTTCTCCACAGACCAAGAGGTTTCCAAGGAAAGATGTGAATTTGTCCCTCCTCAGAATTCACTTTACCCTTTCCACCTGTAATGCCTGCTTTGCTTTTGGAAAATTGCTCCAATATGAAAATTGCTCCAGTATTGCTGAATCTGAACAGCTCCCAGGAGATCCCATTCCCACCTTTGAAGAGCCTCCTGCAAGGCTTTGCCAGTACCTTTCTGGGTGAGTGGTTCCCATTTATTCCAGGTATTGGTGTCACTGACATTCAAAAATTATCTGGAAAAGTTTATTTTAAAAATAAACCAATCGCCAGATGTAGCCCCCAGGGCGAGAGTATGTTCCTGGCCTGGTGGCTGGTAGTAGTTATTTTATTAATACAAACCACAGCAGCAATTTAAAATCATGGAATAATTCAGGCTGGAATGAATTCATGGAGCTCATCTCATTCCATGCCTTGATCAGTGCAGGTCTAATTAAATCAGGTCACTGAGGGCCGTGTCCAGGTGTGTTTTAAACACCTGCAAGGCCGTGAAGGAGGATGAAGAAGGGCCTGGCCATGTTGTGTGAAGTTTTGGGGAAGGATGGATGCCTGCTCCCCATGGCCTAGTCTCCCTGGTCTAACAGAGCCAGGCAGGGGCAGTGACGAGTAAATGCAGCTCTGCAGCCGTGGTACTCCTGGATTGGGTGGGGAAATGGTTATTTCCAGTCCTGGGCTTTGGAGACTTGTCCTCAGAGAGCTGGGGGTGTCCAGCCCAGGGAAGAGAAGGCTCCAGAGAGACCTCAGAACTCCTTCCAGTGCCCAAAGGGGCTCCAGGAGAGCTGGAGAGGGACTTGGGACAAGGCATGGAGGGACAGGACACAGGGAATGGCTTCCCACTGCCAGAGGATAGGGATAGATGGGATATTGGGAAGGCATTAGTGGCTGTGAGGGTGGGGAGGCCTGGCACAAGCTGCCCAGAGAAGCTGTGGCTGCCCCCGGCAGTGTCCAAGGCCAGGCTGGAGCAGCCTGGGGTAGTGGGAGGTGTCCCTGCCCATGGCAGGGGTTGGAATGGGATGGACTTACAGGTCCCTCCCAACCCAAACCATGTTGGAGTCAGACTCCAAGGGACTCATATTCCTGATGGGAAATATCCCCTGGTGTTTGGCCATCCAGGCACTCTGGGGCTGGACAAGCTCTCCCAGAGCTCTCTCCCAGCAGGATTGATTTCCAAGGGCTGTGGTAGAGGAAGGGGTGTGAGTTGCATGTGTTGGATGGGAGCCACCAACCTCCAGCCAAAGGACACGTTCTGCTCCACCAATCTGTTCCCTATTTTTCCTCATTAGCGCTCCTTCCATGCTTGAGAGTTGTGATTTGAATAATTTGGACTGATTAGTGTTTACACAGCAACATTGGGAGGAAATGAAACCACACCAGAGCCAGCAGCCAACTCAAGGCTCTGAGACATCATTTTTGGGGGATTTCTAAAGAAAAGGGCCCACATGACCTGCAGACCTTTGTCACTTGCTTGCCTGCAAGTTTGGTAACCTGAAATAGGTGACAAATCACAGCCATGTCTGATCTGGGGTGCAGCTCTCAAAGAGAGGTGGTTTTTGAAGGTTTTAAGTAAAACTGGTTGCTGGCTGAAGGACAGGAGATGTTTCACTGTTGGCACTGAAGGAAGGGCAGGGATGGCAGTGCCTGAGATTGTTTATATTCCTTAAAGCACAGATCCAGCAATCAGGATGTGTCTCTGCCCTCTTGCTCAGCACCTGGAACATTCCAAACAAGCCAGGATGGGGGGTATTCACAGCCAGGAGAACAAGGATGGGGAGCAGACAGGGTCAGAGGAGAGAAATCAGTGAAAAATTGCACCTGGGAGATAAAAGGGACTTAAGGAGAAAAGATAAGGGTTGTGGGAATATCTTGGAGTCTTGTGTGAAAGGGTAAAAGCAGCCTTGGAGCTGTGGGACACAAATGTGAGCTCTGAAAAGATTCACCCATTTCATGGAGCTTCTTTACCTTTTTTTCCCGATCAGAGGCGATTTTTCAAAGGTTGCTGGGGATGCAGAAACCCTTTCAGCAAATCCTCTGCCTTCCTTCATCTTTGCAGGCAGAGAGACCTTATCAGACCTTTCCCTGGAAATAGATGTCCTGCCCCCATCTCCAGAGGTGCTGCTGGAAACCGTGATCCTTCAAAATGTTGTGTGCAAAGCCAGGAAGGTTCCTCCTCCTCGCTCTGCTTTGGGCACTGGGCACTTCTGCTTTTTCTTGAGCCCCTTCCTGGGACTCAGCACTTTGTTTGAGCTGACTCAGGCGATCCCAGGAATGTCCTTGTAGATCCAAACTGGGGGAGTCCACTTGGAGAAGGCTCCAGGGAGACCTCAGAGCCTCTTCCAGTGCCTAAAGGGGCTCCAGGAGAGTTGGAGAGGGACTTGGGACAAGGGATGGAGGGACAGGACACAGGGAATGACTTCCCACTGCCATAGGACAAGGATGGATGGGATATTGAAAAGGAATTCTTGGCTGTGAGGGTGGTGAGGCCCTGGCACAGGGTGCTCAGAAAAACTGCGGCTACCCTTGGATCCCTGGAAGTGTCCAAGGGCAGGTTAGATGAGACTTGGAGTAATCTGGGATAGTGGAAGGTGTCCTTGCCCATGGCAGGGGGTGGCACTGGAGGAACTTTAAGGTCCTTTCCAACCCAAACCATTCCATGGCTCTGTGAAACTCCCTCAAGGAACACTTGCAGGGGGGATATTTCAGTGCAGGGGGAGAATCTGAATAACCTCAATGGAGCTTTTGAGCTCGACCAGTTCACTCGGTTTGAGCTCTGGGTCCAGCAGCACTGGTGAGATTCCCTGCACAGAATTCCCCACCCCAGAGGGATGGGGTGAACACGAAGATTTGGGGATCCTTTTGTGCTTTGATTCCGGTTGTATTTTCCCCTCTCTTCCAAATCCACTCTGCAACCACTGGCATTCACCTGCTGAGAGCATTTCCCACCACTCTCCCTCTCCCGTAAGCTCCAAGCCACCAGGAAAAGAAGGGTAGGATTTAACAGGAACTGAAATAATCAAACCCAAAATCATCCAAAGCTGATATTTTATCTGAGGAAGGGAGCAGCTCCTGAGCCCCCTCAGTGCCTGCTGGGAGTGTGATCCAAGCACTGATATTATCCAGGGGATGCTCTGATCTCTGTCAGCGAGCTGAGGGCAAAACCCTTGGAGAACTAAAGAAATCTCCCTTATTTATTTATTTATCTGACACTGTGTGCGTGGGCAGGTTTGTTTGTGTGTGTAGTGATTTCTGAGAGAACACAGTCTTGGATTTTCTTGCTAGCTGGGGTTTTTTTGTGGGGTTTTTTTTGTGGGTTTATTTTTTCTGAAAAGATCAGACTTCACCCTGCTAATGTAGGAAGGTCTGAGTGTTGGCAGTGACCAGAGCCCCCCAGCTGCTTCCTCAGCATCTCCATGGATGGATGAGCAGCCTCTGGCTATGGCTGTGTGTCCAGGTCCTCTCCAAATGAGGCGAGAGCTGGCATTCCCGCCTTTTCCTCTCCTGCCAGCCCACCATACTGCCAAGGAAATGCAAAATCATCCCTTCCTGGCTGCAAGGATTAATAACCAGCTCATGGAGACAAACGACACCAGGCTCTGCCTGTTCATGGCTCAGCGAACACCGATGCTCGGCTCTCCCAGCTCTGCTCCACACGTGATGCACACGGAGCTGGAATGCTGCTCCCGGGGGAAATTCTGATCCCCATGAGCTCTCACCTTCCTCAGTTTTCCAAGGTCTCCCTCCCTGCAGGATTTCTGGGCACTGTGAGATGGCTTTTCCTTTCCCTATCTGCCTCCCTGCTCCCCAGATGGGCTGTGGGGTTGCGGCCTCAGGTTTTAGCTTTTGTATTTTTCAGATTCTGTGCTGCTTTAGTGTGTAGTTCTGAGCTTCATATTATGGGATGGTAAGCTCTCTTCGCAGAGTAGGAGACAAAACAGTCCCTGCTCTAGCTGGGGACCAAGGACAAATGACCCAAACTTGAGGCCCAAGAGCATGAACAATGTGAACTGAAGAGAGGAAAACAAGAAGGAGGGGACTTCATAAGCTAAAGACAGAACTGGACAATTAACTCCAATATGCAAATGGACCAGAACTTATAAAAGTAAGAGACCCCGTGACTGGCTGACCATTTTGGGTTCATCTTGGGTGTAGCCCTGGCTGGGCTCTTGTACTGCCCAAGGTGGATCCATTGAGGCCTTTTAATAAATCCCTACTTTATTCTTTAACTCCATCTAGTCTCTGTTCTAGGTCAGCCTTCTCAAGGCATCAGGGTCCCTCAGGATGTGATTCCACACAATTTGGGCAGAGGAGCATCAGCCCCAAGAGGGACTGTGAGGATCAGAGTGCTACAGGCAGGAGTGGATGTAGGAAATCTCTCCAGGGTCACAGCACAGTCCCTTGAGCCCACATTGGCCAAAGAGATGCTTTTTAGGGAGAGCTTGTTAATCCATGGGCAGGAGCTCTCCATAGGCCCATCCTCGAGCACTTCCTTAGCATCCTCATCCCTGGAGAGGATGATTCCTGGAGTTAGGGGTGACAGGGAGGACACCTCAACCTGGTCTTTAACATACATTTATGGCTTTGCTGCTATTTCTCACCTTTCCCCAACATCCTTATATTTTCTGATGCCCACTGTGCCAAGAGCTAATTCATGTTTCCGGTTTTAAACTGGTCCCTGAGGGTTTCATCCCTTGCTTCACAAGATTTGGGGAAAGATGGGTCTGTAGTTGTTATACCCAGCTCCTTTGTGGCCACTTGACACAGCCAGGGGTGTCTGGGCCAGGGGACAGGTCCAGGCACTGGTCATTTCACTGGTGTGGATGTAGTGAGTGTCCAGCATTTGTTAGATCCTGGAAATACGGAATATTTTGGGTTGGAAGGGAAAGTAAAGATTATCTCTGTATAACCTCCTGCCATGGGCAGGGACACCTTCCACCACCCAGGTTGCTCCAAGCCCCGTCCAACCTGGCCTTGGACACTTCCAGGGATCCAGGGGCAGCCACAGCTTCTCTGGGCAGCCTGTGCCAGGGCCTCACCACTCTCACACAGAACAATTTATTCCCAATATCCCACCCAAATTTCTCCTTTTCCAGTTTGAAGCCCCCCTTGTCCTGTACCTCCAGGCCCTTGTCCCAAGTTCCTCTCCAGCTTTCCCAGAGCCTCTTTAGGCTCTGGAAGGGGCTCTGAGCTCTTCCTGAAGCCTTCTCCTCTCCAGGCTGAACAACCCAACCCTCTCAGTCTCCTCTGGATAACTGCGCTGATGGAAAGCACTTGAGAAACATTTGTGGGAATGTGACATCTCTGAGGTTCACCAAATCCATCAAATCTGGCTGGGATGAGGAGGTTCCAGAGTGGTCTGGGGGGAAGAGGGGGTGGGTGACAGCAGAATACATAATCAGCATCATTCTCAAGTGTAGGAATAAAACAAGCGCTCCAAAAGCAGCTTGTGCATCAGCAATCCAAACTGATACCAGGAAAAGGGAAATCAGGACAACTGGGAAATTTCTACAAGGCGCAATTAATCAGACCCAAAAAATAAACCACAGCTCTGCCTCTGAGGCAGCCAGAGAAGCAGAAAACGAGGCTGAGCCTCTCCCTCTCTCCACACCCAGCATGCAAATCCATCCTGAGCAATTTCTGGAGCAGCAGAAGGTCAGTAATTGATTTGGAGACCTGAATTTCTGACTACATCACCATGCAGATGTGCTTCCCAGCCTGGCTGGCGGCTGTGCAGCTCCCACTACAGCAAATGAGCTCGGAATACCAATGGAGAGGGGAAGGAGCACTCTCTTCCCTTGACACAGGAGCAACGGGGAGACAAAAACCTTTCCATGCTGAATTAACCCAGTTTTGTCTGGGGTTGCAACCCCCCTTCCCTGCCTCCCTTCACTCTTCAGAGCAAAATGCCTATTCAGGGTTCCCTTGCTGGAGTAAAAGGGAGCTGGGAACACTAGAGGAGAGGGAGGAGGAGCAGGGGATTCACCTGGGGTTGTTTTTAACTTGGTCTGGAAGCTGCTGGCCTTGGAAACAATGCTGCTGTTTCAAAAACCAGAGTGGCTCTGGTCCTTCCCACTTCTCAGCCCCGCACCTCAGGCATCCTTTGGGAAGCACTGGGAGCACAGTGAGCCTTGCTCCAGGGATGAATCCATGGTGCTGTGGTGGGGAATGGCTGCTCCTGGCTGGGGAGGCTGAGCACAGGCCCAAGCACCTCATCTCCCAGCCTGGATTTGAGCAAAACCCTTAAAAAACTCCTGGCTCCTGGACAGCTGCACCCTCCCCAGGGGTTGTGGAGATTCAAGGAGGGGATGAGAGTAACTCATGCAGGGTTGGTCTATCCATAGGAATTGAATAAAATCTCACTCAAGACCTCACACTGATGTTAGAAGCTTAAAAGTGGGGCCCAGGGTGAAGATGACATCCTCCAAAATGAGATCCTGAGGAAGGAGGATGCCTTCATCCCTAACCACTGAAATCCTTGGCCGTTGCCATGATGAGGATTACCCCAGTTGAAGGGCCTGTAAAGGCTCTTGGGGCCCTGCCACTCATCCTGCAGGACCTGGATGGAGAACCATGGGTTTGTGCAGGGTGATCCAAATCTCTGGTTTTTGGGCTTGGGTACCTGAACTCCACAACCTCAGAGTGCAAAGCAGCAGCCTGTGGAAGTGACAGCCTTGGGAGATTTTGCTGTGGTTTTAAAAAGTTCAGAGGGCCTCCAAGCCTGGTTTTTTGGGGTTTTAAGCCCAGCCTGGCTCCTTAGCAGTTCTGGATTTTGCAGCAGCGGAATTGGAGGAGTATCTCAAGAGCCATTATGGAAAATCCAGGAATAAAAAGGAATGTGCCCAGAAGATCTTTGGGCAGTGGAGTCTCCAACCCTCATCAGTCTTGCAGTGCCAAAATCAGCTCTTGCCTCCTGCAGGTTTGGAGTTTGCATGCCTGTGGTGCTCCAAACCCCACAGCAGCCAGAAGGGATTTCCTGGGATGCAGCCAGTGCAGGATGAGCACTAAATGAAGCAGAGAAATATCTGGGAACACGACTCAACAGCAGAGCAAGACCAGCACAGCTATTCTTTATTTCTTCTTTAATGATGTCCTTTCTTTTAAAGAGATCCACAGTGATACAGGGGACAGATGGGCTGGGTGAGTTGAGACCATTCCCTACTCCCCCTCATCCTTGTCTGTACAAAGAGATGCTGCAGGGAAAGGCAAATATTTGATTGTTTGGGATGCTGAGGAAAGAGAAACTGGAACGTGAGCCAGCAAGCAGCTCCTTACTCAAGCAGAGCTTTCTGTGGCGTGGATACAGCCCTCCAGAGGGGCTGGAGCAGGGGGTCCTGGAGGCAGGTGGAAGGCAGGATGGAGGAAGAACATCTGCATCCTTTTCAAGCCTGTGCCCTTATCTCAGCCCCACAGCCGAGGGTGTTCCAGAGGAAAAATGGTGTTGGAGGGGATGCTTGGGAGAGGAGAGGAGGAAACCTCCCTGGGAGAAAAGAGTGCAAGGACTAGGCTTGGAATGCTAGTGTAAAGGAGGAAAAGGGGATTTGGGAATGAAATATGCCATGAGGATCCATCTACTGGCAGTGGCTCTTGAGGTGTTATTTCAGTTCCAGAGAGATGCCCTTCACCTGCTGTCCCCAAGGACAGCCAGCACAGATCTCCTCCCTCCAGCCTGCCTGTGCTGGCACGAGCTCCCAGAAGCAGCAGGGTTGTCCCCTGTCCCTGGGCATCCCCTGTGGCCCCACCAGGGAGGTGGGGACAAGGTGGCTGAAAGTCACAGACACATGGGGCAGCCCATGGGGGACAGGTGCCCAGGGCTGGTGTGCAGCCCCACCCCAGGGAATGGGCATAAAATCAGAATCTGTGGATAATTTAGGGTGGAAAAGACCTTTGAAATAATGGAGTCCAACAGTTCCTCCAGCACTACCAAACCCATGGCTACCCCATGTCCCCAAATGTCATGTCCACACAGCTTTTGAACACATCCAGGGATGGTGACTCCACCCCTTCCCTGGGAAGTCTGTTCCAATCCTTCTCACAGAATCCCTGTGCATGTCAACAGCTGTCCCAAAAAGTGCTCCAGGGAGAGAGGAAGGGTTACAGGCTACTGAGAAATGTGTATATTTTATATTTTTCAAGCTACTGAGTAGTTTGTCTATTTTATGTTTTTCATGCTATCTGAATTTTAAGGATTTGTGGGTTTGTTTGTTGTTCGTGTTTTTTTTTTTTTTTTTTTTTTTTTTAATATATAAATCCATGTCTAAGAGACTGCAGACATGAAAAGCCACTCTGAAGTGGAAGAATATTGGAAATAATTTATGTTGAAAAAGAGCTTTAAAATCCTTGAGTCCAACCATTCCTCCAGCACTGCCAAGCCCACCACTAACTCAAGTGCCACATCCATCTTTTATGTCCTTCCAGGGCTGAGGACATCAGCACTGCCCTGGGCAGCCAGTTCCAATGTCTGACCACCATTTCAGTGAAGAAATTGTTCCTAATGTTCAGTTATAACCTCCCCTGGTTCACGTTCAGCTCCGGAGCCTGGCTCTGCCCCTCTGATCTGTTCAAGGAAACATCCTGAAAATTAAAATGAAAAGTTGTGGGGAGCCCCAGACACAGCATCAGCCCCCACACAGGGGCACAGCGAAGCACACATGGGTTTCCACGCTGATGTGCACCCTTACAGGAGGGTTTTGGAGCCTTATCTGGGGTCTGCAGATGTCCCATGGCTAACACAGACACCCCCAAATTCTGCCCTTGTTGTCCTCTCCTGTAAATTTCCCCTTTCCAGCACCCACACCCCAAATGTGGCATGATCCGGGCAGGAGAGCACAGCCAAGTCCGAGCCCCAGCCAGGAATGAGGCACAGGGACATAATTTCCCAAAATATCTCGTACCAGCGAATTTTGGCCCTTTGCTCTGGCACATCCACCAGGCAGATGGTTGCAGGACATGGCTCAGGTAGGGAGGCAGCTCCTGCATGCTCAAAATCCTCCCTTTTCCCTCTGCTTCCCGGCAAGAAAGGGGCTGATTAGCACAAAATCCATGGCAACCCGGCCAGCAGCCTCGGAGCCAGCTCCGCGCTCCCTCCCCTGCTCGGAAAGCCTTTGTCTGCTGCTGGCACATCCCTCAAGCCCTCACTTTTTGCTCTCCTGGATTTTGGAAGGAGTAGCTTTGCTCTTCTCTCCCCCTCTGGGCAGAGCTGGCTGGGGAACTGAAGATTCAGGTTTCCCTCTTACCTGTAAGGGATAATTTTACTCCTTTTCCTAGGGAATTTCTGAAGAAGCCAGGCAAGGGATATGCCCTCAGGATTCAGGCTTGTTCTATAGATGGGTAAATACCCTGGAGTGATGCCCCTAAGAAGATTATTTCCACCTGCAAACAGCACAGGGGGAAAAAAAAAATCAGCCTGTGACTGCAAAAATCTTTTCAACAACCACCTGGCAATTACAGATCAGGGTGCTCCCCTGAGGAAAAACCCTATAATAATAGTCAGGTGTGGCCTTCTTTGGGGTTAAGGGCATTCCTGGAGTAGAGAAGCAGCATTTGTTCTCTCTGGGATTCACGGAGTACCCTGGCTAAAACCAGCCTGGAGTCCAGTCTGTGCTTTGCCTGAAATCTGGAAGTGCAGCCTGCTGAGGATAAATCAATAGGAAGAGAGGAATTTTCCTTTCCAAGCAAAGCCAGTTCAGAGGGAATCCCCCCAGAACCTCTGATCCCTCTCACCAAGCCCACTCCAGACAGGAAAGCCATTTTAAAAGCATTCCTTGAATCCACCCATGAGGATTTCCTTCCCTGAGGGAATCAGCCCCTGCAGGGCATGGAACCTGCCAGGTACCAGGATGGGGTGAATTGAACCTTTTACATCCCATATTGGCAGAGATCCCTGCCATTCCCCCTGAACCTTTACATCCCATATTGGCAGAGATCCCTGCCATTCCCCCTGAACCTCTACATCCCATATTGGCAGAGATCCCTGCCATTTCCCCTGAACCTCTACATCCCCTATTGGCAGAGATCCCTGCCATTTCCCCTGAACCTCTACATCCCATATTGGCAGAGATCCCTGCCATTCCCCCTGAACCTCTACATCCTATATTGGCAGAGATCCCTGCCATTTCCCCTGAACCTCTACATCCCATATTGGCAGAGATCCCTGCCATTCCCCCTGAACCTCTACATCCCATATTGGCAGAGATCCCTGCCATTCTCCCTGAACCTCTACATCCCATATTGACAGAAATCCCTGCCATTCTCCCTGAACCTCTACATCCCATATTGACAGAAATCCCTGCCATTCCCCCTGAACCTCTACATCCCATATTGGCAGAGATCCCTGCCATTTCCCCTGAACCTCTACATCCCATATTGGCAGAGATCCCTGCCATTCCCCCTGAACCTTTACATCCCATATTGGCAGAGATCCCTGCCATTCCCCCTGAACCTCTACATCCCATATTGGCAGAGATTCCTGCCATTCCCCCTGAACCTTTACATCCCATATTGGCAGAGATCCCTGCCATTCCCCCTGCTCCCCTTGGCAATCGCTCTGGGAGACCGGGGTGAGCCCCCGAGGAATCCTGAGCTGGCTAGCTCAGGAGCCAGCTCAGGGACCAGCTCAGGCCAGCTTGGCCTTCCCAAATCCTGGCCAAGCAGCCCAACATCCTCTGGCTGGTGCCAGTAAGGGATGGCAGACTACCGCAGCAGCAGAAGCATCATCCCCTCAGCATCTTCGAGTGAAAACCTGGAAAAACGGGCAATTCTCAGCAGTTGGGGCTGGGGCTGGGAAGTTTTTGAGTGCTGCAGGAGGACCTCGGATGCCTGGCACGATCCACTCAGCGTTCGAGTGGTTCTGCTGAAGGCTGTAAAGCTGGCTCTGCCTAAAGATAAGCCTGAGCCTGCAGCCCGGGCTGGCTGGAACCCAGGTCGGCACAAAGAGGGCTTTGTGCGAGCGGGATGCTCGAGGGGATGGGGCAGAGCGGCTCCAGGGGGGTATTGAGGGCCCGGAGACAAAACGGGGAGAAGCTGAAAGGGGACCTTTCTTTCTTTGCTGTCCGGGAGATGGAAGGGAGCTGCACATCGGGATTAAAGAGTCGCAGGTGATCAAACCCCCGCGGCCGCGGAGCGGTGGAAGGGGAACAAAGCGGCGCAGGGGGGAGCGGGGAAGGCAGAGTAAACACTCCACGGGGATCTGATGGGAAAGAAAGGAACTGCGAGGCTGAGCCGCGACGGCACCTCCTGGATCTGCTGGCTTGAGCTCATTAAAAGCCGTGTTTCCTCTGGGCTGTGATGCCAGGCGTGAGGTGATGAAGGGTGGGAGGAAGGCAGGGTGATATCCAGGAAAAGCATGTCCCTGTATCCTGTACAGGCTGGGATGGGCACACACACAGGGTGATCCGGGGTGTGCAGAGGGCCCATCTGAAATCCCCCGTGCCATGAGCAGCAGCTGAAGGATTGCAGCTGAACTTCTGGCTTCAGGTCAGAGTCAGGTTTGGGTTGGAAGGGACACTGCAGGACACCCAGTCTGAGGTTTCCCTAGAGCAGGTTACTCAGGGTTGTGTCCAGATGGCTTTTAAAAATCTCCAAGGAAGGATAAATCCAGAAGCACAGAATGGTTTGGGTTGGAAGGGATCTTGAAGTTCATCCCATTCCTTCCCTGCCATGGGCAGGGACAACTTCCACTATCCCAGGTTGCTCCAAGCCCCATCCAACCTGGCCTTGGACACTTCCAGGGATCCAGGGGCAGCCACGGCTTCTCTGGGCAGCCTGTACCAGGGCCTCCCACACTCACACTGAATAATTTCTATCTAAGATCTAATCTAAATATGCCCTCTTCTAGTTTAGAACTGTTCCCGTTGTCCTGTCACTCACTGCCCATGTAAAAAGTTGTTCATCCTCTTTTTTATAATCCCCTTTAGGCCCTGGAAGGAGCTCTGAGGTCTCCCTGAATCCTTCTCTTCTACAGGTGAACACCCCCAGCTCTCCCAGCCTGGCTCCAGAGCAGAGGGTCTCCAGCCCTGGGAGCACCTCCTTGGCCTCCTCTGGACCTGCTCCAATGATTCCTTGTCCTTATGCTGAGACTCCAGGGGTGGAATCAGTACTCCAGGCTGGATGTCACAAGGGCAGAACACAGGGAGGGATTCCTTGGTTAGTTCTGTCCACATCCACCAGAGTGTTTGACCTGCTGTTTATAAAGGAGAAGGAGCAGAGGAAAATTGAGGTCAGGGTTGGCAGGTAGGGCTCTCAGAGCCGTGAAATAACTGGACTTGCACCTGGAGAGAGGCTTGAGGAGCTCTAGGTTGAGAGGACTATGGATTTCAGGAGAGTTGACTTCAGCTTTTTGGGGAACTCTGAGGTTGTTATGAAGGGGAGAAGGTGTCCAAGACAGCTGGCTGATTTATTTTTAAGGAAAACTCATTCAGAGCTTGGGAACAAACCCTGCCTTTGCTCATGAAAATCAGGAATTTCAGCACAAAGCCTCCTTGGCTAATTAAGACACTTCTTAGTGAGCGAAGCTGTTAAAAGGGAGCATACAAGAAATGGAAATAAGGAAGGGAAATGAAAGAAGAGTGCAAATGCAAGGCTGGGGTACTTAGGCATGAAAGCTGGAGGGCTGAGGACCAGCTGGAGCAGAGAGTGGCCAGGGATGCTGAGAGTGACAAAAAGGGGGGTTGCAAGTGTTTTAACAGCACACTCCAGGGAAAATGTGTGTGGGTTGTTGGATGGGGGGACAGCCTCACAAAGGGTGATTATGGCAAAGGTTGAATTCCCTTCTTTGCCTCAGTTTCTATAGGTCAGACTTGCTCCAAGCTTCTGTACAGAACAGCAGTGTTTGGGAAGGAGAATAACCAGCAGCTGGGGAAATAAAATTTTAGGGGCTGTTAAGTGAAATTAAATGTATTTACATCCACGAGACTGGATGAGAGTGCTCTAATGGAACTCTGTGGTGGAATTGTGGGGCTCCTGCCTGTCATCTACAAAAACCCCTGGTGTCTCCAAGACTTATACACACCCTAAAAAAGGAAGATTTGGAGAGCTCTGGAGGCCAGCCCCACCTTAGACCCTGGAAAAATCATGGAACGTGTCCTCTGGGAATTCATTCTTGGACATGAGAAGACCAGAACTCACAGAGTCCAAGTTTAGTTCTCTAGAGGCTGGTGCATAAAGTGCTCTGCAGAAACAGAATTCCAGGTGAGAGGAAGCAACAAAGCAATCAGCCTTTCTTCTTCTGTGGCAATAGCTTTGAACTGGGCCCACAAGGAAGGCTGGCATTTTGAGGATGTGAAGAAATCCCTTAGGAATCAAATCCTAGTGCTAAATCGTCTCCTTCCCTGCCAGAACTGAGAAGAAATCATGAACAATGAGGCAAATTTCACCTCACTTTGTGGCACATGGCAAGTCTCGAGGCTTGCACCAAGATCAGTCCCTGCCCTTGCTCATCCTGAAGGTGGGATGGGAAAATGGTGAAAAACTCCAAAAAGGGCTTTTCCCAGGAAATATGGCTGCGTATATACAGCCAGCCCCGGGCTTGAAATGTTCCTTTTAGCTCAGGGCAGGGGCTCAGCCTGGCTGTTGTGTGACATCCTGGTTTTTCCCACCCAGGAAGATTTTTTTGGTGGCTGTTTTTTTTTGCCCAAAGGAAGGATTTCCAGGAGCACTGCAACCTGTCATCCTTCACAGAGGTGCTGGAGACTGCAGCTCCTCCTTGCAAAGCCCCTGGGACATCCTTCCTCTGCCATCCTCTCCTCCTGCACAGCAAGGAGCTCTCTGATAAATAATTCCCTTTTTTTTTTTTTTTTTTTTTTGGCTGATTGCATGCTGTTACTAGGAAACCTCCTGGCATCCCTGGGATTGAAACTCGGAGCAGGCTGGCAGCTAATGGAGATAATTAAGATTTTATAGCCACCTTTCGGAACGAGATGGCCAACCCTCCCTGTGGGGGTCTCAGAGGGCTGGGGTCCTCTGTCTGGGCTGAGTGGGCTTGGAAGAGACCCAGGGAAGAGAAAATAACTTCTTCAGGACTTTGCTGGTGTCAGTGCTGGAGCTGTATGGGGGCTGGGAGCAAACCAAAAAGCTGAGGAGCATTTCCAGGTACTGGATTTCAGTGGTCATACCAGTCCCTGACAAGGTCAACAACTCCCAGGCAAAGTCTGGGAGCTTTCATGGGTCAGGGACATGCCTAAGATGTAGTTTGGTGTGGCTGCTGTTTTGTAATTAATAATATGGGCTTGATCAGATTGGGCACTTGGCCTTAGGCCAGAGGATGGGTCCTGGTTGCTGGTGAAGACACAGCTCCTGCTGTTCCCGTCCAAATGAGTGATTCCTTTGCTGGGGGAGAGGTTTGTGTGTCACAAGCCAAGAAAACTTTGCCTCTACGCCTTGGCTTAAAAGTGCACTGGGGACTCGTCTCTTTGCAAGATTTCTGAGTCCTCAGTGATTGCTGTCTGCAAGAAAGGATTCTTGCACTCTGTCCTGGCTGAGTTTCCTCGGCTCTGTGAGTGAACTGAGCAGCACCAGGGTCACTCCTGTGTCCAGTATTCCAGCTGGTACAGCCCAGATAGTTTATACGGTTAAACCCTCATGCCGTCAACGAGTGTGGCAGCACCCAGGCTGGCAGTTTGGGATGATCCCCGGCTCCCACAGCTTCTGAACCCAACCTGCTGGTTGTTGGAGTCACTGCTGGTTGGGCTGGACCCACACTATGCCAGGAACCTCATGGAGCAGGTAAAGCCCACCGTGGGCAAGCCACTCAAGGCACCAAAGCTTTGGCTGGAACTGGCAGCCTGGGAAGGGAGCAGCACGCTCTGAAAAGCTGCTGCCTTCACAAGATGAATCTGAGAGAACTGAGAACTTGATCCCTCTGATCCGGTTAGAAGCCCTGCAACAGGCTTTCAGTTGTAATTCACCCACAGGACAAGATTTTCTGTAAAACCCCGGTCCCAGCAGCTTCCAGGGTGGTGAAGGATGTGCTGCGCCTGCCAAGGTGTTCACACCTGGGAGTCCAGGAGGTGCTCAGCTGGAGATGCAGCTGAGCACCCACAGCAGGGACCATCCCATATCTCATTCCCCACCTTATAATCACAGGATAATCCCGCCAATTATCTTCCTGGAGTGGCAGGAAGGAGCTGACCTTCACACATCTCCACAGGGCACTGTCAGCAGCATTCCTGCTTGCCACTGAGCTGCCTCCTTGGCTACCCAGGCTGGGAGCTGAAGCAGTTGAGGGCAGCTCCCTCTGCCCCCACTGAGCAATCTCTATCCAGGAGAGATCCCCTCGTAGCACATGGCATTTCTGGAGCAGCTCCTTCCTGCCCCCATTGTTCCTAGGAAAGACCGACAATGATCTAAGAATGCAAAACTCCTGAAACCCCTCCAGAAAACTGAAATTTATGAGCAGCCTGTTCCAACTGGCAGAGGGAAACTGTCAGTGGAACAAAAACATTGTGTAATAACCTCCCTCCTCCCCCTCCTCCCCCTCTGGGGGGAGCTGAGACAGCCACAAGGGAGAGGGGGATCAGGGAAGGAGCAGTGGTGAAGCAGTGATCATTCCTCACTGAGAATGGACTGGGTTGGAAGGAAAAATAAAGATTATCTCATTCCAACCTCCACCTTCCACCATTCCAGGTTGCTCCAAGCCCCGTTCAGCCTGGCCTTGGACACTTCCAGGGATGGAACAGCCACAACTTTGGAACTGCAGACCACTCTCAGTGGCTGCCCAGAGCATTTTAAAGCACATTTAGGTGCTGAGGGCAACAGTGACCAGAATGGTTTGTCTGGCCATAGGGACCCTGTAATATCCACCTTTTGAAGGATGGGCCCAGTCCAGGCCTTGGCTGCTCTGAATGATGGGTGAATGAAGGTGGTTTCTTGATCCTTCTTCATAAAATAGATTGAAAAGATGAAAGACAAAAGGATGAAATTGGAAGTTTGGCCCAAATTCAATTGTTGCTTACCTTAAATTCCACATTTTCATTTCACCTTAACTTCCCAACCTTAGGAACCTGGGGCTCCCAGGGGTGAGTGTGATCACCCAAGACTCAGGAGTGTCCTGAGCCTGGAGAGGGGAGGGAAGTGCTGCCCTCAGCTTCCCAGATTTCCCAGGTCACACGGAGATGAGTGAGGATTTCTGGAGTGGTTTGCACATCTTGGGGTGCTGCTCCTCCTCGGAGCTGCTGCGTGGCTCCTCTGGCCAGCATCTGGTTTATGAGTGATGCCAGAGGGGTGGTTCCTGCCAGGGTTTTGGGATGTCTCACTCCCATGTGTGCATCCCCTCAGACACAACACTTGGTTGTAAAACGTGCAGCGGGGGAAGCGAGCCTGGCTCCGGTCCTGGTGTGGAGCCTGCCACCTCCTCCTTGCAATCCCTTGTTTTTTCCTTCCCTCTCTTCCTGTCTGCCTTGATCTGAAGGAAAACCCACTCAGCAGAGAGTGTCAGGCTGTGAAATAAACCCACGAGGTGCTGGGAATACTCCAGCTGGGATTTTTTTTCCCATATATATCCATATCTAAATCATCTCTATCTATAAAAAAGGTTAAACTGCGGTAGTTAAAATCCTGTGTAGCAGAGTAAATCTGAAAATTCAGTCTTTAAGTCCTTAAATGTGTCATTCCTTGGCTTTCCTGGTGCAAGGGGAGCCAGTGTGGCATTCTCTGACAGAGTCTCCACTGAATTTAATTAAGGTTTTATGGGGGTGATTGTGGGAGACCTCGAATCATTCACTGATTATGGGATAGCACTTCCCGCGCCAAAAGAGTGAGGAATGAGACACTTTCCTGGGAACAGTGACCCTTTTCATCATTTCTGCTTTGGTGCTGTGACAGAGCAGCAAGGTCCTGTCCATTACTAGATTGTGGCAGCTCATGCCAGGGAGAGCAGCCAGCTGATTGTGAAGTAAAATGTGTAAAATTGCTTTGTGCTTCCTCTTAATTGACCCAAAGGAAGTAAAAAGAAAAAAAAAACCTGGACCAATTAATTTTTAACTGATTTTTTCATGGTAAAAAATGTGGAGCTTTGGACTGACTAAAACTTCAGGGACTGGGTCTAGCTGAAAAAGAGAAAGTAGAAAAGTTTTATTAAGGCTCCTTCAAGGAAAATTTTTTTAACAGTTAACAGCAAAACAATGTTTGAATGAAAATGAAGTGTTAATGTCTCAGCTGTAATTTAAAAATTTTAGAACTATTTTTGCAGAATCCCAGAATGGTTTGGTTTGGAAGGGACCTTAAAGTTAATCCAATTCCAACACCCAGCCATGGGCAGGGACACCTTCCACTATCTCAGGTTGCTCCAAGCCCCATCCAGCCTGGCCTTGGACACTTCCAGGGATGGAGCAGCCACAGCTTCTCTGGGCAGCCTGTGCCAGAGCCTCACCACCCTCACAGGGAACAATTTCCTTCTAAGCAAAGAATTTTAAGTGACTTATTCAAGTTGTGAGTAAAAGCAAAATGTATCCAATTAAAATGCTAGACTGACTCCCCCATTTAAAATTTGCATTGAGCTTTTGGGGGCATGCAAAAATAATCTGAAATTTTATCTTCTAGTTAGCCTGGAGAAATCCATGGTCCTCCAGCCTGGCCACCTAAATTAAAATGCAGTTAATGATTCCCATAAATTAGTCTCAAACTGGCTCTTCCATTTCATGAGGAATGAGTCTCACTGCTGAGTGGCTGAGGACAACACTGGAATCAGTGCCCAGAAGATTCCTGCTTCCAAGAGATGGAGCAGCAGCCACTGGTGCTCCAGATGGAGCTGCAGCTTTGACTTGTTGGTCTACAAAGAAGCATTTTTTGGATGGACTTCAGCAGAACCAACCTTGATTTCCACCAGCTTTTCTCTCCAGGCATCTGGGAAAGGGAATGTGGCTCTAAGCCACAGGAGAGGAACCAACACTCGAGGGTTTGAATCATCTCACTGTGGACAGCTGAGAGCTGCAGGCTCCTGTCTGGGAATTTTGTGGTGGGAGCAATGACCTGTTCTCATGTTTCTTGAATCTGACCCAACATTTGGGTGACTTTTTATTTTAAAATTCAGCAAAGATCAGGCCTATTTCTATTTCTTTTTCCTCCCTAGCCTGATGTCTTTCAAGTGCCTGGACCCACTTTTCACCCAGTGTGGCTAACTAACATAAAACATACCTTTTTTTTTTTTTTTTTTTTTTTTTTTGCTTTCTTTCCCATAGGTTTTTGTCCAAACACACCATACATGCTCCATCCTCATTTTCCACCCATCTCTCATGGGCTGCCAGGTGGAGTTGATGGGCGTGAGTGGATACAAAAACCTGCCGGGAAAAAACCTGGCACACCTGTAATCCTGGAACACACCATCCTGGTGCTTCCCCAACACAGTGAGAGACCAGAGGCAGAAATCAATACAGACAGAGGTTTTATAATTAAAAAATTGTGCATTTCAACAAACAGCTGGCAGTTACACCCATCCCTCTTCCCCCTTAATGCAGAAGATACATGTCTGGAACCCAGACGTCTGATTTTCTAATGCCACGTGTAATAACCCACAAAGACTGTGCTTGAATTAACCCCTGCTTGGCTACCAGACAAGAGCCCAAAGGCAGCCCTGTACTCGACTCCATTTGACCCTAGAAAGAACCAATCCCCCTTTCCAAGGCATTATTTTCATGGAAAAAACATCATTTCTATCCTCTGATTGAAAACACCTCTGAAAATCAACATGTGGGACACAAACTGATTTATTTTTAAGAAAAAAGTAAACAAAGAAGAATTTTAATGAGGTGTTTTTTTGTTTTTTGTTTTTTTTTTTTTTTTCCAAGATGTCCATGGGGAAGTAAGGCTGTTCCTAGTAAACTAAATGGCACCATGGCTTGTTGTCTTGTCCAGAGGCCAAGTCACAGTCTGGTCACAACCCAAAATAAATTTTCCTCACCTGGGGAGCACAAGATTCAGCACCCAGGCATGGTGCTGATGGTATAGATAAAGCTCTGGTACCTAAAATTCCTCCTTCCTTAGCAGAAAAAAAAGATACTCAGGGAGCTTTGGAGTGGATGGGGAGGCATCACCCAGGGGTTGTGGGGGATGGAGGACTGATCTCAGCTTGGAATCCCCAGCCCCACACGTTGGTGAGCCCCTTAATTTGTCCCCACTGTGCAGACCTGTGGAGGCACACAAATTATTTGTCTTTGAACCAACCTAAAGCTTCCAGTGGAACTCCAGGTCTGGAAGCCTCCTTGCATCCTCTGAGGCACATCGGAGTCTCGCCGAATCCCGGTTCCCATCACGCTTCGGAAGAAACGCGCGAACCCAGCCTGGAGTCTCCCGGGAGAGGCATCCTGCGGGCTCAGATGAACACACACAGCGACTGACACACACACACAGAGCTCACGGACAGCTACAGGCACATCGACACAGCCACAGCTTCCAGAGCAGCGGGATTGCTCCTCCTGCTCCTTCCCAGGCCTTGGGCTGGCGCTGTGGGCACAGCCAGGTCTGCTCAGCCAAGAGCTGCTCCTGTTTGGGCACGTGGGGAGGAGCAGAGTTGGGCTGAGATCCTGGAATGGTTTGGGTTGGACAGGACCATAAAGATCATCTGATTCCAACCCTCCTGCCATGGGTATGGGCACCATGAGCAGGATTGTTCCGCTCTGACAGGGTCAGGAGCGGGGTGGGCACAGGAGGGAGAGCCTGAAGGCATCCACGCTTGAGCTGTACTGTCCTGGGTGCCAGCTGTCCCAAAATTGCCATGGCAAGACCTTTGGAGTCCCTTACTGGGCAGCACCAGAGGTCTCTGCCCCCTGTGCTAAGTACAGGCAGCCGCGTGCGCTGAAAGGCAAGAAAATACAGCATCCATCTCACATTCTGCTGGGCAGGGAGGGAACCCCGTGTGTTGCTGCAGGTCCAAAGCTCATCACAGCAATTTCTCCCTTTAATTTTAAGTCCCATTTTGAGTTCGTTACCCAGAAGTCCCTTTTCTCCAACTGAAATCCCTCTCTCTGATGGATGTGTGTTGCTACAGAGGATCCAGGGTTTGCTGGTGCTGCTGTTGGGGGGTGTCAGCCTGGGGATTTCCCTGACAGGAAACGTCTTGGGTACAGATTTCCTTGCTTGCAGGGTGAGCCACAGGGTGTCTTGGGGCTGACAGCAGGATCCAACAGGATCAGAAATGTGTATTGCTCTGAGTATGACTTCCAGGACACACAGGAGACTCCTGGTCAGCTGGAATCTCTAAATGTGCCCATGGTGAGTCCATAGTCTATACCACAGGCAAAATGAAGCTGTAGTGCCCTGGACTCTATGGAGCAATCCAACAAACACATCTTCTCACCACTTCTTGGGGCTGGTACCATTTAACCCACAGTCCTTTGCTTGCTGGGAGGGCTCCTTCCCACCTGAAACAGCCCCATGGATCCTGCACTTGGAGCAGCAGAGGCTGAGGGTTGGTGCCCAAGGAGACATCCATGGAAGAGAGCAACATTGCTCCAGCCTGGGAGGAGGGGAAGGGGAAAGGAAGAGGGATTTTGCTTTGTGGCTGATTTTTGACCCCTCCTTTGGTTTTTGAGCACAACCACCCACACCGAGTTGCGTCCTGTGGGAGGAAGAGGAGGAGAAGGGACTTGGCAAAGGAGCTGAGTGTGTGTGTTGGGTCTGGATGCTCTCCAGGCTTCTTCCATGCAGGTTCTGCCTTCCCCCATGAGCATCCCCAGGCCGTTCCAATGCCAATCTCTATGCTGCCACCAAGACCAGCTGCAGGTTCCCTGTTTGCTCCCGTTCCCTCTGCTCCTCATTGGCCTCTCCTCACCCAGCCATGAGGCAGAGTCTCCCTCTTTCTCCCCTGTCCTTCCCTCTCCTTTCCCCCCCCTTTCAGCACAGTGAGAACCGACGGGAATTGATGTTCATCTTGGTGACTCCGATGAGCTTGAGGGGCGTGGAGAGGCTGAAGGAGCTCACGAGGGGGAAGTCGCAGAAGAGGTCGGCGAGCTCGTCCCTCTCCTCCAGCTCGTAGGTGGCATCGTTGAGCATGCGCTGGTGCAGGTGGCACGTCTGCTCGATCTTCAGCTTGTTGATGTCGCTGCGCAGCCGCATGAGCTGCCTGGCCAGCTGCTGGTCCTGCAGGCGCATTTCTGCCTGGAACGGGGAAGGAAGAGGGTTTTTATTGGCAAATTTGCTGCTCGAGGCTGCACCCAGTGGATCGTGGGGAATGGAAGGATGTTGAGGTGCTTGAATGCGTCCAGAGAAGGGCGACAAGGCTGGTGAAGGGTCTGGAGCACAAGCCCTGTGAGGGGTGGCTGAGGGAGCTGGGGGGGCTCAGCCTGGAGAAAAGGAGGCTCAGGGGAGACCTCATCACTCTCCACAGGTCCCTGACAGAAGGGTGCAGCCAGGTGGGGGTTGGGTTCTGCTCCCAGGGAACCTGCGACAGGATGATGGGACACAGTCTTAAGCTGCTCCAGAGGAAGTTTAGGCTAGACATTAGGAAAAAGTCCTTCACAGAAAGAGTGATTGGGCACGGAATGGGCTGCCCAGGGAGATTATAGCATCACCATCCCTGGAGGTGTTTAAAAAAATGGCTGAATGTGTCATGGTCTGGTTGACAAGGTCGTGTCAGGTCATAGGTTGGACTCAATCTCAAAAGTCTTTTCCAACCTAGCTGATTCTGTGAACTCATCTAGAGGTGCTCGATCTGTGAAGGAGACAGGGATCTTCCAAGCCAGCAATGCATCCCAAAAAATACCAGCTCAGGATGGGGATTTTTTAACAATCGAGAAATTCTGTGCCTGCTCACGTTTTCAGGAGCACCAGGAAACTGGAATTAAAGCTGTGCCAAGGCTGTTGGCTTGGGTATCTGTCAGGCTTCAGAGCTTCCATCTCAACATTAAACAAAGCCCAAATTAATTTTGCTCATAAGGCAGCAGCCACAGGGAGACAGAGCAATTAGAGGTGGAAAGGACCAATTAAAAGAACACCAAATAACTGATCCCCAAATACTCAGCCTGGGTTTCCAGCCTGCATAAATCAGAGCTGGCCCATGACAGACTCCCCCTCCCCTGTGGCTTATTTTATCTCGGTGATTTCAAGTGGCTCTCAGGATGGGACCTCCATGGTTTCCCACAGGACAGAGAACTACAACCTCCAAGCTAATGATCTAAGTGTTTTGGAGGTACCTTTATCTCCCCTGGCACCTGGCTTGGGAAGGTGGAAGATTCAGAAGTAATGAAAGAAAAGAGGCCTTTTATTTAAAAAAAAAAATCTAACTCATAATTAAGAAAATTCATTGCCACAGGATGCTGTGGGTAGTGAAGGAAGGAGTGAACACTTGGTGTGGGAATCAGCCTGGCAAACAGGAGAAGGGAGGGCTGGAAAAGCAAATCAAGACAATTCCCACTTCCCACCCCACTTCCCTCCTCACAGAAAAGCAACAAAACCACAAAAGCTACAAAGAAAAGAAGGTGGGAAAGAAGCCCAAGAGGCTCACCAGAAGGGGCTGTGACAGGATGATCTCTAAGGCCCCTTCCAACTCAGCAAGTTCTAGGACTCTGTGATTCTACCTTTTGGGATAAATTTCCCTTTCCTGGATTTTAGCAGCATGGATGTGATCAGACCATATCAGTTTCCCTCCAGGCCTGAAAATGAGCTGCTCAGTTTATGGGTACAGATGTAGCCCTGGGGGAAAGGGAGTAAATTATTCCTGGCCTGGTGGTTTGTACATGAAGATGCAGAAGGGAAGGGAGGAAGGAAAGTTCCCCTTGAGAGACCCCACAGAGACCTTGATATTACTATATGAAACCTTTCCATGACCCCTTTCCACAGGCTGCTGCAAGGAGGGTGTGAACCAAAGCAGCCTTGGGGTTGCTTTATCTTGTGCCATAATCCCTCCTCCTCCAGGCAGTCAGAGAATCCCTGAATGGTTTGGGTTGGAAGAGACCTTAAAGCTCATCCAGTCCCACCCCCTGCCACGGGCAGAGACACCTCCCACAATCCCAGGCTGCTCCAAGCTCCATCCAACCTGGCCTTGGACACTTCCAGGGATGGGAACCTGTGCCAGGGCCTCACCACTCTCACAAGGAAGAATTCTTTTCTAATATCTAAATCCCTTCAAACCCAAACCATTCTATGATTCTCTGACACTACAGAGGTAGCCTAGAGGACCTTGCCTGATGTTCCCAGCCAGCAGTAAGACTCCAGCTTGGCTGTCTGGAGAGGATTAAGTCACCTTTGTACCAATCTCTGAGTGAATAAGTCACCTTTGTACCAGTCTCTGAGTGAATCTCTCTCTCTCTCTCTCTCTCTCTCTCAGGAAATCTCTCTCAAGTTGTTGGCAGGGTTGTGGGTCATTTACCTTTATCAAAAAACTCACTATTTCCTCTCAGACCTCATAACCTGTGCCCCCAGCAGAGCAATGCCACTTGGCAGTTTTCTTTCTTCCACCTGAGTTACAATTTAAAAAAAAATCATTCTGTTGATATTTTGCCCTGTCTCACAACAAATGCTGACATTTTATCAGGGAGGCGATCACAGGTGTTATTGAAGTGACCTTGGGTCATTCTTTCTTCTTGGTCTATCAAGTTACCTAAGAAATGCCAACAAAGGCTTTCATTGAATATTTGGAAGAATGTGAGATTAAAAACCTCTGCTGCCAAAAAAAAAAAAAAAAAAAAACCACTAACAAAAACATTTAAAAGAGAATTATGAGACCATAGTGCAAAGACCTGTGAGTTATAGGTGCTTTTTTTTCTCTTGCAAACCAGCTTTTCATTTTTTTGACTGGTTCTTGTTTTCCCTCTTTTGAGGAATCCGTTTGATTTCACACAAGCTGGAAGGCAAAGCCCTCTAGAAAATAAAGATAAGGAACAAAGCCTGGCAGTGGTTGACTAAAACCATGTGGATGTGGCACTTGGGGACATGGTTTAGTGGTGGCCTTGGCAGTGCTGGGTTAAGAGCTGGCCTCAACGATCTTCGAGGGCTTTTCCAACCTTAAGAATTCCAAGTTTCTGTGAGAGGATGATGTGTACAAGGAGGAGATGGAAGTTGGGATGAGGGCTGTCACTGCCTGTGCTCCTTGGAAGGCTGCCTTGTCTTCCCAAGGGCTTGGGAGTTCCTTGCCTGGTGACAGGTCCTGTGGAGGCAGCTCTGTGGGGTGACAGCTGGGCAGAGGGTGGAGCACCAAAGTTGGGCTGCTCTGCAGGGCATGAACTCTCACTCCTCACACTCATCCCTGGGGCTTGGCTTGAGATGCAAACCCCCTGTCCTGCATCCATGGAGCTGTCCCATTAAACACTGCTCTATTCAAACCCTCCCAGAATATTTAGAGGAATTTCAGCCAGAACTCAGAAATCCTCGTTCTCCTTCCCTTTCCCAGAGGCTCTGCACAAACACTAAAGCCATTCCCCCTGTCCCATGCTGAGGACCAAACAATCACTGGAAAGGATGAGTGATGTCCCTTTAAAAGCAGTGTTGTCAGGCCAGCAGAGCTCCACAAAGCTGCCTGGGAATGAATAATGGGATTACAGGGGCCACATCACTAGAAGCTGTGGGGTTTTTGATTTGCAGAGTTCACCCACAGGGTCAGTCACCACGAGGTAACTGCACACTCCAGTTTATCCGTGTGAGGCAGCAGCAGGATCCCACACACGGATGCAGCATCCTGGAGAAACCCATGGGGAGCATCCAGCAGAAACCAGGCTTTTGATTTCCTTTCATCCTCTCATGGCCAGGGCAGGAAGAGCCTTAGTTGTGTCTTGCTCATGAAAACCAACATTTTAACACATTCTGCCTCTCTCTGCACACCAAGCCCCAGCTGTTTCTCACCAGCAGGGCTGGGGAATGTTGTTGGAAAGGACAGGATGCCAGGTGGAGCTTCCCAGGCTGGAAGGGGGAAGCAAACTCAGGTCCTTCTTGGAAGAGAAGCAACTGCTGGATTTAAATGCAAAGCTGGACCACCAGATCTTATGAACTTATGGAGGATTTTCTGCTTGGATTGATTCTCAGAGTTTCCCAGGGATGTTTAATGGGGGTGAGGGAGAGAAAACTCTGGATGTATTCTTTCCTGATTTCCAGTCTAGGTGGCTCAGCCCTAATAGCTACAAGCAGTTGCCTTCAATTTTGCCTTCAACAGACAGGAAGACCAATAATTTTCCCATTTCCAGCAGCCCATCTTTTCTCTGCATTGCTTCTGGGGGATTTTCAGCAGGCAGCACCTTGAGGCATGGAGATGAGGAGCTCTTTGAGATTTCCCTCTCTTCCCAAAAGAGAAGAGTCCCATGGATGAAGTCCCAGTCTGGTCCATGAAGCTCAGGGGGATGGTCTTTGGAGAGGCAGCTGCTCTCACAGGGCCAGCCCTTTTTATTTCCAAAAGTTCAAAAGAAACTGAAATGTGAATTGGCACTTTCCTGAGTGCAGCCACTTGGATTCAAGCACAAAGAAGCACAGGCCACTTGTCAGATCCTTGCCAAACCCTTCAGACAAGCCCACATTGTCTGTGTTTTAGTTTGGGGCTTCTTCAGAGGTGCTCAGGTGCCACCCTGTTATAGGTAATCTTAGGTGCTCACGCCCTTGTGGTGCAACCCATGGCACCAGATGAGTTATCCCAGCTCCTTTGGAGTGCCTGGGAGTTCTCCACCACAACCAGGAGAGCTTTTTTTTTGCCAGCTGGACCATGTTGAGGGTCCCAAATCTCACACTTCCTCAGTGTTGTTTAGGCTGTGTTGGCTCCCTCTCTCCCCAAAACAGAGGGGCTGCACCCAAACTGACCCCTGGGGATGGTTCTGTTGCATAATAAATCCTAAACTCTTCCCTAGTTTCAGCAATTTAACAGTAGAGACCACAGAGTCATGGAATGGTTTGGGTTGGAAAGGACCTTAAAACTCATCCTGTTCCTGCCATGGGCAGGATCCACTATCCCAGGCTTCTCCAAGCCCTGTCCAACCTGGCCTTGGACACCTCCAGGGGTGGGGACTCCACAGCTTCTCCAGGCACCCTGTGCCTGGGCCTCCCCACACTCATAATGAGGAAATTTGGTGCTGCACTGTTGTTTAAATTCACTCAAGCACTTGTTCAGCCAATATGAGTATCTCAAATGGAAATAAAAGCACTTAATATTTAATTTTTTAAAAATCTGATTGACAGGACACAGGCGTTTTATGATTTCCCAGGAGAGACCATCAGAAATATGTGTTCCTTTTCAAGTCTTTCCTGCATTTTAGCTCACACCCCTCAGATTTCAGTGCCAAACTGGTGAATTTGAGACAGAAAACTCATTTTTCCTAAAAGGACAAAGTTAGAACTGTTCTAAGATGTCCCTGTTCACAGGGCTGTATTTTAGCCATACTTAGGAGGGAGAGGGCTTTGAGTGCTTAATTTCATAACTTGTAAAACCTGGCAAATTTCAAAAACAAAGAGCAAATTGTGACCCCTCCAGTCCTCGAGTCTGTCACCATCCCTGGGCTGGTGATGGTTTTGCTCTCAGCACAGATGAGGAGCTGCCACACTTGACAGTGCAAAGGCAAACACAAGGGCAGAGAAGAGGCAGGAGGAGCTGGGGAGGGAAATGCTCCAGCCCCGGGGCAGCTCAGCACAAGCTGAGAGCTGCAATTTGCTCCTCCACCTCCACAGAGCCTCTCAGCACAAAAACAAGAGCAGTTTGCATGTCTGAATAAATGAGCTTCTCGAGGCCAGGCTCTCAGCAGGGCCCGGCTGACGTGGCTGGCTGAGGCTCCGTGGGTTTATGTCAGCCCTACAAACCAGGGCCTGGGACAGGTCACATGAGGTGACAGGCCCAGAAAAGCAGATGGACAATAAAACCTTGGGTTTGTCTTTTGCTTCACTTCTCAAGGTGAGCAGCCTGAACCTGTCTGAAGTCAAATCAGAGCAGACCCTGAAGACACAGAGGAAAATTCCTTGCAGTGTCAGATGATGACTTTTGTGTGGATTGGGAGTGACAAGAGATAGGGCAAGAGGAAATGGCTTCAAGTTGTACCAAGAGAGGTTTAAATTGGATACTAATAAGAAATTTCTTCAGCAAAAGAACTGTCCAGTCCTGGCCCAACTGCCCAGGGCAGTGAAGGAATCCCCATCCCTGGAGGGATTTAAAAGCTGTGTGGATGTGGCCTGGGGACATGGTTTAGTGCTGGCTTTGGCAGTGCTGGGGAGTGGTTGGACTCGATGATCTTAGAGGGCTTTCCCAACCTAAACCCTTCTATGATAGTACCAAATTTACTCTCCCGCTCTACTGCTTTTGGCTGGGAAAGAGTTAAATCCAAAACTGGGTGGTCCTGTACCAGTTGCCTGATGGGAACAGTCCCCAGCATGTGCAAACTCCTGAAGCTCCAAGTGCTTGGCAGGATGCTCCCTGGGACAAGCCAGAACCATTCCAGGGTGATGCTGTTGAAGCAACCCAGCCTGAACATGCTGGGAGCTGTGCTGAGGGTTGGGGGTGATGGAGCTGCACACTCTGCATTTCACTCCCTAAGGAGAGGGCTGCTGCACTTCTTTCCTGCATGGAAAGAATCTCCACATTCACCAGCTTTTGGCCCTTCATTGGATAGGTGAGTCCCACAGACCCTAAATAACCATTTTGTGGGATCACAGAAGCGTGGAATGGTGTGGGTGGGAAGGACCTTAAAACTCATCTTGTTCCAGCCTGGCATGGACAGGGACACCTTCCACCATCCCAGTCACTCCAAGCCCTGTCCAACCTGGCCTTGAACACTTCCAGAGATCCATGGGCAGCCACAGCTTCTCTGGACACCCTATGCCAGGGCCTTCCCACCCTCACAGCCAGGAATTCCTTCCCAGTTTCCCATCTAACCCTGCCCTCTGGCAGGGGGAAGCCATTCCCTTTGTCCTTGTCCAAAGATCCCCCCCATCTTTCTTGTAGGCTCCTTCACGGACTGGAAGGCCACAATTAGCTCACCCAAAGCTTTCTCCAAGCTAAACAATCCCAATTGTCTCAGTCTTTCCTCACAGCAGAGCTGCTCCATCCCTCTGAACATCCTGGTGCCTCCTCTGGACTCTCTCCAGCAGCTCCAGGTCCTTCCTGTGCTGGGCCCCAGGGCAGGGGCAGCTTTGCAGGTGGGGTCTCACCTGAGAGGGGCAGAGAGGACAGAATTCCCCCTCCCCTGCTGCCCACACTGGGGGATCAGCCCAAGATCTGGTTGGTTTCTGGGCTTCATGCTGCTGTGGAGCCTTCCTGATGGCTTTGCTACCACAGCATGAGGAAAAGCGAGGAAAAATCTTGTCTGTGTTGGGATGTTTGGAAGCTTGTTCCTTTATTTGACAAGAAAATGTGTTTCACTCTTGAAATGTAATGTGAAATGCACCTTTTGGTTCCAGCACCATGTGATGAGATGGCCTGGCTGTGCTCCCTCTGCCTGCTGGCAGCTCTTACCCACACTCGTGCCTCCAGCACAGCTATTTCACCCTGCGGTCAGTCAAAAAATTGTTCTCCCTTTTGGGGAAATTGTTCTAAATTACCAGTCACGTCCAGATCCAGCAAAGACCGGTATAATTAAGTGGCTGGGAAATGGAAAGTGAGGAACGATTAGGGTTTGCTTGGCCTTTTCTTGTCTTTAATTTAAACTTTCAGTTTTTGAAAGATGGTGGTTTAGATACCACACCTCAGTCTAAGGGGAAGAATCAGACTCTGAGACAATTTGTATTTCCATCATGGGCAGAGATTGAAAGAAAACCCCAAATCTTTTAAAATCCAAGGTTCTGAGAAGGAAAATCTGCTTCTTACTCTCTTTGATCATCTTGATATTCAGGGTTTCCATCAAATGTGAATTTAAGATTACACCCAGATTCAGGTCACACGTCTGGAGCTGAGGTTCTCCAGAGCACTGAGGGGTTGTAGGGGATGATCTCAAAGCTGTTCCTAATAGTCCTGCATTCCTGAAAGCCACAATCCTGAGAAACAAAGTCACCGAAGTATCCAGAACCACCTTTGTAAATAAATCCTCAGGGGACCAGTGGAGTTGGGTGAATGCAGCAACAGAAAGTTGACAAATCAACGTTATCTGAAGCAAAAGTCACAAAGAAATCTGTAAAACTGTTATTAATTTTTGTCAGAAGCTTTCCTCAAATATTTCAGTGCTTCTCAAAAACAAAGTGTCTGCACAGGAACATTTTCACAAGTGTTGGCCACAAGTGATGTCCCAGACTTTGTTGCAAATATTCCTGCTGGGACTCACAGGCAAAATTCCAACTGGGCAACAGAAACAAAGCCACGTGTCATGAGTCACTTCCAGTGATTTGGGCCAAATAATAAAGATTTTCATGCCAGTGGGGAGAAGGGAAGGATCATTGGGAAGTGTTCTTTTGGTGTGTGATTGCTTTTACTCTTGTGAAGAGCACCTGAGCTCAGTCTCCAGCTCTGACTTCAGCTGCCCTGACAGGGACATATCCATCCTATCAACCTCCAGAGAATCATAGAATACCCTGAGCTGGAAGGGACCCACAAGGATCATCAAGTCCAACTCCTGGCCATGCACAGGACAACCCCAGAATCACTCTACATGCCTGAGAGCATTTTCCAAACACTTCTTGAGTTCTGTCAGGATTGGTGCATCCTCCTGGGAATTATTTCCAGGCTGTACTGACTCCTGAGCTTGGCTGGGAGGTGGGTCAGGCCCAGGATATATTTGTGCCAAAAGCCATGATAGCAAAGTGACAGAGAAAAGGTGAATTTCAGCCCTGTGTCCTGGCTCTCTGGATTTTCCTAGCACAGGTTCCTGGGAAAGACAAAGGATTTCTGTCCTCTCCTTCTGTGTGAAAGGTCCAGCATATAACCACCAGAAATAAACAGATGTGTGCGACAGGGCCCAGGGCTGGGATGGGGGAATGACTGAAATGTGGACTGGGTTTGAATCAAGAAAAAAGCAACAGAGGATGGACCTGGAAGAGCCAGGTGTGGAAAACACAGAGAGTGATGGAAAATACAATGAGGGATGGAAAATGCAAGGACTGATTGTTGCCTTTCCACCTGGGGCTGAAGGCAGGTAGGAACAAGGAGTTTCCCCACTCTTTCATTTTTATCCCTCTTGAAAATCTGTGCTAACAGGGACAGGCAGTCACTTACCAGCTCCTTCCTGAGCCACGTCAAAGCTTCATCGATGCTCTCAAAGCCACCTATCCTCCCTGAGGTGACAGTCCCGTTGTCCTGGGCAGGGCTCCCGTTGAGGTGCAGCTGCACCTTCCTCATGGGGACAGTCTCCCCTGGGGTCTTTTTGGCCTTGGTGGCCTCATCCTCCCTGTCTCCCTCAGGCTGGGGACTCTTCCAAGCCTGCTCCTCCAGCTTTGCCTTCCATTCCAAGTAGGAAGGGCGCCTGGTCTCCAGTCTCAGCTTCTCTGTCAATGCCTTGAGGGTCCTCAGGTGATCATCTGGAGGAGGAACCCCCCCAGAGCCAGCATCCTTGCTGTCCAGAGCCTCTTCTATTTGGATTTGGGGCACAGACATCCTCTCTGGGAGTCCAAAGGCATAGAGGTGGGCTGGAAAGGACCAGGGATGGAGATGAGAACCCTCAAGGTTTGACCAGGCGTCACAAGGTGCTCAGCACAGCTCCCTGGAGGACAGCTGAGGTGTGGGCCCCTCCTCAAGCACCAAACCAGCCTTGGATGGACACCTAAGGAAAAAAAAAAAAAAAGGATTGATTTTGAGAAGGAAAAGGGAGTGAGGAAAGTGGGACAGCTCTTGCTGGAGCAGAGGAGTGAGGGTTTTGGAAGAGGTTCAGTGCCAAGGTGCTGCAGGGGAGGGTGACCTCACCTCGGTTATCTGAGTGCTCTGGGGCAGGAACAGACAGGCTCTGGCTTTTAGCAAAGCTCTTGTTACCTACACCTCCAATCTTAACTCAAGGGGCCACAGAAGGGTGGCCAAGGAGGCTAGGACACATTCCCAGACCCCAAAGTCCTCTGGAGACAGCAGTGGCTGCTGCTGGATGTTGGGATGTCTGGTTTTGCTGATTTTCTGCCTGGCAAACCCACATTTCCCCATCTGGGCAAATCAGGTCTAGATGAAATAGTACAACCTGAAAGAGGGGAAGTTTAGATTAAATATTAGGGAGCAATTCTTCCCTGTGAGGGTGAGGAGGCCCTGGCACAGGGTGCCCAGAGAAGCTGTGGCTGCCCCTGGATCCCTGGAAGTGTCCAAGGCCAGGCTGGACAGGGTTTGGAGCAGCCTGGGATGGTGGAAGGTGTCCTTGTACATGGCAGGGGATGGAATCTTTAAGGTCCCTTCCAACACAAACCATTCTGTGATTCTGCGAACCCAAATTTCTCCCAAGAGTTTGAGTCAAAAGGAGAACTGGGAAACAGGACTTATTGTTCCCCACATCACAATCCCCTCCAGTTTTACAGATTTGGGTCTAGTTCTGGGTTTGCTAAAGCTGCAGCCTGAGGATTCAGTTCCCTCCTGGCCCACTGGCTCCAGTCAGGAATGTGGTCCCAGCCGTGTGAGGAACTAACTGGGGTGCTGGCATGGTTTGGGCTCAGACACCCAGGGAGACTTGGACTTGTGGTTTCCCTCACTGGCCATGTCCAGTTTGTCCAGTGAGAATGGTCCCTTGTAAACACCCTTATGAGCAGCAGCACAGAGAAGCCAGGAGCTTCCTCCTCACTTCTCCTGTCAGCATTCATGGAAGCTGTGCCCAAAGCTGGTCTGACAAACCCTGGCACCTGGAGGGGCAGAGAACTCTTCAAGAGTTAAGCTCAGGCAGCTTCTGTATTCATTTGCCAGCAGGATCAGTTAAGAGACATTCTCAAGGTCGTGTGCTCATCTATAGCTGAGCTAGGAATAGATCCAGAGCTCTCCTCTGAACGTCAGGCACAAAACAAAATACTTTTCTGCCTGCCTGGTGAGGTGTCTGGAAAACCAGGCAGGATGTGTGCAGCTTCCTAGAGTTACTCAGCCATTCTTCTCCCTGCCATTTACACAAAGGCATGTGCAGCTCTGAAATCCAGACCATAATTACGCCTCTCCAACCTTTTCAGTAAGAAGATTCAATTTAAAATAAACACCGAGTGAGAGCAAGACTTATCCCAACAATTGTGTGGGGGCACATGAGCTGAACGAGGAGTTGAGAGTGTACACACAGACAGTGTGGGGGTGGAGGATTAGTCATGTTGTGGTCTCCTTCCCGCTCCTATTTATGTTAATGAGAGTTTACGGGGAGAGTGAGCACGCACAGACACTCTGTCAGGGTGAAGCCAACAGCTCTCGTGCCTGGAACAGCAACAATTTTCCTTCTTCTGTTGAAAAAGAGAAGGGAAAGCAGTGGGCTGCCCTGGTGGAGGGGTGCTCTGCAGGGCTCAGGGCATGTCGATGAATTTACCTTTCCTCCTGCTCCAGCCTCCCCAAATCAATAAAGAAAAAGAAGTAATGACTCTAAAGACCTCGTTTCTGAGCTTTTTTTTTTTTTTTTTTTTTTTTTTTCCTGTCCTATGAGACCTCTGTGGAGATTGCTGAGGGTGGCCCACACCCAGCAGTCCCAGAGTCTGCTGCAGTTCCACACTGGGCTCCTGGATTTGCTAATCCCTAGCAAAGATAATATTTTTACCATTTTGTGAATGGCACAGCTACAAAACAGAGCCCCACACAAACTCTTTTGTCCTGTTTTTCAGCGTGTATGGAATCCTCAGGGTGGTAATGGCCCCTGGTATTTGAGCCCTGGGCACAGCTCAGTTAGCATTTAGAGCGTTGGACCATGAAAACAGAACAGCAGCTTGGAGCATACCCTTTGTCACAACCCTGCTGACATCTCCCCCTCCCTGTCACCACAACTCCCAGCAGCTTTGGAGGAGATTTGTTTTTTTATACCCTAAAAGCAGCATTGATTCAGCCCATCCTTCACTTTCTCTCTGGTGTAACATGAAACGCCTCATTCCCTCTGCAGGGACACCCCCTAAATTGGCAGCATTCCCCAGCCTGTCCAGACTCCAAAGTGACAGAAGGAAGCCACTTCTGATTTCCTATCAATATCTTGGATTTGGATCAAACACCTGCTGTGGAGAAAGAGATCTGAAAGTTGTGTGTGAAAAATGCCCTTGTGCTGTAACACAAACCTTTTGGTGCCTGAGAGTTACCAAATTCCCGGGAACAAACCTGCCTCTGGCTCAAATCCACATCCTCCCAGTCTCCCTGCCCCAGGCTTAGCTTCCCCTGTGTGAGGGGATTTAAGTGATTAATCCTTGATTTGTCTCATTATCACACCTGCCACAGGGAGTTTGTGCCACTCCTAATTAGGGGTAACGAGTTCAGCCCCAAAACAGGGTGAGGGTTTGCTCACACCTCACTAAGAATCTCTGCTCAGGAGTTCCCCCCTTCCCTTAGATGAATCCTGAAAACACAGAACACAACAGGTCACTGAGACAACAACAAAAAAACCCTTTAATTTCTTTCTTGTGTTAGGTTTCCACTGGAGAAGTCAACTGACCTACCCCAAGGGATCAGTAGAAGCACAAGCCTGGGACAGAGAAATAATAGGAATGTTAGACTGGGAGTTCAACAATTAGCCAAGGAGGAGTTGTGGGGAGCAAATTATTCTTCTTCCTTCACTATTCCTGGTGGATTCTTGTAACACCATTTTTTATTGCAGAGGAGCAGCAGTGACTGCAGGAGTCTGTGTTAGAGGAATTCTGCTCCTCTGGAGGCTGGGAAGACAAAAAAGCCTCGATATGAGACAAAACCTCAGCTGACAGAAGCCCTTTTGCTCACACAGACCACAGATGTCACTTCTGGCATGGAGCAAACAGGGCAGAGGCAATGTTTCAGGCTGTGAATGACCTTCAAAAAGCACCTCAGCCCCTTTGTGCCTCAGTTTCCCTCTCACTGAACTGGCCTTCAGGGAAAAAGCTCTGGGGTTTTTCAGAGATGTAAAGGATTCACCTCTCATATGTCTCCAGGTCTCATCTGAGTGCTCGTGCTCACACTCCAGTGGGTGCAGGGACATCCCCCGTGATCCATGGAGTTTGGGATCGTGTTCCCCTGATCATTTGCTCTGAAGGTTCGCGCAGGGGTTGCCCTGGGCCGCCCAGATACCCCCTGGCCCTACAGAGGAAATTCCTGGAGCAAATCCAACCTGCCGACATCACCATCCAGCTCTGCAGCTCCCAGCAGCAGTGGAGGACCCTGAGCCTGGAAAGGTGGGATGAAGGAACACCAAGGAGGAGTGAGAGGTGGGGGACAGTGCCTGGTGTGCAAGGAGAGCTGTGTTTGCCTCCCTCCTTGCACAGCAATGACACAGGGATGGGGTGGGGGTGACTGACCCCCTGGAGGTCTCTGACCCCCCTGAGTGTCTACTGCAGGTTGGGAGAGGGGCAGAGAGGAGGAGATGCCTGTAAGAAGGGGTTGCCATAGCAATGGAGTAAGGGAGGACTCTGGCTGCTCACAGAGGTGGATGGATGATCAGGAGCATACTCAGGGCAGCAGAGACTCAGAGGCCTCAGAAATGGGGTGAGGGAAGGAGAGACCCATCAGAATCAACACTGAAGCTCCCTGGAGCTGGTGGTTCCCTTTCAAGGTGGTTGCACATCACTCATTCCTTTCCCATGCCAGAATGAGCTCTGTCAGGAGAGGAGCTGCTGTGCTGTGTGGATTTAGTGAGCTGGGGGTTCCTCACCCTGCCAGAGCCCCCCATCCTGCTGGCTCTGCACAAGGGTCCTGCAGAGGTGGAGAAAAAATCCCCGGCTACCCCACCAACCCCGAGGAGATCTGGTTTCCCTGAATTTTATTATTCAGTGTTTACCCACCCAGTCCTTTTCTGTAGCAGCTGAAATCCTCTCCTGCAGAAAACCAGCCTGGTCCCAAAGTGACCTTCAGCTTCCCTCCCTTCAAAAGACAAATTCCCAGCACCCGGAAGAGCTGTCTGATCCCGAGGAGCCAGGACACACTCCAGGGCTGGAATCGGTGCTGTCAGGATCAGATGCTCTCTGCCTGCTCAGGATGGTCGGGACAGGATGGAAAGGGCTCTGCCCATGCTGGAGGAGTCATGGCAGAGCCCTCAGTGACACTGAACATGGTGCCTATGGAGACCTTTTGGCCACACTGCTGTCTGTGAGCTTGCTCCTTTCTCCATGGAAAAATGGCAGCACTGATGAGACCAAAATGGGCACTACAAGCATAGCTGTGGACACTGCATCCACAGAAAAACGGGGAAAAGGGAAAAAGGGGGGCTTTCCGTTCACATATGACCTGGAGCAAGATGAGGGTTTGCTCCAGCACTTCCTTCTGCCCAAATGGCCTCCAGAAAGAGCCCTGAACACTGCAAGGGAGGAGGGGAGGGCAGTGGGGGCTGCAGAAAATCCATCAGAGTGGAGGGATGCAGAGATGGCTGTCCCAGCCCTGGCAGTGTCCAAGGCCAAGCTGGACAGGGCTTGGAGCAACTTGGGCTAGTGGAAGGTGTCCCTGTCCACAGCAGGGGGAGGGTGAGCTTTATGGAAGGGACCTCCCTTCCAGCTCAAACCATTCTGTGATTCTGTGAGATTAGAGGGGACCAGTTTGCACTCCCTGCCCCAAGGCACTTCTCCCTGGCTGATTTCCAGCATCACCGGCAGAGTCAGAGCCTGTTTCAGTAAACACATCTGCACCTTCCTGCCCGACTACACCTCATCCCTCCTGCGTCCTCCACACAGCTTCTAGCAGGCTCCTGGTGAGGGAGCAGGGCTGAGGCTGCTGCCTGCTTCAGATGGACCCTTGCAGCTCCATTTTCAGACCACTTAGGCTCCCCTCGATCAGCAGATTTCCAGGCTTTGTGTGGAAATCCTGCATGAAGAAGTATTTGGCATTCCAGCAAACCAGTCTTCCAGTCAGCTGGAAGTAGCTGCAAACTGGGGAGCTGAACAGGATCAATGCTTTCAACCCATGAGCCCAAACCAGGTAGGATTCCTTTTAAGAGGAAAAGGATTAAGGAGCAGAAGCAAAGGCAAGTTTTCAGGCTCTTGGTGAAGTCACCACATCCACCCTCGGAGTGTTCTGAGCTCTGTGGAGCCATGGATTATGGTCAAGGGTTTCTTCTCCATGCACTGCCCCAGGCTGCCGGCAGGTTTTGGAGCTAATCTCAGAGGTGGCAGCACAGCTAACCTGTTCCCAGAGATGCCCCCAAAGGACCTGTGGCATGGCACAGCTGGTTGTTCCCCCTTTTTCCCCACTGCCACCCCAGGCACAGCTGCGTTTCAGCAAGGAGAGGCGGGGACCTCTGTGCCCGTGTGCCCAGGGTAATGAAAAGGGCTGTGATTCCTTGGGAATGAGCCAGGGCAGGCTGAGAAATGCTCTCTTCCCAGGAGACTAGTACGGGGAGCTATTTTTTTCCCCAAATGCAGCATGCAAGGATGTGTTTTCAGAAAGAAAAAAACAACCTAACATTTTTGTTTTGTTTTGTTTTGTTTTGTTGAGCTCAAATCTGCCCAGCACTAAGCTCAGCCCCTGCAAGGACAACGCCAGAGCCAGCTCCCACTGGAGACCCCCAGGCTCCAAGTCATCATGATCAGGGGAATGGGGTCAGCCCCTCGGTGACCCCCTAATCCCCTTTACATGCCCCCTGTCCCATCCAATTATCCAAACCATGATCGTCCAGCCTCTGTCCTCAGACCTGTCTTCTCCCAGTGCTGAGCTGCACTGTGGCATTTAATATCATTTAAGATCAGCGGGTTGCAAACAGACCCTCCTCTCCCTTCCCCCAGAAGGGCTACGCTGCTCTGAGACTGATTATTTTTATTTTTTTTTCTTTTCCCCTGCAGTGTCTCTGCTACATTTAGCAAACACCTAATGGCTGCAGGGCTGTTGAAAACCCAGAGCCCAGCAGAAGCCGGATTCCTCCCCTTCTGGTGGATTTTTATGGTGTACAGACCACCACCCCCCCACCCACACACACACCCATGAAGGATGGGGGGGAATTTACTGGGCATTTGGAAGCAGAGAGGAGCTGGGATGCAAAAACCAGCAGCAGCTCCCGTGTGCTGAAACGATGGCTGGCACAGAGCAAACCCGCAGCAGCCAAAACAGGCTCGTTCCTGCTGGAAAGTGAGGAGTTCCTCGGATCCAGGGGACGAGCAGACAAAGCCAGAGGAATCAGCTGGGCACAGCCCCTCGCTGGAAGCCAGGAACTTGGTTTTCATCTATTCTCACCACCGCTGAGGTCTCCGATGTCGAGAAGCGCCGGAGGGTGCAGGATTGTGGAATGAAAGGGGGTGCATTGCAGGAAAACAGGGAGGGGGGTGCTCGGAGAGGTGCCTGTGGTGGGAGAGGTGTCAGCCCGCCCGGAGCGGAGCGATCGGGGCTGCGGGATGGGGATGCTGCCCTGCTGTGCAACACCCCGGGGCGTTCGGGCTGGGCTTGCACAAACACTCGTGCTGGGAGGGGTGCGGGCCGGCGCTATTATTTTAACAATTAGCCGCAAGCTGTTATAAAGGGCTCTGAAGAAGTTCTGGCTGGGTTTTTTTTCCCCCTCTCCTCGGTGTAAACCTGAGCTGCGAGGGCCAGACCTGAGCAGGTGGAAACCTGCTCTGCTCAGCACACGGTGCCTGATTCAAAAACCCGAGGTAGATAACGCCCTGCAAGGCCACCACGCTCATCCCACCATGTCTGCACTGCACAACCCCACAAACCTTTCCAGCTTTCGAAAGGTTTCCAGGGATCCTGCACATATCAGGCTGGGGGCAGAGGGTGCAACAGGTGACTGTCCCGAAACCCGGGCAGCCTCTCCCCTGTTACACCTCACCCTGTGCGGAAAAATCCTCCTGGAGGGGGTGAGAAGCCCCACGCTGCTCCCAGCTGAGAGCAAAATCCACAAACATCACGGGAAAGGAGGATTCAGACATTCCCCATCAATGGGGAGCCACCGTGCCGGCCATCTCCAGGGAGACTGCGGCTGGGGGACACTTTGCAAACCCCAGCCCCGCCACAGCAGAACCAGCTCGCCAGACCCCGGGGCTGAACTGCTGCTCGCTGGGGTCCCCATCACCCCTCTCTGCTGCTCCCCAGGTCCTTGCAGGGGGTCTCCCCTCCAGCCCCGGGCAGCTCTCCGACAGCTCCCGTGCTGGGTGTCCCCAGGGTGGCTCTGTCCCCCCAAGCCACCACGAGGAACAAACTTACCGGGGCTGGAATCAGAGAGGGGATTGCACGGATATCTGGGCTCTCTTCTTCCACCTCGGGTCCCCAACTTGGTGTTTGCAGAGCGGTGTCACCAGTGCCTCCCGGAGTCTGTCTCATCCTCCTCCTCTGTGTCTCGCTTCAGAAATCTGTGCGTGTGGTGGTTGGTTTGTTGTGGTTTTTTTTTTTTTTTTTTTTTTTTTTCATTTAGGGGACTTTTTTTTTTTTTTCCCCAGCCGTTGCGTCAGGGCTGTTGCCTGGAGACAGGCGAGCTATTCCAGTTTGAGCTTTTCAGCGCCGATTTCCTCTCTCTCTTTCATTCATACCACCAAGCCCTGAACCTACCTCCCACCAAGCAATAACCCTGGAGAGACCCGAAAGGGAGGAGCTGCACAGCCCGGGTCCTAAACATCCTCCGGCACCCGGGAGAGGGAGGAAGATCAGCGACGCTTTCGGCGTGGAGAACAGGGATGGAGCGGTTCAGTGGAGGACAGGTACCCTCAAGGTTTGCAGGAGATGCCCAGAGAGCTGCTGTGCTCCCGAAGGAATCTGTGGCTCTTCCCGACACCAACCTGCTGGTGTCCCCATGCCGATTGTGTTTCTTACCATGGATATCAGCCCCACAAGGAGTTTGGGGTCCTCTGGCATTCGGGAGAGCTTTGGGATAATGTTTTCCAGGTACCACAGCTTGCCCACTGCGTGTGCCGAGGGGAATTTTGCAAGGATGCATCAGCACCTCTGGGAAGCCCCAGGGTGGTGCCTCGGGGCTCCCTGGCTGGTACCATCCATCCCCGGGCAGAAACCAGTTTAGGAACCAGCCTGCGCCTGAATTTTGTACTGGGGAAGCTCCTGCTGCTTCCACAGCTGCCCCAGCGGGGCTGGAAACCATTTTAGCTGCCTCTGAGGAGGAACTGAGAGAGGCAGCGCCCCGGCTGCCGGCTGAGTGGGGTCCAGAATCAAAGGCAGGGGACAGAGGGGATTTCCTTCCTTCCTTCCTTGAGCAAAAGTTGGATGTTAACCCCTCAAAGCCTGGGGGCCGCTCTCCAAAGCATCCCACACGTCACACATCTGGGGGCTCAGAGCCACCGCCCGCGTTTGAAAAGCTGGCGCTGCGAAGGGTTAAGCCTTGGCCAGCGACCCCCAACCATCCAGGCCCCTTCTCCTATTCACACATTCAGCTTTTGTGAGAGAAACCCCTTCACAGCCTTTTTATTCCTTTCTTTTCACCCTTCCCTTTTCCTGCCTGAACCATCCCATCTCTCCCCCGAGGGCAACAGGGAGATTTACAGCTCCTTCCTGAGCTCCAACATGGAAGGGCTGGGATTTCCCACCTCCCTTCGAATGCCAGGGGTACCTCAGACCCCCACAGTAATTTAGAGGCTGTGCCTGCACAGGGTTTGGAAGTCTGGAGTGCAGAGAAAGGGGGTGCCCTGGATGCAGCAATGCAGATTCAGAATGAGCATTTTCACAATTCTGATGAAAATGCAAATTTTTTTTTTTTTTTTTTTTTTTTTTTTTTTTTTTTTTTTTTTTTTTTTTTTTTTTGCTTTGCCAGCATCCATTTTTGTCAGATTTCAGATCTGCATATGCAAACTCAGCCTGGTGATCAGCTCCCACTGTGCTGCAGGGAGGCACCTGAAGGCTGATGATGATGGAGAGGCACCAAGGGAGATGGAAGAGATGTAGGCTGCGTATTAAAACTGTCTGACAAAGACCTGCAGGAGCTTTTAGCAGCAAAAGGAATCCCAGAATCCCAAGAGGGTTCAGGTTGGAAGGGATCACACTAGGTCAACTGGTCCAGCCTACCTGCTCCAGCAGGGCCATCCCAGAGCACAGGGTACAGGATTGTGTCCAGATAATTCTGGAATAACTTCAGAGGGGGAGACTCTGCAGCCTCTCTGGACAATCTGTTCAGTGCTCAGTCACTGCACAGGAAAGTTCATCCTCATGTCCAGGTGGAACTTCCTAGGCATCCTTTCCTGCCCATTCCTGTTATCCTGTTGCCGGGTCCCACAGAGCAGAGCCTGGTCCATCAAGCACGTAAAGGTTCAACGTTTTCAGCAACATCTCATCCAAATCAAACCTGAGTCTGTGGCCATGAACCAAGCAGCACCAGGGAACAGACAGGCACAGGGTAAAAGAGCCCCTGGCCTGGTTTTGGTGTGGGATGAGCAATCCCAGGACATCTCTTGGGAATGACCAAGACTGGGGCCCCTTCCTGACAAACAAGTTGGATTCAGCCACCCAGATTTGATAGCCGGGAGCGTTGAATCACAGGGATGTGGCCAGACAGGGTGAGTTGGCCTCAGGGCCAGAGCCCAGGTCTAGCAGGGTGAGTTTACAGCAGAGGTGTTGCTCTCAAGGCTGGATGTCTGTCTGTCTGTCTGCCTGTCTGTCTCCTTGCAGGAACAGACCACACACTGTCACTCGCTCCTTCTTCTGTAAATGTTTATTTTTAATTCAGTTGCGTAATGGATTTCAAATGAGCTGCCATAAGATAGCAGTGAAAGGCTGCAGCCACATCCCTCTGAAGCCAGTCCATGGGTTTGAATGTTTTTTGGCCTGGATTTATCTTGGATAAGTTGTGTTCATCCAAAAAACACTGGTGGGGAGATGCTGAAGAAGAGTGCTGCTCCCACTGGTGATGCTCTAACACCAGCCACCTGCAATGGACACCTGAAATTAGGTGTGATCAGTCAAAATAAACCTGTGCAACACCAGCACTGTCCACACCTATGGCTCAGTATTTTTTTCTTTTCCTCAGACACAAGAAATCCTTTCTGTTGCCCACAGAGCTCCAGGGACTGCCAGTTCCCACAGCATCCCTGGGCACAGGACCTTTTCCAGAGGACTGCTGAATACTTGGGAACACGCAGATCCAAGCCTGAGTTTTTGCTGGGATGAGGTTTTGCAAAGCCCAAGCTGGAAATTGCTTGCTGTAGTGGTAGTTTGTAGAATCATGGAAGGGTTTGGGTTGGAAGGGACCTTAAAGATCCTCTCATTCCACCCCTTGCCGTGGGCAGGGACACCTTCCACTGTCCCAGGTTGCTCCAAGCCATGTCCAATCTGGCCTTGGACACTTCCAGGGATGGGGCAGCCAGACTTCCTTGGGATCCCCTGTGCTGATCTGAACACCACAAACTCTGTAAGGTGCCTTAGAGCCCCCTAAATCTTACCTGCCGTTAAATCTTACCTATCCCTTACCTACCCCTAAATCTGAGCTGCCTCTTACCACCCAAAATGGGCAAAAATGGCCATTCCTTTATCACAACAGCAACAGCTCAACTCAGTTTGGATTTGAACCTTCTGCTTCTTGCCCTTTCTGCTGGATATGTGTGGTTTCTCCCAGCAGGTATCCTGCTAAAAAAGCATGGAGGAGCTGGATCTCCTGGCAGGGTTGTGTGGCCATTCTGTGGGACCAGTGCTGTAATCTTGCAGAAGCACCAACGCTTTCTTCTCAGCTGGTCCTTAAATAAATGCTTTTCCCCTAAAGCAAAATCCCTGTAAAGAAAAGTTCCTGAAGTACCCAAAGGAAACATATAGGAAAGCTGGGATAAGAACATGGAGTGACAGGACAAAGAGGATAGGGTTCAAACTGGAAGAGAGTGTCTTTAGATGAGATATTGGGAAGAAATTCTTCCCTATGAGGGTGGTGAGGTCCTGTCATGGGGTGCCCGGAGAAGCTGTGGCTGCTCCATTCCTGGAAGTGTCCAAGGCCAGGTTAGACAGGGCTTGGAGCAACCTGGAATGGTGGAAGGTGTCCCTGCCCATGGCAGGAGGTGGAATGGGATGGTCTTTAAGGTCTCTTCCAACACAAACCATTCTGTGATCCTACAGTTCCCTGGGGCTCAGCCTTCCAAAGATGGGAAGAGGAGGTTGTGGTGCTCCCAACCATCATTGTCCCATCCTAGCCAGGAGGAGCCTCCACACCCTCCACAGGGACTGGTACCAGGAGAGTCCTCTGGCATGGCTGGAGGATCACCTGGATACACGGCAGAGGCACCTCCAGAGGGCAGCAGATCCCCAGGTGATGCTGTCCCCCTGTGTCCCCAGGGGCCGCAGAGGTCACTTGTGGTCACCTGGCTGCTCATCTCCATGGATCGCTGAGGGACCTGGCACTGGCCTGGTTGAGTCTTCACAGAATCGTTGAATGGTTTGGGTGGGAAGGGACCTTAAAGATCAACTAATTCCAGCCCCTTGCCATGGGCAGGGACACTTTCCACTAGATCAGGGTGCTTACTTGTGGTATCTACTTTATTTTCTCTATGGCTTTCTCCCAGATGAATGAAACATCAAAGAAAAAAGCAGAGGACAATTGTGCCTGAAATCCTACCAAAGTCATGTTGGGAATTTTCAACCCATTTGTTTTTATTCAAATGTAAAAGTAAATCCATTTGGTGATTCCATAGCTAACTTTGTAAGTGCGTGTGCTGAGTTAGTGAATTATTCTTCCCTCAACTCAAAAAAATTTCCCCAAGACCTGAAGAACTAGAAATCATTTCCAAATAGAATCAAGACCCTTTCCAAAGATTTTGACTGATTTGTAATGGCTCTCCATTGATAAACCTACTAACCCAATTCATTACAGCAATCCATAAAATTAAAAAGCATTTAAAAATCTCAGGACGGATATATGTTTTTTCCACCTCTCTTCTTTGCTGTAAAAAAGGGATTCCAGTTCCACTTCCACTCAAAATGCTTGTTGTAAATTAATTCCAGAAGTGCTAGTGAATAAAAATTCCTCCTCCAGCCTTACCTGTCCACCCAGTAAGTCTTCAGCACCAAAACCCACAGGACTGGAGGGATCTTTAAAAATGCTGTGATTGCCCTAAACTTATATCCTAGGCTTTGTGAGGAAGGGGAAGCTAAGAAAAGCCCATCTCAGACTCTTGCTTTAAGTTGGGGTGAATGAAGGGTGGAGTCCAAGCTGCAGCTTCCCTCCCTTGTCATCCCAGGATCACTTCCTGCTCGCTCCTGCAGCAAGGGCTGGGTGGAATTCCCTGGATTTGGAACTGATGGTCAGGAAACACAGTTCTACTTCAGCAATTGGTGGCCTGACAAACAGAATCTGGACAATCTCCTCAACCCAGGATAATAAAATGAAAAACCTATCACTGGATTTTTATCTTTTTTTTTTTTTTTTTCTTACACCCCAGCTGTTGGAATTTTTTTTTTTATATTTCTAAATCAAACTGACTGTTTTGGGGACCTTAAAATGCAAACAGCACTTGAAATGTGTTTGCTTGTTAGATTCCTCTGCTTTGCTGTTTGTTCAGACTGAGGAATGAGCCAAAAAATCAACTGTTTGCAACACTAGTGATGTCCACTATTCCAGAGAGATCCATACTCTGGAATTTGCCTCCAGACAACTTCCCCTGCAGAAATCCATCAGAAGAAGGGCATTATCTCAGCCAGTGGTGATCGCTGAAACTGCAGGACCAAGTGTGAAGATCCAACCTTCTCTTAAATAATATTTTCATCCCTCATCTCAAAACAAAAAAAGCTGATAAACATCCCATTGCTCAGCCCGTCTCAGACAGGATCCCTGTTGTCCTGTTTGATGAGACTCTGGCTGGTTTTCCTTTCTCCTTGTCTCAATGTACAGCGACTTTATCCAGAATCCAGCTGGATCAGGAGGTGACACTCATCAGCTTCCTGGCCTTCAGATGAGTTGGTGGGTCTGGAACCCTGGGGATGAGGGTGGAAATGAGGAGGATGGAGCTTCACAGCGTTGCACGGTAAGAACAGGAAGGACCTGGAGTTTCTGGAGTGATTCTAGAGGAGGCCACGGAGCTGCTCCAAGGGCTGGAGCCCCTCTGCTCTGAAGTCAGGCTGGGAGAGCTGGGGGTGTTCACCTGGAGAAGAGAAGGATCCAGGGAGACCTCAAAGCCCTTTCCAGAGCCTAAAGGGGCTCCAGGAGAGCTGGAGAGGGACTTGGGACAAGGGATGGAGGGACAGGACACAGGGAATGGCTTCCCACTGCCAGAAGGCAGGGTTAGATGGGATATTGGGAAGGAGTTCATCCTTCTGAGGGTGGGGAGGCCCTGGCACAAGTTGCCCTGAGAAACTGTGGCTGCCCCTGGATCCCTGGAAGTGTCCAAGGCCAGGTTGGAGCACACTGAGATTGTGGGAGATGTCCCTGCCCATGGCATGGTGGAACATGATCTTTATTTTCCCTTCCCACCCAAACCATTCTGTGATTCTCTGGTGCCCAAAGGCCCTTGGGAATGGAAGGCACTGAAATCCCCCTGTGCAGTGAGATTTGAGCTGGGCCTCACCCACGACAGCTCCACACGTGCTCTGGGTGCTCAGCACAGGCAGGGCTTTTTGCAGTACCACAAACAGTTAATGGCACAAAACAGAGGGAAGGCAGATCTCACGAAATCTCTCACACAAGCAATAAAGAGATACCAGGATGTGCTGTCAGCTGTCTCCTGTTCTCTTCCCCCTGTGCCCTAAATGGCATCAGCTGTCTTGTACTTGTTGAAGAAAGGAGGAAGAACATGACCTATCTCTTTAGGTGAGATCTGAAGCAGAAACAGAACCTCAAATGGAAAGTGAGTGAGGTTACAGCCCCGTAACCCAGCTGAGTACAAAAAAAGAAACTTCTCAGACTCGAACCTGACTGGTGATAATCTCTCTGAAAGTCAAGTGCAAGCAATAAATAACCCCACCCCTTCTATTGGCTCAGGCTGCTCTGAGCTGTGAATGGGCCAATTTAGACAACTCCAGACCCATATTTCTCCTCCCATTTTCAGACCAGCTTTATGCCCTGAGGCTCCAGGGGTTGGCTTTCACCTCAGCCCAGCCTGAATGAGGGCAGTTCAGGGTCCTGTTTGCAGCAGGACTGGACTTCTTACAACCTGAGGAGCCTTTGTGGGTTATTCTAAGGTAGACCCCATTCTAATATTAGTAGGGTGTGAGAAGTGTGGTCATACCACCAGTCCTCCACTGCTCTAAGTGTAACAAACCAGCTCCATTTTCATTCAGCTGTTGGCAACAGGAAACCACCAACAGCAACTCAACACACGACAATAAGAAGAATTAGGGTTTTCTCTTTCTGCATGCTCCAAGGATTGAAACTCATCAAAAGGAGCTGATGGTCCCAAGCGGATGATCTGGAAGGGGGTTTTCAACTCTGGTGGACAGATAAGATTGAGTGGGATATGATTTAATCTGAACACAGGACTCTCAAGGTAAGTGCAAATGATTTTCCAGCAGTTTTTGTCCTTCCTGCTGCCTGTTTGCTTTCTGGTGCTCCACTGGGCATATTCCCTTAGGGTATTTTAAGATTTGGCCCATCTATGGACCAGTGATTATTAAAGCCTTTAGGGTGGGATGTCCAAACTGCTGCTGTGGATAAGGATAGGGGGTGTGTCTGTCTTTCCTTCTGGCAGCTTCCCAGTGCTGGAATTGGGAACACTCTGAGGTGGGACTGATGCTCCAAGTTGGACGCTCACCCAGTGGGCTCTCTCTCAGGCACAGGCCAACCTTCTTTCTCTTAAAAATAGTGAAAGTAGGTGATAGCCAGGAGTGCATGAGTTTCATCCAACTAAATTTCTTGGAAATGAGAATGACAGGAGAAAGTGAAATCAGGGATTCAGTTCTGAAGTTGAGGGGAGGTGGAAGTTTGGGAACTCAACTTCCAGCACAGCAACTTTTGGCTGCTGCAGACAGTGCGGAGAAGGGTCAAATCTTTAATTCCCCATTTGTGGAGATGCACATTTGGGATTTTTGAGGGTTTTTGTTTCTTCCACCCCACAGATGGTTTAAATGGTCTCACTGGATGCAATATTTTGTTTTCACCAGCTCCTCCACTGAAGCTGGTAAAACCACTGCAAAGTTAACAGTGGTTGTAGACAAATCTTTTGGTAAAGCTGGAAATCTCCAGCGGAGCTATAGGAAGACTAGACTTGCTGCTTCTACCCTGGTCACTTCCCAGGATCTGCACTACGCCTGTAACTTTCATTCCTAATTAAAATTTAGGTCAGGCTCAAAATTGCAGAGCTCTAAGTTGGAGCATGGGTATTTCAGGATATCCGTGCTTGCTGTGGCACTTTTGGAAGGGATTAGCACTTGCTGTGTTGTGGGGTATTTGCATCTCAGACCTCCTCAGGTGTTTCCTCAGGGCTTTGTGGCTTATGATGCCCCACTGAATGCTCTTCAAAGTGCTTTAGTTACCCCACTCGTGATTTGGGGCTATTTCTTGCCTCTCATGACAGGCTGCCCTGATATTTAATTGATTATGAATCTTTACAGTGCAAAACCAGGACACTGCCAGCAGTGAGGGTTCCTGCTGCATGCAGAGCACATGGTCCCGGCTCGGGTACATGCTGGAGATGGAGAAGGCAGATGGAAATGAGGAATAAAAAAAGGACAGCTGCAGGGCAGCCCAGGCACACTCATTAATATGCTCGGTCAGTCATTCCGTCAAGGTTTAAGTAATTTTTATCAGAACATTCGAGGGCTGCAGAGCTTGTGGTTTCTTGTTCATATTCTGCTTTCTTCTCTCAGACCTCCTGCAGCCTTTTCATTGTAATGGTACCCAAAAGTCAGTGACAAAACCCTTCTGGCCCATTCTTGTTTTGTTCTGCCAACTCAGGGCTGTTGCTGCCCCGTGAGGATTACAAAGTCAAAACCTGAATTTTCTGGTGGAGAAGGAAACACCCAAGGCATATTTAAGTGAAAATTTTGCAAAAGTGCTGCTGATTATTCTTCATCTTCTCTTCCAACAAATTCCCATGTTCGATTTAATCAGCATGGAGTGTTCTGGGATGCTGTAAAAACCAGGGCTTTCAGCTTAGATGGTATGCTCCCAGCTCCTCTTAACTAAACACACAATATCCCAGGATGGGCATCGCATTCCCTCATAATTTGGACTGTGTGTCCCTTTCAAACACAGTGCCTTTATTTCTGCTTTGTGGCTTTCTTTCTGACCAACCTTTCGACCTTTAATTCTCTGTGGCACCTTGATGGGCATATCAGCATCCAAAAATGACCTTGAGGATATTTTCAGGAATAGCCCAGGCTTTTTGTCATCTGAAGCAGGCATGGAAAGGAAGGATTCACATGGATGGATTTCACAGGGATCTCAGGGATGTGCTGAGCAGAGTTCGGAGCTCCTGGGCACACTGTTACTTCATCATTATTTGCTGCCCTTCCTTCCCCTCATTCTTTCCATTCCATCTGTGTTAAAAAAGGAGTTTCCTCACTGCTCCTCCACGGTGCATGAGCCTCTGGAGGTAACCAAGCATTGCCTCCATGTGGGTGAGTTGCCTTGTAGCCAATCATTTCCTGCGGGTGTTCTAACACAGGCAAAATATCTTTCAGGACACCTGGGGCTAAATCCTGCTGGAATCTTCACCAGCCCCAAAGTTTCCATCCTGTGGGAATCCAGGACATCTCTCTGGCGGCCCTGGCTGTCTCGAGACCCTGGCAGGGGGCTCGGAGACCTTGGCACAAAGTCAAAAACACCTGTGGCTTCGATTTTAGCCCATGGAAAAACTGCCAACTTTGTGTGAGGAATTACAAGCCACAAGGGTTTGAGTAGTGTGGTAGTTGAATTAACACAGGGTGAAAAAGTAGAATTTTGGGGCTTTTTAGAATGGAGTTCAAGGGGACAAGATGGAGGGATTTGGGCGTGTCCTGACCTTCTTCTCCTTCTCCTTGTCCTCCATGTCTTGGTGTGATGGTGACACTTTTCTATTGGTTTAAGGTAGAGACACACTGTCTAACATAAATGATAGATATTGGCACGTTATTGTAAACATAGTACAAGTAGTTTTTTAGTATAAAATGTAAATGCTGCCCGAGAGGGCAGACAGAATGCCATGGCCGACTTGCTAGACAGAGCTCAGCAGGTCAGAGAAAGAATTTTATAGATAAGAGAAAATAAACAACCTTGAGAAGCCAACCCTATGCATTTAAGACTTCTTTGGCTGCGCAGGCTGGGAAACAAGGCCTTTTACACTTTTGGGGTCACCTCGACACCCGGACCCTGAGACCATCCATGTCTTAATTCCATGTGGTGCAAGTCAGCTTTTTTCATTAGGCTGACTCCACATTGCAAGGTTAGAAGTAGCTGGGGAGGGGGGTAAAAAAGGATGAAATACCCCCTTGCAGAGGTCTTGGCAACAAATTACAGCCCCAGGGTCCTGATGCTGCTTGTGGAAGGAGCAGTTGCACCACTAGACATCACTGGACAAAACAGGCTGTGCAGGGTCACGGTTGTTGCTTAAACATAAATAGGAATGTAAACCAGAGTTCCAATATTTCTTGCTAGACAAGACATTTGCTTCTCACAGGTAAGCCTGTTTTCCATACCAGGTTTAAATCCATCACAATATCCAGCCAAAAATATCTCCCCCCACCACCAAAAACCAAGCTCAAACCACAGCAGCTTCTTGTGTTGAAGTAAAAAAAAAAAAAAATGGGTTTAAATTATAATTTTTTTCCAAGAAAAAGTTGCAACTGAGCAGGAGAACAATGTTCCCATGGTTTTACAGAGCAGTTTTGTCTTTGTTAATGCTGGTCAGTTTTAATTTCAAAAACGTTGTGGCCTTGCCTATTCAAATTTCCAAACCCAGTGATAAATACCTGAAGGAGAGGAACACGGTTGAGCAAAAGTGTGGGAAGTTTGAACTGTGTGGAATTACTGCAAGAAATGATGTTGCTTCATTTGCTGGAGACACAGCAAAGAGGGAGGGAATAAACTTGCAGTCCACTATGGAATCATGGAATGGTTTGTGTTAGAAAGGAGCCTTAAGTGTCAGCTCATTCCAACTCCCTGTCATGGGCAGGGACACCTTCTACCATCCCAGGCTTTTCCAAGTCATGTCCAACCTGGCCTTGGACACTTCCAGGGATGGGACATTCACCATGGGCAGGACAGGCAGTCATGAGTCTTTCAGTGAAGGAAATTAGTGGTGGTCATTGGGAAGTAATTTTAAGGCCATGGGAATTGGAGGGCTGGGATAGTCTGATAGGAAGCAGTGGGAATTTCCACCACTGAAAGCTTTGAAGTGCAAGTTAGGGGGTCTCTGAGATTAATGACCTTCGTGGTGCCAGTCCTACATTTCTGCCACCCTGTGGAATACACATGGCTTCTGAACTGAAACGAGCTTTTCAAAATCATCCCCCTGCATTTCCCCCTCTCTACTTATTTACTTACACACTTATGAAATAGTTTTCCTAATGTGACCCAATCTCACTGGCAATTTATGCTCCTCTGGAAGCCGTGGAATATGTTATTGATCAAAAAGCAGGGACCAGCACCCCTGGGGTCCTGTGTGTCAGGCACGTAGGAGACACAGCAGAAATAATAACCACATGGCTCACAAATGAATTCTTTACTACTTAACAAGCAGAAAAGAATGAAAAATTTCTCAATGTCCAGGATGTCTGGTCGGCCTTGGTGATGGCAGAATCAGGAATGATTTTGGTGGATGAAGGCTGTGTGAAAAGCTCTTTGTCCCTTGATAAAGGGACCTTATAGCCAAGAGGCAAAAGACGTGCTTGGCCCCATGCCCCATTGTCCCAATTTACTACAGCATGGTGTTTCCTAATTTATGGAAGGTCCCTCTTCTCCATGAAACCTGGGGTGGGAAAAAAAACAGTACCAAAATGCCTGGCACAGAGGAACTGCCAGACTTCTTTCAGCCCAGAGAGCTCCTTGCCCAACATCTGAGCCTTGGTGGCATCCAGAGTTATGTGAACGACTTGGAACCATGAAATTTGGAGCAGAACATCTCAAAACGTGTCTGTGGGAGGATGATGATTGAGAAGTGGGCTTTGAATAGAGGTTAAATTCGACCCGTGGAAAAATCAAGGCGTCACCTGTAATGCATGATGGAAAGAGGGAGAAGAGATGCCAATCTAAGCAGGCAGAGAAATTGATAGAAAAGCTTTAAATTGACTTTTATCTTGACTTTTTTCCTGGCTGTCTCTTGCATTTTTGGCCTTGACCATTTTAGAAACAGAGGAAGAGCACAGCTGCTTGAGACATTAATGCACAATTATTATTATTTTTTTCCAGTGAAAAGTGCCAATATTCATGGTGTTTATGTGACAGAACCTTTTGAAAGGTGGTGATTTCCCATGGAATGCTATTTTTTCCCCTGAAAATTGTGGTGAAAAAGTTGGAAAAAGCACTCTAAAAGTCACTGAGTGGTCTGTCAAGGAATAATAACTGTGAGTGGAAGGGAATTGTGAATGTGGGACTCTGTACAAGACTGGTCCTAACCAGGTGAGAAGAAATCCTGGTTGTTTTAGTGCAGTACTGCTGGTGCCAGGCAGAGGATGGACACTGGCAAAGCAAGAAACTTTAGGAAATAAGATTTCTTCCAGCTCTGAGGCAATAAATTCAGGCCAGATTAAATGTGAGGGAACCTGAGAGTGGATCAGCCCCATCAATTCAGTGCCATAAATAATGACTTTCTGAAACAAACCTGGTTGCGAGGTTTGGCTTTGTTCTGCCACATTTCTGTCTCCTTCAAGCACCATAAGGATGTTTTGATATTATTTTAATTCTGAAAATCAAGTTAATCTTCTAATTTTGGATAAGGGATTAAAAAATGATGGGCTCTTTCTTTCTTTACGAGCATCAGAAAGGAAATAATATTGAGACAAGGTCCTGGCTGCTGCAAGTAGACAAGAGTAGTCACGTTGTGAGTGTAGGACAAGCTTGGCAGGGAGGACTGGCCTGGGTAGGAGTCAGTTTCTCTGTCCAAAAAGGCTTTTCCTCACAGGATCCAGACAAAATCTCTTAGTGGCAATTATTAGCAGAATATCTCCCAGTTGCAAAATCTGCATTCTCATCCCAGTCCCTGGAGATATCCCTGCAATTTAATAATAAATAATGATAGTCAAACAAGAGGGAGCCCATCTTCACCCTGCACTTGGGGTGATCTGGTACCTGGTGCCTGTGTCTGAATGTTATCCCAAACACAGGGATGGGATCTGGGAAAATCCTCTGTTTTCCTTCAGATCAGGGGAAAAAGGATAGCCTTGCAAAGTATAAATACAACAGGAAGGCCGGTGAAATCAGGACAGACTTTAAATAAACATAATAAACATACATGGATAAATATAATCCAGGAGCCACCACAGCTCCTGTAGAATGGGGATCACATGGGGTTTGGATGCAGCCACCAAATTTTTAAGATGGGGAGGAACCCCAGTGTTGCCTGTTTTAGTAGCTGAGAGGTTGTCTCAGCATTCAAAAAGTCCTCGGAGAGCTCTGAAAATGAACTCCCAAAATGGAGTCAGGTGGGTTGGTTGTAACACATCAGCGTCTTCCAAGAGCAGCAGGACACTGTAAATATGCTTTTCATCTACTACAGGAGTGGGAACAGGGAGGTTCTGATGGTAAAGGAGACTACTCATTCCTAAAAGGGAAGAGAAAAGCTTGGCCAGCCCATGAAAACAAAGTCTAGAGGAAATGAGCTGCCCAGCTTTTGCAGCAGCAGGATGGGGAAGCAGTCCTGAGGGCCAGCTGGGAAAGCAGAGGTACCTTCATCCTTTCAGTGGGCTCAGTTAAAAACTGGAGTTGCTTCTGCAGCAGAAATCCCAACAAGAATGCCTTTGTGTCAGTGTGAAATGGATAAAATTCCATGGGATGGGCATTGCTGCACAAGGAGGCCCGTGCAGGGGCCACCACTGCACAAGTCTGACTGTAGGGTCATCCTGGTGGGCTGTGGGTTCCCAGGAACAGCTTCAAACTGACAGAGAGTAGGTTTAGATTGGATATTAGGGAGCAATTCTTCCCTGTGAGGGTGAGGAGGCCCTGGCACAGGGTGCCCAGAGAAGCTGTGGCTGCCCCTGCATCCCTGGATGTGTCTAAGGCCAGGTTGGACAGGGCTTGGAGCAACCTGGGATAGTGGGAGGTGTCCCTGCCCATGGCAGGGGGTGGCACTGGATGATTTTTAGGGTCCCTTCTAACCCAAACTATTTTGTGATTCTATAATTCCATGATTTTACACTCGTCTAGAGGCCTGCAAAAACACTGGAGAAGATCTGGAGGCTGACGTATTAAAACAGGGTGGAAGCCACCACCAGAAAGACCCTGCTTGGCTAGGTGAGATCACAGCCTGTGCTTTCAGGTTGGGGGAACAGGGACAGATGGAGCCCATCTGGAGTCACTGGGAGCTGCATATGAGAGACTTTTTCCCTTTTTAGTGCCCTTTTTCACAAGCTTTTTCAGCTGCTTTCAGAGGACATCCCTGGGCTGAGGAAGCAGATTTTCTGGGCTTCTGGACTCCAGAAGCTCCATCTCGTGGCCACAAGATCCCCAGGCTGGAGGAAACAGAGGAGGCCCAAGGATGAAGGGATGTGCCCCAGGTGACACACAGGATACCTTAGATACCACAAAAACCTCCCTGGGATGCAGTAGGCAAACCACACCACATCCAATCATTTTTGTTTTTAATTCTTGCTTTTGAGCTGCTTGAACTGCGGCCTTTTCTGGGAGAGCCTTTGCAGCAGGCGGCTGCGGCTGCTGGGTTTCCCCGCTGTCAGCAGTGGGAATGTGTGTCAGATCAGAAGCAGGTTTCTGTCTGGAGCTGCCACGCTGTTGCCCTGTTCCCAGGATGACTTGGCAGACACGACTGCAGTGCTCAGCCTTTGCTGCACCTCATGGTAGCTCCTCCTTCCCACCTCCGTGGTGGATGACAGCAGCTTTCTAAAAGAGCAACTTCCCTTTTCATAGGGATAGGAAGTGAAGCTCATTTAGCAAAGAGAGGTCGCCCACCAAATGGCGAGGCCCTGTCGTAAAGCTCGAAGCACTCCACCTAACCTGACACTGCCCTCTTCTTCCCCAGCCCCAAACCTGAGGAGCTTGACCTCCATCCCCTGCCCTTAGCTGGAGGAGAATTGGGAAGGGAAAACGGGAATTGGCAAGGGGAAAGTTTGGCAAATCTGCAAGGGTTTCCTCATTTCTGTGTCTCTAAGAATAGGCACACCTGGCTGTGGCCTGCTGGTCTGGGCATCTGTCCTGGTTGTCTTCAGTGCCACCCAGGCTTGGAGGGTGTCAGAGGATGGTGCCAGGCTCTTTTCAGTGGTGCCCAGCCACAGGATGAGCAGAAATGGACATAAAATAAACCACAGGAAGTTCCACCTCAACCGTGATGAAGCAATTCTTTATGTTGAAGGTGTCAGATCACTGAAACAGCTGCCCAGGGAGGGCATGGAATTTCTTCTTTGGAGACATTCCAAACCCACCTGGTCATGTTCCTGTGTCACCTGTTACAGGTGATCCTGCCTTAGCAAGAGAGTTGGACTGGCTGTTCTCCAGAGGCCCTTTCCAATCTCAAACTATTCTAGGATTCTGGGATTCTGGGATTTTGGGATTCTGAGATTCTGAGATTCTGTGCTGACCCTCCAGGGTGATGGACTCAGTGTGACCCCCAAGGACCTGCAGGCCCCTGTGTATGGCCCAGACAGCCTTGCAGCCCTCCATGGGGTTGTCTTCCTTTGTCAGGAGCACAGCTGCAGAGCCAAGGCTGATTCCCATCCCACGTTTGCAGAGGGGGCACCAGCCACGTGCAGCCTGGAGCAGCTGCCCCCACCTCATACATCACGGTGTCCTCAGCCGCCCTCTTGTTGTCCTTGTGTCCTGTGGCTGGTGAAGGTCTTCTGCCATGACCTCAGCTCAGATCTGCCCCGTGAAGCTTTTCCTCCTGTAAACAACATCACCAGCGTGGGGTGACCTTTAGCTTGTGCATCACTCCTGGCAGATTCTGGCTCGTGTTTGTCCTGCTCAGTGGGGGCAGCTGAAGGGTAAATGATGTGAGGTCATCCCAGCCTCGAGCTGGCTGAGACCAAGCGTCCTTTTCCCTCCTGCTGCCACTTACAACGCCAAGATGATGCCATGCAATTACCCACAGAGGTGTACATGGTGGTTTTTGGGGGCCTCGTGTTTGCAACAGCTAAAGAAAATACTCTGAAAACACCACAGAAGAGCCAGCTCATTACATATCCACCATGGGAATCCTCTACAGAAACAAATCCTGCTTCTTATACAACATTTATCTCCCAGGACAGAGTTTCAGTCTCTCAATTGAACATGCTGAGGCAAAGTGAGAAAGTCACTTCCTCAGAGCCACCCACAAGTCCCTGACCAGGTCTTAATTCGTTAGACCATGCTGCTATGGTTGAGTAGGTTCATAGAGGGATGGAGCTGGCTGGAACAAGATGTGTTTCATCAGTAAAAGGTCTTTTTTTAGTGACAGAAAGGAAAGATCATTGCAAAGCCAGTTTGTTGGATTGTTTCCTAAGATTTGGTGGTTTGCATAGTGGAAGTGCAATCCATTCACAGTCATTTTCACTGCTTTTAATGACAGCTGCTAATAGCCTGTGGCATTTGCTGGGGTTTGTGTCTGGATTCTCTTTGCATTTCTCGCCTTCCTCATTGTTATTTTCATTGGCCAGGTTGTCTGGGAAGTGCAACTCCCACCCCCTCCCAGGTGATCATTTTTATAAGCAAAATAGAACAAAGAATCCTTAGGGGGGAGAAAAGAGTCATTTCTGACACAAAGACCTGATTAAAAAAAGAAATCCCATTAAAAGCATTTGCAAAACCAGGCTGCTCCTGCGGTCTGGGGGTGTAAAGCTGTTGGGCTCATGGATGGTGTGGATGTGGTGGAAGCCAGAGGCCTCTGAAAGAAAAATTTGGAAGGGCCTTCAGCCCCATGGAGCATCTGTCATGGGTCCGACCAGTGGCTCGTGCGTCCTCGGATCGTGTCCCCCGGAGCAGCAGCGTGGGAAGCAGGCAAGTCGGGAACATCCCACCCCCATCCACGTTCCCCTGAGGGTGGGGAGAAGCCCAGCAGATTTTCTCTGTCTTCATCCACCCTCCTGTTCCTCCTTGTATATTTCCTCTGACCACAGTCTGTGGGTTAAGGAGATGATGGAGGCACTTCCCAGTGCCTGCTGGATCCGGCACTGAGGGATGGTTTGCAGGGATGTTTTTCCCTTGGTCTGCTGCAAAAGGAGGAGAGGACAAAGAAGTGCCAGGTGTGCACATCCTGGCACTCCCATCCCCCCCATTCTCCCAGGGCCTGGAGGGGAAGAGAGAGGATTTATGTGTGAGGAAGGCTGACAGGAGCTGGACACAGCTGTGATGAGTAGGGAAGTGCTCTGGCATCCCATTGCTATTCCTGACATGCAGCTGGAGGTGTTCAGGTGGGGAATTGGAGATGTACATCCTTCCCTATAGCTCTTTGCCTCTGCTGATGTGGTGGGAGGGAGCATCATTCCCTCTGAGACCTGATCCAAGGAACTGCACTACTGAGCACCAGCCTTCCACCAGGTTCATTTCTCCTCTTGGCCCTATAAAATGCTGTCCTCTTCCTAGGAAAAGTCAACCTCTGGGATGCAGGGCCTCCAGGAAGGGCCTTTCCCAGAGCAGAAGTTTGGGTGGCCACATACAAAGGTGTGGAGCTCATCCATCTCCGCATGTTCTCAGGGCTGGGAGGGCCAGGACCTCCCCACATCCCTACAGATTCCTGTGACGTGTCCTCCAAGTGCTGTGGAATGGAGCATCAGGGATTCTGGCTGAGGGACCATGGCCTGTGCCCACTTCCATAGGGTTTGGATGTTAGATAAGGGTGGCCTGCAGAGGGGATTTCTCCCTGCTGTGCCCCAACTCACCCAGGACCCATCCACAATTTGGCCCACACCAGCACTGGGCAGAGAGAGGTTTGAGTTGAAATTTGGATGGAAATTCCAGGCTCTGCAGGAAGTGCTGTTGGGCAGTGCAGTTTTGTCATAAAACCTGTCCCACCTGAAGAACCCCAGAGTGGCTGCAGGTACCCAGAGGGATGTGCCTTGTTCTCCTGGACCCATCCTCCTCCTTGCCTGCTCCAGTGCATCCCACTGCCCCCGAGTCCTGCAGAGACATTCCCAGCAGACATCCCACCTTGCTGCCTGGGCTGAGCTCATGAGGGAAGCATGAAGGGAGGTGGGAAAAGCAGTCTACCCTCCTGCTTTTCCCCTCTCCAAGACCCTGATCCCTGGCTCTGTTTCCTGGCCCGCAGCCTCCTGCAGCCCAGCCGAGCATCCGCCGTCTTCCAGCGGGATGCAAAGCTCAATGTAAGCAGCCATTTTTCCTCCAGACAGATGTTTTGATTAGGGAATGACCACTCTGGCAACGGGAGGCTGTTTTCTTCTTCTGGAATGAGCAAGAAGCTTTTATTATCTTCTTGTCTTTACTTTTTTTTAATTCCCTGTCAAAAGACTTTCTGCATCTGCTTAAACTCAAGGTTCTGGAAATCTGTGTGCTCCCACAGCCCCCCAGCCTCACACAGCCTTCTCCCATAGATTGTCCCTGCTCTTCAGAAAGGCCTGGAACAGATGGCTTTTCTGCTTGGTTCGCTTGGTTGGGCCAAGTTCACCTGCAAATCATGGCCTGAGAAAAATGGAAAATTTAGGGCAGATATAAATCATAATAGAAATGGAAAGCTGGCTTGGATTGTAGCAGGAGATCCTAAAATAAGCCAGTGGGCTTCAGTCTCTCTCCTGAAATGTGTACCCCTCACTTTGGGATAAATCACAGGACTACAAAGCTCCCAGATTTGTTTGTCTGCCCTGGGCTGCCAGGGAACAGATAATTCCAAGGCAATTTGGCCACACTGGCTGTGCTTAAGACTGGGACCTGGACAGAGTCCAAGCCAGGGAGATGGGATGCACTGGAATGGGGAAAGAGGAGGATGGGGCCATGTGAAGGAGGCAGCTACAGCTGCTTTGGAAAAAGCTGCTGTTACAGCTGCTTCAGGTGTGAGAGGTTTTATGATGGATCAGCCCCAACATCAGCACCTCACCTCAGTGGGAGAGCCTGGCTGCTCCTGGGGGTTCTTCACCTTCCCTTCAAGGAACTTTGACATGGACCAGAGTGTTTGACAGAGTCTTCATTGCACAAATACAACCTGGTATCCATCAAAGATCAGGACTGGAATGGGGTTTGAAAGCTGCCAGTAGGATATTCCCAGTTCTCCAGTGAGGATGAGACATGGAAACCTGACATCTGCTTCACTCCTTGGCAAAAACCATGATACCTCTCCAGCACTTCACAGGGACTTCCTGCAGTGCTGGAATCATGGAATCACAGAATGGTTTGGTTTGGATTGGGAAGGACCTTAAAGCCATGGGCAGGGACACCTTCCACTAGCCCAGGTTGCTCCAAGAGTCATCCACCCTGGCCTTGAACACTTCCAGGGATGGGCCAGCCAGATTTTGGCCAGCAGATCACAGAGGATGGCTGTAGCCTCCACCTTCTGCCTGTGAGAAAGACCTTGTTCATGGTTTCAGTGCTCTTTATAGCACAGCATGTTGGTTCGGAGCTGTCTTCTTACCTCCTCTTAGCAACGAAGCTGCAAATTATTTCAAAATATGAGCTAAAAATCTCTTGACCGAAACCCAGCAGAAGTAGAAAATGGTCACAGCAAAAACCACTTGAGTAGCAAATCTTCCTTCTTATTTAAGGAGCTGATCCATCAAGATCTTCAGTAATTCTTCAATTTTGTGCCTTGCAAAGCAATCTAAGGGTGCCAGGTCAGGAAATGTTCTGAAGAGCTATTTTATTAAGGAAAAAAAGAATTGAATGCATCTGTGATGCACTGAGAACTGGAGGATATTTTTTTTCTGAACTTTTTCACTCCTTGCTGTTGCAAAAATGCAAATCTGGAATACTTAAATTATTGCATCTGAAGTGAATTGATTTCAGCAATTCTTTCAGGACAGGGGAGGACTTGCAAAGAGAAATCTAGCATTTAAAATCCTTCATAATAGGATAGATCTGCATTTTGAAAGTATTTTTTTGGTTTTTTGAACCCATTTCCTTTGAAAAATATGTTCTTAAAAAAATAGACATTCATAAGTTTTAAAATGAATTAAAATATCTGATATTGCTGAGCTGGATGGAAAGAATCTGGATGGAAAGGGGGTCATTTTGTGATTTCAGTAGGCTTAGAGGGTTTTTTTCGAGCTGCCCTCAGAGTGAAACTCTGTTGGCTTACTTGGGCATTAACCTCTTTTTCCATGGCAGTTTCGTGGGGTTGAGGCAAATGGTGAGCCAAGACTTCTGCTTTTCTGCTTGATTTGGTCTTGTTTCCTTTCCTATACCCGCCTATGCACTCCCAAGGCTGCCTGTCAGTGTCCTCCACATCCCTCTTGCAGAAGGTGCTGGATTCTCATAAAAAATGACTTTACATCTCTTTTGCCCTGGTACAGGAAAGCAGCCAATGGCAGCAGGTGGTCTCACTGTAAAAATGAGATGAGCAAAGCTTTGGAATGACAGAACCCGAGGCAATGGTGTGAAGCTCACTCCAGGGAGGTTTAGGTTGGATATTAAGGAAAGATTCTTCCCCTAGAGGGTGGTCAGGAACTGCCCAGTGTTCCCAGGGAATGGCCAAGGCTGCCAGAGCTCCAGGTGTGTTTGGACAATGCTCTCAGGGATGCACAGGGTGGGATTGTTGGGATGTCTTGGATAGGGCCAGGAGCTGGATTGGTGATCCTTGTGGGTTCCTTCCAACTCAGGATATTCTGGGATTCTATGATCTTTGAAGAGCTCCCCTTGACTCATTCCTGCTGAAATACTTGAACCTGCACCCACCTCTCTGTAGCCAAAATGCCAACTCTACTACCCCTGTGAAGACTGGTAAAATTGCATTCTATCATTCCCCAGCGTGGGCACCCAGCCCATCTTAGAGGTTCTGCCCATACATCCAGTGTTCCTGTGGGACATCTGTCCCACAAATTCAGGGCTGGCTGCACCACAGAGCTCATTGTCCTGGTGTCTGTTGGCTTCTTCAGCTTGGCTCTTCCAGGAGCTTCTAATATTTTTTACTCGTCACCTAGCAGCAGCTAAAGCTGGACTCATAAAATTGTAGAATATCCTGAGTTGTAAGGGGCCCATAAGAATCTTCGGGCCCAGCTCCTGGAGATGCACAGGACCACCCCAAGAATTCCATCATTTTAGTTCTGAAGCTGGTTTTTGCTAAATGCTTTTATGCATATAGAATCATAAAACCCTGGAATTGTTTGGATGGGAAGGGACCTTAAAGACCACCCCATTCCACCCCCTGCCATGGGCAGGGACACCTCCCACTATCCCAGATTGCTCCAAGCCCTGTCCAGCTTGGCCTTGGACACTTCCAGGGTTCCAGGGGCAGCCCCAGCTTCTGGCATGCTGTGCCAGGGCCTCCCCACCCTCATAGGAAATTTCTTCCATATATCAGACCTAAATTCCTCCTCTTTCAGTGTAAACCCTGTACTCCTTGTCTTATCACTCCATTCCCCGATGAAGAGGAATATGGAAAAAACTTTGTGTTGCCTTAAAACTTTTTTGTTCTGCTTGTTCTGCTTTGATTTTTGGTCACTTTAAAAAGAACTTGTTTTGGAGGCTTGAAGAAAAAAAGTTCCCCCCTCTTAGTTATTTAATAAAACCAACATTTTTAGATGTGAAATACTATAATTTCACAAAAGGAAATTTCCATAGGTTTCTGAGTTATTGTGCTCTCCCCAGCACTCCTTTCCACTGGAAAAAAAAGTAAAAACAGCATGGGAGAACTACTCTAAGTGGCTTTTCTCATTTGTTTTTTCTAGTGAAGATAATTTTTAAAAGCATTAATGAGAAGCAAAACACATTGTCATGACTTACACTCAACTCAGCCGCCTTTATTTTTGAAAATAAAATTACTTTTTAATGATCGAAGGTTCCACCAGATGTGACATGGGAACCAGCAGCTCACTGTATCCTGCAGCAACATTTTTTTGCAGGACTATTTTGGGTTTTGTAAAACACCTGCTGGCCCAAAGCACGGTGGAGTTGGCTGCCAAAGGTGTCGGAGGCAACTGGGAGAGTGGGACTGGTGGATTTTGTAGGGACTGCGAATCCCCAGAGATGTTCAAACCCCTTCTGTGCGTGGGTGAGAGCGAGTGACCTTTGTGGGAGGCTTGACTCGAGGTGGGCTGTGTTGTTTCCCTCTCTGAGCTGCTTTTGCACGGCTGTGTCTCCAACAAAGCTGAGCCTGTGCAAGGCTGCAGAGAGGCAGTCTCAGCAGGGTGCAGGAAGGGCTGCAATGTCCCCACGGGGGTGCACAGGTGGTCACCACTCCTCTCAAACCCTGCCAGAGCAGCTGGGATGGCCCCAAGCCCCTGGTTGGACCTGCTGAGATTGATGTTCCTCCAGGCCTTTCCCATTCTGCCCCACCAGTGCCACCACTGGGTACCAGAGTAGTTGAAAGAAGATTCTTGGCCCAGTGGGAGAAGCAGGACACAGTGATGGTGTGGATAATTATGATTAGATTTATAGATAATACAATAAATATTGCCAATGAATATCTAAATAATAGCTCCATCATCTATTGCAGTGGTTATAGTGTCACGAGGTCGTAGTTTCTCCTGTTGAGTAACGAGACCTCCTCGCTTTCTCAACTGCTTAAAGAAATCTAAGTGTGGCTCACTCCACTTAGTCTCAGATTTGGTCAACAGCCCTTGACTAAAGCATTTCAATGTAAGCAAGTTCAGCTAGAAATGTACAGATTTTCAGTCTTTAGCCCTGCAGAATTCACAAAAGCACCTATGGAGCTACTTCAGGATTTATCTCAGTATTTGACCAGAACTGAGAGCTTTTACTCACCCACCCAAAAGTTCCCCATCTTTGGTTTGGATGTCCTGCAGGTGTCCTTGCCAGGGTAAAGACCCATTCAGAAGCTGCCTTCCATCTTGGAAGATCAGGTGGTCCAGAGGGTCCAGTCTCCAACAGCATTTTATACCCTTTTGCAGGCCTCCAAATAATTGCAAACATAGTAATAACAATAACAATAACAATAACAATAACAATAACAATAACAATAACAATAACAATAACAATAACAATAACAATAACAATAACAATAATAATAATATGTATTCCATTATTTATGTGAGCACCTGGTGTTCTTATGATTGGATGAATTACATTTCCTGACACAGAGCGGAAGGGGAGAGGGAGGATGTGTGTGGGAGGATATATTTGATGGCCAAAATATCTTTCGTTGCCATCATGCATTGAGAGCAACTGAAAACCCCAGAAGAAGCATCCATGATCCTGTAGATGGTCTGTCAATCTTCCCATAAGTTCATCCTTGTGACACAACTGGCAGTCAAAGCAAATTGCTGACTCTTGCTGTATCTCACACTCCCTAAATCTGCCAAAAATATGGCAGTTGCATGAATTATCTCTCATTTGGGAGCAGAGTATATCAAAGATCCCAGGATTTTCCAGTGAGACCGTAATAAGGACAACAGATCAATGCCAAACATGTGGGTGGATTTTCTGTCTTTCACAGTTGGTAATGAGTGATAGCTGAAACTTATCCATCATCCAACCTTGACTTTAAATGATACCTTGCTCTTCCCTGCTGCTGGAAAAAAAAAGAGAAAAAAGAAAAAAAAAAAAGAAAAAAAAAGAAAATCATTCAAGCCACTCTCGTGGCAAAAACCCTGTGATCCAGAATCTGAAATCCTGGCAAAAAGTTGTGAGTGGAAAAGCAGGAAAAGTTCACCTAACAAATCATGTGCCATTGCACCACCAGATCTGCTAAGCAGAGCAAGCTCTGGATACAACCTGGAGGCTGCCAAATAAAAATGAAATTGCTGCAGGAGCTGCTCTGGTTGATTTAATAGGTGAAACTCCCCCTCTGACTGTGCTGTCAGTGCCTGGAGCAGAGCTGAGGCCTGGGACAGATGGATGGGCCATCTGTAAACGCAGGTCAAAGGAAATCTCAGAGATGAAAAAGTTTTGGATGAGGGAAAAGTGTGTATGAGGCTATCCTGAAATATTTCACCAAATTCTTCTATTTTGCACACCTTATCCGTAATAATAAAAATAAAGCAGAAGGGAGAAGACATTAAAAAAAAAAAAAAAAGAACCACCACATTAAAATATTGTGGTGGCTTCATTAGAAACCTCATTTTAAAGACCCAGATTTTGCAATATTAGATCTGTGCTAGAAAGCAAAAAAAAAAAAAAAAAAAAAAAAAGTTGCTTTTACTGGAATATTTTTCCCTGTGAGTCTGGCTTGCTGGTAGCTTTTCTGAACACACTCATTAGAATCTGACTACCAAGAGACTGTGCCAGACTGACATTTGGGGGGTGTCCCTGGACCTGAGGTCCCTGATCCTCCATGATTACTGCAGACCTTCAGGTATTTTGGCAGGAATAGGAGTTAATGTGTCACAGCTAAGAGTATTCAGGGTTTAATTTTTGGGGGGTTTTGGACATGTAGCCCGCACCTTCCAAAGCCTTTGGTTCAAAGCAGGGGTAGGGCAGACTTTGGCACTGGATGTTGCACTTCAGCAATGCTGGCTTCATCTGCTCCTTCATTTTTGAGTCTCCAAGAAGAGCTTGGCCATTTTGGCTACCCAGACCCATTATTATCCTCTAATTCCAGACAGGAGCTGAAATTACATTTCTAGGATGAAAGTCAAACAGTCCTCAAGCCCAAGTTTGGAAACCTTAATGCAGACCAGATGATGATCCATGGAAAGGGTTTGATTCATTTTTGTCTAGTGATCCTTGGGGTGTCCAGGAGGTCTGAGGCATCCATAGGATAGAGGGAAACCTAACCCATGATTTCTGGGAGAACCACACCTTGTGAGGACCCAGAGCACATCAAAAAGTACCGCAGATGGATGAGACAGGCCCTCAGCCCACACTTTACAGGCAGGATGGATGCAGGCTGCACCACATTCCTTAACCTTCTTACAATATTCCAAAGGGCCAGAGAGGTCCTGTGGCTTCCTGGACAAACCAAGTGTGAGTCTGTGCTGCTGAAACATGAGAAACAGCGGGACTGGTTCCGTGCACGGCGCGGCCCTACTGCGTGGGAGGGACACGAGCTGCAGAAAGCCCTGAGCTGCCTGAGGTGACTCGTTCTCTGGCCAGGGACTGTGTGACCCTCCTGAAGCCCTGGTGCAGCTGAACAGCTCTGCACAGGGCTGTAGATAAATCCATCTTCATCCCTCCGGCATCACCCAGCTCTGGAGCAAGTTTGATATCAGATGGGGATCTCTGTGTTGGAGGGGGTCTTATCCAAAGCAGTAATTTGAGCCTCTTTTTCTTGTTTTTCTGGTGACTTATAGTGTCTGTCTGAACCTTATTTGCAAAGTATGAAACACCAGAGTCATGTGAGAACAGAAATCATGGGGTTATCAAGGTCCAAGGTAGCAGAGGACTGTAGACAGGATGGTTTTCGACTCCTCTCTTCACTGTCCCATCGTCCTGTATTCTGATTTTCTCCACCTTGTTCTTCATGAATGCAAAGACTTTGTCCCTCAGTGCCTACACCTTTCCCCAAAAGCAGTCTCATTAAAAACAATTTCTGCTCTTCCTTCCAGGATGGGGTTGTTTGGCAGCAAAACTCAGCTGATACCCAATGAGAAACACACTTCTGGAGGCAACCCAAAAACCAAGGGCAAACCTCCTCCTGCCCCACCCAAGGTAAGCCTGCAGTTTTGTGTCCCTTTGGGATCCCCCCCACAGCTCAGTTGATATCTGAAGTTACGCAGGCAATATTTAGAATCACAGAATCACAGGATTATTTGGGTTGGAAAGAACCTGAAAGCTCATCCCATTCCATCCCCTGCCATGGGCAGGGACACTTTCCACTATCCCAGGTTGCTCCAAAGCCCATCTCCAACCTGGCCTTGGACACTTACAGGGATGGGGCAGCCACAGCTTCTCTGGGAAACCTGGTCCTCCCAGCTGATCCCTTTTGGACAGGGGTGGAAAGTGCTCCAAGGAAGCTCTATATTTAAAACCCCTAAAATACTGTGCATTGAAATATCTTCTCATCAGCACTTTGAAACCCAAGCTGATGTTGCTGACTTGCAAGATGGGTCAGATTCAGGCTAAAATTCAAAGTTGCAAACCACAATGGAAACTTCACCGCTGTGAGTCTTCAGCGGGTTCAGTAAAGAGGGTCTGCAGCCAATCTGTGTTGCGGTGAGCTGAGAATCAGAAATCCTGGGCATCTGCTTCTCCCTTTGCATTCCCTCAGCCTCTGCTGGCATGGACACAGAGCAGGAAGGAACTGGGGAAGGATTTAGGAGACCTCAAATGACAAACCTCTTGTTTAAACTTTGTAAGTCACTTCACTTCTGTTGCTGTCCAAAGGACATGAAGTTGTTTTGTCTTTCCTTGCCTCTGCCAGCACCGCAGCCAGCAGCCAGCACAAGAGAAACTCAAGGTGCAACTCTCATGTGAAGACCATATTGAGCCCTAGGAGAAGGAAGAAATTACAAACCATTGCTTTTTATGACAGCTGGAGATGTTTTTCACTCCTTTACTTTCATTTCTGAGTTCTCCCACGGCTATTCACTCCAGTTTTCATGACAGCAGATGTCAGACTGACCAAGAATATGTTATTTTCCTAAATTTCATTCTCTCCAGCTCACTGGAGAGGAGACACCATCAGTATAAATACAGTATCACTGACCATCTTCTGCCATTCATCATTTTTTTTGCCACGGGCACTCGGCTCTCACATGTCAGGGGAAATCCAAATTTCTTCAACTTAAATGAGAAATGGCAGCAGATGAGCAGCTCTCCCACCCCACATTGCTGCTAAGCTGGGGTCAAAGGGTGGTGCAGGCAGAAAACACGAGGTGTTTTTAGTTCTGTGTCTGTCTTTCACCACATTTGCACGTGTATAAAAATACCCGATGTGGTCAAACACCCACCATAGGCACTGTAGGGTGGGTGAAGGCCAGTTTCAAACTGTTATCCCCCAAAACAAGGTGGTTACATCCCAGCTCATTTGGAATGATCTATGGACAATTTGCCAGTTCCAGCAGCAGAGCCAAACCAAACCAGGAACAAAGTAAACATTTTAAAAGTGTGCCCAGATGAGTTGCAGTAACTTATTGCTATTTAATTTCATAGTCTACAATTTCCTCCTGAGGGACAGTGGAGGGGCAGCTGCAATCTCTGCTCTCTGTGACCAGTGACAGGACCCAAGGGAACAGTGGGAACTGTGTCAGAGGAGATTTAGTCTGGATATTGGGAAAAGGTTCTTCCCCCAGAGGGTGTCAGGCACTCAGCAGTCTCCCCAGGGAATGGGCACAGCCTGAAGGTTGCCAGAGCTCCAGGAGCACTTGGACAATGCTCTGAGCCACAGGCTGGGATGGTTGGGGTGTCTGTGCAGGGCCCAGAGCTGGATCAATGATCTTTGTGGGCCCCTTCCATCTCAGGAATCATAGAATCATTGGGTTACAGAATATCCTGAGTGGATGTCCACAAGGACCATTGAATATTCTATGATTTCTACAGTTCTCTGATTAATTAGCTGTTACAGTCACTGCCTCTGTTTTTTTAATGTAATCTTGAGAAAAGGATATCATATACCCATGATCCTTGGGACAATTATGGCAGACAATATCTCTGGTTTTCTGCTTCAAACAATTCTGCAATTGCCATTTCTCATTCATTTTCATCCCTCACTGATCCTAAGTCTGGCATCAGTGGACAGGGGTTGGATAGAGCAGGCTCCAAATGAGGGGGCAGCAGACTTCTGCTTTAACTCAGAGGGAAGCCAAGGCTTATTCCAGCTTTCCGTGAAGACAGCTATGAACACCTCATGGCAAAATGTGCTAAAGCCATCACAACTGTGGAGCCAGGCACAGGGGCTGCTGACTGACTGCAGTGGTCTCTGGACCAGACTCCCACTCGTCTGTGAAGCTGAAATCAGTTTTTCCTGAAACACAACAAAGTGATAAATATCTCCTATTTCCTTTCTATTTCTATCACAGGGGAGACAAGTTATCAACAACCCTCATCTAAACCAAGCCTCTGCACAAGGTAAGGTTCTGTTTTCTTTGCCTCCCTGTGGGGTTTTGCAGGGTGATGGTCCCCAAATGTCAGGGTTTGAGGACGAGCCATCACGTCACAGACATGTGGTTTCTGTATTTTCAGCCGTGCCAAGCAAGGAGTTTATCAGAGTGGTTCAGAAAACTCAGTTTACATCACCAAGTCCTTGCAGCTGCCAGTTTTCCCCTGCTCATCAAAGAAATCCAGTGGGAAAAGCACTCCCTCTCCTTTGGAACCAGGTCACTTCCAATGCTGTGATTCCCCGATTGGTGGAGCAAAGGGAGATCTGAGCCTGGAGCTGTGTGCAGTGTGACAAGTCATGGATGCTTTATCCAGCCAGCTGAAAATTTCAGAGGAAATAGCAGGCATCAGAGAGGCTACAAAGAGAAGGAGAAGAAAGGAAAGAGCATAAAATAAGAATACACAGAGCCCCTGCCTGGAGACGGGCTGTTGGCTGCATCCACCTCTGCAATTATCTGTGGGTCACAGATGGTGTTTGGAGATTATTGTCTTGCAGCAGGGAGCCCTCAGCTCCCTCTGCCCAGCCTCCAGCAGCAGCTCATGTGCATTTCAGTCAAAGAAGTTCTGCAGATTAAGGACAGAGAAAGATAATTAGAAGTGGGGGGAAAATAGAGGAAGCTTGGAAGAGGGCAGTTAGCAACACATGAAAGTTCTTCACGTGGATGAAAGGGTAGGATTAGGGGAGATGATGTGAGGAAAGAGAAAAGGGGGATGGTGAATAAATGGGATGGGTGGAATGACAGTGGCAGGTCTTATTCGGTCTTATGGATGGTGATGGAGGGTCCCTACCATGGGCCAAGCACAGGAGCTCCTGCAACATCAAAATATTCTTCAAATTTGGCTTCTGTTATGGAGATCAAATTTGTGGGAGGTGAATATCTTCAACCATGTGATCTGGGGTGTGTTTTCATGGAAATGCCATTTTTCCAGAAACTATATTTTCTTTTGCAGAGTTGTTTACATGGCACATTTCCAAGTGGCCGTGCTCTCCCACTTCCCCAGCTGAGCAGGGACTGACAGTTTGTCACAATTTTATCACAGAGTTTTTATCACAGGGTTTTTAACACAGGATTTTTATCACAAGTTTTTTTCCACTCTGGTCAGAGTCACAGCAGAAATTGTGATCAAGGAGGCAGATTTTACTTCTCCTTCATTCCCAAAGGCAGAAGTTGAAAGATGCTAAAAAATGGATTAAGTAAAATATTAGCCATTTTCAGCTCTCAATACTAATTTTGTTCATTAGATTCAGTTCCAGTTCTGGAGGAATATTCACACTGATAGTCTGGAAAACTTCCTATTTTTCTCTGCCAGTGTCTGAGTTTCCTGAAATAATGGTACATCTGACTGTGCACTGTGTGACAAAATGGGCTGATAAGAACCAAGCAAGATATTTGAGATACCAGAGATCTTCTCCTAAGTAATAGCAATTCAAATGAATCAAAAGAGAAAGCATGCACTTTAAATTCAATCAGGGAAAATTATTGCCTATGGAAGTGTGGTATATAATGTAAAATCAACCCTTTCTTTTCCTGGATTTTTAAAAATTTTTGTGGATTTTTTGTTTTTGCTCTCCTTGTGTTTTGAATTGTTTTTCTTTGTTTTCTTCTGATCTGGAGTTGTTGAAATTGTCTCACACTTTCCAGCTTTCACACCTCTGTCTCAGAAATCATTAATTTGTTTATTTTTAACAAAAACCTAATTCCTCCTGACATTATTTATCCTCATGGAAGTAACACAAAGGGAGGCAAGGGGTGCAGAACTCCGGATTCAATGTGGTGCACGTGGCATCACCAATCCTTTTTTCACTTTGGGCAGTTTTTTCCACCGTGTGTTTCCCATTCCTTTTAAACCATTCCCTGAGCAATCACAAAGTTTTTAAGGCTGCTTTTAAGTCCCTGTGGAGTCAAAATTTTAGTTCTGAACCCCCAAAGCCCGCAGCACTGCAAAGTCCTGGCCCATGGTGGGCTGCAAATCCAAGAGTCCCATGGCAGAGCTGCTGTTTGCTTGCATTGGATGGATAAGACATAGAAAATAGGTAGAATAACCCCCACCTTTACCCTGCCAGCTACTCACAGTTGAATTTAAATCCCACTGATGGAAAGAGCTGGTGGTTTTGGGTGCTTGTCCTCAGGCATATTAACCTGCACAGCATGAGGAGTCAAAGTCTCTGCTAGGTAATTTCTTCTGGTGAGGAACTACGACTTCCTCCACCTCTTCACTTGCTTCTTGCTGACCAAAATATGAACAGGACTGAGTTTCAGGGTGTGGAAGGTCAGCATGCTCTGGAACTTGAGGTCTTCTGCAGCGTCTCAAAGTTAATGCTGAAATTCTTGGTTGTTTTTGTTGTTTTACTTGAATGTGGTTTTGCGTTTGAAAGGAATGCTGTCAGAAATACGAGTTTGAGCTGAAATGGGAAAAGGAAGGGTTGTTTCTACTGAAAAGGCTGTTTTCAGTAAAATTAAATTTAAAAACATCTAATCGAAAATGTTTGCCTTGATCTGGAGCACATCTGAGGAGAAGAGGCTGAGGGAGCTGGAGGGGCTCAGCCTGGAGAAAAGGGGGCTCATGGGGACTTTCAGCCTGAAAACAAATTGTAGACAGGTAGGGGCTGGGCTCTTCTCCCTGGTAAAAAGTGAAAGGACGAGAGGAGATGACTTTAAGTTGCACCGGGGGAGGGTTAAATTGGATACTAGGAAAAAAATTTCACAAAAAGCATTACCAATCTTCAGATCAGGCTGCCCAGGCAATGGAATCACCATCCCCAGAGGGATTTAAAATCCATGGGAATGTGGAACTTGGGGACATGGTTTAGGGGTTGTCTTGGAATGCTGGGTTAAATGGTTGGACTTGATGACTTTAGAGGTCTTTTCCAAGTTTAGGATTCAGTGATTCCAACCAGCCCATGCCAGGCTGAAACAGAAAGCTGACCCCATTCCCAGCAGCAGTAACCCAGTAACCCAGCAGCAGTAACCCAGCAGCTCAGTGCACCCAGATGGCCAACGTGTCCTGCAAGTTGTCACTCACACCATGACCATAGTAAAATGGCTCTAAACCAATAAATGATCCTTTGGGACACCCTGGCACAGTCTCAGCCCTGCTTTGTGGCCATGAGGTGGTTGCAAAGATCTTCCATTCAGGACAAGCCAGCGGTGGGAGGACTGGTAGAATCATTCCTACTGAGCCACCAAACTGGCACTCAGCCTCTGCAAACCCTGCTGGTATCAGGCTTTCCTGACAGCAGCTCTGAGCCAGGATGTGTTTGGCTCCCAGTCAAAGTCCTAGGGCTGGCAGTTTTATCTGAGAGCTCCTCACAGCACTGATAAGCCTCTCGTGGCCTGAGTGGATCAAATTGGCCAAGGCAGTGTAATCCGTGTGTTTCTCATGGGGTGATGGAGTCGGGACAGGAAGAGCCCCTTTCATTATGAGATGGCAACTCCTGCTAGCTCAAGCAGAGAGAGCTTTTCTTCTGGCTCATTTCAGTGTGCAGTGTTCTCAGTGCCTGTTTTGGGATAAAAGGTGATTACATATTTTTTCAGTATACGAGCCCTTTTTGTCCTTGCTGCATTCTCTCTTTTTAATTTTATTTTCACTTATGTCAGTTGCTTCAAGATCAAAACTCCATTTTCATTTTCTGGAGTACGCAGCCACTCTGGGCTTGAGAATATTTACCCACTTGCTCCTATTTTTCTGAGCACTAGTGTGATCACTGCATTATTTCCCTTTTCTAGAGGACCAGGAGGGTGTATGTGTGGATGGCAGGCTGATGGTGGACACCTCGCAGGAGGCACCAAACCCTTTCATGTCTGAGCAGATGTGTGATAACAACTTTCTCAAGGAGGCAGACAGAGTTTGGGTGCATTGCTAATTCGAGATGCCTCAAGGGAAAGCCCCCAACCGTGCCAGCTATTTTCAGACTTCAAAGCATTCTCCCTTGTGCCTGATCATCCTTTTCCCATCCTGGGAGAGAGGCTCGGCTGGAACCTCTCATGGATCTCCGATTTCCTTCTCAAAAGCCTGAAGGGAGCTGCTCAGGGCTCTGCTTTCCAAAGCTGCCTTTCCTCCCACGCTGACCCTTTCTCCTCCCTAACAAATTGCCATCAGAGCAGCAGCCAGCCTTGCAAAGGCACAAACCCCAAGTCACCCCAGAGACACGGTTATCTTGCCAGTGACAAAGGGCCAGTCTGGCTTTCTTGCTGGTGGCATTATTTGAAAAGGTCACCCGAAGACAGTGGCTTGACAGGCTGTTTTGAAAAATGCTAATAATAGGCTGTCCATCAGTCTCAGTGCATTAATTAGGCTGAGCACAAGCTGAAGCCTTCCTGCAGCACAGTTCCCATTCTCTTTTTCTTTTTTTTTTCTTTTTCTTTCTTTTTCTTTTTCTTTTTCTTTTTCTTTTTCTTTTTCTTTTTCTTTTTCTTTTTCTTTTTCTTTTTCTTTTTCTTTTTCTTTTTCTTTTTCTTTTTCTTTTTCTTTTTCTTTTTCTTTTTCTTTTTCTTTTTCTTTTTCTTTTTCTTTTTCTTTTTCTTTTTCTTTTTCTTTTTCTTTTTCTTTTTCTTTTTTTTTCTTTTTCTTTTTCTTTTTCTTTTTCTTTTTCTTTTTCTTTTTCTTTTTCTTTTTCTTTTTCTTTTTCTTTTTTTTCTTTTTCTTTTTCTTTTTTTCTTTTTTATTTTTCTTTTTTCCTTTTCCTTTTCCTTTTCCTTTTCCTTTTCCTTTTCCTTTTCCTTTTCCTTTTCCTTTTCTTCTTTTTTCTTTTTCTCCTTCTCCTTCTCCTTCTCCTTCTCCTTCTCCTTCTCCTTCTCCTTCTTTCCCTCTTTTTCCTTTCTTTTTCTTTTTCACCATGGTGTTTGGGTGTGTTTTTTGTGAATCTGCGCATATGCTGATTCTTTTTATAAATTTTGATTTGCCCCAAAATAGCTGTTCCTTTCTGCTTCAGCAGCTCCGAGCGTGCAAGGCACAGGGGAAAGGTTGCACCGCTTCCCCGAGAGCAGCCCCGGCACCTCCGGGGTTTGCAAACCAAGAGATTCAGCTCCAGCCCCCAGGGATCAGCCCTGGGCTGTGTCAGAGCATCGTGGCACGTGGACAGGGCTCATAAAAAGGAAAGAGGAGGACTTTGTATATGGGCAGAAAGCGACAGGACAAGGGACAGCAGTTTTAAACTGGCACAGCACAAGTTTGGGTAAGATGTGAGGAAGGAATTGTTCCCTGTGAGGGTGGGGAGGCCCTGGCACAGGGTGCCCAGAGAAGCTGTGGCTGCCCCTGGATCCCTGGCAGTGTCCAAGGCCAGGTTGGATGGGGCTTGGAGAAACCTGGGATAGTGGGAGGTGTTCCTGCCCATGGCAGGGGGTGCAATGAGGTGATCTTTAAGGTCCCTTCCAACCCAAACCATTCTGTGATTCATTCACTCTAAGGAAAAGTTTTCAAGAGGGAGGGATGACAAGACACCAGATGAGCCCAGAGCACAAGCCATTGACCATGAGCCCAGGGAGAGCTAAATCCTAGAAACAACCTCAAATAACAGAAACTGCTATGATTTTATAGTTTTTTCAACCAAAAACCCCATATCATTTTGAGTCAAATTCCACAGACACCATGAGAAACGTTGCAATTTTCATTTACCTCTGTGTAAAACTCAGGCTGAACTCTGACAGGTTATTTATGACCCTTCTAATTCCACACAAACCCCTTTTTCTCATTGACACTGGGTTTTGTGGATTGGGGGGGGGGGGTGTGGTTCTACAGTGTTTTAAAAATATGTACACAGGAAATGCTTTGTTGAATCAGTGTTAATCCCTGAGCAGAGGTTGTGGTGAACAGGAAAGCTGGGTTGGTGGAAAGGTTGGATTTGGAGGTGGGAGGATGACAGAGCCCTGAGCTTAGGGGCTGAAATGCCCCACCATACACCCAGGTGTTCATCAAGCCACTCAAGGAACAGTCTGGATTCAAAGGAGTTAATTCTTCTTTCAGATCACTTGTTTGTGGTTGCACTGTATGATTTTCCTGCCTCAAGTGACCGTGACCTGGAGCTGGTCAAAGGGGAGAAACTTCAGGTCCTCTCCAAGTAAGTGACCCAGGAGGAAGTTCAAAGATGAGCCCAGGGAGGCTGGGAAAGTGGGGACCTTGGGGTCAGCCACCACTTTGAAGCTGACCAGAGCTGAGCCTGTGCCTTGGCTTTGCTCCAGAGCATGGCTGTGGGTACCCTCTTCTCTCTGCAGGGTGACATTTCCATGGGTCACAGATACTCTGGGGCTGGGTACTGTCCCTGCCTGGGTGGTGCCGGGACCCTCTTGCTGTCAGTGCCTGTGGGTGCAGAAGTAGCAAAAATAACAACATCAACAAAAAAAAAAAAAAAAAAAAAAAACAAAAAAAAAAAAAAAAAAAAACCAGCTCCTGTCCTGTGTTTGTGCTGATTCTGCTTTTGCAAAGGATGTGGGTTGGGTGTAGTCAGAGGAAAGGACAGAACTGAGCCAGACACTCGAGAGGTTTCATTTCAACTTCTCAAACTCACCACAGAAGACAACCAGTCCATAGCAGGGCAGAGGTGAGCTTGGGGCCCCCAGACCTCGGAGGGCTGCTCCATCTTTGACTGCTTGAGGTTTGAGGTGGCCTCCAGAGATGACATTTCTCATACAGATGCCATGGGCTGGGATGTGTGGGACAAGGAGGTGGAGAGCCCCCTGCATGGGGATGGCTTTGGGTCATGGCTGGTGGCTCAGCCAGCAGTGGGACAGCAAGGTGGGGTGTCTGGAACACAAGGGAAGGAGTAGAAAGGACCCCAATGCCCTGTTCAGGAGACAAACCCCGTGACCCTGATCCCCTCCTCTCACTTGAGGTGTGTGGCAAAGGTTGGGTCTGTGGTTGCTCCATGTTCATGGAAAGAGATTGTTACCTCCACAAGTCCCTGAAACACCAACCTGGTTTTGGTCTTTGGGAACTCAGAGAGAGCTGCAGAGTGGATTACGGAGTCCTAGTCCTTCTGCAGTGCTCAAATCCCACAGTCCACATCCCCACAGCCTCACCTTGTCACAAAACTTCCTCTGGACACTCACACCTTTTCCTCTGCTCCCTTTGCAGGGAGGGGGACTGGTGGCTGGCAAAGTCCCTCAGCACTGGGAGGAAAGGATACATCCCCAGCAATTTTGTGGCACAAGTGGACAGCTTGGAAGAGGAAAAGTAAGTGGGAAAGCTTTTGAGAAGTCAGCACGGGTGCTGTGCCCTGGATCTCAATGAACTCCAGGAGGAGATTTATTGATGGCAGGAAGATGTCACTGCTGGGCTGGATGCCAGGAGGTCTTTCCTCATCCCAAACAATGCTGCCCAAAAGTTCAGGACAAATTTTTAAGCATCATGGTGATGTGGAAAGGGAAGATGAGTTTGTTATGGGGAAAGCAGGCAAAAGTTCCTGTTCCATTGATTGTGCCCGCCGTGGAAAACAAGGATTTGAAGGGGACAACAGAAAGGTTATGGTGGCAGTGCCAGGGACCATCCTCTGGTCCCACTGGGCCAGTCCACCCACACAAATGACTTTAAACCTCTTCACCTTCCAAGAGAGTACCCATATGTAAACTGGGAATCTCTGGATGGGGTGCACGGATCCAGGTCTTGGATCTGCCAGGGACCACAGCTACAATTTAACTAGAGAGAAAACCAAGTGCCAGTGTTTAGACCCACAGTGCTGTTTTTCACATGAGCCCAGATGCAGCTTCCATGCAAGGCAAATCAAATGAAAGACTGGAGTCAAAAAAGTTTATTTTGCCTGTAATACAAACAGAAGAAGAATTTTTTTCCATGAGTTATCCTCCTCTATGGCATTCAGCTCTAAATGATCAGTCCTGCCTGCAAGCTCTTCTTGGAGGGACCCAACCATCACTGAGTTCAGCAAATATTTAGCAGGGCACAGAAATGTGGCTGAGACACAAAAGCTCTTTGTATCCAAAGCCTGAACTTTGCATGGGATACTGTACACCCCATCTACTCCCCACACTGTCTGCATTTCCAGGCTGTGAAACAAGCCCAAAGTGACCCAAATCTGGTGCTAATCTACCCAAACCAATCTATTACTGCCACTTTCCAGGAGATAAAAAACTACTTGCTGATGAAAACGACCCTCAGTTTCAAAGTGTAATGATTAAGAAAAAAAAAAAAGAGCTAACTGGAAAGAATTCAATTTTTTAAAGGGTTTTTCCTTTTCAAGCCATGCTTTTGCATTTTCTGCTGTCTCCAGGTGGTATTTTAGAACTCTGAGCAGAAAAGATGCTGAACGGCTGCTGTTGTCTTCTGGGAACAAAGTTGGCTCTTTCCTTGTCCGGGAGAGTGAAACCACCAAAGGTGAGATCCATGGAGCAAAGGTAATTCCTCATTGTTGCCCAGGCTTGGAAAACCTTCAGCAGGGCTCTAGGAGTGAGCTGGAGGTTTGGAGGGCAAAGATTTTCTCATGATCTACTCATTTGTGCAGTTCTGGCTGTAGTAAGAGTGGCTTTTCCACCAGAGTTCATGGCAAAGACACAGGAACACAAATAAGCAGATTTTCAAAAATAGTTTAGGGGTTTTCTTTTCCTTTTCTTCCTAAGGAAATGTCTCTCTCTCTTTTTTTTTTTTTTTTTTTTTTTTGAAAGATATTTCTACGCACTCTAGAAGGAATATTTCTCCTGTTTGCAACAGAAACTTGCAGAGTTTTGAAAAATGTCACCTTCCTTCCATATGAACGTGTCTCACTTTTGGAGAAATGATCCAATGAGGATGGAAAGGCCAGATAATTGCTCCCACTCCTCTTGGGCAGTGGATATAGTTATTAACCATAATATAAAAACATGTAATTTCAATTTCTTTGTTCTGTGCTCTTAATTCATAGAGTCTGGAAGTTAGTTTAGGTTTTCCCATGGGAATTTCATATTGTTTCTTTCCTACTTTTTTCTCCTTGCTTCCTCTGGGCCATCATGTGTGTTTACAGCATGGAGGAAATGATGCTCATGATGGTCTCGTGGTTCTGCTCTGAACCAGATCAATGGAATAGTTCAGGAAAGTGTTTCAGTCTTGCTGTCCTTTGGTTCTTTTCCTTTCAAGTGGATGTGGCAGTCTTTCCTTAACATGTGTGAAAAGGTGCTTTGTGTCCTCCCAACAGAATCAAGGAATTGTTTAGGTTGGAAACCTCTAAGATCATGGTGTCCAACTATGACTTGTTCAGTAGAGATTTGGAGTACCCATCTGAAACCATATGGAACCTTCTTTTCCTTGACTTATTTCCCAAATACTTCCAAAGGCCCAGGACAAACAGTAAGAGAGGGAGCAGTCTGGTTCCTCCATCCTGCAAATGGCTTTTGCCTACTGTAGCGTCTCCTTCCTTTCTTGTCTCTTTTTTTTTTTTCTCCTATTCACAGGGGAGGTCTCCAAGGCAGCATCTATTCCTTCCATCATGGAGGTGTTCCTTGCACCATTGCCAGAAAATTAAACAGTGCCAGGGTCGGGATGCATCAGCTGGAATCTCATCCTCCTGTGCAGGTCTCCCTCAGCCACCAGGCAGTGGAGCTGCATCAGACTGCAGCATCCTACTTTGAATTTCCCCCTCTGCACGTGCCTGAACTCACCTCCACACGTCCCTTCTGAGCTGATGCTAAGCAGGAGGGCTGCTATCCATAAGGATTTGCAGCTTTCAGAATTTTTAGGGAACATTCAGTCCAGGAAACATCTCAGATATTTGTTTCTAAGCATTTCACTTTATAAGTCACTTTTTTCTGCTGTATCCCAGTTTCTCTGCTACTTTCACTGCTTTTGCAGTGATCAGGCTTCGATTTAGATCCACATGCTGCTCTTCTGTTTAACTCATTCCCACTCTCCCTTTGTTTGCGGGGATATGTGGGGAGCTGGTGTGTTCATTGCACCCAGGAAGGGCAGGAAGCAACACAAAGCAAACACTCGTGTGCTGTGTCTGAAGCTCTGTCCACACATCATCCTGGTCTTTGTGGCATCTCTTGGTGCCACACATGCATGGGATCAGACCTTTCCCTACACTTTTTCAGGACAATTGTCCCCAACTGCTGGAGTGTGGGTGGGTCTTGGTCACACAGGGCTCGAGCAGAGGTGGTGGAGTCCTGAAATCCAAGGAGAAATCACCAGATCCTCAATTCCCTGTCTCTGCTGTCAAGAAGAATGAGGTGTGGGATATTCTGCATTAGCAGATGTGGGTTCCACTCTGTGAAAGTCCCATGTGAGTCCCAAATGCTCAGATGTGTCTCTGCCCTGTGCTTTTTCTGATGTTTAGGATAAAATATGGGTGTTATTCCTTTGAACACCTCGTCCTCTGAATCACCCTGTGTGCCCAGCTGCTACCTGAGCACCGTGTGCTTTGGGCTGCTTGAATGACCACATTTGATCCATCTTAGCCACAGCTTCCTCCTCCCTGAAGAGAAAGGAAAAAGACAAAACCAGGCCATGAAGCTGAATTCCCTGATGTAAAGCACCCTGTGGCCCACCAAGACATGTCCAAAGCAATGCCATGGAATTAACCCTGCCCTTAGAGCCCCATTGTTTTTTCCTGTTTTCTGTCCCTGTGACGTGTGTTTTCATTCACTTGGCACATCACCAGCAAAATTTGACCAACAGGGACAAGAACTGGGCTGAGCTAAATCCCATTAGTGACTTAAGCTGGGAGGTGGTTGCCTCATACTGGTATGTCTCAGGCACACCCCCAGGGATGGGTTCTGCACCCTAAGAGCAGCACCTATTCCCAGCCCATCCTGAGCAGAGTCTTGTTTTCCTCATGGTTTGAGATGCAGAAACTCTGCAAATCTTCAGAGCCAACATTTCTCAGAGTCCACCAAAGGCACATTCAGCATCCTGGGAAGATGGGGACAGTGTGGGAGGCAGTGAAATCATCAGCAGAGCACTGTCCTTGCTGAAGCTGCTGCAATTAAACAAAGTCCCCCTGGAGTAACAATCATTCCAAAAGCTGCAGGAACACATTCCCCCAGCTGTGCTGAGCTCCTGGCTCCCAGCTCCTGGCTCCCAGCAGGATTCCTGCATCTCTGCTCCTGGCAGGAGGGACCTCGCTGAGCTCAGCCTCTGCATCCAGCTCAGGTCCTGCCCTTCCCATTGGGAAGGATTTAAGGGGCTGCTGAGAGCTATAGGAGCAGGAAATGGACTAAACACATGTCCCCAGGTGCCACATCTATGTGGCTTTTAAACCCTTCCGGGGATGGGGACTCCATCACTGCCCCGGACAGCTGTGCCAGGGCTGGTCAACTTTTTGATGAAGAAATTGTTCCACAAATTTTGTACTCTGGACTCTTTACCAGCCCAGTCTGTGCCAGGATGTGGTGCAGGACTGCAGAACAGGTGAATGTCCCTTGAGGCTGAGGAGTGAGAACTCCTTTTGTCTGTCCTGGATATCATCAAAGGGAATTAGGAGTCAATGATTTTCATTTTCTGCTGTCACTGGGAGCAGGGACCAGGTTGGATGGGGCTTGGAGCAACCTGGTTTAGTGGAAGGTCTCTGTCCATGGCAGGGGGTGGAACAAGATGAGTTTTAAGGACCTTTCTAACCCAAACCATTCTGTGATTCTGTGAAGGAAGAATTGAATCTTTCCTGTCAGTGCCTTGTCTCTGCACAGCAGCTCCCAAAGGAACAGAAACTGGCCATGGAGGGTGACAGGGAAGCTCCACCATGCTCCCTGCTGCAAATTAAACTGTGACTGGGGCTGAGATGCAGTCATTAGCTTAACAACAGGTTAAGAATTAACACTGGCAGCTGAGAGATTGGCCCTGCCTCTGTCTGAAAGGTATGGGAGAGTTTAAAGGACTGGTGGGGCCTGGAAAGGAGATCCTGTGGGAGAAGAGTATTTTGGGTGCAACCACACTGGCAAACAGGGCAGGTCTCTTCCCTGCTGACTCTCAGCCCCCAGACACCTCCTTGTAGATGTGTTTGTCATCACTTCCTGGATTTCCTTCTGCAGGATCGCTTGGCCTCAGTGCAGCTGCCTTCACACCACGTTTGGCTCTTTCCTTGAGCAGTCCTTGCCCTGTAAAAATCCCACACAGACCCTAAGCCTTGTTCCAGGCATGCCAAGCACCCTCCTGGTCTTGTGCCACATGAGCCCAACTCTCTTGGGCTGCAGCCTGGCCTGGGCAGGATTTCAGTCTCTTTGAAATTAAAACATCATCATCACCCTCAACAGCAATAATGGAAGTTAATAAGAGTTAATTGTAATAATAATAATAATAATAATAATAATAATAATAGGTATTATCATCAATGTCATATTCTTCTTCACAGAATCACAGAATCCTTTAGGTTGAAAAAGATCACTTCAGATTATCAAGTCCAGCCTTTGGCCGTGATGTTTATTATCTTTATTTTGGAACTTAGGGCCACATGGGTACCACAGAGGAGCCAGCAGAGCCATTTCTTTGCCTTTCCCTCGAGGTTTTATTACCCCATTGAAGATGTTTCAGGGCTGTTTTTCAGTTGTTCAGCTGCAGGACTGATCAAGTCAATTTGTCTTGTGCCTGACATTCATGGTGAAGGAAAGAGAATCAGACGAGTTTCCTCTGCTGAGGAGAGCACCACGTCAAATTTGAGGTTCCCTGGCTCTGCATTTAAACCTCCCGTTTTTTCCATGAATTTTACACCACCAGATCTGGTCTCTGCAGGAAGGGAGTCCCCTCAAAATGATTGCTGGCACTTGGGAAAACTTTAGACTCTTCCAAACTCTGCTTATAAAGATTTATGATCACTCCAACAGAGCAAATATCCACAGAGGTGGTTTTTTTTTTTTGCTGCTTTTTATAAATGCAGATGGTTTTCAGGCACAGTGTAGGGAAAGCTGCTGTTGCTGGCATGGAGAAACACCAGCCAGTGAGGATTTTATGTTAATAAACTTTCCCCTCTCGTGCAGGATTAGGGTTTCAAAGTTGCTGTGGATGGCCCTGCTTCTTTTTATGATCCTGCATGAACAGATACACACTTTTAAACATGTATAGCCTTGCCTTTTCATTTAAAAACGTCAAAAATGGGCAGTTGATCAGACCAGGTGACATATTAGACTTAGAACAGCCCAGCAGGCTTGAAACAACTCACTCCAGAAATACGATCCAGACAAAGGGGAAAAAACCCCGCTGCTAAGCTGCATTGAATCACACTGACACAAGCTGGAAGTTCTGCTCTGCAGCAACATCTAGTGATGCTTTTGTGCCCTGAAAAACAGCCTTGTTTTAGATTCTCATGGAGGGAATAGCAGATTGGAGTGGTGGATGGCTGAGCAGCTCCCTTGAAGCCCAAAAGGGACAAGATTCCAGCTGGGAATCTCTAGATCTGGTTTAGCTGTGGTGACAAGTTTGTGGCTGAGCAACACAATTCTCCTGAACCCACCTCCTGTACCCTCCCCAGCTGAACCACTGACCTTGGCACAAGGTTTAATAATGGTTGATCCAGAGGAAAAAGGCTTTAAATGGCTTTAGGTTGAAATAGGGCAGGTTTAGATTGGATGTTAGGAATAAATTCTTGGCTGTGAGGGTGAGGAGGCACTGGCACAGATTTCCCAGAGAAGCTGTGGCTGCCCCTGGAACCCTGGAAGTGTCCAAGGTAAGGCTGGATGGGGCTTGGATCAGCCTGGGACAGTGGAAGGTGTCCCTGCCCATGGCAGGGGGTGGAACTGGATGAAATTTGAGGTCCTGTCCAGCCCAAACTGTTCTGATTTCATGATGCTGAGGTTGGCAGAGCTCAGATGGGAATGTGGAGCTGTGGAAAGACCATCCTGACCTGGGAAACATTTGACTGCTCTGCCTGGAGAGGTGCTGCTGATCCCCACAGTGCTTCCACAGGGCTGTTGGCCACAGCACAGCCAGGTGTTACTCCAGGAAGCCTGGACAGGATCAGTTAAGCTTTGATGAACTTTTATCCTGTCCCCTTGCCTTGGAGAGGGGGAAGCTGTAAATTCTGGGGGACTTGCCCTGGAAAGGCATCAGCCAGGGCTGTTTTGGAGCTGTTGACAGCCATGGAAAGAGGAGGCAGCTGGTCCTTGGCTGGGGTGCAGTTTGTCCTCACAGCTGCTTCTCTCCTTCTCCAGATGCCTATTCCCTGTCCGTGAGAGACAACACCTCCGCTCACGGGGACATCATCAAACACTACAGGATCCGCTCCCTGGATGGAGGGGGGTACTACATCTCCCCCAGGATGACTTTCTCCAGCCTGCCAGAGCTCATCCATCATTACAGCCGTGAGTTGTCTGCCTTCCCTCGTGGATTCGTGTCCTGGAAGAGAGTGGGGACAGAGGGAGGACAGTCTTGGAAGTCAGCACAGCTGCTTCACCTGCTCTCACGGGGCAGGTGTGATCCTACAACCAGAACCCATGTCCTGGTTTCCATCTTAGGGAATTGCAAGGGTGAGCTCTGCCCCCAGCCCTAAAGTCAGGGAGTGTCTCCCATCAGGAAAGGAAAGAGGTGAACGTTGTCAGGGTATGCAGGAGGGATGCATGGGAAGCAGGGTTTGGAATAACTGGCCAGCTTAATTTGCTCCTCTATGGCTCCCTTTGAGCCTTCCCCTCTGACTGGGACCATTCTGGGTGCCTTGATCCCCATGGCTGAAACTTTTCATGAAATCATAGAATTATAAACGTTGGGAAAGCCCTCGAAGACCACTGAATCCAGCTGCTCCCCCTGAACTGCCAAGGCCACCAGTAACCCATGCCCTCAAGTGCCACATCCACACAGCTTTTAAATCCCTCCAGGGCTGGGGATTCCACCACTTCCCTGTGTGGTTGTGGAGGTTTCCATGGGTTGATTTTTCCTGCCATCCCACTGAACTCTCCTGTGCTTTGTCCTCATCCAGAGAAAGGGGATGGGCTGTGCCAGCGCCTCACAGCTCCCTGCACATCCCTGGTTCCCCAGAGACCCTGGGCCCAGGACGAGTGGGAGATCCCTCGGGAGGCCCTGAAGCTTGTGAAGAAGCTGGGCAGTGGGCAGTTTGGGGAAGTGTGGATGGGTAAGTGAAATTCCCTAAATTCCAGGTTAAAAAAAAAAAAAAAAAAAAAAAAAAAAAAACATAAAGAGAGGAGAAGGAAAGCCTTTTCATTTCCCTAAGATTTCCCTAAGGCAAAACTATTCCGGGATCCTTAAGGACGAACACATATTTATGGGCTCACACACAGAAGTAGCTGCAGGATTCCTTGGAAGGACTGGACAGCTCGTATTTGCAGAGATCAGTGGTTGAGCAAGGGTTTCACAGGGGATGGGTGTTGAAGTCACTATTTACTCATCCCTTGGGATATGCACTCATTCTTCCTGGGAATCCTGGGCACAACTGTAGTGATGCCAGTGATCCTAAGCCACACCCAGTAGGGTACCTGGGTGACATTTTCTCACTTTTTCTGCCTCCCTGTTCCATATTTTAGCCCAAATCTTCATCCCTGATGCCCTTCTGCCTACTGCTAATCAGCGGGAGAGGAAGTGGTGGGGAGCTCAGCTTCCTTTGCCACCCTCTTTGTGGTTGCTGGTTGCCTTGGAAATTGAGATTGTGGACAGGACCAGGCTGAGTTCATGTGCTGACTGCTCAGTCCTGCCTTTTTGGATGGCATTTGGATGATTTGAGAGCCCAGCTGATGGGAGGTCCCCGGGGTTTCACCCAGAAAGGGTCTGGAAGGGCTGTGTGAGGATGGGCTCACTGCAGAGATGATCCCTGATGCTGCCTCATGGATTGACAGCTGTGACATGAGTGTCCCTTCTCCTCTCACACCTGCTGGCACTGGGATTTACCACATTTGGGATTTATGAGGGATTCAAGCTGTTCCTGTGGTTTTCTGCTCCTTATTACACAACCCCATAGAGCCTGCAAAGCCCAAAATTCCTCAAAACACCATAATCTCCCTGCAGGCTACTACAAGAACAACATCAAGGTGGCTGTGAAGACCATGAAGGAGGGCAGCATGGATCCTGACGCCTTCCTGGCAGAGGCAAACCTGATGAAGAAGCTGCAGCACAACAAACTGGTCCGGCTGTACGCCGTGGTCACCAAGCAGCCCATCTACATTGTGACAGAGTACATGGCCAATGGTAAAAACCCTCCTGGAGCTCCGTGTTGGGCTTCTGCAGAGCCACTTCGGTGTTCTGGCCAGTGCTCCCACGCAGAATGAGGGTGGGCAGGAGGGGTTGTACCAAATCTGCAAGCAAGTGACCCAAACGTTTGATTCTAATACAGAAAGAGACTCTCTGGGTGATGAAAAAAACTATGGTGATGCTTCATTTGAAGGGTTTTTAAAGTTCTCCTCTCCACTGTTCTCACTGGAAGTTTGTTTCAGGTTTTTACTCCCTTCATGGTGAAATTGTCCTTTCTTTTGCCCCTCTTGTTTATAACAGTTTAAATGATGAACGCCCAGCAGTTTGCAACAGATCTGTGCAAAACAGAGGGGAATTTGGGCTGTTTGGGAGCTTTCGTAATAGAAGATGCTGCAGTGGACACCCATTCTGGCTCCTCAGATTTCCCTTAGGATGGAGGCAGATTTGTTGCATATATTCAGAGAAGCACCAGGGAAAACAAATTTATAGAATATTCAGAAGAGTGACAGCAGGTCTCTCCCCTCCTGCAGGGTGTTTGCTGGATTTCCTGAAGACAGAAGAAGGGAACCAACTGAATCTCCCCAAACTCATTGATATCTCTGCTCAGGTCAGTGAACAGTTGGTGGGGAAAGGATCCAAGATTTGTTATAACTCAGTGAAATTCCTGCAAGTCTGAAGTCAGTCAGAGCAAAGATTTTTCTGGAGAAAAACAGCTCCCTCTGGTGTGTTTTCTTAGGGATTCTCCTCATCCTTCTCGTGTCCATGTGCATATCAGTTCTGTCCTTAGGGCAACCCTCTGATAGCTTAGTGCAGGGCTAGAGAAATGGAGTTTGGGGGTTTTTAGGGGGTGGTTGGACTTATTATGGTCTGATTTTGTTTATTTTGCTTTTCTTCCTTGCTGGGCAGGGGAAAAAAGTTTATTTTTACCAAAAAGGAGAAAAAGCTCAACCAAGAGACTTCTGATGCAGGAGCAGCAATCCTGCCCTTCTGATGATGAGGCATAAGGGATGTTCTGATCCTCAAATCTGGGAATATTGCTCTTTAGGAAAACAAACTTTTATCTTTTAAACATCCCCAGGCTGCAAATCTTCATAGCTGTATCTGCAGCTTAAAATTTTAGTCCAGAAGCGCATCTAAACACAAATAGGGCAAAATTAGGTAAACCACATGAAGAATGAGAATGGCTAAATAACTGGACTTTGGTCACAGACAGCTGTTGACAGAATTTGTCTCATCCAAAGCAGATTTAGGCTAATTAGGAAATATTGGCCAAAAAAAAATATCCTGAAGCTTCAGGCTGAATATGGGAATTATCCATAAAATCACTCAGCTTCTCTTGTCAACGTAGACTTGAGGAAACAATGTGCAAGGTTTGCTGGTTCCAGCCCTGATATAGAGTTGTTTTTTAACAAATTAACAACTGGAAAATCTTAATATTTGAGGGGATGGTTTATGATAGTGAAATACTTTCATTCTTGCTTTAACCAGAATGAAAAGATTTAAATGCTTTAAAGCAGTGCCACCTTCTGTCAATTTTACTTTGAACTTTCCATAGGGGTGCAGAGGAACCTCCTTCTGTTCCTTCCCTCTTCACTACTCATAAATTTTCCATATCTGAAGCTTCATCATTGTTGTCTGTGAGATGTTACAGAGACAAATGCATGCTCCCTGTTTAGGATATTTGACTTAATTACTTCCCTCCTTCCCTCCTCTCCTGAAATCTCCACTTCCCTCCCTCCATCTTTCATTATTTCATTCCTTCTCTTGAAAATTGCAGTCTGTGGCTTGTGTTAAATTCCTGGGGATAAGGAATTAATTAATTGCTTTAATTAATTAATTAATTCCTTATTACAATTAATCCATATTACAGAGCTCTTGGGGCTAGTGGGATTCCCCAGAATTTGGCGCGATGCATTTCCATGCAGGACCAGAGCAATCTCTGGGCGACTCAGAGCAAAGATCTTGGTCAATGTCACAGAATTATGGAATCATGGAATGGGTTGGGTTGGAAGGACCTGAAAAATCCTCTCATTCCAGCCTCCTGCCATGGGCAGGGGCACCTTCCTCTATCCCGTCCAGCCTGGCCTTGGACACAGCCAGGGCTGGAGCAGCTACAGCTTCTCTGGGCAAACTGCACCACACAGCAGGACCAAGATAATTGAACACAGACCGAACCCCCACACCCCAGTCATACAAAACCCACAGAAGTCACCCTCAGCATGAGGTAGGAAGGATTTTACCCATCCCTGAGGCACTGGCATCAACTGGCAGAACAACTTTCATTCTTCCCTCTCCCAACCCAGCACCACCTCCCCAGGGCAGGGACTCAAACATTCCCTGGGTGCCTCTGGGAGGAGCAGCAGGAGGAAAGGGCAGTCTACTGAGCTATTTTGCAATCTGCTTATCTGTGGTGTTGGGTGACATCACAGCTCAACAAGCGTCCAACCCTCTTGAGCACAATTTTTGATCTGATGACATCTGTGTGAGTTAAACTTAGAACAGTCTGGGCTGATGCACTCGATCCTGTGGTCAGTCTTGAGGGTAAATGCTTGAAAACACTCTGGGCTGGAACGGGCCGAGCACCAGGCCCTATCTCATTAACATCAGGACAGGAAATTACATCAATTCTTCCATTTTCCACTGCAGAAACCAGCCCTTTCACTAGAGGGGTGTTGACACAGGTTAGAAATGCAGCATTGGAAAGTATGTGTGAGTATCCTGTTTGAAACCACATGTGAGTGCAGAGACTCATGTGAATCTGCATGGAGTGGAAAATTGCTCTGCCCTCACCCACAGGCACTTAAAAGCTTTAATAGGCGCTACTCCTTGCTGGCAGGGGCTGCACACGTCCACTCACCTTACCCATAAATGCCCAGTCCAGATCTGAGACTCAACCTGGTAATCTCTGCCTTCTATCAATCTCCCTTTTCAACCTCCAGCACTCATCAATGCAATATTGCTGGTGGTTGAAAAAGGGAGATTGATAGAAGACAGAGATTGTCACTGATAGAGGCTCATCGCACACCAGGTGCCTCAATTAGATTTTAGGAATAAATTCTTCACTGTGAGGGTGGGGAGGCACAGGTTGCACTGGTTGCTCAGAGAAGCTGTGGCCACCCCTGGATCCTTGGAAATGTCCAAGGCCAGGTTGGATGGGGTTTGGAGCCACCTAGGATAGTGAAAGTTGTCCCTGCCCATGGCAGGAGGTTGGAATGAGAGCATCTTCAATGTCCTAAGGTCCCTTCCAACCATTCTACAATTCTATTATTTGCTAATTTGATTTTTTGTGGTTTTTTTCCCCCTTTCTTAATTCACATACTTAACCTGGAATGTTTATGACTAAAATCCCCAATGGATAGGAGGGACTTGAGGCAGAAACTGGGAATCCAGTGATGTGGTTTCAGCTCTCCCTGCAGACATGACTCAGGGCTGTGACTTCTGAGCAAAACAGAGAGTGGTGCTTCTGCTCTGCTTCACTTGGCTGCTCAGGATGGTAAAGCTGCATATCTGCACCTGTATAGGTGTAATATCTATTTATTTACCTGTCTGCTGATCCACCTGTCCATCCATCCATCCATGGGCAACGTAGGCGCATCCATGATCAGGGAGAGACAACAGCAACCCTGTAAAAATGCTGTGCTTTGCAAAGGTGGGTGAAAACCAGCCAAGATACCATGGGGAGGTGATGACAAAGATGGGCTCTTCCTCCCCTCCCAGGTGGCAGAGGGCATGGCTTACATCGAGCGCATGAACTTCATCCACCGGGACCTGAGGGCTGCCAACATCCTCGTCTCTGAGACGCTCTGCTGCAAAATCGCCGATTTCGGCCTGGCCAGGCTCATCGAGAATGAGTACCTGGCACAGGAAGGTGGGTGTCCTTCCCAGCACTGCCCTTATCTCCCACCCCCAGGAATGCCAGGATACCAGGCTGGCATCAAGCACAGGGCAGTAGAGCCCGTGTGGCTGCACCCAGGCGAGAGAAACAGAAACACCCAAACATCCGTAGCTTGGGGACTGTAAAACCAACTGAAAGCTGCAGAGGGAAATGGGAAAAAACTCTTTTGGTTCTGTTTGGGGGAGTCCTGCTGCCCCTCCAGTTGTTTGCTAGAGAAATTTAACCTCTGATAATGAAAACTGCTGCCTGTGGCCAGGTTTTCACAGGGATTCAGCCCAGAGGGGAGGAAATAACAGAGCTGGAGCCACAAATCTGGATCCAGCAGCAGCTTCCAGGTGTGCCGGGCAAACCAAGCCCTGACCACATCAGGTCCCTTCCACAGCAGAGGGACTACTTAAAAAACAATAAATAATGGAATCATTTTGTTTGGAAAAGACTTCTGAGATCATCCCTGTACTGAGCTCTGACTCTGAGGTCGGGCATGAGATCAAATCACTCAGATTGCAGAGGGACTCTACAGAGCATCAGGGAAAGCAGCAGAAGTGACTGAAATAAAACAATTCAGTCCAGTGTAAGTGGCACTTACCAGAAGATTTTCAAATTTTGGAAATCTGTCCTCTTCTAGATTCAGGATGAGATAAAATTCCCCTTAAAATATACTCTGAGGAAAGGAAACTTAATAGTTTTTGTGGGCTTGTTTAATGAGATAAGAAACATTTCTTTCAATTTCCTGTCCCCAAAATACTTTTTGATACAAATTATTCCCATTTCAACATGTAAAACTATTTCATAGTAGTAAAAGATCCCAAATGCAATCCGGAAACTGCCATGAAGGGGAATTTTGACTTCGCTGCAAATTTTTAAGGCAGTTTTATCCTTAAGAGAAGCTTTCATGAAATCAGTATAATTCTGTTAATAACAAAAGGAGCCACTTTTCCAGCGGAAAGCAGGTCCCATCTGCATTTTTCCAGCTGCCTTTGCTCTGGAATAACACCTCCCCTCTATCTGCTTTGAACAATTCTCACTTAATATATTGCATTTCCCAGCCTTGTCACTCAGAGTGTGATGTGCGACAACTGAGGCGCTTATTTCACACCCTGCAGTTGGATTTCCAGTCTTGCGAGGATGTGTATAAATAAAAATGTGGTTTCCTCTGCAGTGTAACATGATCAGTTCTCACTTATCAAGGTGGTTTTGCTGTTGGCTATTTTTTTTTCCTTAGTTAAATTGAAAATGCAACCTTATGGTCATTGCTGCCCACAGTGGGTAAAGCAAGAACTTGGTGGACAAAATAAAACGGGGTTTATTTTTGTTTTAATAAAACTATGTAGCTTTAAGGACTGGGGAATTTATATTTGTTGCAATATTTATGCACTTTGCTAAAACAGCCCCCTTCTAACAAGTGATTTCACAGAATCACAGAGTCTTAGGTTGGAAGGAGACTTCAAGGATCATCTGATCCAATTTTTCTTGCCAAAAGACAAAGAAGTTTTATACAGAATAAAATACTACTGTTGCTGTCCCATAATAAATCTGCCAAATTGGTTTTGAATATTCCATCCAAATCTGGGATGGCACAGGTCTAGAGGAGGACATGCAGATAATCAAAGGGCTGGAGCCCCTCCCCTATGAAGAACCACAAAATCATAATCAAGAGCCCAAAGGAACCAGGGATTTGGGGAATTCTTGTGCCTGTGACAGAGGAGGGAGATGCTCTAACTCCAGGAGTTACTTCCCTTTGTTTCCTTTGGGACAGGTGCCAAATTTCCCATCAAATGGACAGCTCCAGAGGCCATCAACTATGGGGTTTTCACCATCAAATCTGACGTGTGGTCATTCGGGATCCTCCTGACAGAGATCATCACCTTCGGCAGGATCCCTTATCCAGGTATGGGATCCCTTATCAGGGTATAGGATTATTTATCCAGATACAGGATCCCTTATCCAGGTATAGGATCCCTTATCCAGGTACGGGATCCCTTATCAGGGTACAGGATTATTTATCCAGATACAGGATCCCTTATCCAGGTATAGGATCCCTTATCTAGGTACAGGATCCCTTATCCAGGTATAGGATCCCTTATCTAGGTACAGGATCCCTTATCCAGGTATAGGATCCCTTATCCAGGTACGGGATCCCTTATCAGGGTACAGGATTATTTATCCAGGTACGGGATACCTTATCCAGGCACAGGATCCCTTATCAGGATACAGGATTATTTATCCTGGTACAAGATCCCTTATCAGGGTATAGGATCCCTTATCTGGGTACAGGATCCCTTATCCAGGCACAGGTTCCCTTATTTACAGTACAGTATTATTTATCCAGGTACAAGATCACTTATCAGGGTACAGGATTATTTATCCAGGTACAAGATCCCTTATCAGGATACAGGATCCCTTATCAGGGTACAGGATTATTTATCCAGGTACAGGATCCCTTATCCAGGCACAGGATCCCTTATCAGGGTACAGGATCCCTTATCAGGGTACAGGATTATTTATCCAGGTACAAGATCCCTTATCAGGGTACAGGATTATTTATCCAGGTACAGGATCACTTATCAGGGTACAGGATTATTTATCCAGGTACAGGATTATTTATCCATGTACAGAATCCCTTATCCAGCTACAGGATCCCTTATCCAGGTACAGGAACTCTTATCCAAGTATAGGATTCTTTATCAGGGTATAGAATCCCTTTTCCAAGTACAGGATTATTTATCCAGGTATAGGAACTCTTCTCCAGATATAGGATTCCTTATCAGGGTACAGGATCCCTTATCAGGTGCAGGATTCCTTATCCAGGTGCAGGGTGCTGGGAATGCAGGATGAGCACCCAGTGCTGCTCTAGGCTTGGAGGCACTCCCTGAGGTGTGCCCAGACACACACAGCTGCCTCTTAGAATCACAGAACTGCTGAAGTCGCAAAAAGGTCTCTAAATCTGAATTAACCCAGTACTGCCAAGGCCACCACTGCCATGTCCCCAAGTGCCATGTTTACACATCTGGTAAATCCCTCCAGGGATGGGGACTCCACCACTGCTCTGGACAGCTGTGTCAGGGCCGGACAGCCTTTTCCATGAAGAAATTGTTTTTAATACGTGATGAAAATGTCCCTTGGTACAACCTAAGACCATTTCCTCTTGTTATCTGAGAGAAGAGCTCGACCCCCCTGCCCGTCCCCTCCTGTCAGGGAGTCGTGCAGAGCCAGAAGGTCCCTCCTAAGTCTCCTTTTCTCCAGGCTGAGCCCCTTTCCCAGCTCCCTCAGCCTCTCCTGGTGCTCCAGCCCCTTCCCCAGCTCCGTTCCCATCCCTGGACCCTCTCCAGCCCTCAATGTCCCTCTTGTCACAAGAGCTCCTTCAAGCTGACTTTCCTCCCATCAGTTATACCTGTGCAAAGCCAAACTTAGAGAGGGCAATCAAGGAGAGGACAGAGGGGATGGAGGGGAAGCACAACCCTGAGGAAGGGACGATTCCCAGACACAGGAACCACCGCAGCCCCTCCAGCCCTGCCTGGGTGTGAGCTTCGGGGAGCGCTGACCTTCCCCCCCGGGTGCTGAATAAGTCCTGCTGGACTGTGTCCCCCCCAGGAATGACCAACCCCGAGGTGATTCGCAACCTGGAGCGGGGCTACCGCATGCCCTGCCCGGAGACGTGTCCCGGGGAGCTCTACAGCATCATCCTCAAGTGCTGGCGCAGCAACCCCGAGGAGCGCCCCACCTTCGAGTACCTGCAGTCGGTGCTCGAGGACTTCTACACCTCCACGGAGAAACAGTACGAGCCCGAGCCGCAGCAGTGAGCCACCGCCCCGCCAGCTCCTGGGGACAGCGCTGCAGGACAGCCACCACCCGGCCGTGGCTCGGCGCCGGCGTTTCCCTTTCTCCCGTCCGCGCCTGGAGATGGGGAATGAGGAGAGACATGAGGGAGGAGGATGCTGCCGGCTCTGTGGTTGTCGCAAAGACTGAAGAGGTGGCTGAGAGGTGGCACAGCTCCTGCCTCGTCTGCCTCGGAGGGCTGTGCCCACCTGGCAGGCATCACCTCTGGCACGAAGGACAGAAAACTCCTTCGTGACCCACCCGGATAGAGAAAAGCCCCTCAGCCCCGCAATTGCAGCTCCGAGAAGAGGGAGCCAGGGTGGTGGTGTGGGGGTGAGGAATCACTGCCCCACTCTGCTGGCGAAACTACACCCCCTCCGTGCCGCGGGCAGGGGTGGGAGCGTGTCCTGTCCACACCTGCTTGGGCCACAGCAGCTCTGGAGCGTTCCCGCCGGGTGATGCCCCCGCTCTGCCTCAAGTCAGTAATAAAAAACTGGATACGAGGATTTCCCACTTCTTTATTGAGGCGTCAGGGTGTGAGCGAGCCCCTGTCCTTCCCGTGGCCACCGCCAGCCCCTGGAGGAGAAGGGAGAGGCCGGGGAGCTCCCCGGGCAGAGCGGGGTGATGCTGAGGTGGTACCCGAGGAGGGAATGAGGGGATGCCCGAGAAGGAGAGACGTTCGTGGTGTGGCCACGAGATGTCCCTCCTTCCCAGCAAATCTTGGGAAGTAGAACCTCACGTAAAAAAAAAAAAAAAAAGAAAAAAAAAAAAAAAAAAAAAAAAAAAAAAAAAGAAAAAGTCAGAAATAAAACCCTTCCTCGCTTGGCTGAGCCTTCGCTGCACAAGCTCCCGGTGAAACAGCACGGCAGGTGCGGCTCCACACCCGGCGCCGGGAGGGTTCAAAAGCCATTTCCCTGGTTTTTGGTGAATCTCCAACCCGGGGGAATGCCCACAAGAGGCTTCAGGCTGGTCTCCAGTCAGGAGTTTCACTGGGCTGAGGAGTGGAGGGCAAAGAAAAAGGGCACAGATGGCACATGGGAGGAGTGTGAGGACCACAGGAGTGAGCTCCAGGCTGGGGCATGGGGGAACACTCCAGAACCATCTCCTCAGGGTGTTTCATCTGCTGTCTTCTCCTCCATGAAATGGATTTTGAGTCCAGCTGTAGAGGGTGCATTTCACAGTGGAAAAGGGATGCTATGGAAAGAAACAGCAGAGATGGAAAGAGAAATCTCTGGTAGACCTCAAAAAATTCAGATGGGGTTTGTAAGAAAGATAGGGATAGACCTTTTACCAGGATCTCTTGCGATGGAAGAAGAGGTGATTTTTTAAAACTAAAATAGGGTAGATTTAAGATATAAAGAAGATGTTTTTTTAGAATGAGGGTGGGCAGGCCCTGGCACAGGGTGCTCAGAGAAGCTGTGGCTGCCCCTGGATCGCTGGCAGTGTCCAAGGCCAGGTTGGATGGGGCTTGGAAAAACCTAGGATAGTGGGAGGTGTCCCTGCCCATGGCAGGGGGCTTAGAATGAGATGATCCTTAAGATCCCTTCCAACCTAAACCACTCCATGATTCTATGTCATGTGTATCAGAAAAAACACCCAACAAAGCCCAAGCCCTGAGACAGAATTACCTGTTCATGCCACTGCTGCACAAGAGCCTGGGAGAAAAAGGAGTTGTCCTCTGAGGGGGAAAGGAGGATTTAATAACAATAAATGATCTCCCAGACTGAGAAAGAAAGGAACTAGCTGAGATGACCCAGTCTCAGAAATGCTAGGTCAAGTGCAGGAACCCTAAGGTGTCTGGGATTTTTCCATAAGGATGATGGATGGAGGTCTATGGGAGACCTGCACCCCTCTAAGACTGCACTGGGACTGGATGGGAAACCTTGGGCTGTAGAAAAGATCTCCATCCTCCCAACCTGAACCCTATGAACTCAAGGCTAGTAAGTCCTAGAAATTATTTAAGATTAATCAGGCCTGGTCCAGTTCCTTCGTGCCTCCCAAGGGACAAGTCACATGCGCTACACAAAGCCCTTTTTAAACCACAGGGGCAAAAAGCCATTTATTCAATAACTTCATTGGAGTTGAAGGAAAAGTCTTTCCCCTTGTTTGAACTCCAGCTTGGTCTCTCCCAGATACCAGGATATCCATGCAGAGCCAGCAGATTCCTGTTAATGAGATGATAGTCAGGAAATAAATACAGATGAAAGCTATTTGACTCATTGGCTGCTAATATTTTATTGAAGTGACTACTGTGGATTATTTGTGCTGCAGCAAAGCAGGAAGAAGGGTTGCAGGGTGTCTGCTGAGCACTTGTACATTGCATTATTGCCCAAGGCCAAAGTGTCAAGTGTTGTGGCTCAAATTAGAAAGGAAATGGATATTTTTATGGCCAGTTGCAGCATGTGGCCAAGCCAAGGGTGAACATAACAAGAGGCTGTGAGCTGAGCTTCCTCTGTACTGGACACCACAGTCCTTTTTATTCCTGCTGAACAATCACATTAAATTTGTTCCCTGGGGCAGACCTGGCTCCATAATCTCCTCCATGAAGCCACTGGAAACTCTTCCCTTGCTTTGGGGAGCAGGCTGGGGCTGTGCCACCAAGCTGAGCCTCCCCAGGGGATGGAGGGAGAATATGAGCTCAGTGAGCAGCCATGGTTTTACAAAACATCCACAGTTTTGCAAAACACCCACCAAAACTGCAGGGAAATGGGCCCTGCAGCTCCTCCATCACAGCTGGACAGAAAAGGACTTGCCCTCCTGAGCATGAACATCAGGGGCTGCAGCCACAATCCCAGGTGAGGAGTGGGGTGCTGTCATCTGGGACCTCCAGCCCAGGATGTCTTCAATGCCATCAGAAAGCCCTGGAAAAACCCTTTCATCCCCATACCAACCTGGCAGCCTAAGAGCTGTCTCTTCACATGGGTGAGCTCCTGTCAGAGGCTCACAGGGAAGTCTTGGAGCAGGACAAAGGTGATAAAAGTGATCCAGGCTCTCAAATTCAACCTGCACAAGAAAAACTTGTAGGGCTGTGCAGAGGTATTTCACAAGATATGAGTCAATTCCTGACACAGACAGAGCATGAACCCCTGAATGGCCCAGACAAGGATTAAAAATATTATCAAGTGTTGCGTATCCTGCAAAATATCCAAGATAATCCTTCCATTTCTTCCCTGGGTGCCACTGGAATGGTCTTTCCAACTCTCACACTGAAAGATTCAGTCTTCCATTGTTGGTCTTTGCTTTCCCGTGCAGCCTTGGTCCTGTTACTGCATCCCCACCTTCTGTCTGAAATTTCATCTCTGTGGGTAATGTCTAGTCTTGTGTTAAGTTCGTTGTCATTAACACCCTGTTTACAAGTGGTTTGAGGCTTTGGAGAGAAGGTTTTTGTGGTATTTCTCAGTTCTTCACCTTGCAGATATAGAAATACCCCGTGGCTCAATGTAAAACATTCCCTGAGCAATGGCTGTGCACTGTGACATCTTGGCAAAGTGGGGAGTGCATCTGGAAACTTGGAGCCAGTGGGGAGATTGGCATGGAAAAATCAGCAGGTGCTGAGGGGAGAGAGCAGGGAGAGGGAGGGACAGCAAAGGAAAACCAGTGAGAGGGCAGGGCTGTGGGGAGCTGCAGCACTTGGTGTTTTTTCTGCTGTCTGTCTGGTAAGGTGTGAGCTTCAGCTTTCCTCAGAACCCGGGCACTCTCAGCAGTGTGGATTTTCTCACGTCTAATAAAAGACTCAGCAGAGCATACACTCCATCTGCAGCTGGACCCTGCGAGATGGGCTTGGTCAGATGGAGTAAAACAAGAGCAAAGTAGCATCAAAGCCACAGAGCCATGGAATAACAGAATGCTTTGGGATAGAAGAAACCTTAAATTTAATCTTGATCCAACCCCCTGCTATGGACAGGGACACGTTCCACTATCCCAGGTTGCTCCAAGCCCCATTCAGCCTGGCCTTGGACACTTCCAGGGATCTGGGGGCAGCCACAACTTCTTCACAAACAAGAATTTCTTCCTTATACCTAATTGAAATCTATCTTCCTTCAGCTTAAAGCCGTTGTCCCATGTCCTGTGAAATGGGATTTTATTTCAATGCCATCCCCTGCTGGGCTCTTGTTTGGAGCAGGACAGCGCTGGCAGGCACAGCTCACCCACAGGCACACCGCCGCATTCCAGGAGCTCAGGATTTCTCCCAAGGGGATAAAGGGAGGATCCAAGCGTCTCCACCTGCTCTGTGAGGAAGAGGCTGCCTGGAACTTGCCTTGCTGGCACTGCAAATCAAGGTTGCTGGGGAAGGGAGGTGGTGAGTAGCCCTCACCTTGCTCTGTTTTACCTCCACCCACACACAGCGGGGTAAATATTCCCTGGCAAACACTGCAGAGCAAACAAGGGCACCAATGTCCTGCCAGGCCGGGCTCTGGCCGCTGAGCTGCTTCACCAAAAGGAACAATGACCACTTTTTCCAGGAGGGCCCCCTGCCTGGCCAGGCTGCTCAGGAGCCCAGTGCCAAGGGAGAATTCACCGAGCTTGCTTCTCTGAGGAGTCTTGGTTCTGAGCATCCCCAAGGGTGGTGACAATCCAGGCTGGCTCTGAAAAGCATTTGTGGTCATCCCTGAGCACCACTAACCAAGGAGAAGCTGGATCCATGTGTCACAGCCAGGCTGTGAGGGTGGCAGAGAGCACAGATGTGTTCCTGGTGAGAAGTAGAGACACAGTCTGCAACAAATCAGCCCAAGGAAAGTCCTCTCCATCCCCACTGGCTGCTCAGGGCAACATTCCATCTCTGTCAGCAGCCAGAAAAACCCTACAGGGATAACAGGGCTCAAGGGAAGCATTTTCCTTAGTCACAAACCAAAGAGGTTTGTGTTGGGTTGCAGGCAGAGGGCTGGGGCTGTTTCTGGAGGATTGCTCATCCCTCAGGGGGCTGAGCCAGGTGTTACAACACCATCCCTGGCTTGGAAAGTCTCTAAATCACTGATTTCCTTGTCCTGCTCTCCCAGGGCTCATGCTACCACATGACATTTGGGATTGCCCACCACTGCAGACAGGCTGTGACCTGCCAAGGGTTCTCCTTTCCTAGGCTGCTTCCAGACCTCCTTTCTCCAGGGTTTCCTCCTCCCTTAATCTGTCCAAGGTCACTCCCAGCTAAAATTAGCAGTTTATCCACTGTTGGAGAGAAGGCATAGCCAGCTGCTCTGGCCTGCTCACAGTCCTGGGAACTGGCAACAGGAGCTCCAGCTCTGACTCCCCCTGGAGATGAGGATGGCCTTGCCATCCTCTTGGTCACAAGAAAAGGATTTGTAGCCAGCTTGTCCTCTTGCCTTAAACCTGAGCTACAGGTCTCTGCCAGCAAAGCAGGAGGAAGGTACATGTCCCTGGAGCCACCAATCCCTGCCACCACCCTCTAAATGCGAGATGTCACCCTGATTGTACCAGAGCCAGATGTTTTACTGGCCATCATTGTCTCCATGATAGCAGGAGATTTCCATTAGCCTTTCAAATGTATATTTAACTCATCCTCACCTGAATCTTCTTTCTGACCTTATCTTTCCTCTTTTCTTTTAAGGGTAGGCTGAAGCCACAGGGTGGAGACAGTGGGAAGGCAGCTGTGGCAGGCTGGTGGGAATTTTCTGTGGTCATCCCACTGTCATGGGCTGGGGGTGCTCAGGATCATGATCAGAAATGTGAGTTTAAACCATACTGAGGTCTGTGAGCGGGGACACTGCTGGAAATGAGGTAACAACCTGCCCAGGGCAGTGGCTGAATCACCATCGCTGGAGGGATGAAGTGTGGATGTGGCACTTGGGGACATGGGTGAGTGGTGGCCTTGGCAGTGCTGAGGGATGGTTGGACTTGGGCTTTTCCAGGGCTTTTCCAGGCTTTTCCAGCCTAAATGATTCCATAACCACAGGGAGCCTCCAAGACACAGGGATAAGCCTTGACTGGGGATTGTGCTCTGGCAAGTAGGGGGATCTTCAGCTGCTCTGAACAGGTGAATGTGAGAGGCTCTACCCATGGATTCTTACCCAGATCAAACCTCCAGAACAACTGGTCTGTCTCATCCAGGAGATCAGAAATTAATATCACACCTTGCCTCTCCTATCTGCATCTGACCAACTTTCACAAAATCACAGAATCAGAGAACGGTTGGGTTGGAAGACATCCTAGAGATTATCCAGTTCCAGCCTCTCTGGACAGGAACACATTCTCTAGACTTTGTCATCTTCAAACAAGTATCTCAGGGGCCTTCCTTTGGCAGGACAAACACTGCCAGGGCTGCTCTGGCTGGTGTTGACTCTTCAGTACCTTAAACTTTGGCACCTACTCAGTACAGCTGTGCTCATAAACAAAAAATCACCAGTTCTTTCCCCTGGTCCTAAGGCCAGTTGGCCTGCTCTGGCCATGTCCATGCCATTGAACTCTCTCAACCATCCAAAACAGTGTGGACAGATCCAAAATATATTCTGGGAGTTGTTCTTGATGTGTGCTGTCTCCAGTCTGATGCCCAGGGATTGTTTGGATTTTTAATAGTTTCTGGGAGGAACAGGTTAAGAGTTTAGCAGTGCAAATGAGCAGATTCCTGGCTGGGCTGAATTTAATACCCCAGTTACAACCAATAAACACAAATTTGCCTGGAATCATCCGCGCTGGTTTTCATCTGGTGGACAGAGCCACCTCTCTGCATAGGCCAACACCACAGAGGACGTCAATCAACCAACGGGTCAGACTGGGAAAAGCCACCTCTGCCATCCATGGACTGGCAAATGTTTATCCCAGGTGTTTAGATGTCCCTGTATGTTCCCAGCCCTGGCTCTATACAGGCCTCTGTATCTCCAGATCTCCTCCCCTTGGGCTGTGCAGCATCTCCCCACGGCTCCCCTCGCACTGTAGGTGGTCCTCCAGCCCCACCGCATGGTCGCTTCCCCCTGATAACTCCAGGGTCTCAAGGGTCACCCCAAGGGCAGCGGGGGGACATGTATCAACCAGCCCCGACACGCTGCACTCCAGGAGTAGCTGTGTTTAGAGCCAGCGACTCTCTGATCTTCAATAACCTGGCAGCAGCTTGTAAACAGTGCGTTTGACGTGATAGCATCCTCCGTGAGCAATTTACACCCTTCCCCCCCAGACCCCTGCCCTCTTCTCACTCCCACTTCGGCTGCTTGGAGCCAAAATTGCTGGGAGAGGCTCAGCCTATGGCTGAGTGTTGGATGCAGTGGGCTGGGGAGTCGGGGGAGGCTACAGGGGTGGGAGCACTGGTTTGGTGTGTGCTCTGTGTGCACAGTTTGGGTGTGTGGTGCCACAGAAGCACTGATGGTGTTTTTAAAATATTGCCTTGCTTTGTCTCTTATGGATTTGACCCAAAAAGAGTGGGACAGTGAAGCACTGCAAAGCCTTTGGCATGGAACAACAACATCGCAGCCCCAAGTGTGACACGAAAATGTAAAGCCATTTGTTGGGAACAAAGCAACACTCACCAGGCTCGTGATCTAAATTCACCTCCAGTTTCATAGAATACTTGAATGGTTTGGGTTGGAAAGGACCGTAAAAATCAACTCGTTCCACTATCCCAGGTTGCTCCAAGCAACCAACCTGGCCTTGGACACTTCCAGGGATCCAGAGGCAGCCACAGCTACTCTGGGCACCCTGTGCCAGGGCCTCACCACCTTCACAGGGAACAATTCCTTCCCAATAGCCCATCCATCCCTGCCCTCTGGCAGTGGGAAGCCATTCCCTGTGTCCCATCCCTCCATCCCTTGTCCCAAGCCCCTCTCCAGCTTCCCACCCTCAGCTCCTTGTACACAAGTAAGGAAGCCCTGAGCCCTGGGGATGGACTGTGTTTTACTCAGAGGGGTTCTCTTGGCCTTGTGCCACTTGGATGCAAATGGAGGGATCATTGGGATAATTCATGGCAGGGGAAATGCCCAATCAATGTTCAATCTGAAGCAGAAGGAGCCCAAAAAGATGGATGAAGGGAAAGGGGATGACCCCATTTCTCCGTCTCTCCTAGAAACATGGAAAAACCCCTCTGAAGCTCCATCTCCAAACTCTCCATCCTGCTTAGTCTGGCACAGGTCTGGCTTGGCCTGGGTAGCACCAACCCAGGTGAGTCCCAGGCACAGTTTTGTGGTTTTTATGAGCTAGGCACCATTCCCAAATTCCCAATAATCATTGTGAGCCTGGCCATCCTTTTCAGAAGGTGAAGAGAGCTTAATAGGATGGACCCAACCCATGGTGCAGGACCGGAGGGTCCTACCACCTGGGGAGAAAACAAAATGTGAAAGCAGGAGAGACCAAAGAGCTCTACAGCACATCTCTCCTCTCCTCTGGGTAAAGCAGCAGGTGAAGGCCACGGGACGGAGCCCAGCTGTGCCGGCTACTTCCAACGCAATCTCCCATGAAATCCCTGCTGTCGGCCCCACTCCTCCTCCTCCTCCTCCTCCTCTCGCTCGGAGCAGGACGGCAAAACAACCCTGCCGTATCCCTGCTGGCTGCGGAGCCGCTCAAGGTGACTGTCCGTGCGCGGCCGTGCCTGTCCTCCCGGCCACCCCTCGCCTCCCCTGGGGAATGTTCTGTCCCCGGCAGCGGGAGCGTCACGGGGGGAGCGCCTGCGTCAGGCTCTCCTGCCACGGAGGCCTTGACTCCTGCCTGGGAACAGGAAGGACAGGCCAGGGCTGTGCTGGCAGCCCAGTGTGGAATAATGGGGTTGGGGCGCAGGATGCTCCAGTCCAGGGTCCCTGAGCTGGTGCTTCAACAGAAAGTGCTGGATACCCCCAGCATCAGGCTGAGAAGTTCCCATGGGATATTTTTTTAGATCCCATTCTTCTCCTCCTCCCATCAGACTTAGGGTTTGTACCCTGACAAAGCCCTGGTGTATTACTTAAAGACTTGCTTGTGTAAAATTGGGTTTTCTTTCTATCTATATAAACATCCACACTCTTTTCACATGGATTATAAATCCACCATGACTTTGACCAGGATTTTCCCTGGCCCACAGACCCAATCACCTGTTAGTGCTAACCCAAATGAGGAGAAGGAAACATCAAAACTCTGGAATCCCCCAGAGATGAGATGCAGAACTGCACTGGAACCTGCATCCACCTTGCACAGAGACAGTGTTCCAGCCTTTGCTGCAGTTCTGGTAGCCCACCAGTATGGATAGTAAGGAAAAAAAGTATTATCCATCTTAAAGAGAAATCTGTTCCTAGTCAGAGATGGTTTCTCCTTCCCTGGTTATCCACTGAACACAGCCAGCCCAGAGGAAGTCAGGTCTCCTCCTCATGCTTTTCCTCCTTTAACCTTTTCTCTAGAGGTGCAACATCTGCAAGGCCCAGAGTGCCCAGCAAGATGGAATCAATTCCTCCCTCTTCCCTACCTGAACAGGAGCATTGGAGCTAGTGGAAGCTTAGCCATCCATGAGCAGGGCAGCCCCTTTGCCCCATGTCCCTGAGAAGAAAACTCGACACCAGGAAGTGCCACAAGATCTCAAAGATAAGGCAATGCCATTTTGGTTTTTACCTTTTTTTCTTTTATATAATCACTGTATTCTTTACACATATATTTTTTTATGTGGGAGAACCTTGGTGGTCACCAAGACAAATCTTGAGCCTCCCAAAACCCCTCACTGCCCTGTGCATCCATCAGAGGAAAAGTCCAAACACACCATATCTGACAGTCAGCCTTCTAAGGCCCTTCACACAACACCCAGCCCACACTCAGCAAGAAAACAACAGAATTTGGGTGAAATGCAAAGTCCAGTGTGCCCAGAAATATTTCTTCCTGTTCCTTCACCTCCTCCTGTTGTTTCAGGAGACATCTCCTTATCTGTCTGGTTTTTAGCTGCCTTTTTTCAGCACAAGCCAAGAGCAAGAGAAGTTGGCTGCCACTGATCTGCTGCTGCTGAGGAGATTTGGGTAGGCAAGAAACGGTTTGGCACCAGGGTTGACATGAACAGCTCAGGCTATTTAAAAAGGGTGATTTAATCAGTAGAGGTATTTCTGCCCAGCTCCCTGCACAGTACATTTGGCATTTTGCTGGAATCAGACCAAGGTGTTTTATCAGGAGCAGCGAAGAAGGGAAGGAAAGGGCAAAGCAGATGTGGGTGCAGATGAAGGAAAAAAGAGAGGCTTCCAAGGCTCTTCCATAAAGAAAAGCAAGGGAGAGAAAACAGAGTTAAAAATAATATCATGGCATGTTCTGGGCAGAGATACCAGCATCCTAGGAAAAATAAACGCCTTTACTTTTTGCCAAGAGGGAAATAAAAGGGAGGATGAGGGAGGATGCTGAGGCTGTTCTTTGATTTGAAAACGAAACAAGGCCAAAGAGTAGAGACAGTCACTGGCATTTGTCAACAGAATCTGCATTTTACTGCTAAATCTAAAGCAAACTGGGCTTGAAACATGCCAAGTGCAGGAATTTTCTCAGAGGAAGAAGGGTCAGACCCAATCCTCTGCCACCAAATGTTGCCTTCACAGTCCTGTAGGAAATCTGTGCAAATCCTTGGATGGGGTGAATGAAATTAGTGTGAATTCTGCTTTTTGCTTTCAGTGGTTGCTGGTTCAGTCCCTCCTGCTGTCAAGAACAGCCATCACCATCTAAGCATGAAGGGCCAAAGTCATCCAAGAATTAAGTAGTGACTCTCCATCATTTGAGAGGGAGTTAGGTACATGCATTCCTTTAAGGAGCTAACCATAAAGGCTTGTCTGGAAATACTTTTGCACCATTTTAACTTTATCTCTTCAAAACAGCTCTGGGTTTTGTCTCAGCTGGCTGAAATTTTTCATGACCATCATTAATTCACTCAAAAATGCAGGTTTTGGCAGATCGAGTCCCTTTGCAAGTTCAGGCCAAATTTGGCAAGTTCAGCCAAAAAAAAAAAAAAAAAACAAACAAAAAAAACCCACAAACAAACAAACAAACAAAAAAAACCAACCCAAAAACGGAGAAAACTTCCACGCATTTTGCCCTGAGTTTCAAAATGACTGAACAATGCCAATTATCTCAGCCTTTCTTCTAATGATTTTCATGGCTTCCCATTTCCTTCCCACTGCAATCATAGGAGTAAGCATTGCAGCCAGGACAGCTAAAACTCTAACCCTGTATCCCACTTCCATGTCGACAACAGGCAACACCAGAGCATTTATCTCTCTGGTTGGCACCTTTTCCACAAGCAGCTCTTTGGAAGAGGGGTCCCAGTTTCTGGTGCCTTTCCCAGACTGAACTTGCTCACTATGGCTTTGTAAACAAGAAACGAGTGCAGGCATGGACTGAATAGCACAGCTTGGAGAAGCTGAAGGTCTCTGAAAATCTGGGAGAAATGAGCAGAACAGGCGTGCAAAGTAATTTCTGGTTTGGCCCAGAATAAGAAATAAAGGATGTGGCTGCAATAAAGGATGTTGTGCACCACAACTAAAGACAACCTTTGAAAAATCTCTTCAGGAGAAGTTGTAACAAATATTTCTTTCCCTGGTGAATTGGATCACTCATCTCAGTTCACTGGTACAACATTGGCTCCCACTGTAAAATCCCAAGGTGGGAAGTGCTGAGCCACTGGGGTCTGAACAAACTACCGGCTGTCTTTCCAGAAAACCTGCACACCTTGAGGTCCTAAATACCTGCAGAAATTAGGAAAAAGCCATTAAAGGTGGTCACGTAGGGATTCTTCATTCATTTCAACCTACAATAGCTGCAGTGGACAGCCCCACATCTGCTCTTTGGTCCATAAATGTTGATTCTGGTCCCCTCTCAAGCATCCTTTGCTGCAGAGACACAAACTCTGCCATGCCAACTCATGGATCTTCATGAATTTTCAGAGTGCTCCTCCAAAGGATGATCAGAAGACAGGCTTGGTCACATGAATGGGCTTTGTTGGACAGCACAAATATCATTCCCAGATAAATGGGACCACAGCACACAGCACTCAGCACTCAGCATCAGAGACAAAGGATCCCAAGAAATTATCAAAGATGATTTTAGGCATCTGAATTCATCGTAGTCCCCAGGCTCCACAGTCAGTGGAGCTTGGAGAGCTGGATGGAGGTGTCTAACATGAGCTGAATCCTTCCAGGGACTGCTGAGGGTCTGGGTGACACCTCCAGTGACCATCACAGGACATATTTGACAGCCAAAAAGGAACCGAAAATCCTCTTTGCTGAGATATTTTCCATGCAGAAGCAGTAATTGATTAAATCTTATCCTTCACCTGGAGTCTGATCTGGAGGAGGTGTTGAGATGTGTAGGAGCCTTGAGATTTGAGAGAATCTTTGCAGCACTGGGTTTCACTTGGAGGAAATGGAAAATCCTGGTGGAAGCTTCTCTGCTCATTACACGGTTGTAGCATAGAACAACTTGTGACAACACAGGGACAAACATCCCTGCTGAAATCTTCACCTTTTGTTCCCTCCACCCAGCAAACTACATTTCTAATTGCCATAGGTGCTTTGGGAGAATTCCTTGGTTTGGGTGGATTTCTGTGTTCCGGGAGGGTTAAAGGGACAATCAGCTCCTGGTTTGCTCTGGAGGAACAACGTCCATTACAATCAACCCTCGGTCACAAGACACAGGAAGAGCAGTGAACGCTGGGGTAAATGAGGAAAATTTGGATGTTAAAAATGTGGAGGGACTGCCAGGAAACACTGGGAGGATATCTGAAAGGCAGCAGGGGAAATGAGATGGAAGAGAGGTCTAATTTAGGGATAAGCTCTCCAATTTGCATTTATTATCCTCATCCCCTACCCTGCCTTCACTTTGGCCATTTTTAAATCCAGAACCTTTTTTTAGGCTCCCAGATATTCAGGACTGCTTTTGTATTTGCTCCAGCCATGCAGAGGTAAATGATCCTATGGGATTTGCTGCCTGTCCAGACACCAGAGGTAAATGAAATCTGCACAACAGATACATACACAGCTCCATTGCTTCCAAATCCATGTCTAGGGACTTTCCTGGGGGAAAGCTGACTTTCTCCTGGCATTTCAGATCTTCTCCCTGGACTAAATTCCCAAAGGCAGGGGATCTGCAAAACACACAGCTGAGCCCCAGAAATGTTTTTCAAGATGTTCCTTCAGGTCAGGATTTGCTAATCACAATCACCTTGCACGAGTGGTGACAAAATTTTAGTAGGGCTTGTTGTGACATAGAGTGATGATTTTAAACTAAAAGAGGCTGTATTTTGACTAGATATAAGGAAGAAATTTTTTACAGTGAGGGTGAGGAAGCCCTGGCACAGGGTGCCCAGAGAAGTTGGGGCTGCCCCAGAATCCCTGGAAGTGTCCAAGGCCAGGCTGGACAGGGTTAGGAGCAGCCTGGGATAGTGGAAGGTGTCCTGGTTTATTGCAAGAAGACCAGACTAGATGACCAATTAATGTCCCTTCCAACCCAAACTTTTCCGTGATTCTTTGTGCAAATCCCAGAAAATCACAAGAGAGGGAGTCTGTGCCTATAACTCAGACTCCAGCTCCATCCCCACCATGTCACTGTATCAAGGCAAAAGCAAGGACAGCACAGCCACCTGTGCAGGGGAGCAGACTGAAGATGAAAGCCACAGCCTTCCCTCCCCTCCGTTACCTTCACGCTCTACAAGTCACTTATTTTTTCTTACAGACTCAGCCGCCTTCAGCAAGAGGGCTGAAGAGAAGGTCATGCCTCCTCTCTGGGACCCAGATGATTTCAGTTTCGTTTTCCTGAGCCGGAGAGAGGCTGTGAACTGAAATCTCTTATTTTCTCCTGAACAACTCAACCATGAGGCTCCCCTGCCCCTTCCCTGCTGTGTCACAGAGAGGGTATCCAGACTGGGATGTGGTAGGGATGGGGACCCAAACCTCTCTCATTAGCAAATCCCTCAGTTGCCTTTCTAGAGGGAATGTGTCCACTTGCAACCAAACCATGAAGGATTTACATTTTTCAGCCATTCCTTCTGGTGATAGTCATTTCTACTGCAAAAGAAAGCATAAGAAGACACACCACAAAAAAACATTAAGCAGAAGAGCATTAAGAGGAAAACTAAATTCTCAGTCCTACAACCCCTTTCCCCTTTCAAACACACTTCAAGTGAATAATTTCTGACTGCTGCCACTGCAGTGCCATGGGCAGAGTGAATGGAAGCAGCTGAGTCTGGCCAACTCAGTGCATGCAGGATTCCAGCTGGGAAGAGCCACTGGGCACTGGGCCACAGATCCCTGATCACTCATCAGCAGGCCCTGAAAAGAGATGCAAGTCACTGCAAAAAGTTTCACTGATTGGGGGGCAGGAGATGGGGCCAAATCAGTGTTTTCTCATAAATCTGGACAACGTGTATATCACTCTAATTGATGTCAAACTTTCAGCCTGACATGCTTTATAAACCCTGGGCAGCTTTGATCTCCTTGTCTTTGCCTATAAATGCAAGGATTACAAAAACATTCTGAAAAATGTCACCAAAAAATGTCTTTCACCGAGGTACTTTGCTCCAGCAGATAAGGCTAATAAGCAAAGAAACCTCAGGTATTAGGAAACGAGGCTTTTCAGGAACATACTCCAGAGTGGAGAGAGAGGGGGGAGAAGCAGCTGAAGGATATTGATGCTTATGCTCCCCCTGTCATTATTCCAGGATATTGTTTATATCCCTGGGATGTGGATAAAGGTAGCTGTCACTTCTGGCACCGCTCTCCCCCCGGGAGATTACAGCGAACTGTGGCTGACACTGCCCAACGTTGCTCTGACTGACAGCCCCCGTGGCATGGTTACTGTCAGAGCCCTCCCAGGGCTGGGGGTGCCCGGCTCTGAGAGCCATGGAAAGGGGAAGGGGGGTTTCCATGAAGGAAAGGGCTCTGCTCAGCCTCCAGCACATCCCCAGGCCAGAGGAGACAGCTCCTCTCCAGGCAAAGCTCAGCAGGGAGAGGGGAGTTGACGGAAGGTGTTTTACCATCCCTTTCCTCTGTACGAGGCTCAAATCCCAAGTATTGGGGTCTCTTTCAGATGTTTCAGTGCTCTGCTCCCAGGGGATGCTCAGGGATGGAGAGGGAAGGGGTCCTGCAATGCCTCCACTGAGCAGGGAAAAGGGAAAAGTGATGGGAATGGAGTAGGGAGATGTGAAACAGCAAGGGAGGCTGTGAGACTTGGCATGCCAAGTAAGTACTCACTTGTGGATTAAGACTAATAAATTTCCCCAGGTCAATGTCTTTGAGTGATCTGGATGTATCAATTCCCTGTATATTCCCTTTACGTTTCCTTTATTCCCTTAATTACGATTCAGTTGGATTCAGTTGGCTGAACAGAGGCACTGGGAAAGTCTGAAAGCACCTGAGATGTCAACAGAAGGCCAGATAGCAGCAGGACCTCAGACTAAAACAACCTTAGACACCCCTGTGACAACCAAATCCCACCCCAGTATTGATGGAGCCATCACAGCTCCTCTCTCCCCTCAGCAGCAGAACCCGAGGCTTGGCCAGGTGGATGTAGACACCAGAATGTGGGTGTCAGATCTGCCTTCCTCTGTCTCCTTTCATAATGGAAACTCCTCTTCCCAACCTCTGGGAAGTGTCTGAGCCATTGGGAAGCTCCGTGGAGTTATGGCATTATCTTTGAAGTGAGCTCTGGAGTTATCTCCTTGGTGCTGGGAAGGTCTCAGCTGGAGCACTGGGCCCCCCTCCAGGCTTCAAGGGAAAGAGGGGTCAGACTGGGGACAGCCCAAAAAAATGCCAAGAGAATGACTAAAGGAGCAGGAAAATCAGATTAAGGAGGGAGCAGTGAAATTGGTTAGTCTGCAGGGACACTTGAGGAGTGACATTCCTTCATGAGAGGTAAAAGAAGGGAGGGAAGGGACTTTTAATGGCAAGGACAGGGAAATGTGGGAAGGAAAAACTGCCTGGGAAACTCAGCATTGTTCAGAACAGCCCTGGCAAGGGTGATCAGGGCAGTACTGACTGCCTTGGAGCAGGAGGAGAGGGGAGATGCCCTCAAGGAGCCCCTTCACTCCTGGGGTTCTTTGATCCTTGGCTGGGGTTGTGGCAGCTGCCATGGGATGGGACTTGCCCCAGGCATCTTGGGACTTTTGGAACAAGACCCATTTCTAGGGGCACCCACAGAAGTATCTGGCTGCAGGGCCACCCCCTCTGTACCTGCATCTGTCAAAAGAGCTGATTAAAACCTCAGGGAAAAGCAAAACCCAGGCGCTGGGACTGGTTTGTGATGGTGTTACTTGGATCACACAGGGTGAACTCCAGGAAATTCCATCAATGAAAAAAGGAGCAGGGATTTCCAGCCCTGGCAAACACAGCCCTGGCTGTACCATTCCAGTCTTGGATATATTTCTCCAGGACATTTTTCCCTTTCTCACTTTGTAGGCTTTTATTTGTATAAACAACCCCCCTACAAGGTAGGTTTCCTTTCCATCAGGCTGAGGAATGCAACTAAACTGCCTACATGATGGGTTTTGATGGCAATATGGGGTTCTGAAAAAAAAAAAAAAACAAAAAAGGAATCAGGCATTTCTATGAATTAAATGACATTGTTAATTAACATGATTTAAGCTGGCAGGACATGTAGAACACACATTAACTCTCCTGCTTTGGGGTTGAAAGCAAGATCCACTTTTTGCAAGTCCAGATAAGTCTTCTTTGAGAAATGGGAATTTGGCTCCTAAATCAATTAGGCCTGGCAGCTCTACAAAGGGAAATTTATAACGGAGCACAGAATTAACCCTTGGACCTCGCAAACTGTCTGTCAGAGCTGCTGGACTCTGCCTCTCACCTCTTCCCCTGCCAAAGTTGCACAGCCTAGAGAGAGAAATTACTTTGCAGTAATGCTGTCAGAGACCAAAGAAAATCTGATGCTCCCAGACATGTGGAGGGCACAGGCCTTGACCTGGGACTGCAACCCTCTGCAAAAAAAGGATTCACCCCTCTGAGCACAGGAGTAAGCCAAAGTGTGAGGCATCACCGGTTTTCTGCGGAATGCCTCTTGCTGGACCTCAGTTGGGTGTGTGAGGAGCCCTGGAAAAGTCCAGGGTTTTTCTAAGATCCACCAGCACTGTCCTGAACTCAGCTCCATACACATAAAATCATTGAATGGTTTGGGATGGAAGGGGCTCTAAAGCTCAACTTGCTCCAACCCCCTGCCATGGGCAGGGACACCTTCCACTTGCTCAGGTTGCTCCAAGCCCATGGACCAGCCTGGCCCACGCCATCCATCTTCATGAAAGGTACATTTGGGACCCTTCAAGGAAGTGAGTTTCACCACTTTGTCTGTCAGACATCATGAGCACAAAGACTGATGAAGGTGGAGTTCATGCCTAAACAATCTTGTAAATATGCCTTTGAGTTTGTTTTAAAGGATTTGGTGATCTCTCTTTTACAACAAACAGGTCACTCAACAGAAATCGTGGATCACCAGTCAACCTGACCCCAAACCTGACTTTGATGCCACTTCTTAACCTGCTCTAGTGGAAGGTGTCCCTGCTAAGGGCAGGAGGATTGGAATGGATGATTTTTAAGGTCCCCTCCAACCCAGATCATTCTATGATTCCTTGATTCTTCACAACTCTGTATACAAGACATGAGCAACTAAGGCCAGACATCCAGAGCCCGAGTCAGCCACAGTAACTTCATCAAATTGATCCATTGACATCAGGTGCCATTTTAGATGCCCTCACCCTCCGGCTGCTCTCCAAGACCTGCACAGGCCTCCCAACAGATCTGTTGTCACATCTGTGTGACACCAGATAAATGTAAACATCCTGAGGAAAAAATGCCTTGGAGTTGGAACAAGATAGTTTTTAAGGTCCCTTCCATCCCAGCCCATTCTGTGATCCTATGATTCCAACCCAAACCATTCTATTCTCCCTTTCCAGTCACTCCAGGTCTGAATCATTTGACCTCTTTCAGATCCTGCCTTAGTCTGACTCAGTTGTCCCTCAGCAAGTGCGTGTCTCTCTTCTCTGACTACAAAGTGAGCTCAGGGTGATTAGCTCAGCTCTGGATGCTTACAGTGCATACAGCAAAATTTGACCAGCAGATTTTCACCCTCAGGCCTTTGCTGTTCTGTGTGTTCCAGTGTCTCTTCCAAAGATGAGTTGCCACCAGAAAAAGGGAAAAAAGAAAGCCGAAGAGGCCCTCCCACTCTGACTCTGCTTACATCGTCCTTACACTAAATGGAGAGGATCCTAATAGGATATTTAGAAGAGGTTAACTCTTCAGAAGCCTCCGGCCCTGCCCTACATCCTGGACGCCTGCCAGAGCAAAGCCAAGGATAACAAACCAGCTTTCGTTCAAGTATTCTGAACCAATTAAAAAAGACAAATTAGTTTGGCCTTATCTCTCCCTCCTCCTCCCCCTTCCCACCCGAGAGACAAGAGGGGATTCGCGGAGGAATGTTTCTCCTCTGTGATGGCTCTGCCTCGCTGAACTCTTCAAGGTCTGTGATGGATGAAAGCTCTCTCTTCCATTAAGCTTCCGACAGCCCGCTGGGTCCTAATGGGACGGGGGGCAGGGGCAGTGCTGGGGGGACCAGAGTGGCAAAGCTGGGGGAAAGCTTTACATGGAAAATCAAGGAGACGGAGCTAATGGACATCTCCTCCCCATCCAAGCTCAGCCTGAGGATCTCTGCAACCTTGCAAGCCACAGCGCAAGATAAACAATAACTGCCTTGTGCAATCTGCTCTTTTCTTCTCTAGTTCTCTATTATTTGCATTTTTTTGACATGCAACTGCTGTACTTTCCACGTGCTGCAAACAGAAACTCTGGTGTGACCTGAGTATGGCAGGAATGGAAAAAACAATGGGCAAAGAACACTTTTGAGAAGAGCTATCTGGTTCAGCTCTGGGCTTTTTAAAGATACCCCATGCTGGTTTGACCTCTGCCATGGCCTAAGCTCATCTGCATGAAAAGCAGGGCAAAAACATCTGAGCAGCCGCACAGAGTCAGAGCAGAGCCCTATCTGCTCATGGGCTCTTTCCCAACCCTGGCCACTTGCAAATGTTTATGTAAAGGGTCTAAGAAGCAGCACAAGAGGAGTGATGCATCAACAGGCTCAGCTGTGCTTTGCCACATGTTCCTTGCACCCAGAGGGGGTTCATACAGGGCACCTCCAAAGACTGGAAGTTCCACCAGGATTCTGTCTGGGTGAAGCAGCATCCCTATGCTCTGCCCTTTGCAGATTTAGGGTGGCAGTAGCTGGCTTGGCCAACTGTGCCAAGCACCATGTCAACGACAGAGACAATCAAGTTCCAGTGTCTGTGTTTGGCACTGTTTTATTTATTAGTGGAGCTGTGTCCTGTGACAGAAAAGATCATCTCATCCCCAAGATTAGAAACCCACTTGTTCTTGTTATTTGTGATAACACAGAGCTCTCTTCATCCCACTCTTGCACTGCCTCTGTCTCACAGCTGGGGAGAAGCATGATAAGACACTCAAGGAGGAGAGTTTAAATCCCACCTCACTTCCCAGACCAACACTCTACCCAGTGGATAACTAAATCTGTCTCACTTGGGAAACAACACACATTCTGGACAACCCTAAGATACTCTGTCCCCACTTCATGGACCTTGGGATGAGGAAAGCCAAAACATCCAAGCAATTCAGGAGAACAAGACTCTTCAATTTCTACCCAGTCTTACTCTCCCAGAGTCTTCAGGGATTTTGCAACATCCTGCTTTTGCAATCCAAGAGAAACACTCCAGGATGACTTCACTGAAACGCTGTGTCCTTACAGAAGGAGCAGAAAGGACTTCATAGAAAGGCAATCCCCCTTGTGAAATATCTGTTGGGAAGGAGTTGCATTCACTTGACTTTATTGTACAGTGGTTGGGAATGTGGAGAAACAGCAGCAGGCTGGGATGCATGGGGACAACCAGAGGATGGGTTCCCAGAGACAGAAACAGAATGGAAATCACAGGTCCATCAGAATGGAAGTCACAGGTCCATAGGGAGAAGATGATGCTCATTTATGTTTTGATATTTCTGTCTGATTTTGGCTGAAAGTTGGGTTCAAAAGGCTGGGAAAGCAGCATGAAGTGATGTCCTCCCTTCTCCCTATTTAATCCTTGTGACCAGAACTGTCAACTACCAGGACACCAAAAAACCCAGATTTCCCACAGCACAAGCACCTCCCAGACACCAAAAGTGCAGGATTTCTCTTCTCAACCCACCCCTTGCCTCTTTCCTACCAGCACTACTGCTCTGGCAGGAGATCATTGCAGGGAGGGTGGCTCCTGATCTGCATCCTAACATCTGCCCTGGCATGGGCAAAAACTCCACTGAGGAAAAGGGCTCCTGGATTCTCTAGGAAGTGATAGGAATAGAGCTCCTGTAAACAGGAGATGTGCACAACTGGGCAGTTCACACTGTAAAGAATCACAGAACCATTCAGGCTGGAAAAGCCCTCTAAGACTGAGTCCAATCACAAACCCAGCACTGCCAAGTCCAGCACTAAAGCATGTATCTAAGCCATAATCTGATTTTTTTAAGGACCTAGTCTCCGAATAGTGTCTGCAGCAGCAGGGACTTTGCAGACATGCAGACCAGCACCAGCATAGCCCTCCCAGGGCAGAGCTGTGACTGTACCCCGTGGGCAAAATGCCAGGAGGGTTTTCTAGGAACCACTTAGAGGACCTGCAGGGCTTGAGGTCAACGCTGCAGCACTTTTACGCCAGTCCGGGGACAGAGGGTATAAAGGAGGCACAAGAGCAGCCCCTCAGAGGGGCTCTGGCCAGGCTATAAAAGGAGCTGGTCTCTCCTGAATTCCACAGGGAGGGAACATGCTGTAATTACACTGGTGCTGTCTCGATCGACAGTGGCACAAACCAGAACCTTCCAGTTCTGTGGTGAACAACAGCCAAAAAAATGCTGGGTGCCCTTGAGAGAGGGAGCATGCAAATTAAAGTTTAGTCTGAAGCTTCACTCCTCTGCAAGCTCAGCCCTGGCCTTGGGAATGGGGTATGCATGTGGGCTGCTGGGAGAAACAGTGGGAGAAAAAGCAGGAAAGGGAGAGGTGGAGGGGGAGACACGAAAAGGAGAAAAGAAAGATTTAGGATAAACATATCTCAGCTGATAAGCAATCAGGGTCAAGATGGGAGGGGCTGGAAAACCTGCTCAGAATGAATGGATAGAGTTTTTTTTCCTCTCCTGCCATGCAATGAAAGATATTAGGGCCTTGCTCTGTGTAGGAGGCTGCAGCCCCTCCCTGCTGGGCCAAGGGCTGTGTACCCAGGGAATGAAATCCTTGACGCCCCAGAGGGTTGGGAGCCCACCTCCATCTCATATGGATGGGGCTGGTCTGACCTCCAAAAGGTTTGGATCACCACCGGTGCTGTGGGAGTGTGGGAAATTGGTCAAGAAGAGAACACAGTATCCCCATATTGGTATAAAAATTCCTGGAGGCAGACTGTTTGTAAGAGTACAGGGTAATCTCCACGAACAAAATTTTGGGAGGAAAAGATGGATTTAGGAAAGAGATCCTGCATGCAATAGGAAGGGATTGATGGTGACCAACCACAGGAGAGCAGAGCAGGAGCAGAAGGGGATCTGTATTGCAGATCAGAGAATGAGCATCAATCAGCTGGAGCAAAAGGCTTTTATTCCACACTGAGATGCTTAAATTGGTCCAAAACCTGGGATTGAGGAGGTCCAGCACAGGGTCCAGCTTGGGCACCACATGGATTTATAGGAGGAAGTGGGGGAAATGCAGGAAACAGCAACAAGGATGAGGAGAAGAGTGAAAAACACAGACAGTGAGGAGCAGCTGAAGGACATGGAGTGTTCAGTTCTAGATAAGGCATGGGGTAAATGTGATATGTCCCTCATTTCCCTGTCTGCAGAGAGAGGAGAGAGGAAGAACAGTGTCTCCATCCCCAGTGGTTTACAAGAACAGGCTGCACAAGGAGGAAAGGTTATGGAGTTTTGATCCAGTGTTTGGACTGAGTTTTTCAAGGTCCCCTACCTGTCACAACATCCTTCAGCCCTGTTCACTTTTTATTCCTCCATTGCTGAAGATTTTCTCAGAATTCAATGCAGCTGCCTTCTTGATGTTCACACCTTGCAGGCTGTGGTCTAATTGGGGTTTTTAAACCCTTTTTAGCTGCTGCTGGCTCTCCCCAACAGAGACTCTTGCTCAGAATGGCAGGCAAAGCTCAGAAAAAGCATTTTTCAAGCCACATATTTGTTGAAAGTCTCTCCTGTAAATTCTGCTCAGTGAGAAAACTGAACATTGATAATGAAACAGCTGGGAGTGAAACATGCCTTCAAAAAGAAAAACAAACAACCAAAAGAAGGAAGAACAGGGTAAGTATTAAAGAAAGGACAATTCCATTTTGAAGAGATGAAGTACTAAATCCAACAGCCTCCCTGTTTGCTTATGACCTGCACACCCAGAAGGATAAAGAATGTAAGAACACCAGCAGAAAAGCATGAAAAAACATAGAGTGAAAGAATTATTTGGGTTGGAAAGGACATTACATGTCACCTAGCTCCAACTCCCTGGCCATGGGCAGGGTCACCTTCCACTATCCCAGGTTGCTCCAAGCCACATCCAGCCTTGGACACTTCCAGGAATGCAGGGGCAGCCACAGCTTCTCTGGGCACCCTGTGCCAGGGCCTCACCACCCTCACAGGGAAGGATTCCAATATCCCATCTATCCCTGCCCTCTGGCAGTTGGAAGCCGTTTCCCCTTGTCCTGTCTTTCAGGCCCTTGCTCAAAGTCCCTCTCCAGCTCTCCTGGAGCCTCTTTAGGCACTGGAAGGGGCTCTGAGGTCTCTCCCTGGAGCTTTTTCTTCTCCAGGCAGAACACCCTCAGCTCTCCCAGACTGTCTTCGTAAGCAGAAACATTTCCTGGACTACTCCAAGATTTCCCAGTGGAAATTCTAATTGGGCTAGATTGAAAGTCTCTTCCAACCCTGATGATTCTGTGATTCTCACTCTGGTTTCCCCATCACCTTGATTTGCTGAGCCATTGCCTCACCCCAGTCAGAAGCTCTCAGACAGGAATAAGGGCTGTGTCCCCAAACCAGGAAGAAACCTCATAACTCTCATAAACCAGTAAGCAAGGCAGTGCCAGATCTCCCTTTGCAGTCCTTCCAGAGCTGCTGAAACAAATCCAGCTGGAATCTCCATCCATCAGAGCTCATCCTGTCTCATTTCAGCACTCTGAGTGTGATATTCAGGTGCAGCTCCTGCCTGTAACTCAGCAGCTTGCACCTGACTGAAACATTGCTTCCAGGAAGGCATCTGCTCCCAATTTAAAGATATCCAAGGATGAAGAACCTGGGTTAACCAAGTGATTAATTTCCCATTGCAGCAACCACAAGCCTGGGTGGTTTGGCTCTGCTTTGCAGCCAAGGAAGGCCTTGTTTTGCTAGATTAAAGACACTTTTATCACCAGGCATTTTTCTCCCCAAGAAGTTCTTCTCCAGTCACTTTACCACCTGCTTTTCCAATAAGCTAACCAGACCAAGCTTTCTGAGTCTGCCATGACAAGGTTTGCTCTTCACTCTTCAGATAATGTCTGCAGCCCTTTTTCCACGCCCTTTCTCATTTTTCAGGATCTTCTCTAAAGCAGCAATGTGGGTCTCTCAGTGCCTAACCCCAAACTAACTATCCCAGCATCCACTGAGAGATCATCCTTCTGGTCTCGGCCATGTGGCCTGGTTAGTAATGACAGGAAAAGAGTCAGGGTGTTTTATAAAGGTAAAGAAATAAGGATGTTTTCCTCTTTCCTTTCTACATTCTGAGATTTGGCCTCTTCTCCCAGGGAACAAGAGAGAGGGCAAGGGGAAACAGCCTCAAGCTATGCCAGGAGATGTTCAGGTTGGTTATCAGGAAAAATTTCTTTGCTGTAAGAGAGATAAAGCATTGGAACAGGCTGCCCAGGGAAATGGTGGAGTCACCATCCCTGGAAATGTTCAAAAAACAAGCAGACATGGCACTTCAGGACATGATTCAGTGGGCATAGTGGTGATGGGTGAAAGGTTGAACTTGGTCATGTTTGAGGTCTTTTCCAACCTTAATTATTCTATGTTTTGTTCCTTTCTATTTACAGTGAAAACTGATAACAAAAAATCACTGCAGAATCTGTATTTGGGGGAACTCATCTATCTGGGGTGTGTCTTGTTTTTCACCTCCATTTTCTGAAAAGAGTGGGAAAGTTTTAGGACTGGGATCACTCCCTACAGATTCTTGTCTTTCCCCCAGTCATGGAAATGGAGTCAGGAACACCCACTGGCACTGACCCACATCACCCACGCCAATGACATCAAAGTCTTTGCCAATGGCCTTTGCCCTTGGCCAACCTGCAGATGAGCTCCCCAGAAAGCAGCTGAACTTCCAAAGACCTGACCCCTACCTGGAAGACACAACCAAGCCCACAGCAGTGCTGACCCTGGGCTGAAAATCAGGCTCTTAAGAAAAGCTGACTTACTAACAGGAGAGCCAAATTGCAGCACTGCTGGGTGGCGGGGAGAGGTGAAGGAGGGGGAGAGGTTGCTCAGATGGGGACTGGTGTGGGTGTTTCAGGGGAGCTTTCTTTACAGGTCCTCAGAACTCCTACTCTGACCAGGTCCAGGGAAGACCAGAACCACCTGGCTTAGAAGCAGAATCCCACTGAATGCTGGATGTGGGACCCAGTGTTGGTTTGGAACTGCAAATGTGAAACATCACTGGAGGTGAAGGAATGCTGAGCTTCACGGGCAGAGCTTTGCCCCATCTTGTTCTAGAGCTGAAACAGAACCCATGGAATGGAATGCACAGAGGTGAGTGTCCCACCTCTCCTCCAGGAATGCTATGGAGAAATACAAAATGAGGGCAAGGACAGAGCAACGCTTCCCCAGTACCCTCATCTAGCCTTTAGTGCGTTTCTGCTGCATGACATCCTGAGCTGGATAAGCTGATCTTATGTTTAATCGCCCTCCATAGAACATTTTCCCTCCACCCAACTGTCCAGTTGCTTTCCTGAACCCTCATGAACCTCCAGCTTGGCCTGGAGTTGATCCCATGCCCCGGTGTCAGGAGGCCAAGCTTCTTGCAGACGTTTGAGGACGCAGTGGGGGCCGGAGGAGCCCTATCAGCCTTACCCACTGCTGAACTCCCGCTGACTCCGAGAGGAGCCAGCCAGACTCCCCGGGATGCTGAGCACATCCCAAACAAACAGGAGGGAAAAGGCAGAAATTGGCCTGTGTGAAAAATGAGAGGGGGAAATAAGGGGCGAAGCGAGAAGGGAAACGTCTGATTCATTATGCACTTGTTTTGCTTTTGTCTTCTCCAAGGAGGAAGAGGATGGAGCGCCGTTGAAGACAGAGACAGAAGGATGTTTCCTGGCCCAGCCTGGGAGAGGATCAGATAATGGGCAGATAACAATAGAAATGATGACTGAGACGAAACCCTGGCCACTCGCTGTGCAGAGAGAGCAGCCGGCCCACCTCGGGCAGGGGAGGCTGAAGAGGAAGAGGCAAAAGCAAAACAGCTTCAGTGCATGAAGTAGTTGGTCCAGGTAGGACCTCTGCAAGCTCAGACCCTCCAGGACTTGTTTACCCCATTGCATGAGCCTTTCCACACATTTTTTTGAGGTCTGAGGATGCAGCAGTCCCAGAAATGGGGCTGGGGATGGGCAGTAACCATTTACCACAACTCTGCACACCACAGTTTGTGTTTCTACTCTTGCTGTCCCTTCAACAGCACTTCAGAACTGCCACCCAAGAACTCCAACTGAAATCTGTTGAGTCCCCATCCCATGGGATTCTCATTAATCTGATGGGTGCAGAGGAGAAGGAGCAGTAAATGAAGGAGCAAAAAATGAAATTAACTCTGAAATTCTTCTCAGAAAGGCCTGGTTTAGTTTCTCTGCTGCAAATAAAACATGTTGTGGTCTTCACTCATCTCCAGGTCTCAACATGCAAACAGTCACCCAGAATATGCAACCACAGATGCAAAACTGCTGGAAGGCAAAACGCCAAAGCCCAGGCTGAAGCTTGTTGGGGATGGGTGAAAAGTCCAATTGTTCCCCCAGCACTGCCAGGATTACCAGTAGCCCATGTCCCCAAGTGCCACATCCACAGGGCTTTTAAATCCCTCCAGGAATGTGACTCCAGCACTGTCCTGGGCAGGCAGCACATACAGATACCACCCACCCTCTCCTCTGGGGACAGCAGAGAGGATGAACCTCACGTGTGCACAGGATTTTCCTGGGTCTCTTATTTGCAGTTCACTGTAATTTCCACTGGTCTCAAGGATAAATTTTAAAAGCATGTAAATGGGTCCTGATTAGCTTTTTGGAGCTCCATGGACTCTAGAAAAACCTGAAGTCTGACTGTTGCTATAAAACAGGAGTTCAGGGGTCTACAGCAAGACATGTGGTTGCTTATTCTTCCACAGCAAACAAACCTGCTGAGCTGACCAGAGCTACTGGCCGTTGGGGTGATGGTTTTGCAGCAGGCACGAGCCTAAAGCCACAAAATACAGCCCCTCACCCACAGTGAGCCACCCAGCAGTTGAGCCCAAAGTCCAAAATCAATGTTATCCTCTGCTTGGTCACCCTGTGAACTGGGCACCAGTGAAACAGCAAAGTAAGAGTCAAACTGAGTGTTTATTAATGACACAGTGGAAAAGAGGAGGTTCTAGAGAGACATTTAAAGGGTTTATAAAAAGGAGAAAGAGGGCCTTTTTCTGTGGGCAGATAGTTATGGGCCAAGGGGGAATAGGTTTATCTGAGAGAAGACGGGTTTAGATTAGAAGTCAGGAAGAAATACTTTAATCAGAGGGTGGGGAAGCCCTGGCACAGGTTTTCCAGAGAAGCTGTGGCTGCCCCATCCCTGGAAGTGTTCAAGGACAGGTTGGGTGGGCTTGGAGGAACCTGGGGTAGTGGAAGGTGCTCCTGTCCATGGCAGGGGGTTGGAACAAGATGATTTTTAAGGTCCCTTCCCACCCAAACCATTCTGTGATTCTGGGATTCTAATGCATATATAGCTTCTACAAGTGGCTCTATGCACTTTATGAGGGGGTGTCTTGGAAGCAGCATCTTTACCGGGCTTCTGTGCATGAGTGAAGCAAAATAAGAAATTAATAATTTCATTAAAAGAAGAGGAAACCTCAAAACATCTTCTGGTCCTACCTTCACACACAGGAACAGGAGGAAAGGACAAGCATGAAATCCCACCAAGGAGGGAGCAGAGAGTACCTGATGAGGTCCACTCCCCTCACACCAGACACTGCTCCAAGAGGGAGTCACAGGGGAGTTTGGAAACACTGATTTTGGTCAGTATTTGTTGCTGCTGACTTTGGCCAAAGCATGGGTGCCACATGGGCTGGGGGAGCTGAGTGAAAGCAGGCCATGATGGTAACAGACGATGCTCGGATATGGCTCCAGATGTTCTGTGCCCTGCGTTGGCAACCTCATTGCTGCTCTTTCCACTGCTGAATAAGCCAAATCTGACATTAGATCCTACCTGGCTGTAAACCTCACGTAACAGAAATCCAGTGTGCTCCTTTCTTCCTGTGCAACAGCTGAAGTGACTCTGCCCCTGCTGTGTCATGGAGGCAGGTCCTGAGGGTTTAAACTTAAAATATCCTGAGTTGGAAGGGACCCATAAGGATCATCAGGAAGCAAAGCTGATGAGGCCACACCATTACACTGTTACTTCATGCATGAGAATTCATTTGTCCTTTCCATTTAACCCCAGATTTTTTTAAAGTCATTTTAAGGGTGTTCAGTTGCTGGCAGGATTTTGAAAATAGATGTTTAGAGATGTAAAAAATCTGGGGGGAAAAAGGCCCCTGAGTGTAATAGCCAGCGAAAGCCTGCCTAGGAAAATGCTGTTAGGGATGACCCATACTACAGGATATGACAGGGCTCAAGATGCCACCAGCAGCTGGGCCAGTCCTGCTGCACAAAGCCAGAAGGTCTGCACCTTCTGGGACTTTCAGATGGACCCAGAGAAGATATTTATCCTGATGAATGAACACCCCAGTTAAAAATATTGTCTGGATGGGAGGAGCAGGAATTATGCTCATTATATTGCTGCGTGAAAAAAAAAAAAAAAAAGTCTGCTTAGTTTGGGCTGGTAGCCCCCCTTCACCACCCAGCCAGCCCTCCCTCCCTGCTCCATGCAGGAGAAGGGCTCCTATCTCCTGAGAATCCCGATAAACCCTCCTCTCGCACCCTCCCCTTCCCCCCCGAAATAAAAGTGAGCTGTCTCAGTGCTAGGATGCAGAAACCACTTCCAAGCCAGCATTACATCAACATTGCAGCTGATAAAGGGATGCACAATGGAGTGTTAGACTAATAGAAAAACACAGCTCAGATAAGGCAGGCTCCTGATAGCCTGGGCTGATGTAAAATGCCATTGTCTCCCTTTCTGTCAGCTGAGTCACTGGAGCGATAGGGAATTCCAGTGGCAACGGGCAAGTCAGGGGTCAGAAGCCACAAACCTGGGCAAGGCAAATCCCCCGGTGTGGGCACTGCTGGGCAGATGGAGCTGGGGTGGGAGGACATGGCTGGAGCTACAGCTGCTGGCAAATTCCCTGCGGCTGAAGGGACAAGGAGGAGGATGAAGGATGGAAAGGGTCCAGCCTGCAGGACTGTGCCAGGCCCTGTGCACAACAGAGATCCCTCAGCACCACCACTCCTGGCATGGGACCCACCGCTTTCCTCAGCTTTTCATTGCTGTTTCACCACCCTCCCACTGCCTCACCCATCTTCTGTGTTTTCCCCAGGTGTTCTGAAGTCAAGGAAGAGTGGGAAATCAGCTGGAGAATGCAGGGGCAGGGATGCTGGTGGCACTGCAGTCTCCCAAGTTCTTTTGGGTCCAGAACATCCCTTCCATGTGACCTGAGCAGGCACAAGAGGAGCCAAATCCTGTCTCCAGCTGTTGTCCCACACTAGTCTGAAAGATAAAGTGGGAGAGGCATGGAGAAGGACACCCTGCCCGCACCCAGCCGGTGCCAGGGGCCAGAGGATGTCTGTCTCCATCCCTCCTGTGAACGGGAACTCCCAGAGCCCGCCGAGGGCTGCGATAGTGCCCTGCCTGACGGGTGAGGGTGTTTTTCCCTCTGTGGGCTCCGCTCTCCTTTTCCTGTGCTGCCCTTTGATCTCGTCTCACACGGCCCCGGCGCGAGGCTGTCCCAGAGGAGGAACTCCAGATTATGTGGTGGGGTTATGTCATTTTTCCAGCGGACGTGCTGGCCTGGCTCACAGTGGAGAGGGCTTTTTTTAGTGCTGATGCTGCACTCGATGGGAAGGCAGGTCCTCGGGAAAGCCTGGAGTGAGGATGCTGCAAAGGCCTGGTGTCACAGGGAAAATCTGGGGCCCAGCACAGGCTCAGGAACCAACCCTGGTCTTGTGTGCTTGCTCACACCTCAGTGGGAATACAAAGACTTCAGAGCCTGCCACAAGGCAGTGGGTGCAAGATCAGGCCTGGCTGAAAACTCAGTGTAAAAGCAGAAAATGGGCTTTATGCTGGGAAATGGGTGATGCTTCTACTCAGATCCTCACAGGTGGAGCAGATCTATGAGGACATGGCACATTACAGGGGTAGAAAGCACGAAACTCCACTGATGGAGAATGAAATCTGGTTGAAAAGCTTCAAAGATTGCCCTTCTGCTTCATCAGAAATAAAGACATACAAACAAATTATAAAAATAAAGTATTTTTTCTACAATGCTTTCTTACATGTTTTTCTTCTGAAAAACTTCTGACCTTTCTCTTTTTCCCAAACTACTGGACTTTCTTACCCATCTGGTCAACTTGGGGACCATTTCCTTATTATCCAAAGATAAAAGCAAACCCCAAAATGTTAAAGAGTGCAAAAAAATGAGGATGGAAGCCCATCATTTATGTTTGTGAAGAAGCCAAAATGCTCAGGGAAAGCTGCTGAAGATGGAAGACAGTGGAGGAGACCCTGTCATGTGAGGAACTCTGACTCTTGCATCTCCATCTCTACTCTCTTTGTTTCAATAAACCGATGCTGACCAGAAATACCCCATGACAATCCCAATGAACCTCTTGTGAAGAAGGAGATCCAGTCTGGATCTGGTTTCTAACACCAGCTAAATGGTTGGAGTGCAATTTCTTGTCATAATGCCTGGATTTAGTGCTGAGGTCCTCTCTGTTTGGAAAAAGGCAGGGATGAAGGCTCAAATCCCCATGTTCATCAGGACTTCTGTGGATACAGTTTGTGCCTGTGGTTGCATTGGTTTGTTCAGGTATCTGGATCATAGACTCATGGAAAAGTTCGTGTTGGAAGAGACCTTAAAAATCATCTCATTGCACCCCCCTGATATGGACAGAGATTTTCTTCTAGACCAGATTGCTCCAAGCCCCATCCAGCCTGGCCTCGAGGCAATCAATATTTCAGAGGTTGACCTCTGTTTTCTCAAAACTCAGTATCCTGCTGGAAATCCTCATTCCCTGAGGGAATTGCCTGAGGCAGACATGGGCCACACTCTGCACACATGGGCATGGGTGAGGGATTGCAGTCTGCCTGCACTGATCACCTCTGGGACAGAGCTGGAGAAGAGGCCTGGGTTTGCATGGAAACTCCAGGGAGATGCTCATGAGAGAAATTCTTTATCTGCTCTGGAACACCAATGAACACCTCTGTTCCCATGGGAAATCTTTAATGACCACAGATTGTGAAATTTTCCAAGGAGAAAACACCATTCCACACAATGAAATGCATCACCCCTTCAGGAAAGAAGGAATCCCTGAAAAGCCACTTTCTTCCAGAAGAATCCATGATCCCTTTGACTCAATACTACTTGAAGAAGGGCTCTGCAGTGTTGAAGTGCAGCCCACAAGAGGAGGGTGATTAAAGCTGCTCGAGGATTAAAAATTCAGTTTATACAACCTCAGTGCTGACTCATTTCCCTCCCCTGACCTCGCTGGTTCTTAGATCTGGTTCTGAAAGGTGGAAGCTGTGTTGTGTTAAGTGGAGATGGGGATGGGGAAGAGGCTTCAGAAGCTCAGGGAGAAGAGATGTGTGAGGTAGATTTGGGATTTCAGGGAGGAGAACAGCCTGAGTCTGGTCTCAAATTCCTGCAGATGTCCCATGGTTGTCTTTTTTCATGGAATCACAGAATCAGTAAGGTTTGGAAAAGACCCCCAGGATCAAAAATCCCACCTTCCATTTTGGAAATGCTTTGGTGGGAATAGCTATGAAACACAAGAGTCTCCAGACCAGATCCTCAAAGACTTTCTGACACCAGTGGGATTTCCTAATTGATGTGGCTGTGGGGATCTTGGGGTATTCATGAAACACCCTTTACCTCCCACAATACAAAACCTCTGGGGAGATCCAGCAAGGGCACAGAGTTTCTATTCCTGAGTTTATTAGCCTAAAATATTATTATGGGATTCAACTGCAAATTCCAGGAGCCTAAATTCAGGGTTTAAGATGGTTTTCTTCACTGAAGATGCACCAGAGAAGCCAAGATGCCCTCATGGGGCTGGAAGGCAAAGGGAACACAAGTAACTCACACTTTTCTGTCCAGCAACAGGAGATTGAATGGAATATGGACTTAATGATCCCTATCTCTTCCAACATAGAATATTCCATGATTCTATGATACCCTGAGGCTGGGAAATGTGTTGGGAGAGGAGCAATGAGGATAAACCCTGGAGAGGGCAGCTGGGCTGCTGCTGACAGCTTGGATCTGGAGAGGCAGGATCACACCCTTATGGGATCCTTGCCGTTTTCCAGGAGAGACAGAGACTGCTGAGTTTCTGCCGGGGAAGAAAAATACAGTCTGGCACTGAACCCTTGAAAGGTTTCCGGCCCTTGGATTAGGTGACCTCAGTATGCCTTTTCCATATCTGCTACCACAGATATAAGGCTTACTTGAGTCTGCTGGGAATTCTTGGACAGAACTACTCTTTTTTTCTATTTTTTAACAGGGAAAACCTATTTGTTTAGTAGTTATTGTTGTTGTTATTATTGTTGTTGCTGTTACTCTTTTATATGGAAGTGTACTCATTGCAGTGATTCCTGTAAAAATTATCAGTGCAAAATGGAATTTCTTCTCAAAATTATCACACTTCTCACCCAATAGTTTTGAAGACATTTACATTAAATCAGGCATTTAATTCTCTGTTTCTCAGTACAGGACCAGTTTTGATCTCATTTTACTCTTTCTCCATGACAATCCAGGGTTAAGCACAAGGTGTGTGGCTTGTTGCTTATAATCAAATGGTAAATTATCTTGTCTCCCTTCTTCAAACCCTTTGTAGGTCCGTGGCATCCTCTGCACCACCACAGCCTCCTTTCCTATGGGAAAGGAAGACAGCTGTGGTTTGGATCAAACTCTGGTGTGATCCCAACTTCTCTCCTCAATAATTTAAAAATTATTCAGACGTGAATCAGTTTTCTTCAGAGCAAAGGTGTTGTCATTTGCAGGTGGTTCCTTTCCATGAGTTCTGCCTGCTTAGGTGTGAATATAAATCTGTTGTGATGCTCCGTAATGACAGAAGGTTTCAATAATATTTATGAAATCTGGAATTCAATATGGAAAACAGGCTGGCTTAAAAAGCTGACTTCATTTTGGAAGTGATCAGCTTGGCATGCCCTGAAAACATCTTACTTTCATACAGCACTAAACACATTCATGGAATCGTGGAATCATGGAATGGTTTGGATTGGAAGGAAACTTAAACTTCATCCCATTCCACCCTATGCCATGGGCAGGGACACCTCCCATTACCCCAGGTTGCTCCAAGCCCTGTCCAACCTGGTCTTGGACACTTCCAGGGATCCAGGAGCAGCTACAGCTTCTCTGGGCACCCTGTGCCAGGGCCTCACCGCCCTCATCATAAAAAATTATTTCTTATATGTAACCTAAATTGTTGCTCTGATTTCTTAGGATTTTCCAAAGCCTTCTGAATTTACATTCTTGTAGAGAACTTTCTCATGCAACTTTCTGTAAACAACCTATTGTTTTGCATTCTTTCATAGAGGTGGAGAAATTTGATAGACTGGTAGTTTGTCCAGTGTCGTTGGAGAGGTGGCACGTTCACCTTCCAATCCACTGGCACCTTTTGAGAACTATAAATGATTGGAGTCAGAAAAAATAAATTAGTCTCTTCATGGTGACCAAACCTGTGGTGCGTCATTGTTCCTTGTGTCCTCTGGTGACACTACATCAACCCTCCTTTAGTTTAAAACCATTAACCCTAGTCCTACCTCCTGCTCTAAGACTGAAAAATTGTAAATTATGAAATGGCCTGGAGTCCAGTCTTTCCAAAACCACTACCAAATGTCTTGGCCCACCTCAAGAAACTGATTTTTCTGAAGGAGACACCTCCTGGTCTGATCATTGCCACCACCAACCTCCAGAGAGCAGCTGTGGGGTTAGGAGAGATGTCATCAACCAGAAACCTACTTTTTGCCCCCAAATTGTGGCACGGAGAAATCCTCCTTGCACCAATCACTGCCACTAAAAATACACCCTTGTGAAAGCAGGTGTGCAAGGATACCAATGTTCTGTCTGAACACCAGCAAATTGAAAGGTCCAGGCTGATTTGGTTAGTTTTGCTTTTCAGGGAAGGGAAAGGGGTTTCATTTTCAATCTGTGTCTTCATGCCAAAGTTTGGACTTGTAATGACCACTTGTGGCTTGACTCAATTTGCAACTGAGGGAAAAGGAAATTTTTCACCCAAAGAAATTCTGAATCAGGTGTGTTTGTTTTATAAATGTATTTTGAAGAAAAGCAAAGACTCTCAGAGCATGTCTTTACACGGGAGCAGAAGGGTTTTTATGCTCTTGGGAAATATTACTGCTGAATTTCCCTTTTTTGGTCCCAAAAATTCCATCCCCACTGCAGAAAAAAAGGGGGGACGCAGGATGGGACAACTACAGCATCACTTCGGGTTGCTCCATCACCCTAATGGAATATCATCCTCCCCTTCCCATGCTGCCCATGGGAAAGGGTCCCAGAGCTGGGGGTCCTGGCATGGAACGCGACCAGGGCAAGCACGCAAACGGAGGGGGAATGAGGATGGAAAGGGCAAAAGAAGGGGGAATGAGGATGAAAAGGGCAAGGGGAGAGGTGAGTTGTATCGATTGGTGTGTGAAAGGCTTCCCGGGAGCCCCGTTGCTGAGAGACAGCCCTGGGAGATGCAAGGCTGGAATTAATAACTGCTCCATTGGGGCCCTGTTTGCTCTCCTTGCCCAGAGCCCGAGGACTTTGGTCGCAGCTTATCACCCCCGAAAGCCCCAGGAATGCAGTCACAGGCAAATGTGCTCGTTCACACGACATCTATTAATCAAACGACTCCCCCACCCTTTAACCCTTCGCAGCTCAGGGAGGGGGAGGAGGTGAGCATGGCTCTGCTTTGTCTAAAATCAGGGTCCCAGGAGTCTCTTCACAGATAGGGATAAGTTACTCCAGTTAGGATACCGTCCCCTTACTCTACATCCAGGGTTTTCCGAATTCCTTCGGAATTTGTTTTGGTACTTGTACCCGAATACATCCTATTCCGGCTAGGGGTCAAGCACCTAACCACTTTAAAATGCTTTGAAAGCCCCAAATATTGTCACTGAAAAATTACTACAGACTTTTCTTCCTCATGACTCTGCTTCACACTTCAGGTGCTGCTTGCACCCACACCACGGTGGTTCTGCAGCTCCCCTGAGCTGTGGTTCCTCTGCAGCTGTGCACCTCTGTACTGGGATTCTCTCTGCTCTGAGCAGCACAGAGCCCATCACACACACCCTGGGGACACGAAACACCACAGGCAAATGTCTCTGCTGCTGCTTGGAGCAGGTAGGATTTACCCCAACTTCACAGAATCATGGAATATCCTGATCTGGAACTTGGTGTCTCCATGGCAACACCAACCATCCTAGAATTAAAGAATCATGGAATCATTAAGGTTGGAGAAGATCTCTAAGATCGTCGGGTCCAACCATTAACCCAGCAAGGCCAGGTCCACCTCTAAACCAGGTCCTGCAGTGCCATGTCCCTCTTGTCTTGCTGCTGGGTGTTTTAGTCTCTGAAATGTGCAGAGAAATGTGTTCCTGCCTTCAGACTGAGGAAGATTTTCAGGCTCTTGACCTGTAAGCAGTTGTTTAGCCAGTTCAATTAACCAGAGAGGCTCTGTAGGCCCTCTGTGGTGAGAGAAGAGGCAGTGGCACCTCCTGAGGACAATTCAGCACACCAAAATTAGGCTTCTGCTCTGTAACCTCCCCCTGGAAATCATTACCTGCTGCATTAAGTGTTGTAAACTGGTCAGGATGGACATTGCTGCATTGGTTACCCTGAGATGTCACCTCATCCTTCTCCACACCCTGAAATCCATGGGTTGGATCCAGAAGTCAATCAAAAATACCCTTAAGGAAGGTAGCAGAGATACCCATAGGAGATGGCTCCTACAGAGGAATCTGTAGGCATCCGGAATGACATCCCAGGAGAAGCAGCTGGGACAAGAATCCCACTCATCCTACCAATGGACTCTGAGCAGCCTCTGGTGTGGTGACCCGGAGTGGAGGCTGATGCTGCTCCTCCCTGTCCTCTGTCCCCTGTTCCTGGATAAACAGTGCCCAGTGATAAGGTGACCATTTGTGAAAGGGGTGGGGACTCAGCAGCCTCAACAAGCGTGCTCAGTTCCCCATCACCTCAAGTTTTCCACCCCGGCTGGCATCTCCTCGCTCAGAGCCACCCCAGGAGCCCTGTTGGGTGACAGGGTGCGGCTCTGGCCTTTGCCCCAGGCCAGACCAGGTTGAAGGATGGGGTGGGTGACTTTTAGCCTTCCCACACCAGGAAGGAAGGATGGATTTTTGTGCGTCACATCCTGAGAAGTTTTTAGCCCTGGGTCCCGTCTTGTTGGCCTCGTGTCAAGAAGGAGGAGCATGAGCTCAAGGGTTTTGAAGGAAGGCAGAAGACACCAAGCCAGAGGTGGGATCTGGGGCATTTTTACCTTTTTATCTTTACCTAATCAATTAAATCGCACAAGGCAAAGGTGCCAGGATTACAACCCCCTTCTTGTCAAGGCAGGTTTCACCTGTTCATGACAGCAAAATAGAAAGGACATTTTTATTATCTGGCATTTTTAGGCATGCAAAGTTTGAGATTTTTTCTAGCTGTCAAAGAATGAAGCACATCTTTTGGGATTGAACCAGTGCATTTCTGAAGCATCACCGCAGTCCAACCTCTGTTTTGAGCCTTCAACATTTTCCCTTCCAGATCCAACTATGCCTAAAGTCACAGATTTCTTTTGGATTAAATCAATCCAAAAGATGCACTACAGCTCCCCACGGGTCTGTTTTCTATGGGATCAGATTAAACCCCTTCTGAACCCTCTGCAGTGGGGACATCACATGCTCAAGGCCAATATTTTGGCTGCTTTGTCCTACTCCTACCTGGCCACCTCTCCTGCTTTTCCACAAGTTACTGAGTAGGATTTGCCACATGTCTGTGCAGCAAAGGGACCTGGTGGAGTCCCTGCATGAAAGACAAGCACTAATCAGAACTAACTGATTCCTCATCCCATTCCTTATTTCTGATGGCTCAGTGAACAGAGAAAAAGAAATATAAGCAGGAAAAATAAAAGTATTACGAGTTCTGCAGCTCAAACGACCTCCAGCAAACCAGGTATTGAGAGGGAAGAGGGAGAAAAAATAGCACACAAAGCAATTGGACACTTTTACCTGTAAATAATTACTCATCCAAACTCCAGTGATAAGGACATGACACTCTCCAAGCAGATTAGGACCTCACTGGAGAGGAAAACCCTCCTTGTTCCTCCTCTTCCCATATTGTCCCCAAAGAGTTAACAGCAAAGCAGGTCTGCAATTACCCGGGAATAATGGGGTGTGATTGGGGCACTAAAGAGGTGGAATTGATTTTTTTAAAATTTTTTTTTCCAGGCTTTCAGCTCTAGAAGCCCCTCCCTGACTTCCTGGTAACTCATGACCAGCAGGGTCAATAGAGCAGAAATCCTTCTAAAGGGCCAATCTGTATTTGAATTATTTAAACAATGTAGTACAGCCAAGTGAAATGGGGCTTATCAAACGTTAAACCTCTCCAGGCACAATAGGAGACAGAAGGATATTAACTGCTGAACACTCCACCGATGGCATGGAGAGAGCTGGAAAAAAAGGGGAAGAAAAAATGGGGGGGGCAAAAAAAGGTGGGGGGACAAAGGCAGGCTGATTTGGGCAAGGGGAGAAGAAGGTGCCTGCCCAGAGATGGTTTTTTCTCCCATTTGGAGACCCTCCATTCCTATCCTGGAGATTGGCTTTACCATTCTAATAAACCCCCCAGTTTGGGGGTATTTAACTCCTTAATCTGCATCATCTCCTCCCCTTAGGAAGAGAGCAGCTGGAGGGAACTGGAGGGATCTGGAGGAACTTTTCTCCACACTTCTGGAAAGGGAAATAAGGAAGGAGCTGTTTCCATGTCACATAGGCTGGTGTTTATTATCCCCAAGTGTGCACTTTACCCGGGGAGGGCTGGGATATGGAGCTGCCTGCAGGGCACAGTGGAAAAAGAAACAGAAAAATAGTAATAGTAATAATAGTAATAATAGCAATAGTAATAATAGTAATAATAATAGTAATAATACATTATATATTATATCTAATATATTATATAGTATATACTATATAGTACCTATTACATGTTATATGTATATTATTGTTGTTGTTATTATTTTTGTTGTTATTATTATTATTCGATTTTCCTTCAAATTTGTGATCCAGGCAACAAACTTTCGCCAGAAACCAACTTAACAGACTTAACCTGAGAGAGGTTTAGGACCTTGCCCAGCAGCCCCAAAAGGTGACTGAGAGTATTTTTTTTCCCACAAAATCATAGTTTGCTTAGGTTTGGGAGCTGAGAATACATCCAGGACAACAGCTCTTGATTTTCTTATGAATGTGAAAGTAAACAAGAATCCACCTGGGTGTTTTCCTGGCCATCTATCCTGCTTTACTCAAAAAATTTCTTGGTGTTTCAGGAGACCGGATGTTCATTGGGAAGCTCAAAGGGTCCCAGGTGGGATGCAGGGGGTAAATAGTTCACAGGTAATTCATGCACTGACATTTTCACATGACTTAGTTGACCTGGAGAGAAAACAAATGTGTTTGCAAGTAAGAAACAAACTGCAAATAGACCCCAAAGGAGCCTAAATTCACCAGATGATGTATGGATGGGTGAGAAATAATTCACCCACATACAGCTCTGTGGTAAGGATAGAGGGGGAAAGGATTTGTAAGGATACATGGATCAAAAATGCATAAATACTGGTTAAGTGAGCCACAAAGGTTTCAGCAGAAAGCCTCAAGTTTAAAGCAATTGAGAAAAGAGGGGGAAAAAAGATTAATAACATTGGCTTAAGGACACACATCCTTTACTTAAACAGCTACCGTGCTGCCTCTGAGCTAATTAACCCTGTTAATTAATGGAGGTCTGGGTATCAACCCCCTGGGAGTTGTTTTTTTTGGGGGTAGGGGATCTTTGCCCACCCTGATCTGAGCTGTCATGCCCAGGCTGGACCTTCAGCTGGAACATGCAGCCAGAGCTGGCCAGGAAAACCCAGAGGGAAACATTTCCTGCTGTGAGACGCTCTCCCATCCAAACTGGAACATTTCAGGAGACGTTGCTGATTTCACTGAAGTTGGTTTTTTTTTTTTTTTTTTTTTTAAGAAAAATAATGAGGGGAAGGAGAGGAAAGTTTTCCTGACTGTGTTCCATCCTTTTTATCAGAAGTTAGGACTATAAGAAGGTGCCTCGCGGCTCAAATCCAGGCCGGTGCTATCTCAGTATTTGACATTATTTGTCATTTGGGGAAGAATTTCAAAATGTTTAGATTTCGTTACGGTTCAAAATGAAGCCCCAAACTCAACTTTTCCTCCCCCTCCTCACCAAGCAGCGTTTGCCACCCTTCCCCAGCCACGTTTTCAGGGACTGCAAAAATCTCCAAAACTGGTTTTTTGGGGACAACGTCTGAAACAGAACTGGGCACTGCGTTCGCTCACTCAGCTCTGTCGGATCCAGTCCCAGGCAGCCTCTGCCTCCCCTCCACGGGGGAGTCCTGTCCCTGGCAGCTCTGGACGTCACATCTCCAGCGGGTTCTTCCACCTTGGACATCTTGCTGAAGGTCACCGTGGCCAGCAGCTCCTGCTTTCGCACGCTGCCTTCGCCAGGCGATGCTGGGAGGGGACGGGATGGTCACAATATTGGGAAAGCTCAGCCCAAGCAAGAGCAGGGTTTATAAACTCCTGGCCTACCCCGCAGGCCTGCAAGGTCACCCCTTATCTGAGTTTGCAGAGGGTTTGCAAAGTGCTGGCGGCCCTCCAAATATGTTTGGGAGTTTTTTACTCGAACCTAAGGCTGCCGGACTCCCACATTTGACATTTTCCAAGTGCCGCGGGACGGCGAGGGAACAATGTGTGATTATGGCAGCTGGCTGGGATCGGGAGAGACGCTGGCTGAGGCTTTCCAAGAGCTGGAGCAAGTGTGAAGGCTCAGCAGCCCTGCAGGAGCCACCTTCCTCAGGGATGCTGCAGGGTGGAGGGGGTGTTGGGCAAAGCCAGTGCTCACCCCTTGGAAGCCTTTAAATTGTAGATGGAATAATAAAGTTTTGCAAAGGGGGGAAATACCTTTATCTTTGCCTGCACTGTTGTGTTGTGAGACCCTGCAAGACCCTGTGTGCTGCTCAGCCCCATTTCACAAAGAAATGAGACAAAAAGTGGCCATGTGGATGATTTGGGGTCCTAAAGGAGCTTGTGGACTTAAACCAGGGTTTCTCCAGGTCTACATTAACCCCTGCATTGACACTTTTTCCCTTTTGTGCCTTAATTAATCCATTAGTAGCAAGGGCTCACCATAATTAAAGAGCTGGATTCACTAATGGATGTGGTCAATATTGCACAATAATTTAAATGAGCTGAGGTGCCCTAATTCTCAGCTGGGAATATTTCCATTGTTTGGGGGGAAAAGGGAAGAGATGAAACCCACACTGAAGAAAGATAAAAATACAAACTCACTCGTTGTTTTATTTCCCCTTTTTCTTCCTTTTATCTTGCTGGAAAACTGAGTGTGCAGGACAGGGAGTAAAAGAAAACAAAAGAAAGAGGAAGGAAAACCAAAAAACAAAAGTGAGTGTTTCTCCTTCTTTCTCAAGAAAACAAGTCCAGTAAACTTCTTCCAAAACTGTTTTTCACCCAACAGCTGCCTGCATGGAAACATAATTTTTTTTGGAGGAGGAATGAAAGGAGAGGAATGGCTGGGGAGAAATGGGATGTGCTTAAATACAAATTGCACTGGAAGTGCAAAGGGGGTTATTAGTCAGATAGGGAGGATTATTTTACATCTCGACCACCTCCACAACCACGCGTGCAAGCGCTGCATGAAATGTTGCCTTAATCATCCTGGTCAAAGTCCTTTGGCTACAAGCAAGGTCTTGCTGTACTGGGGTTTAAGAGCAGGGAAAAATAATAAGGGATCCTATATACACAATTTTCTGGCTTTGGTTGGAAACCCCAGGGTCAAAGCAAAGCTCTGATTTCAAACAACTGTATTTTGAGTGATCCTGTTTATTCCAAGTGTCTGCTGAGGCTTTGACTCTGAGCTATTAATACAAAATAAATAATTTTCGCACGAGCTATTTTTACCTCCTTTGCCAGAAAAACGAAGCAGAAGCGACACGTGTGAACAGCAGAGAGGCAGCGAGGTGGGGCCGTGGGCTTCTGGGATTTTTTTGGCTGCTGGATGACACATGGAGCACTGCTGGCTGAGGATGCTGAGGAAAACCATCAGCCAGCCCAGTTAAAGATGCTTCTGCAACACACATGGGATGGTGGGGGCTTTCCAAAGTGTTTTATGGCATTTTAACTGCTGCTGTTTGAGAGAGGGTCTGACCTGACCCTCTGTGTGCAGTGTGTGAGCCCAGATGATGCAGATGTGCTGGTGCAAGATCCGGGGGTGTTGCAGATGCATCCACAGGACTGTGTTTCTGTGGGGCTCAATGAAAATGTGTTTTTTTGGGAAGCAGCATCCCTCCACAGGGATCCCTCGAAGAGTCGCTTTACCTCTGGCGTGGGACCCATCCAGGCTGGCTGGAATGCACTTGGACCCAGAGCGTTTGGATGCTCATGGCAGGGAGCAAGAGGTCAGGAGATAAAGGCAGTGAATCCCTGCTCAGCCGTGTTCCCAGCAGATGCCAGGGATGAGCTGTATTTGCACACCTGGGGCTGAGCCCCCTTCCATGCCAATGGCTGTGCAATGACAGCCCACTTCCCTTCTCCAGCAGCTGCCTCCCGGCTCCCCTTTTTGCAGGTTGATGTCTTGAGCTCACCAGGTATCTGCACCAGGATGCAGGATTTCAGGTCTAGTGATGGAGTGAAATGGGAGGGAAGTTCCAATGGTGCCATGCACTCCACGAGTGGGAGCCGCACGGACAGGAAATAATCCTGCAAAGCCTCTGTAGAGGCCACTTGGCTTCCTGAGATGTACCTGAAGGGCAGTCTCCTGCTGTTGTTCACCAAAAAACACTTTGAAGTCTTTACCACTTGTTGTGCACCTCATAATGAAGGGGCTTCATGAGGGTTTAGGGGTTCAGAAATGAGGGTGGGCTTGGGGGCACCAGCAAGCAAGGCGAGGAGAAGGCAGCTGGTGAAGGTGCCAAGCAATTGCCTTTCAAAATCCCAGCCCTCAGGAAGAAATTCTTCCCTGTGAGGATGGGGAGGCCCTGGCACAGGGTGCCCAGAGAAGCTGTGGCTGTCCCTGGATCCCTGGAACTGTCCAAGGCCAGGTTGGACAGGGCTTGGAGCAACCTGGGATAGTGGAAGGTGTCCCTGCCCATGGCAGGGAGTTGAAACTGCGTGAGCTTTAAGGTCCCTCCCAACCCAAACCATTCTGGGATTCTGTGATTAACCTGTGTCCATGTCAGGAATTCAAATCAGCCTGGGAAAAGAGGGAATCCCTGCTCCCACCATGGCCCCTCCATCAAAATAATCACCAGAGCTCTCCCATGTCTACTGGATGTGGATCAGGGAGTGATGCAGCTGACCCCGGGGTGTTTTCCACACTCAGACTCACACAGGTACAAGGAAGGACCTTCAAAGCCGCTGCACCAAGGACCTTGTGTCCAAGGCTCCCTCCAGAGCAGGCGGGGGAAGTGGCTGCTGCAGAGACTGGGGAGGCACTCGCTGGAGTCTGGAAGTCTGCAGGGAGAGCAAGCAGCTGGAAAAGTGCCTGGCATTCATGTCTGGGTCCTGTCCCTTTGGTGCTGGGTTTGAGGGATCTATTGAACTCGGTGTTGATCAACAAAGAAAACTACCTTAAATTATCAGGTTATAGAAAAATGTAATATTTTTAAAGCTATAAGGTCTCCAAGATAGGACAGTGTCCCACAGTCGTGTAAAATCTCTCTTAAACTACTGGGATGCAGAAGCAGACAAGGCTTTAGATACCCTGGTGCATCTTAAGGGGAAAAAAAATTGAAGATAAGGATTTAAACACATCCATATTGATTCTGGTTCTGGATATCCATTCCTTGTAACCTTTTATATTCTTTTACATTCTTATATATAAATATAATTTTATAATATTTTATATTCTTATAGATAAATATATAGTAATTATAAATCACTGCAGAATCAACTCCATCTCATCTTTTTCCACCAATATCTCTTTGCAGTTTGGAGGAAGTGTGAGCACAGTTCATCACTGTCACAAGTTATACATTTCAGTTTTCCATGTTTGGCAAAGTCAGGGCTCAGCTTAACCCTAGCGCAAAGCACCAGCTTGATTTCATTGTCACCCTTGGAAACCCCAGCTGTCCTGTTAAAAAGGCCTGGATCTCAAACACAGCACCTGGACACACAATAATGTAACAAAAAAAACAATAAAATCATGTGGATCCTGCCCACCATTCCTGACACAGCTCAGGATTTGCAAAGGAAACTTAGGAATAACCCAAATCTGGGGTCCCACCAGTGCCCAGGCAGGAGAGCAGAGGGGCCAGCTGGCTTTCCATGAGCCACAGGCATCTATTAACAACCAGTTCTTGGGCTCCTCTAAGTGTGCTCAGCCTGACTCGGTTTTATTGGCATCACCCATCTCCCAGTAAATGTGATAAGAGAGGCTGATTAGCCATGGCCATCAGACTGGGCTCGGAACAAGTCTCCAGCTGGGCTGTCTGAAGGCTCCTGACCACATGTGCTTCCCATGCCACGCTTCCAGGCCCAGGAGGCTCCAATGAAGATTGTCCCTAGACCTCATTGTTTACTTTTAGGCCAGCATCAGAATTAAGACCAATTTAGCTGCCCCTTCTTTTCCTTTTGTTTCTTCTCCCGGCTCAGTCTAAACAGGCATCTTCAGAAAGAGACTTTTTTATTGCCAAGACAACACGTGATAAGGAAAGATCATCTGTCTGCAAGAAAATGACTTCTGTGGGGTTCAGAAAGTGGTCCCAAGGGGCTGATTCCAGCACAGGAACAGCCCCTGGGGAACATTAAGGAATTATAGCCCTCACGATAAGGCACTTTTCTTTTATAGTTTTTTATTTCATAGCAATAGTCACAGCTTAAAGATAAGGGCAACATACATTTTGTTTAACTAGGCTCTTGTTCCTTGGTGTGGGGCTCAGAGTGAACTGGCATCCATCAAACTCCTTTGTGATTTACATGAATACCTGATTCTTCTGATAAGGGAAAGTGTAAGTCAACACAGTTCTGTTGTAATTGGGTGTTACCTGTTTAGATACTGAGCTGCTATCTTGGCATCAGCTCACAGGGAGCTCCACTTTACCTTTCCTTGCTAGGTGCACAGAGAATGTCTCCTGCTTCTGCACTGGGCCCAGGTGTTTCAAGAAGCTGCCTGGGTGCTCTCAGTCTCAAGGAGGTGTCCACAGAATGCTGGGGATGCTAAAAGTCCATAAGCATTCAAACAGTGACCAGAAAAACATGACAGAATTAAAATCCCCGGTTAAACCCCAAATCCTCACTTCTGGTTCAGCACAACCCTTGGCACCTCTCTGTGTGTTCTACCAAAGATGTGCTACCATATTCTTATTTTTCAGATATAATTGTTTATCTTAGTGAGCAATATTTCATGTTTATAGTATAAAATAAATATTCCTAAAGTTTGTATGACTGCAGCAATCTCTGCCCCTCGGCATACCAGGACTCCTTTGCAGTAGATGATAGGAATACTAAGACAACTCAAAGCCTGAAAAGTTTGCAGCCTAAAATCAAACCAGAAACAGATCCCAATAAAAGATTTGATGACTTCCACAAACCAGACTTCTCTGAGGAGAGACTGTGGCTCCTGCTACTTTTAAATAGATGTCACTGTCCCAGGAGAAAACTGTTTTACTTCTAAAAGCACCTAGACTTCCATAACAAGAATGACTTGAAATGAAAAAACAAGGAAGGGAAGACCACAATCAGCCTGAATCTCCCACCTAAAGCGTCCGATGGCCACAGGATTGAAGAAATTAAATATAAATCACTAATCAAGCCCACTCATTTTGGATAAGGAATGACCCAGAGGCTGTCCAGGGTTTCCTTTCTGCCTGACATTTTCAGGAGAGCTGAGCTCAGGAACCTGAAATGAAGGAACAGCGTGGAATTTGGCCAGGTTTCAATACTAGCCTGCCACAAGTCTGATCTCCCTGTGACACAAAGTGCAGGACCCTCTCAGAAGCTGCTGGTGGAGGGGTCAGGAGACCACATCCCAGTGAGATGCACACTGGGAAGACCCCAAGGGCTGTGAATGGATATTTGGATGTATCTCCCTCCCCAAATCCAAAAATGAATCAGAGTGATTTACCGGCTGCGAGCTGGGACAATACAGGAACACCCAAAGGTCTTTTATTAAACCAAATTACCTTCTTGATGTGGCATCACCTCCTTGCCATGAATGGGCTGCTCATGGCAGATCTCCCCAAATCCCAGTGATATTCCTTGTGCTGTGCAGGATTTTATGGTGGTACTGAGAAAGGCAGATGTGTAGATATGTATTTATATAAAATGCTGACTGTGCCAGCACAGGAGAGCTCAGGTTTAAGATGCAATTTCCTGGCTTAGTCTAATTCTCCTATTAGATGTTTTCCTTCACGCTCCACCTTCATGGCAGATGTCCCCAAACCCCAGTGATATTCCATGTGTTGATCCTTCATGGCAGATGTCCCCAGAGCCCAGTGATATCCCTGTGTCAATCCTATACCACTGCCCACATGGAAGGAATGCTGTTTTCTGCCAGCAAACACCCAGGGCTGGATGAATGAGCAGAGAGGCAGAGCAGATGCAGCCTTCTTCTTCCCTGATGTGGGATCCAGGTCTCCAACGAGTCAAACTCAAAGCCTAATCCCTCCTCAGCCTCCCCAAAAGCTTCTGCTCAATGCAAAGCCTTGATGGTGCCTCCTAATTTGGGGTATGCATCACTTAAAACACCTTTGTGGCCACACCTGGCCAAGGCCCCTCTCTGTGGAGCTCAATATGGGTTGGGTGGGCACCTCTGGGCAAGGGGAGATCATGGCTCTGTTGGCTTCAGGTGTCCTTGGAGGCTGGGAATATTTGACACTGGGAGAGACCTGGAAAAATGCTCCAGCCCATGTGGTTGGAAAGGATGTATTGGCTTGGGTTTATGAGTTTAAAAGAATTTCTTGGCCACTTTGCTAAGAGCAGGATTTTATGGTGGTACTGAGAAAGGCAGATGTGTAGATATGTATTTATATAAAATGCTGACTGTGCCAGCACAGGAGAGCTCAGGTTTAAGAGGCAATTTCCTGGCTTAGTCTAATTCTCCTATTAGATGTTTTCCTTCACACTAAGTGAAATTCTGACTGAATTAAAGACCCGCTTTTCCTCTTATCTGCTGCTGCTCTTATCTAACTTCGAGCAAAGGCTAGGAGCAGAGACAGCCAGGGCTTGCCATTTTACAGCTCTCCTTCCCACTTTTCCCCTGGGCTCACATCAAATGCCTGGAAGATTTGTTAAAAACCAGCCTGTTATGCTCAACATAACCATACAAAGGGAACAGCAATGGAAAAGCCACAAAGTAGGTCAATTTCCTGAATATATATATTGTTTTTTCCTAGGGGGATCTCCAAAAATCTCCTACAAACCCCAGTGAAATTGTCTCCCTGGAGCAGGGACCATCCTTTCCATTAAAAGATATAATTATATTCACTTATGTGAGTCTCCAAGGGTGTCATGAAAAGGGACAGAGTAAAAAAAACCCAATCCTGCTCATTATTTATTTATTGTCACTGCTCCTTTCTGGGTCCTGAGGCAGGTCGGTGCAACCAGCAGGAGTCAAGACACCTCAGCCCCCTCCCTGGCTCCACCACTGACTCACTGCTTAGCCCTGGGCACGTCCCTTCACTTATTTTCATAAAAATCACAAAATAATGTGGGTTGGAAGGGACTTTTTAAAGGTTTTACCTCTTTCTCAGCAAAGTCTCTGTCTGGATCGTAGAGTTTGTCAGCTTTAAGGGAGCAGGACTTGTTGGTCCAGCACCAAACTCAACTCATCACCTCCTACTTCCAGCTGATCCTCTTCATGCCATGGTGAAGCAATGCTTGCTCCTAATTAGGGTAGCCCTTAACTAAGAACCATCTTTTATCCTTGGATTTTTCTCTAGAGTCTTGTCCCACTGTTATTCAGTTTAATCCAGTTTTCCTCTGAGTCCTCCCTTGTCCCAAGCCTCTGCCACCCTCTGTGCTTGAGTGTCCCAGACTTTGCAATGGAGTTGGCTCTGCCAAGAGCTGCACTTCTCACTCAGCCTAGATTTATCAGGGCTGCATTTCCACTGTGTGACGTCTCTGTTCCCTAAATTCCCAACACACTTTCATACACAGAGGCGTTTATAGCCCTTGAAACCAAATTAGCCACCCTCCATTTTGCTCACATGCAGGTTTTTTATATTAATCTCTAATTCAGGGCTCTGGCAGCCCAATTCCCTGCAACACCCCCAGAATGGGTCCTTTCTTACTGGATGTGGACATCCTTCCAGGAAGGGCCCTGCTCTGTGGTCAGCTGGGAATTGCATCAATCTTTAGAAAAGAAAGCCCTGGGGAGAGCTTAGAGCCCCTTCCAGTGTCTAAAGGGTCTCCGGGAGAGCTGGAGAGGGACATGGGACAAGGGATGGAGGGACATGGGACAAGGGATGGAGGGACAGGACAAGGGGCAAAGGCTTCCCACTGCCAGAGGACAGGGAGTGATTGGATATTCTGCTTGTCCTCCCAGCCTCTTCCCTCACTGCCTGGCAAATTTTAGGAAAATATCCTGTTTTGATTTCCCCCCCTATAAAACCCAAGAGAAATCTGCTTCCCCTGAGACGTAGTGAAAAGGGATGTACAGCATTATAAAATGATGGCTCCTGGATGGACATCCCTCTTCCCACTTGGACCAGATACAGATCTGGCCTAAAAATTCCACAAAAAAAAAAAAGTCTGAATATTTTTAATGCACTGGTCTGATTTAAAAAGAAACAGAAACCTGGCGTCAAAAAGCAGGTGGGTTTTATCACCTCTTTCATTATATAATTTGGCTGGAATGTCCTTTTCTTTTAAGATAAATGAACCTTCTTGCTGACAGTAACTCCCTTACTTTTTTGCTTACAAACTAAAATTGACGGGATTTTAGGGGATTTTCTGCTAGGAAAAAATCAAACACCGTCCTCATTGGAAAGTGTGTTCACATGTGGTTATGAAAAGCTCTGGAAAACCAGAATAGCCTTCTGGGGAAGTTACACCATTTTGAGTAGAATCATGGAATGGGTTGGGCTGGAAAAGAGCTTAAAGATCATCTTGTTCCAATCACCTGCCATGGGCAGGAACACCTTCCACACTTCCACCTTCCAGGTTGCTCAGAGCTCCACACAAAATGGCCCTGAGCTCTTCCAGGGATGGGGCATCCACAGCCCAGGACATTTCTGGTGTCTTCTGCTCCAGGTTTGGATAGACAGTCCCTATAAACTGGGTCATGACAAGAACACTTTTAGGGGTCCTGGGATCAGGTGAACATCCCTGCAGTTGCATCAGGGCTTGGACCTCTTCAAAGTTCAGATGGACCAAATTTTGGGTGCGTTGGTCAGTGCCACCCAAGTGTGCATGAGCCCCATGTTGGATCGTCACAAGCATCACCTCAGTGACAGCTCAGCAGGGATAAACCTCTGGATTCCTGGTATTTAAAAGTAAAAGTAAAAAAGTAAAAACTTTAAAAGTAAAGTTCTTTTTTAGCAGGAAATTTGTGGCTTAACCTCTACACAAATATCCTTCCAAGAACAGGTATGAGAGCTCAGAGTCCTCCATCCAGCACAGCATAAGGTGGAGATCTTTAGATCTTCCTTGAACAACTTTAGATTCTTTTATTAGAAAATAAAATCTGCATTTCTACTGGTTCATCACATGGGCCTGAATAAAAAACACAGAAGCCAGCCACATATTTTCTTTAGGTAAGGCTTATCCCAGACAACTGGAGCCTGGGCTTTGCTTCTTCCCATCCTGTGGATTATGAAGGTTTTTTCTTGCTCCAGCAATAGCCTGTGCTCACTAGAAGCCACCTCTGCATTTCATGGGCTCTGCCAAGCAGACAGGAAATTAATGAAGTTTAAATGAAGAGCTGCTCCCTCTTCCAGCCGTTTGATCCTTTCTTTTGATTCAGTAAAACCCTGGCAGAGGACTCCTGATCTAATCATGGGAGCTTGCACTTGGTGATCCAATTACTGCCAAGCTTCTGGACGTTTGTTTCTCCTCTGAACATTTAAAGGTGTGAACTTTTCAGGGGCTCAGCTCTGGGATCTCATTTGGGAAAGGCAGGAATCCCTGTGGATTTTCTACAGATTTGAGCTGTCTTCAGCCAGTCTGTGAGTCCTGATAGCCGGTGCTTATTTCTGCTCTTACCTACAGGTCTCCACCCCTCTGCCAAGCCCCGCTTGAATGAATCAGTCAATGCATATGTCATCTGACGTGCAGCCAGCACAATCACCCAACCTCATTTTTAAGAGGGAGGCTACAGACAGATAACACAGAGACTCTTTTCCAACAGCCTTCTCCAGCCCAGGTGTGCACAAGTTTACAAGAAGCAGTGGCCATACACTAAAACACAAGAAGTTCCACCTCAACATGAGGAAGAAATTTTTTCACATTGAGGGTGGGAGAGCACGGAAACAGCTGCCCAAGGAGGGTGTGGACTCTCCCTCTCTGGACATGATCCTGTGTTGCTTGCTCCAGGTGACCCTGCCCTGGATAGATGTTGGACTAATGATCTCCAGAGGTCACTTCCAACCCTAAAAATTCCATGATTCTGCAGAAGTTGGACTGAGAACTGATGATTTCACTTCATGAGAGAGTGCAGGACTTCTGCTCTGCACACTGATTTTCCAGCATTGTTGCCCAAACACTGTCACGTTGTATTCTCAGTCTTTCATGTCTGAAGGTTGCCGCAGTCACTGATCCTACCATGTAGGGGAAAGAGGCTCCCAGGGTCTGCCCTGTGAGATAACATCACCCCAGTAACTCCCAGAGCCTTTCTTGAGGTGCGGCTGGCCAGTGTTTGCTCATGTCCTCGCATTGTCCCCAACCCTGATAACTCCTCTGATCAAGGCTATCAACTCATCAGCGCTGCGGCATCAGCCCCCCACATTTGGCAAGGAGGACACCAAACCCTCTCAGCTGATAGACTTATCCCTAATCCCATTCAGGACTGTTTTGATCAATGGATAAATCTCTTTTTGTGTGGCCAAATCCCTCCTCCCTTGTCTGCAGGCTGGGTGTGGGGATAAATGTCCTCAATGTCCCCCTGGGATCGTGCCATCCCAGATCCTAACGATGTGGAGGGCACGTCGCAGTCAAGGCTTAACCCCATGGGGCTTTATTACCTTTATTTGAGCAGATAGACAGATGAGGTCCCAAAAAGGGTGCCATGGTCTCTGCAGAATCCCGAGACAATTTAAAATTGAGCTGGGAATTCCCATGGTTTAAGGACATCCTTCTCTTCCAACAGCACCGCACCAACTCAGGGTGTTTTTGTGCTGGAAGCTGAACACAGAAGCCTTGGCCAGAGACACTTTTCCATCTAAATTCCCAATATCTTTTTAAAGACGTGACCATTTGCTAAGCTTTATTTACCCAGCAACCCTCTTCCAGTCACTGGGGAGGAGATGAGGACATATGAGGAGACCTTGATCAGATCAGGACTCACCTGACAACAATGGGGTGGAAAAGAAGAAAGAACAAAAAGTAAAAATAAAAGGTCTTGATGATCCAGGCTCAAAGAGAGGCCAAATCTGAAGGGAAGAGTCCTCCCCTAAATAATTCTCTTCTATTTCTTTCACAAATATCAGTACAAGGCATTTGGGCTCCAGCATCAAACCAGCAGCAGAGAGAAAAAAGAGAAGGGAGAAAGAGAAATCAGAAAAAAAAAAAAAAAAAAAAAAAAGAGAGAGAGAAAAATAGGGAAAAAGCTACATACATTTTCCTTCTTTTTACCCAAAATGAAATTGGCCCAGGATTATGGAAAAAAAAATCCAATCACCAACAGAAGACATTTTCATCACATGGTCAATATTGGTGATCAATTACAAGGGAAGGAGACAAAGAGAATTTCACAAAAGGTTCTGCCCTGGAGGCCCAGCTGGACCCTCTTCAGGTGCTTCCCAGTGGTGTCCAAATTATTGTCAGTAACTGGTAGAGAGGGACAATCCTTGGAGGTTTCCAAGGAATGATTGGATGTGGCACTCAGTGCTCTGGGCTGGGTGACAAGAGAGGCATCGGTCATAGGTTGGACTCGATGGTCTTGGAGGTCTTTTCCAACCTCAATGACTCTGTGATTCCATGATTTTCTGATGTGAACTCATGGCATCTTAACTCCCATCACCTCTGATCTGGTGATGAAATCCCAAGGACAGACAAAAGGCAGGAAATGAGGCAGGGCAGACGAGGCCCAAAGATGTTCTTCACACAACCAGCCACTGGGAAATGGAAGATTCTGGGGTGTCATCAAAAAATTCCTGCGATTTAATCCAAATGGGATGTGAAATGTGGAAATAAAAGAACCATAGAACCATGAAATCAGAGAATGGTTTGGGTTGGAAGGGACCTCAAAGTTCATCCAGTCCCACTCCCAGCCATGGGCAGGGACGCCTTCCACCATACCAGGCTGCTCAAATCCAGCCTGGCCTTGGACACTTCCAGGGAACAAATCCTCTGTTCTTCCTAAGAGTTCCTTGCCTACAACCTAAAGGACAAGAACACTGTGACCCCTCTGTGATGCTGGGATTTGCTCAAAGAAGAGCTGAGTACAAGAAACATCTGCAAGGGGTGATGGCAGAAACAGGAATCTGATACCAAGATAAAAAAGGATTGGGGACTTCTTATATATCCTGGTATTTGTGGTGGAGATCTGTGGTTCTCATATTTTTAATTTTCCATGTAAGAGGAAAAGCAAGGAAGAAAGAGTTAAACACAAACAGCCCCATTGTTTTCGGGCTTTTTTTCCTCCTTTGTGTATTTTGGTTTTGCTTGAAATTATATAAAATGTTAACAACTTCTTCCCCTGCTGTGGCTTTCCCACTGCACACTGTGAACAGTCAAGGCTTTTTTACTGCAATAAGAAGGCTGAATTCTGAAATTGTTCTTTATTCTCTATACAAACCACCCTCCCACAAAACAAGAAGGAGAAGAATGCATATTTTTTCATCTATAATTAGTAAAATTATTAGAAACATTTAAACTTCTTGCTCAGAGCAGTTCAAGCCCAGCTTTTCCTTTTATTGTGTTTAAATAATGAGAAAGGTCTGAGAATTTTATTAAAACAAGCAAACCAACCAAAACCAACCAAAAAAGCCCAAAGTGAAAGCAAAATTCAATTAAATTAAAAAGAAAATTTAAAAAAAACCCCAACTATTAAACTTTGGAGCTTTGTCCAGCCAGAAACATCAAATATTGAATGTTCCAGTTTGCTGTTTTTTTATTTCCACCACCTCTTCTAGATGGAACAGAAATAACATTTTCCTTGATTTTGGGAGGATTTTCCACTGGAGGAAAAAAAAAAAAAAAAAAAAAAAGTGTTCCCTAATGGGTTCTACTTCTTTCATGGGTATTTTCCTGGAGTGAACATTACACGTGCAGTTTTACCACAGACCGGATGGAAAGGTGCTGAAAATGAACCTTTTTTCATTGTCAGAAAAAGACAGTTCATCAACAGCAGATATTTTGGGAAGGAGCCCTCTTTGGGGTGCCTGCAACCATTTATCCATGCTGGTTCAGGTATCTTTGGGTGTTAACAACTGGAATATGCTCCAATGCCTCCGGTGTCCTGTTGGAATTACAGTGAGATTTCACAGCTGTTCTGCCAAAAATCCATAATCCTGTGAAAATGCAGAGGACTAAGTGCTCTGGAAGGGACGGGTCCTGTCCTGGATCTGCTGTCCCCCACAAGGCCTTTAATCCCCCTTCCCCTTGTCTTCCCAGATAATAAGATCCACCTACCCTGCAGTGCTGTTGGGAGGCTTAACGTGGTAATCTTTATAAAGTGCCATGGGATCTTTTGGAAAAGAGAAAAAAAAAAAATATATATATATATAGTAGGATCCAGCCTGATTTTGGTGTCGCACAGGCAAGGAGTGACTCCCAGGGAGATGCAGATGATCTATAAATTCCCTTCCAACCCAAACCATTCTATGATTCCATGATTTTGTGGCAAAGACAAGCTCAGGACCAGCTGTCTCTGCCTGAGTTATCACTGCAGAGCCCAGCAGCTACCCTTATGCTCCTGGCTGCCAGCGAGGGTGACATTGCAGGGACATTTTTCCAGCCCATGGAAAGAGCTGTCCCTTTGAGATGTCTTTGTCTTTCTGTACTGAACCAAATCTGCTTTGTCCACCTTGTCCCTGGTGGGTAGGACAGGATGGAGCTGAGCCCGAGCTGATCTGTCACACAAGCCAAAAGACAATTTCTGGAGAAGGGAATTGTCTGGGAAGATCTTAGAACTCCTCTCAGGGCCTAAAAGAGGCTCCAGGAGAGCTGGAGAAGGACTTGGGATAAGGGATGGAGGGACAGGACACAGGGAATGGCTTCCCACTGCCAGAGGGCAGGGATGGATGGGATATTGGGAAGGAATTCTTCCCTGTGAGGGTGGAGAGGCTCTGGCACAGGGTGCCCAGAGAAGCTGTGGCTGCCTCTAGATCCCTGGCAGTGTCCAAGGCCAGGTTGGAAAGGATTTGGAGCAACCTGGGATAGTGGAAGGTGTCCTACATGGTCCCACATGCCCATGGATGATCTTTAAGGTCCCTCCCAAACCAAACCTTTCATGATTCCCTGATTCTGTACAACAGCCAGAACTACACATTCAAGCCCAGAATTCTCCTGTCTCTGACTGGTTTGGTGGGATTTTTGGTCAACGAAAACCCTCCAAAACCTAAACCATTGTCCACCACCTGTCTCCTGTTACACTGCGAGTCTTGGGAAGCACATCATTTCTCTGACTTGTCCAGTGCATGAAAACTCAGCAGTGCATCAGCTGCCCAACAGATACCACAGTTTATTAATAATATCAACACTGCAATAATGATCTAAGAATGAGGGCTAATTACACATAAATTTGGCAACATACCTGAGTATTCTTTCCCCATGCACTGCACTGGGATTTTGCCTGATGATAATATCATTTCTGATAAAATGAACCTTCATGTCATTGTGCCTTTTACAATTACAGCCTGTGGCCTATTTTCTCGCTTTTCCCCATGGATGACAAAATCCCACCTTCACCCAGGGTTTCCCATCCTGGACAGCATTCCTAGGTGGGTGTGAAGCAGCAGGAAGGGTCCAAAAGCCAAAGGCAGACTGGATTTCAGCAGATTTAAGGGAGCACCAACTCTGCTTCTCTCTGGTAACACTGGTGCATCAAAAATATTACACCAGTGATATTTTTCTTTACAAACCCAAAAGAGGAGAAGAAGAAGGAGCAGGATATTTCTGCTGGTAGAAGGAAACTGGGATCTTTACTTGGGCAGCCATAAGAACCTCAGTGGCATAGTTTGAATTCCTGATGCCCTGAGAGACGTTGGGGAGGACTGCAATGTTCACTTGGCTGGAGAACAGCAGTGCAAGGGGGATTTTGGTGGGATATTTCTGGAAAATTGGGTGGATGTTAATTAGGAAATGAAAAAATAACCCACATTGCTGCCTCAGCTCCAGGAATTGTTGTGTAGATGACATGGAAATTAAATATAATCTGAAGGAACCCTGGCAGCACTTAATAGAACCATGGAGTTGCTTAGGTCGGAAAAGCCCTCTAAGATCACTGAGTCCAACCATTCCCCCAAAACTGCCAAGACCACCACTGAACCCTGCCCCAGAGTTCCACACCTGCACACCTTTTAAATCTCTTCAGGGATGGAGATGCCACCACTGTCCTGGGAAGTCCTTTGAGTCCTGTTTTCTTTTGCAAAATTGAGGCCAGGGGATCTGGGAGAGGCTGAGTTCCAGCCCAGTGTCCAAAGTTCAGGGAATTCATCTTCTCAGGGAATTCAACCCTTTGCAAATCTAGGTGAAGACAGGAAGATTCCCAGAAATTCCCATCTGCCCCCAGTATCCCTTGCTGGGAGATATTGCCAACCTCAGATCACAAATTCACCCTGCACTAGGGAGTTTTTTTCCTTTTTGGAAAAGATCAATTTTTTACCTTTTTTGTCAAGTTGTCCTTTTTATAATTGTCAGTATTTTATGGTTTTTTGACTGGCATCTTGTCCAAGGTCAAACCATCCTCCTGCATTACCACTCAGTCCCACCAGCACTGCCTGTACATGAAACCCTGCTTGTCCTTTGCTCATGTGAGGGCATTTCACATGGATTTGGGCTTGGAAAGTCAGTGCTTGGATTTTTTGGCATAAAAAACTATTTTGGCTTCATGGCTTTACTTTTACGTGAAATTTACCTCTTTTCTTTTTTGCTTTCCTCTCCAGAATAAGTGGATTAATTCAACCACTGATACATCAGTGCAGAGAGAGAAACAATTTTTTCAGCCCAGAAGGAACTCCGCCACAAAACCTCTGTCCTGACCCTGCATCTGCCACGCAGGGGCGGAGGATTTGGGTCAGGACTGGCTTTTTTTTTCATCACCACATCCAACCTCGGCGCTGCATCTCCCAGCACCCGGTGCGCGATGCTCGGAGGCAGCGCAGGGGCATCGCCTCGGGGTCCGGCCATGCAGCCCTTCCCTTCCCGGCGGCGGCGGGGCTGCCCGGGGCACTGACCCCAGCGCCGGGGAGTCTGGAGCGGAGCCGGCGGCCGCCGCTCGCCGCCGTCAGCCCACACCTCATCAATAGGGGCTGACAGCCCCGGCCCCGCCGCCCCGACGGCACCGCCGCCGGCACGGCACGGCTTGGCACGGCCCGGAGTGCGGGCTGAGAGCAGGGAGACCCCCGAAGGTGGGGTTGGAGGCAGCGCCATCCAGCCGGGATGCATCTGGGGAGAGAAGCGGCCAAGTCGGGGTGCAGAGAACCCCACGGGGGTCAGGCTGCAGGTAATCCCACAGGGATCCAGGGATCCCGGCATTCCCCCAGGCAGCAGCCCCATGGGTCTGGGATAGACGCAGCATCGTTGTGAGGGGCTACGAATCTGCCCATCCCAGTGGGGCAGATTGAGGGGGTCAAGGGGGCTGGAAGGGGGTCACAGGGGTCTAGGGGACCCCACAGTGACACGTAAGGATACACAGTGAGTGGTACAGGCGAGTAGGAAGATAAGACACGTTGGTGAGAGAGATATAGACACGTGGATAAATAGATGGATAAATAAATCTATAGTCTGTCAAAGTAGATAGACACAAAAAAGCAAATAAGACATAGAAATGAGTAGGGAGTTACAGAGATGTATGGATATAGGGATATATGGCTAGATGATGGATAGATGGATATCAGGATAGATGATGGATGGACAGATGACAGATATAGGGATATATGGCTACCAGGATGGATATCAGGATATATAGATAAATTATGGATAAATTGATATATGGACAGATGATGGATAAATGGATATAAGGATACGTGATGGGTGGTGATACTGACTGAGGTTCCACAATCCCAGGGCTCCATCCCAGGCATTTCCAGGCAGAGCAGCCTTCCCCGCCTGATGCACGAGGCTTTTCCAGCCTCTCCAAGAATGGGAAGGGGTTTTCCATCACCGCTGCTGTTCCTACCAGACACGCGGGGCTCTGCCGGGGTCGGTCAGTCCCCGGCGGCCGGGATGTCACAGCAGGTGCGTTCCACACGGGTGGTTTCACTGTCGCTGCCTCAAAGGGCGGTGACAATGATGACAGCAGAACCACACGAGTGCAGGGCGCTGCGAGTGGGCGACAGGAGCCCGGCTGGTGACGCTCCCCCTTCGTCCCCAGCGGGTTCCCCCACACCGCAGGTGATGTCCGCCCGCTCGTCCCCGTGCTGGTAGCCCCAGGGAATCCCCCATCCACGGGTGACGTGTGTCCACAGATGCCACGCAGACTTTCGTCACACCGCCGTGGCACAGCCCCAGTCCCCCGGGGAAGGTCCCTCTGAGCTGGGCTTTCACGTCTCCCCAGCAATCCAGAGAATCCCAGACCGGGAAATTCAGAGCCCGGACGTTTTAGGCTCAATTCACTGGATTTTGGCAGTAAATCTGACAGGAATGCAGCGCATTGATTCACGCTGTATTTTCGGTGTTCTCTGGGACACATCTGTCCCCGCTACGCACACACAGTGGCACAGACACGCAGGGCACCACATGTCCTGTGCTTCCCGTTTCCTAGAAATCCCCGTTTCCTAAAAACCCCCGTTCCAGGTGGGTTTTAGATTTTGCCTGTCCCCAGATTTCCACGGCACTGACCCTCACTTCTCAGCCTCTCCCCTCCTGTGGCATCAGAACACGGATCGCTGCTCCACGCACCTCTGCATGCCACGGATTTGTCCCTGAGGAAGTCACTTGTGCTTGTTTCCACTGTGGGAAAAAAAAAAAGGGAAAATACCCAGGAAAAAGGAATAATATAGTATTTGGCGGTAGAGAGGGTGGATTTAGAAATTCCCCTGAAGCTCCGCTGAGCCGTGATGATGCTTGGCCACCCTCCTGCGAAGGGCAGTACCTGGCCTTTGGGATGGGGGAGGAGGCGGGGGGCTGGTGGCATTTTAGGACCACTGCTGTCCCGTAAACAGATGTGACGTTTGTTTGGGAAAGTGTCTCTGAAAGGCGTGACAAGAGCTTTGGATAAGCCGGGGTGGGGGTGGCAGCCACAGCAGTGTCCCCTGTGAGCGGCTCACGGTCCCTCCGTGTGGGGCTGTCCCCCTGTCCCTGCCAGCTGTGTTCTCCGCAGCGTCCCGTGGGTTTTCCTTGCGCTGGGGTGTCCTGAGAGGTGTCTGCGGGCACAGGGGTCCCAGAACGGGGACTCCAAGGCTCCGCAGAGAGGGGGGTCCAGGATCTGCTCCCCAGAAGGGCGGGGGGTTCATCCCTCCCCCCGCATAGCTCCAGGAGGGCTTGGCGCTCGGGATTTCCCCCTTTTGCTGGACCAGGGGAGGGCTGGGGAGGCAGGGCCGGAGGCAGCACCCCCCTGTCCATCCCCAGCCCCCCAGACGGGTGGGAAGGGGGCGGGAGGAGGCGATGCCGCCCCGAGATGTCTCCTGGCTCGCAGGGAGGCTCGTCCCCCACTCCCGGCCATCCCCCACTTCCAAACCACCCCGGTCCTGCAGCGCAGCCCCAGAAAATCCGGGGTGCAGCCGTGTCCTGCCCCCGGTTTGGGATCCCCCCTTTCCCTCCCCAGTTGCACCGGCTGCTCTAACACAAGCCAGGGACAGCCTAGGGATACCCATAGATAGATACACATAGATAAATACCTATAGATAGATACCGATAGATACCTATAGATAGATACCTACAGCTGATCCATACCCGCCCGCAGATGCCACCCAGACGTAGGCACCCGATTTTTTTGGAGCCGATTTCTCCCCTCTCCGCTGTCCCGGGGTGGCCGATCCCCTCCCACAGTCTGTAACTCTCCGATTCTCCCCAGCCCCCTCCTCCAGACCCTTCCCGGCTGTAGCCAAAGCAAGGAATAAATAAAAGAATTAACGTGATGCTAATAAAAACCCCAAATACTCCCAAATGCCCAATACGCAGCAGCCGCCGGCCGCATTTATCCCTTTTGCTCTGCTGAAACCACACTTCCCCCGCTGTTTTTTCCCCTATTTTTAACCACTTTTCTTCATAATTGTTTTAAAAATTCAAGTTTTAGCACAGATAAAAATTTAAATTAACTTTCTCCTCACTTCCCCTCCTCCCCCAGCCCCACTCCAGTTCCTAAAGTGTTTTTGAGTGATTTTTTGGGTTTTTTTGGAAGGGAAGTTTAATTTTTTTCCCCCATGTATCAACACCCGGAGCTTTAACTCTAAAACCACCACGGAACTAAGTTCGATACGGAGAAATAAAAAAAGGAAAAGAAAAAAAAACTAAAAAATAGGCATCGTGTCGATTGTTTTTCCTGTCTGGGGCAGAAGTGGAGACTGGAAAGGAGAGAGGCAAGGCCAAAGTTTGTTCCCCTGGGCTATTTTCACACAGATTTCGTTAATCGCAAGGAAATAAAAATCTTCACGGCGTGCAGAACAGAGTTTTGGGTTTGGTTTTGTTTTGGTTTGGTGTGGGTTTTTTTGTTTGTTTGTTTGTTTGTTTGTTTGTTTGTTTTTTTTTTTTTTTTTTTTTTTGTTTTTTGTTTTTTGTCACTGCGATTTGCTGTGTCCCATCTGCTTTTTCCGGGAGAAACTGTGTCCTAAATCCATCCTCTCCCTGCCGGCTGTTGGGTCACGCCGGGCTGGGCTCGGTGCGGTTCCTCACCTCTCCGATTTTCGGGATGTGCGTCCCCGCGATTCCCGGCTCCACCGACCGATGATTCCCCGCAGAAAAAGGCTGGATCCGGCCACACGCACGCGAAACAATCCACGGGAATTGCTTTTGCACCTTTTTTCCTGAAATTAGCAAAGCCAAAACAGGTCCTTGAAATCTTCTCTGCTCCTCGTATTGCTGCTTTGCTGCTTGGGCGGGTTTAATCGGTTTAAATTGCATTTTCGCTTTTTGTGACTTTAAATTTTTTTTTTATTATTATTTTTTTAGTAAGGAAAGAACTGCTTTTCCGTAGGAATTCAACGAATCTTTAGGAAATCGCTGCTTTGAAAGAGAAAACCGTCAGGGATTTTGCAAAGGAAGGAAAGATGAGTGTCCCGAACCTGGCACATCTGGATAGGCAGCTGCTTCGGAGAAGGGATATCAAAAGAGACATCGATATATTTAATTCTCCTTTTTTTTTCCCTGTGTGCTGCTAGCCCCGTGTTCATAAGCATATTTTTATATAAATCTGTATTCATATATACTTTTAAATATGTGCATTTACATATATGTATTATATATGAATTATTAAACATTACAGTTTATATGTTATACGTCTATTTTATATATTTCGTAATTTACGTATATACAAAAACAATACCACAGGGCGTTATAAATTATAAACAATAAATTATTTCGGTATGACAGTACATCTATGTTTGCAGGAAACACACGTTCTGTGAATTATACATTAAGTCCCATCTAAACTTAATTTTTGTATCGATCTGTAAAAAATTACACACTTTTTATTAATTACATATTTTTCCCCGTGCGCTGAAATTATAAATACACAGAGTGGCACCGTCGCTGTTTATTTCTTATATATTTCTGTGCTTAAAATTTTATTTCTATACTGGGCTATAAATACTTTCATCCCGATATTTGGTGTTATCTCCAATTGCGTTTTCACACTTTTTGGGGTTTGGGGAGTCCCTGTGCCCCCTGGGTATTCCAGAATAACGTGAGGGCAGAGGATGAGGTGATCCCACATCCCCGGGGATTCATTCCCAACCTTGGAGCACCCCCCAGGTGCTCTCCTCACCCTCCATCCCCATTCAATAAATCGCTTTCCCCGTCCCTTCTTCCCCCGCCCCCCCCCCCCCCCCCCCGTCTCTTTTAAACGGAGATTTGAAATTTTAATTCAATATTTTTATTTCCAAGTAGCAAAATCCGCTGACATCTCCCCCACTTCCCACAGACTTAGGGTAGGAACCCCAAATTTCCACGGGAAGCTCCAGAGTGTGGGAAGTGTTAATGGCGTAAGAGTTATTCCCGGGAAACAGGGCAGTGGGACACCCCGATGTCTGGAGAGACCCCAGGGTGAAATGAGCCCCTGGGGAAGGGGAGCTGTGGATGGGGGACTGACCCCACGTGCGAGTGGGACCCCAAATTGCAGAGGGGTGCAGCACCCCCGCTGCACTTCATCATTAACCTTTAAACCCATCAGAGCATGGAGGGACAGGAAATGGGTGTCCAGATAGGGGGGAGCACCCCCAAACTGCCTGGGACAGAGAGGAGACCAGCTGCCACCTCCTCACTCTACAACTTGGGATCACGATTTCGGTCAGAAGCACGGAAAAATTTCCCTTGTGCAATACCGCCAACGAAAGGGGTTGACTCCAGCGGGATTGGGGGACAGGGGGGTGTCCGTACCCCTCAGAAAATCCCTCTGATTTTTTCTGGGAGCCGGGCACGGGCATCCCTGGGGTGCGCAGGCACGCGAGGCTGTCCAGCTGGTGGGGCCATGGCCGTGGGGCTGGTTTGATTTTATTATTTTATTTTATCCTTTTTTAATTGTTTTTTCCCCTCTTCTCCACAGCCACGAAACCTGGCGCCCGGCTGATGGTGCAACAGATACCGGCCACCCCTTTCACCCCCCCTTTCCCTCCCATCGCCGCCCACTTCCACGTGACGTGGGCAAACCAGTCAGCGACTGGAACTGGGCAGCCTGGCCATACTGGGGAGACAGGAGGGGGGCAACTCTGCCCCTAATCCCCCCCAAAGAAGCAGGAGCCGGGCATCTCTGAGCCCTCTGCCTTCCCCACAGCGAGGGTGGGGGGGTCCTGCCCCACGGCCTCGCCCCCCTCCACCCCTGTGCCCCCCCAACACTGAAGGTGGGTAGCGCTTCTCTGTCCCCTCGCTCCTCTTCCTCGATGTCATGCCGGGACCCCCGAAAACCCCTTCCTAGAGGCCTCCCCGAAAGCTTCCTCCTATTATCTCCGCGGGCTTGAAAAGTGACTCGATTTTGCTTCTTTTTTATTATCACCACTACTATTTGTAGGGCAAGAGGGGAACTCGCTCCTTGCTCCCCTCCTGTGAATCCTGCTCCTCTTTAGGGAATCCTGTGGAAACGCTCCGTCCTAGGCCGGTTACACGCCAGCCATTCCTTGGGGGTCTGGGGGACACAGACCTCCCTTAAAGCCCCTTCTTCCCGGCTCGCTTCCATCCTTACCCCTTCCCAGCGCTGCCTCCAGCTTCTCTCCCTTTCCTCGGCCGCCTACCAGTCTCCCGCTGTCCTCCCAGGGTATCAGTCCTTATCTGCTGGTTATCTGTTCTGCTGCTAAATTCAGCCCAGCGGAGGGGTTCAGCCAGGGGAATCTGTTGGTTAAACCTAAAGCAGTCACAAGAGCTAACTCTCCGGCCGTAATTCCCCCCCAGCACCCTATCCAGCTCTTCTCCGGTGTGAGGTGGCTTTCATGGAATCCTATAATTCCAGAATGGTTTGGGTTAGAAAATACCGAAAGGCTCATCCAGTTCTGACCCCCCCTGCCCTGGGCAGGGACACCTTCCACCAGACCAGGTTTTTCCAAGCCCCGTCCAAGAGGCTCTCTCCATGATTTGCAGAGAAAACAGGACCTCAACTCACCTCACTCCCTTCCCGGACCCTCCTTGGGAAAGGGGTTTCACCCTGACCCCTTTCCACAAGTGGGTTTTGGGGTCTTGCCATTGCAAGCCACGCACAAGGCCCCAGTGGCATCCCAGGCCCAAACCCACTTCAAATTTCCCCCAATTTCCCCACATTCGAAACCAACCTAACATGAGGTAAAGCACGCCTTTCCCCCACCCTGTCCCACGACTCTGGGACATTCCTCCCTATCCAGACCTACAGCATTCCCAGTACCCAATGGGTCACCCACTGTGCTCCCAGCTTCTCCCAGTTCCCCACATGGCAAAAACGGGGGACAGGGATAAAAAACGCCTGGGAGCAGGAGTTTTGTGGGCGCTGCTTGGGTTCTGCTCCCCACTTTGGGCAGCACTAATGGAGCTGCAGTGGGTTATGCCCTCCGCCCTCTCCTGTAAGCCCCCTCGGTCACGCGTGGCCGGGCTTTAGAGGGTGCGGACACGCGTGGGGCAGGCGCGGGGAGGGAGGGTCGAGCCATCCTTCCTCCTTTCCCTCTTTCCCCCCCTACTTTTCCCTAATTTAATTCCCCCCCACCCCAGCCCTCCTCAGCCGCCTCCAGCCGCCCACATCAAACGCCGGCCCCGGAGGCCATCAACAACTTAAAGCACCGATCGTACCTGCGGGACAAAGGTTTTTGCTCCGGGCCAGAGGAGAGAGCATCGCTGTCTCTCACCTTCCCGGCTGTGTCCCCCTTCCTTTCACCTCCCCCCCTTCTCTAACCTCCTTATCTCCCCGCCCGGGGGGGTCCCGGCCCGGCCGCCGCCGCATCCCGCATCCCGGCAGCATCTCCCCCTGCTCCCCCGGGGGGTGTTGGAAGGGGCGGGGGGGGGAGGGAGGAGGAGACTGACCGAGGGTTTTAAACAGCCCAGCCCCATGGTGGAGGGCGGGGGGGGGGGGCGGGAGGTGATGGATGGAGCCCGGTGGGAGCAGCTAAATCCAGGCGGGAGCTAAATTTCCCCTCCGGAGAGACCTGGACTTCTTGTTTGGGGTCTGCAAGAGGCGGCGGGACCTGCTGAAGGTGGGGAAGGTGGGCGGTGGGGAAGGGGGGGGTCGGAGGAAAATCGCATCGCTGGTGGTGTTTTGGTTTTGGCTGGAAGGCTGCGCCCACGCGAGACCGCTCCGGGGAAAAGTGGAGCCGAGGGTTTTCCACGCGTTCCCCATCGCTCTGGATCGCGGCCGGGGAGCCGGCTGGGCTTTGGGGAGGCCCCGCACGAGATGTACCAGAGCTTAGCCATGGCAGCCAACCCCGGCCCTCCGGCGTACGAGGGGGCAGGTGGCTTCATGCACAGCGCGGCCGCAGCGTCCCCGGTCTATGTGCCCACCACGAGGGTCACCTCCATGCTCCCCAGCCTGCCCTACCTGCAGAGCAGCGGCTCTTCCCAGCAAGGCAGCCCCGTCTCCAGCCACTCCATCTGGACTCAGCCCGGAGCCGAAAGCGCCGCTTACAACCCTGGATCTTCTCACCCTCCCGTGTCACCTCGGTTCTCCTTCTCCACCAGCACCCCCATCCCGGCCACCTCTTCCCGGGAAGCGGCGGCGGCTTACAGCAGCTCCTTGAACCTTTCTGCTAACGGGAGGGAGCAGTACAGCAGGGGCTTCGGCAGCTCCTATTCCAGCCCCTACCCGGCCTACATGAGCCCCGAAATGGCCACGACCTGGACTTCCTCGCCCTTTGACAGCCCCATGCTGCACAACCTGCAGAGCCGAGGGACGCCCGCGGCCGCCCGCCACGCCAACATCGGTGAGCACGGGGCTGGGAGATGGGAGGGGAGGTTTCACCCCGTTACCCCCCAGATTTTGGGGCACGCACCCCTCTGTGCGTAGGCACAACGGGCATGTAGTGGTTTTGGTTTTTGGAGGGAGGAATTTGGAGTACTGGGGTTGGTGCTGTCTGAGTGGCCTCTCTGTCTGGAAAGCATCTGGGGTCCTTACTCTTACTTATTCTGCAAAATCACCATTTCAAAACATCCTCAAAGGCCACAGTTTCCAAAAAGTAAACGAAATTTAGGGCAGGCCCAGAGGGGCAAGGAGTGATGCGCAGAGCTCTGGAGCGAGGGCCTGCTGGGTCCCGAGCAGCTCAGAGGGGATTTTGGAGCTCTGATGGGGATTATTGTGGGGTGCAGGACCACGATGTTCCATGGACACGCAGGCGGCCCCTTCCTGAGCTGGCTTTAGGTGCAAAACTGGGAGCATTAAGAAATCAAAGTTGGGTACATGAATTCCAAATCTTCCCTTCGGGCTGTTTTACATTCTGGTCTTCTAAAAATTCTTTTGGAAAGCTCATTTGGGCTACAAAAAGGGAGAGCAAAGAGAAATTTAGAGCTAAGATGTAAGAGATGATGGAGAAGGATTAAAAGAAATGCATCCACATTTATAATGATTTTTTTTTGGGGAACTCAGGCACATCTGAATGACGCAGCCCTGGTATTTCAGAGTATCCTTACCCCAAAAAACCTCACCCTGATCTCTTGTGCCGAGTTCAGTCTTGGAGCCTTTAATTTAATTAAACTCCTCTGGTTCCCACAACGAAGAATTTGTCCAAATGGCTTAAAATACTGCTTTTATATTTCGTGGGGTGGAAGAAGGATAAAAGGAGAGAGAAATGCAGGCACATCTTTGCATCGTGGTTTCAGAAATCCTTTTTTCCTTCCCGTCTCCTCTCCATGAAGGTATTGCTGTCAGCTTTGGGGTGGGGGTTAACAAAGAAAACACCTCAAATTTGTCTGCAGATCTATTTTATGATTGTGTTCTCTAACATGAATTTTAGAGAGTGATTTTTCTATCATGTCCAGCAGGATTTGCGTTGTCTTTAGCATTATTTTAAGATGTTAAAAGAAGGAAAGTTGGGCGCTGGTGAAGGCTTGGCCTTGCCAAGATCTTGTGCTTTTTTTTTAGGTGCTAGAAAATTTCTCAAAATGAGGAACAGATTAAGGATAAAATTTTAGCCAATCAGGAAATATTTTTTTGGAAGCCATGAGACAGCAGATCATAGAGGAAAAAAATCAGAATGAATTAAACAATCAAATATCAATTGAATATCAGTAAGCACATATGAATATTTGTATTTTACCATGGTGCCATCTCTTCCTTGGGAAAAACAAAACAAAACAAAACAAAACACCTTTTTGAGGTGGTTTCTGAAGGGTTCTTAATAATAAAGACAGCCTAAACCCAAAATAATGCAAATGAAGAATTGCAGTTGCAGAAACACAAATCAGCTTTTAAAGTGCTAGGGGCTGAGCGTGGGGATTTGGGGGTTTTGAACCTGGTGGTTTGTGCTGCAGCTCCGCATATTGATGGCAAAAAATGGAGTTTTAAATAGCACTGGGAAGAAGGGATGAGTTGAGCCAGTGCAGAAAACGGTTTTTAATGAAGGAGGAAAGAGCCGACACTCCTTCACGGCCACGTCCCGACTCGAGTGCCGGATTCTCGGCAGCGCGGCCGAATCTGCGGGATTCATTAGCATGGGGCTAATAACGCCTCTGCCTTGGATATGGAAAAGCGTTCGAATTTTAAAACAAAAGTTCTTCGGTTTTGGTTACAAAAAAAAAAACAAAAAAAAAAAAAAAAAAAAAAAAAAAAAACAAAAAAAAAAACACAAAAAAAAAAAAACCAAACAACAACAACAACAAAACACCAAAAAAAAAACCAAAACAAAACTGCCTGAGAGCTGGTGAGTTTTAAATGGATTTTTAGAAGGCAGCTCCTCCGGGAAGTAGTTTTAGGTTCAGACCTTCCCCGTTCCCACTTCTCCGAGTCGGGACGCGGCCGCCGCCGGGTCTCTCCTTGAAACCGAGAGATGCTTTGGGCATCGAGGGGGTTGAGTAAAGCATATAGAGGCTGGCTGTGGGGTTCTGAGCTGGGAAAGTGTTTTGTTTTAATGATTTTTAGGGTAAAAAACCCTGAAAAACTGAAGGCACTGAAAGATGTAGTGGGGGGGGACACCGTTGTGGATTATTTCCATCACAGACCCACTTTAATTCCACATTCGAGCCTGGTCAGCACCTGAGAAATCCCTGGAACGGTGGAGTTGACTCCTTCTTAGCCTTTTCTTAGGGCTAAAAGTAATTTTATTCTCTGCACAGCGAGGAATATCAAGGTGGAAACGCAATCCTTTTAAATGTGTGAGTGGTATTTGCAGCGCTCTCATTTTATTTTCCCAGAGAAACAACCACCCACCTTTGGGTAGAGCTAAATGCAGAGCACCCCTGGGGTCATTAAAATTTTAATTACTATGATTTTTTAAAAATAAAGATCAAGTATAGGCAGCTATAGCTGAATATGCAGACACGAATTCAGTCTATACAATTGGGCATGACGTTTTCCTCCCTGTTTTATATAAATATATCCCTGTAACAATAATGCAACACACAGTGAAAAGAAGATTAGCGAAAATGTATTCAAAGAAAATAACACTAAAAGAATTAGAAATCTTCTTGTTTTTTCCTAAACTGAGGAATTTTTTCTTGGGTTAAACCATGGTATAAAGCACTGGGAAGGATGGGCAAAACGCACGGCCCCGTTTGGAAAACTTTCCCTGGTGTGAGTTCAAAATGCCAAATTTGGGCTTTTCAGGGTAAGTTTGGTGACTGATTTCATTACTCTGAAGAGCAGGATCAGACCCTGTAGTCGAGGCAGTGAACTTGCCCCAGGCATTGCCTGGGATGGAGTTACTGTGAATTCCCGACTTAATGAGGCATGAAAAGGACCAGCTGCAGAATCCCCTCTCAAAAGAGTTCCCCGCCAGCACCGAAAATCTATTGAAATCGCTCCCAAAATTACCCTGGATGGGCAGTTTGCTCTTGCCCCTTCCCCAGGCAGAGGGGAGCGGGGATGGAGGGCGGCACAGGGCTGCGAGCGCATCCATCCCGCAGCTCCGCGCTGCCTCCTGGATCTTTTCAGACCCTCCGATCCCCTTTTATTTTGCTCACAGCGGGGATTTTACTTTCGCTGTGGCATCGAGGAGGTATTGCTGTGGTTGAGGATAAAACTGGGCTGTGGACATTCCTGGTGGGTACTTTTTGGTGGTTTTTTTTTGTTTTGTTTTGTTTTGTTTTGTTTTGTTTTTTGGCTAAATCGAAGTCAGGGCTCCTCTAACAGGCTCTGCTGGAACACAGCAGCAGCATCTGGGAAGATCAAAGCCTGGAGCAGACACTGGGTTGGAAAATGTCCTTTCTGCTGCTGGTGGGGGAGAGATTGGGAACCAGATCTTAAGCTTTCCCACAGGGATGCTAAGAGATCTGCCCTGTCGCATCCCGAGGCTGACATTTCCAGTGATTCATTGGCATTTGTTACAACCCTCTGCCCTACAAGCAGCCCCTGACCTTCCCCACGCACCAAAGGACAAGGTGGCTGATCCCTGTGGGGTGGCAGGCGATGAGGGGGGCCCAGCATCGTCCTGTCCCTGATCCTAAAGGGATGGGACCTCAGGACGCAGGGATGGGGCCATAGGATAGAGGGATGTGAGTGTAGGATGGCAGAAAAGTCTGTGGGACGTCGGGAAGGAGCTGTGGGACAGCGGGAAGGGGCTGTGGGACATCGGGAAGGGGCTGTAGGACATCGGGATGGGGCTGTAGGACATCGGGATGGGGCTGTTGGACATCGGGATGGGGCTGTAGGACATCGGGATGGGGCTGTTGGACATCGGGATGGGGCTGTAGGACATCGGGATGGGGCTGTTGGACATCGGGATGGGGCTGTAGGACATCGGGATGGGGCTGTAGGACATCGGGATGGGGCTGTTGGACATCGGGATGGGGCTGTTGGACATCGGGATGGGGCCGTTGGACGTGTCTGCCTTTTCCTCCATCCCCCGTTTCGCAAGCGGCCGCATTTCTCACCCCAGCCCCGCCGGCGGGGAAGGTTCTCCCAGGGCTTTGTTCCCCCCTCCGGTTTTGAATCCACCTTCTGCTCTCCCTCCTAATTTAATTGTCACCCGTCAGTCTGGGATTTGGGACGAAACCCACAGAATCAGGGTTTCTAATCTCTGAGCAAGATCAAGCTTGAACACACAAGTGTTTATTCCCCCCTCCAAGCTCCCAAGCAGTATAATTTAAATTGCAAATAAATCAATGGTAATAATAAAAATAACACAATCACGGGCACTCTGTCACCCCTATTAATAATTGAATTCTTTACTTAAAAATTGCACTGTGTTACCAAGCTCAGCTTATTTTGCACAGAACAGCCACGGGGTACTATATAAAATAAATGTTCGCAAATTTTTGTAGAGCAGAAAAACTTAAGGCAGTTGATAGTGGTGCTTAATCTAAGACTTTATTAAACCAGGATTAATTATTTTTCACCCATCCATGTGCATTTCTTTATCCCTGTAACAATAGCAGAAATATTTTTTTAATGAGACAACTTATATTTTGATCTCTACATATTTTTTTTGCCAGAAATTTTAAGGGAAAGAGGTGAAATTCTTGGAAACAGATGAGGGTTTATCAGGCAAAGTATTCCAAAGGAAAGTAGGCCCAATCCTGACACTTCTGTGCTCTTCTGATGATGGGAAAACCTTGCCAGCAGAAAGGGGCTCCCCAAAACTGGTTCTGCCAAATGCAGAGAGGTATTTTGAAAGGGCAAACCATTTTTCTCTGAAAATTTATGGGTGTATGGAAAAAAAACACCAACAAAAGCACTAAACAGCAAATAAAATTCCAAACTGGGTGAAAAAGTGGCATTTTATGTGCCTGGAGGTTGGCAGCCTGTTGTTTCTGAGGGAGGATATTAAAATAAAGGTGAAATTTTAAGGAAAATTCAATTTTAAAAAATTATTGTGTTGTCCCAAACCCTTCAGAAGTTTTGTTTCTTGTCGGCGCAGGGCTCTGGGCTGAAACTTTTGCTCCTTCAGCCCTGCGGTGCTTTACAAGCATACAGAAAAAAAGGAATGCAAATATATCAACTTTGAGAGGTTTTATTCCCAAATCTGCACACCAGCCCGGTGTGTCCTTCCCTCTCTGGAATTTCCTTATTGAAAAGGAGATGCAGAAATGGGATTTTCGGGGATCTCCCCCTGCTCAGTGACGCTCCTGAGGATTCACGGGGAAGAAGAAGCCGAAATCTTGGGTTCTTCAAGGCTTTTGCAACCAAACTACAAAAAACTTAACAAAGAGTCTGCTTCTCCTTTGGGGCTCATTGCTGGCTGCAAAACCAGGTGGGAATCTACCTCAAGAGATAGGGAAGAAAGTTTTGCTGATGCTGGGAGGGAAAGGCAGAAATGCAGACTTTTGCTGTGCCAGCCACACATTTTAGGGACGTGGGATCCCAAAAAATGTGATTATGCTGCCAAAACCCTTCAGTTGTAATGGCCAGGTTGGGTTGCTACAGGTCTGAGTTGCTTTGGAGCGGGGAATGTGTGTTAATTATGCCTGCAGGACTGCAAAAAAGGAGATGGGAATATCTGGAAATGCCAAATATTCACCTTGTCGGCGGGTCGGAATCCACGCTGCCGTCTGGCAGGAAGGTGTAAATTCGCCTTTGGTGTGTGAGTGTGAAACGCTGCTTAAATAACCAGGGAAATAGGTGAGAATTTGCTCTGACCTCCCAAATTAACCCAAATTATAGAAGCAAATTTCATTACAAGGTCGGATTGAATTTTTTTTTTTTTTTTAATTTTAAGAAAAACTGGTCTTTCTCCTTCATGGGACAGAACTCTTGCAGCTGTCTATGATCACATCCCACATTATGGCAAAATATGAAAACTTTTCCTGCCTTTCCAAGGCTTCCCCACATCATCGGTCACGGTGACCGGGCCCGAGCTGTAAATACATCTGTAATGACAAATTAAACCCAATTATCTGCCAGGCCTGAGCACTGAGGTCTTCCCACACACGGGTGCTTGCACTTGCATGACAGCGCTCGAAAATAATTCCAGCACTGTTGGCACGAATGGCATTAAAGGCTCTTCTGAAAACGCCTGTGTTTTCAAACCTACCAAAAAGTGTTGCGTTTTTTCCATTTTGTTACCATTTTTTCCCCCTTTTTTCCCTTTTTCCTTTTCTCCAGCAGCTCCTTGCTGCAGGGTACGTTGAGTTTGCAGCATTCCCCGTGCTCTTGCACCTTTCTAAATGCTCGCGGCGCTCAGCAGCGATTTCTTTTTCAATACGATAAGCTCTGGCTGGATTTTCTCATCCCCCAGAAAAAGAACTGGCGGGTGCTGGGTGTGCTCCAAAAGAAGAGCCGGGCAGAGATATTCCAAGTTGGATGCAGATCTGACCCCGTCATCAGTGCTGAAATGTTTCAGCTTTGGGGTTTTGGCAAGACCTGGATTTTAAAGCCAAATTTGGGGCAGCGTCAACTGGAAGTGAAAATAATTTTTTCTTTTCCAAGAAGTGCCCAATGATTAATTTTTTTCTCAATTATTTGCTGGCACAGAGGGTTTTTTTTGCTTAATGAGGTGGATACCTAATTGTAGAATGAAGTCTTTGTTTGGAGGGAGCAAGTTGGGTATTTCCAATCTCTTTTTGCTTTCTCTGTCTTTATAAGGCCAAACCTGCTCAGGTTTTAGGATCAGCCATCCCCTAAAAAACCATAAAAAACAGTGACGAAGAAAAAATAACCTCAAAAATACCCACGTTCCTTGCTCAGAGCTGAAGCCATCTCTGAAAGCACAGGGCAGTTCACTGGGAGCTGGTGCAGGATCAGGCCCATGCAAATAGCTTCCATAGGGAAAAAACTCAGCCCTCTGCAAATTACATGGGAATTTACATGTGTTCTCAGGGAGGTGAAACCCCAAAATCCAGTGGGACCTTCCTTTTTTTCTTGAGAAGCAGTGACTTCATTTATAAGCTGCAGCATGAAGGAATTCATGATGTTTTTTTATTTATTTTTAGTCACCCCTAAAGCTTGTGAGTCCCATATCGGAGTCAGCTGGGCTCAAACCACTCACACCAGACTTGGGAGAGACTTGGAAATTCATTTTGTTTGTGAAAGAGGAAAAGAAATAACTCCTGGAAAGCCAAAAAATTAATAATTTTTCCAGCAGAGGTGGGGTGAGGGCAGCCGGATGAGGGATCCCGCAGGGCTGATCTCCCGTCTCCACCAGGGACTGGTACTGGATTGCTTCTGAATCTGGGATAACAAAATCGCTGCCTGGAAATGCTTCCTCCTAATCCCTGGGAATTAAGTTGGTGTCTGCCGGGGGAGCATTTCAGGAGAGGTCCCGTGGTGGGACGCCGCTCCCTGCTCCTGCTCTCCTTCCCAGAGCTCAGCCCTTTGCTGCTAGACAATGCTTCCAGCACAGTGGATTTACAGGGAGCTGGGATGGGGCTGGGTTCCCACTGCCATCAAACTCTCCTAAAAGGTTAAAACCCAAATTTGGGGGCAGAGTTGAAGCAGGGAGGGAGAACGAGGCCACGCCAGTCCCTCCAAGCAAGATTTTGCCAATTCTTCCTGGTTTTTCCACATGGAGCTCCCTGTGTCCATAATATTTAAGCAAATTTCAGGCTGTCCTCTGACCTCGAGGGCCTCCTTTGGCTCTGCAAACACCTCCAGACAGTTCAGGAGACATCTCTGTCTTGCTGGATTCCCAGCTACCCACCCCTGGCTGTTGCAGCCCTCGTGCTTTGGTGCATCTCAATTTTCCTTCAAGCTCCATCTTCCGGAGTCCTGTTATCATATGTCAGTCTCTGCTCTTTCAGAAAGGGAAAGAACAGCTTTCCTGGACAAGGCAGAGGCTGAAAAAAACCCGATTCCTTCATGCTGAAATCCTAGACGAGGTAAAAAAAAAAAAAACAACCTAATATTTATTATTAAAACTCCTATGACTTTCCAAGCCAGGCTTTTGGATTTGCAAGCCAGGGAGCCACTATTATTCAACATCCAGGGCTCACAATGCTGGAGCTGTAAAAAAAAAAAAAAAAAAAAAAAAATCAGTGAGGCCCTGAGCCCCAGACATCAGGGCTCCTCCAAATGACGTGTGGTCCCAGATGTCTGAGATTATTTTGGGAAGGGAGTGCTGGCCCCAGGGGCTGCCTGTCCGGGGGGCTGGCTGCTGGGAAGGACTCTGGGCTGGGACATTCCTGGGTGGTGTGGAGCATGAGACGGGCAGCTGGTTTGGGGGTAGGATGTCTCTTCCTCACACTCCCCTGGGCTGGGATGATGCTCTGGATCTTGGTACGACTTTTCCCATGTTTCAGTCCTTCATTACTTCCCTGGGACAGATGAGTGATGCTGTAATTTATCCTGCCCCTCTGGACATGAAGATCTGGGCTTGAGGGTCCTTTCACTTCCCAGAATAAATACGGCTACAAGCAGGAGGGTGAAATCCCCCTTGCACCCCATTCCCATTGCCTCGAGCCAGGGAAGGGTCTCACTGTTGCCTGCTCTCCCTGAGCACTTCTCTTCCCAAACCCACATCCCGGTCAGTCTTTGGCACCTCCCTCCACACAAATCAATAACAACGGGTGAGCAGGTTAATTATAATCACAGAATAAACGCCGCGGTCTCAAAGTTCACCCAACTTCAGCAGCGTTTCAAAACGAGCGGACGGCGCCAAGAAACTTTCATTGATTCCTCTGGGGCAGGTGTGGGAGTTTGAACCTGTCCCCAGGCTGATCTTGATTCGAGGCTACTCAATTTTCCTCCTTATCTTGACTTTCGCCTATCTTATAATGCCTGTTATTTTAGATAAAAAGTCCAATCAATTGAGTTAGAAAAACTGCAAGTTATATGTGGCCCTGATAAGTTCAGTACCTGCCGTTTTATTGGCCTGGGCTGCGAAGTGACCTCTGCAGATGCTTTATCATCCCCTCCTCCCGCCCCGCTCGGGGGCTGAGTTGACTTAACATCCAGAATAACTAATAAAAGAGGAAAAGAGAAGGGCCAGGGGTTAGACAAACTCACTGTCCCCTCTAACGTGATGAGCCGTAGTAAACACCTTTTTGTTTGTCCCTGGCTGGAGTCCCACTGGGAGGCTGGGATCTGGCCTGGCTTGTGCTGGTGCAGCTCCTCTGAGTGGGATTTATCAATGAACAGCTCCGAACTGGAGGCAGAGCCTGTGTCTAAATCAGTGAAATTGGAACAAAACCGGGACAGGGGTTTGGATATGTCAGTATTGGTTGGTGCTGTGATGCCCAGGGAGGGATTGGACATGTGGAGCAGTCCTACATATTCCATATATTCCTACACATGGTATAGACCTGTTTTATATTTATAAAGTGAGGGGTTTTAATATATCATATGTGTTTTACATATATAAAATTAGTTTTTAAAAATATATATATATTTATGCATTTGTGCACACATATATATGCACACACCATTCTGTATAGCTAAGTTCTATATGGTCACAGAATAATAATAATTTTAATAGCAAAACCAGAAAGAATTTATTGGAGATGATTCCTAACTTGCTACATTGGCATTCTCAAGGACATCCCGGGCATTCATCCCTATCTGTGAAAGAGGGTCTGGAACTAAATGATGTTTAAGATCTTTTCCAACCAGGAAAACCATTCGGTGATTCTAGGACATGCTATGTGTATATATACAAATATATATGTTTATATATATGTATGCCACATGCCCACAAATATAATAACAATAATACAATTGTATTATTTTATTCCTACAAGGAAGATTTTGCCCATTTCCTTTAGATAAATGTCTGTCCTTTCGATCTGGGAAAAAAAACCCCACCCCAAACTTGGAGTTCCTGGAGTTGTAGGACTGTAGAAACACATGTTTTAGGATCCCTAGCAGGACAACCAATTCAGCAATGGCTGAGGGCATGTGTATGAGGCTTTGGAATGCCCAAGGATGGACATTCCCTCATCTCCTAATGAAAACCCAACAGACCATAATCTTCAGTCACCATCTTGGGGTGTGTCCTGTGCAGAGGCAGGAGCTGTACTCAATGCTCCTTGTGGATTCCTTCTAGCTCAGGATATTCTGTGATTCTGTGATAATTGTTAGCCCCTGGCATGGTCCAAGCACAGACCATCTCAGCCTGAGCCCAGCATCTCCTGGTGCAGCTCCTGGGAAGAAGTTTGGATGTGATTGGGGTCTCAGAACATTTGAACATGGCCAGACTCTGCTGGCTGGGCTCAGGGTCAGGCTTCACCACCCACCCAGTAGCTGGTCCTGGCTCACCAGTTACCCCATAACCATAAGGCCAATTCCCATGGCTCAACCAGGGAGCAGCAGCTTGGCAGGACTCCACAGCACACCTGCTTGTGATCCCCTGTGGGGACACCAAGAATGGCTGCACATGATCCACTACCTGAGTTCCCAACTCAGAAATAGCTGCCCAGGAGGGATCATGGCACTGTAAATCCCAAGCTTTTCTGATCTTCTTCATTTTTTCACCCACTGTCCCTTCCCTGAGGCCATAAAAGAAAAGGCTCTTGATGGGCACATCCACTTGGAGATGGGCCAGATTTCAAGGAGGGCAAGGCTGTGGCTCTTTTTTCATTGTCAAAAGAGAGACAGACCATTTCCAGGTGCCTCCTGCCAAGCAGACCCCAGGCTGGGCTGACCCCATCTTGCCCATTCCCTGGGCTCTCCACGCTAATCTGAGATTTGTTAAAAAATATTTGGACAGTCGATAAGCGGAGGAATCTTCTGTTTATCAGAGGAGCCTCGGATATTTACAAGTGTAAGAACTGCAAGGAGGAATAAGGAAGGGGAGGGTCACCTTGGTGGGTGGGAGTTCACTCAGGCACAACTTGACAGTCAGCAGAAGCTGCTGTTGGACACTAGGTCAGTCTCAAAGAGGTGGCCAAGAGGCTCCCCCCAAAAGACCCTCAGGGATGTCTGCATTCCTGTCTCCTTCAGAGCAGGCTGTGCACCTTTGGGATGTGGGACATTGTCCCTTAGTGTGTGTGTGGACTGTCTCTCCACTCAGCTCTGGAACAACCACAGGGCTGGATGGTTTGGGCTCTGGTGGTTTTTGTGTGCTGGAGAGCTGTCAGTGCTTTTCCAAGCTACCAGGTTGGCCATTCCCCCAGCTCCTGCCCCTTCCCAAAGTACTGTTTAGAGCTGATTTAGAGGAATCCATCTTGTTTCTACCCACCCTTCTTCCATCAATTTTTTATCTCCAGCTGTGGCTTTTGAAAGTTGTCCTCCTGCCTCCCTCCAGTGTCTCTCCTTGCCATGGGGAAAGGACAGTGTCATAACAAGATGAAAAGCCTTGCTCAAGGGCATCCTATTGCAGAGCCAAGACTCAGCTCCAAGCCAGGTCCAGAATTTGCCCAACCTTCCCATTGTGGTCCTCCTGCACATGATTTCAGCTGGTCCTTTGGCTGCTTCCACCTCCACCGTCCTTCAAAGCGCAGAAAACATATCCACAAAGGAAAAGGAGTATTCCTGGCTGCTGGCAATGGTGTGTGCCACAGACCTTGGCTTGCTGCAGGCAGAGCAGGGAGTGCTGCAGGGGAGGGACACCATGTTCCCTTTGCCTTGACGTGAAACATTTGGCCTGGGAAGGCTTGCACGGGAAATGTCTCGCTGTGGTGTTTCGCGAAGCCAGGGAAAAAGCAGATTTCTTTGCCTTCTGGAAAGCCAGACTGTAGGGTGAATGTTTCCTCAGCAATAAGTAGAGTCTTTATGTTTTCAGAGGGAAAAATGTTTGGCCCAGACAGCTAACTGGGTACACAGCCATTTTCTCCACCATAGACGTGTCAGATAAACCCTAAAACTTTCTGGGATGGCACCAAGCCATTTCTGCGAGGCTGCACAATGATGCTTTTTGCTTGAAACCATGTTTCTGGCTAAGTGTGGGGAATTTTTCCTGGTTCCCCACTTCCTGCAGATCCTTAATCACACAGGTGATGCCTTCTGTTAACCCAGACCAGGGGAGAGCAGGGAGCCACATTCCCACAGCACCCAGCCCAGTGATGTGCACTGCTCAGTCAGGCACTGTCCTGCTCTCCCTGTATTTAGATCCTATTAATCTATAAAACCCTGGGTGAATTGTCCCCAGATTCTGTCTGAGAGGAAACAGGAAGAGAAGAGGGAGCAGAGGGGGAAAAGCCAATGAGCAAAACCTGTTTTTGTAGAAACACCCTTGGCTCCCTTAGCTCCATCCTCATTTTCTGATCTCAGCCTGTGTGCAAAGATGGTGATGTCCCCCATGGACAAAGGAAAGGATCAGTGACAGCTTTCCTTTGGCTACAGAGCTCCCCCATGCATAAATTTGGGGTTTTAAAATTTGCCCAGTCACTCCCTGCCCATTCCCCTTTTGTCTCTCCTTGGTTTTTTTTTTTTTTTTTTTTTTTTTTTTTTTTTTTTTTTGGTTTTTTTTTTTTTTTTTTTTCCTTCTCTGCCACAATCCTGGACCAACTGTCACTTTTAGCTGGGATGTGATCTGACCAGAAACATTTTGGTGGGTTTTCCCCTTGAAACTTCAGCTTCTGGAATCATGCAATTCATGGAAACACCTCAACCCATTCCAAAGAAATAGAAGATGGGACTTTCAGCTCCTCTAGCTGCAGCAAAATCCTGGTTTAAGGACCCCCAAAAGGCTTGAAGAATAGGAAGGATTTCCAAACTGCCATTTTTTAATGGGAACAATTTTGGGATTTGGGACAGAGTGGGTGGGAATGGTAAATCCTGTTTCCCCTGCCATGCTGTTGTGGCTGCCCCTTGAAGCAGATGAGGGTGTCCTGGGTGGGATTCCAGGGTGTCCATGTCCTTTGCCTCAGCTGTGAGTGCCCCTGAGAGTCCATTTGGGGTTTGTGTATACACAGGATCGTGGCTCTCACCTCTTATCATAACAAATTGTTTTAGGAAACTGCTTCTCTGCTGGGAAAACTGCTCTCAGGCTGTGTTTAGAGCCTCTAAGTGGCCTGCCTGTGTTTGAAGGACAGTTCCTCCTTTGCTGAGTTGCTTCATTGGGTTGAGAAGACACTTCTGCAGCGGGAACTGTTGATATCAAATATCTCTCCAGCTGTAAACAAAACTCCAGTGCTATATTAATGGAAGTCTCTTTCCATCCAGAGAGGGTGAAAGCAGGAGGGGGCTGGAGGGAAGTAGAAGACAACCTTACTGTTTCTCATGCAGGAGGGTCTGACCCAAACCAGGGTAAGGAGGGCTCTTTGTTCCCTTCCACAGGATCGTTTGGGAAGAGAAATTAATAAATTGGATGCTGGGCCTGAACTGAAGGATTCAAAATCCTTCCTTTTTCTATTATCATTCCTTAGGATCCTGATCCATCAGGTTTATGCATTCAAGATGATCTCTCCTGTGCACACAGATTTAATCACAGAATCACAGAATGATTTGTGTTGGAAGGGACATTAAAGCTCATCCAGTTCCACCATCTGCCATGGACAGGGACACCTTCCTCTATCCCAGGTTGCTCCAAGCCCCATCCAACCTGGCCTGGACCACTTCCAGGGATGGGTTCCTACACAGGAATGGATGTAGTGCCAGGCTGGCAGAGTTGGGGTTTGCAGAGATGGTAGAAAGAAGTCACTTCAAGCCACTCTACAGGCTCAAGCCTTGGGTTGAGTTGCAAGTGGGTATCTGGTTCTCCTGTATGGGAAGGCAAAATTCCTCAGACTTTTGGTGAGCCAGAGGTGTTGGAGGTGTGGGCTGACAGTGCTGGCTCCAATCTGCTTTTTTGATGATCTCAGCATTGTCCGCACAGGCCGATCTCAGTGGATGTGAAGGACCCCTCCCAACGACCAAGTGTCATGAAGGGCCACATCCAAGATTTTTTTTTCCCTACCAGACCCCCGTGCCCCACTCAGGAGTCACTCCTGTCACCCTGGGGACTGGATATCCCATTGTGGAAAGTATTTCTGACATGAGTGTACTCAAGGCCTCACCCAAGATTAGCAGGCTGTTGTGCAACACACAAGTGACATTTCCTGCCCTGGGGACCTTGCAGTGCTCATAAACAGTAGATGTGAGGGGAAAAAAATCTCATTTTACACAGCAAGTTGATGACCAGGATAGGGATGGGACTCAATCCATCCTCTCCACTGGTCATTCAGTGAGATTTCATGATCTGCTTTCATGTGAGAAGCTCCTTCATTGACTAAATGCAGTGTTTTATGAAGAATTAAGTAGAAGGCCATCAGGATTAGCCAACACCAGGGACCCAGCCCATAAAAACGACTGAATGATCCCAAGATACAAGATATGGGCTTGGCAAAGGCATGTGGGGAAGCTGAACAGTCAAAGAGGAAGATGAGGCCACTCAGCACACATGAGGCATCCTTCTCAGCCTGATCAGCAAATCCTTTCCTCAACCCTGTCCCAGTGCTGGCTGTACCTGGCTTCGGGAGAGGGAGTAAATCTTTCCAGCAGAAAGGCCATTACAGAGGTCAGCGGATGGACCCATAAATCTCCATTATCAGGCAGCGGCTCCTGTGCCACAGAACGGAAATTATTGCCCTGAGTGCGACTGGGGGAGCCTTTCCTTCCCCCCTCATTGTTCAGGGCCCTCCGGGAGCCGCTCGGGCCATTTGCTGCCTGAATAAACGTTTCCTTTCCCGGCTGCAAAGTACAAGGAATAAGTGTCAGGGGATCTCATAATGCCAGGATTTAGAGCTCCAGCCCTGAGCCAGAAGCCAAGGAAACACTTTGCTGCTTTTTCCTGGGGAGTCTCCGTAATCCCCATTATTAATAACAGTGACAAATTAAACAATTAGTGCATTTGAAGCCCAGTGACCTCCATGCCCAATTTAGCTCAGCCTGATGGTAGATCCCAGTTCCTGTGGGCTCTGAGCCCTGGGAACATTCTGGTTTCCTGGGTCCTGAACACCCACCCACATCAAACTGCACAGGCTGCAGGTCTTCAGGTGACCCTTTCTCATTATTTTGTAGATATTCAGGGTTCTTCAGAGCAGGGGGGATGTACAGCCAGAAGAACAGCTCAGAAAGCTCCCCTTGGCAACTTCATCCTGGAGTTCAGCAAGGCTGTGAAATTATATATATATATATATATATATATATATATATAATTGTATATATACAAAATAATAATTATAAAAATATAATTTCTTCTAGAAAGAAATCCAATCCCTTGCTTCCCACTTCCTTAGGGCCCAAAAGCCCTTTGTTCAATAAATGACACACACCAAGCCCATACCATCATTTCTAAACCAACTTCCAGCAGTGTTCAAGACACCTCCTGTGCCATCCCAAAGCATTCTTTGAAGCAGGTGAGGATATCTCTCATCCAGGTGATATCTCCCGAGGTCAAGGAGCTCTCCCTGCTCTGTCAGGGCTGCAGGAATATTTTTAATGAGTTTGCACTCCGTGGGTGTCATCTGACTCAGCACTGGGTGGTGCCCAGAGGGGGCACACCCATCTGATAGGGGCTGTGATTAGGCACAGCCAGCCATTGTGTGGAGCCTCAGTGTCCCCAGGGAACAAAGTCTGTCCCTTCCCTGTCTCAAGCACCAATGATTCCTGTTTATGAACGTTCACAAGGATCACCTTTGCCTGCAGCTGAGAGGGGAAAGTCTCACAAATGTTATTGCTAGAGAAGCAGAAGGGGACTTTTGGAAACTTCAACTAGTGAAAGTTTGGAAGGAGCTTGGAGAAACCTGGGATGGTTTAAGGAGGTTGGAATGAGATGGGCTTTAAGGTCTCTTCCTTCCCAAACCATTCTGTGATTCTATGGTAGTCCCTTGAGAGAGATGTTCCAGACCAAATCCCATGGAGACTGGGGAAAAACCCCAAAACTCAACCCAAAGGCACCAAAGAAGTAGGGAAGAATATCAGTCAAATGCAGATGGAAAAGGAGAGCAGGTGCCAAGGCAGGTTTACACCAGTCTTTTGGATGTTGATGAGAAGCCAACACTGAAAATAACGTGGCACTGGAACTGGATGCCCCACTTTTGGGAAATAACACTCAACACTTGGCAACAAATTTTTTATTGCCAGAAGATAGGAGACTTACATTTTTATAGAAGCAGAAATATATCCATACTTGACTTTTTTGTTGAGGGACCTTCTTATTCAAGAACTAGTCCAATTCTTAACATTTCCAAGGGACTCTTAGGAATTTTCTCCTTTGTCTTTGATTAAAAACGTTTATATTTTGGCTTCCTGGTGGAAAAATCTCCAAGAAAGACTGTATTTTGTAATTAGTCAAGGGCACAACTCAAATCACTCAAGTTTTAACTGTTACCTTTTGCTTACCTCTGCTTTGCTAAATTCTCCCTGGATTATGTCCACAACTCTGTACTGAATCATTTTTGAAGAAGAGGGCATTTTTTACAGGAACAAAATTACTGTGAAAATACTTTGGCTTTTTCTTTGGAAAATTATAATCAAAAACCTCAGCAACTTCTAAGATGAAAAAAAAAAGTGAAATGTTTTCCTTTCTTGAGATTTTTCAAGGAAACGAGTTCTTTCCTGACCAGCTGTTCCAATCCCTTCTCTTTTCAAAGGAAGTTTATTTGATCTAGATTTTAGCTGTGACTCAATTGTCATTTTAAGGGGGAAAGTGAGGGTTATGGTATCACTGAATCCATGTGGACAAAAATCGCCTGGGGGGATTCCCATCTTTTTGAAACCACCAGAATTGCCCCAGGGTAATGAGATTTTCCTAAACTGCTGGGAAGATACTGGATTCCTGCTTTTCTGGCTCCAGAGCTGCTTAGGTACAATAAATTACTGCTCTCTACCACTTCCCCATGGGCACACGGTGTAATCTGCTGCCATTTTTAGCCAGATTTTCTAGGGAGAATTAGGCTCACGTGAATATTTGTCTCTTGTTAACTGGCGCCACTTCATTAATTTTTTTTTGTCCTTTGGCCGCTTCACGGTTATGCAGTTTCCTGCAGATTTTCCAAAAATAGTCCAGGGAAAAGAGAATAAAAGGCCACGTCTGGACATAACCCTTGCTAGACATCAGAGAATCCACATGGGACTGAGGCACAACTCAGCCGTAAGCCAAATGTTGTTGGTTTGCTCCTTGAGGAGCAATTGTCTTCCAGCAGGAAGCTGAGATTTTTGTGTAAAAAGCAGGTAGACAAGCAAAAAATACAGTGAAGTTCTTGGTTTCTGGAAGGGTTTGTATGGAATGGGGAGGGAGCTGTGTGTTTCCAAAGGATGATGCAGTCGAGCTGTGTTGTGCTGACCTTTGAACCTCCTGGTCCTGCCACAGCCAGAGGGACTGGACTGGCCCAGCCCAGGGCAGTTCAGAGAATGACAGAACAGTTTGGGTTGGGAGGGGTCTTAGAGTTATCTCATTCCACGCCCCTGCCATGGCGGGGACAGCTTCCAGTATCCCAGGTTGCCCCAAGCCTTGTCCAGCCTGGTCTTGGACACTTCCAGGGATGGAACAGCCACAGCCTCTCTGGGCAGCCTGTGCCAGGGCCTCACCACCCTCGCAGGGAAGAATTTTTTCCTAACATCTGACCTAACCCTGTCCTCTGTCAGTTTAAATGCATTCCTCCTTCTCCTATCACTCCATGCCCAGTTGTCCCTCACATCCCAGCTGCAGCTAAGCCCCAGTGCAGGATGTACCAGGAATGCAGTGTGAGAATGCAGCAAGCCCTGGAGTGTGGCATCAAGCACAATAGAGATTTCCATCAAAAGCTGAGCCTCCAACACACATTAATTCCCAACAATCCCTGTTAACTGTCAGCCTGACCTGGGGTTTGAATCCCAGAACCATGGAATGGTTTGGGTTGGAAGGGACCTTAAAGACCATCCATTTCCAACCCCCTTCCATGGGCAGGGAATCTTCATGTTGTACATGTGGATTCCTGCAACTCAGGAGGTTTTCTGTGCAGAGAATGGGGCGAAGGCACACAAACCTCCCCTTGGCTCCCTGCAGCCATTCCCCCCAGCAGAGGGGCTGGGTGAGGAGCATTCCCACAGGGAGCAGGGCGCATGGAATGGTTTTCCCTGCCCAGCTGAGATGCAGCTGCCTGATTTCTGGGCAGTTCTGCTCTGTGGGGTTTGTGTTTATCCGTGGTCTCAGGGTTGTTTGATTGTAACCAGGGTTGTTCACCTGCCCTGATCTGCTTGCCCTGGCTATGGCCAATCTCAAAAATTGGATAACGTCAGAGCAGAAGGGAAAGGTTTCTATTTCTGTCTCCTGTTATCTGTGTCCCAGCACATCCCTGCTGCCACAGAAGACCTGCAGCCATGGCAGGGAAAGTAGTCCCTCTTCCCAGTATCCTGGGGGGGGGGGGAGGGCTTCCTTGGGGAAGGAAGAGCTGTTTCTTGCAAAAGATTTCTATAAAATCTGTTTCTTGCAAAAGATTTCAATAAAATCTGAGTATTTGTGATTTCTAAAAATATCCCTTCTGGGCTAAACTGAGAAGCAGAGCAGCAATTAAAAGTACAGCCACCTAATTAACGGAGTTTTTTTCCTTCTCTCCCATCCTGGCAGCAGAATTTTTTGATGATTATTCCGAGGGGCGAGAATGTGTCAACTGTGGGGCCATGTCCACCCCGCTGTGGAGGAGGGACGGCACGGGGCACTACCTCTGCAACGCCTGCGGGCTCTACCACAAGATGAATGGCATCAACCGGCCCCTGTTCAAACCCCAGAGGAGGCTGGTAAGTCAAGATCACACATGTGGGCTGAGGAGGAGGCAAAGAAATCTTGGCCAGCTGGAGATGCCAGGGGTGTTTCAACTCCCATCTGCCCAGCTGAGGTCCAGACTTTCAAAACAAGCCAGATTTTCTCATGCTTGGGATACTCCAAGCCCTTGTACTGCCCAGAGCAGTTCTCCAGACACTCAGCCAGGGAGTGGAAGGGGCTGTATGACACAGGGTGATTTTAGGATTTGTGGTGTCTTTGCTTTAGTACTATTGCAAGTATATTTGGAGGAATGGCAACTCTTTCCAGTTCCAGCACAGTACCAGTCCATCTTCTCTTATCCACAGGGGTCCCTGATCATTGCTGGGTGAGCCCCTCACTTCATGGTGACTTTTCTGGGTATTTTTTTGGATACTCTGCTCCTAGATCCATTGGGTGAGGTGAAGCCACTATTCTAGGGCAGGTCAGGACATCCCAAAGACTCTGGGGTCAGGGTTGGATATGCACAAGGAACCTGGAGGACAGGAACAGGATTGTTCAGCCTGGAAAAGAGAAGGCTTTGGGTTGACCTAATTGCAGCTTTCCTGAAGGAAGCCTACAGGAAAGATGAAGAGACACAATTTACAAGGATGACAGGACAAGGGGGAATGGTTTCAAACTGACAGAGCAGGTTTAGATGGGATATTAGGAAGAAATTCTTCCCTCTGAGAGTACTGAGACCCTGGCACAGGTTGCCCAGAGAAGCTGTGGCTGCCCCTGGATCCCTGGAAGTGCCCAAGGCCAGGTTGGATGGGGCTTTGAGCAACCTGGGATAGTGGAAGGTGTCCCTGACCATGGCACGGGGTGGAACTTGATGATCTTTAAGGCCCCTCCCAACCCAATCAATTCCATGATTCTGTGAGCTCAGTGTTGATAACCTGCTGCTCCCTGGATGATTTGGTGAGGGGCTTTGGGAAGGTCTCTGTGTCCCCAGTGACATGAGTCCATCACAACAGGCTGAGAAGGTTGGGACTGTTCAGCCTGGAGAAGAGAAGGTCTTGTGGAGACCTCACAGCCCCCTCCAGTATCTGAAGGGTCCTACAGGGAAGGTGTGACTCTTCATCAGGAACTGGAGTGACAGGAAAGTAGCAATGGGTACAACTCTAAAGAGGGGAAATTTAGGTTAGGTATTAGGAGACTCTGCAGTAGGTTACCCAGGGAGGCTGTGGATGCTCCAACCCTGAGAGTGTTCAAAGCCAGGCTGGATAAGGCCTTGAGCTACCTGGTCTTGTGAAGGTGTCCCTGCCCATGGCAGGGGAGTGGGGCTAGGTGAGCTTTAAGATCCCTTCTAACCCCTTAAAATTCTATGATCCTACAACATTCTGTGATTCCATAACATTCTATGATCATGAACCCAAAAGCAGCCACCTTCGGAAAGCCAGATTTCCACACTCCTTGTTTTCCACGAGGCTCCATCCCCACACTGCCCTGCCCTTTGCGTCGCTCAGCCCTGTCTGCGCCCAAACCCAGCCGTCCCCTGCGAGTGACAAAAGTGACACGGGCACCGAGCGCCCTCTTGTGAAACGCCTTTCCAGAGACCGACTGATCCAGGCAGGATCTCACCCGGCCACCCAGGACATTCCCTCTCTCATTTACTGGCCTCTAAGGCCTGAGCTTTGAAGGATGATGGCAAGAGGTGGCAGGTGTGGAGAATGTGGCTTTTTCTTCCTCCACCTCCCACTGTTTCCCAGCTCAAAACTTGGATTTTATACAGCTTCAAGCCCGTTGCTTTCTCCTGTTGCCTTCTGAGCTTGACTAAACCAGTTCACCCAGAAAAGGAACTTTGGGTCTGCTCCCTGCAGTAATTCATTAGTGAGACTTCCTATTAATTATTCCTCTTTCATCAAGAGGAGGAAAACACTGCTGGAAGCTTCTCTTTTTTTTATCTTCCCCTTGAGCTCTATAAGCAACCTAGCACAAAGCCAGCAAGGAATATGTAACATTTATGGTATTGATAATATTTTCTTGGGATAGCCACGATGCCTGGAAGGGCTTGGGAGCTGGAAAAGGCAGGATGGTCTGGGATCCAGACACCTTAGTGTAGGTCTGTACACATGCAGGGGGTCTCTAAGCTGCCACTAGAGCTGCTGGAGATCCGGGGCTCTGTTCAGGTGATGTGGGACTCTGGAGAAAGGAGGCTCAGGGGGGACCTTCTGGCCCTCCACAACTCCCTGGCAGGAGGGTGCAGCTGGGTGGGGCTTGGGCTCCGCTGCCAAGAAACAGGGACAGGATGAGCGGACAGAACCTCAAGCTGTGCCAGGAGAGGTTCACGTTGGACATCAAGAAGAATTTCTTCACTGAAACAGTGGTCAGGCATTGGAAGGGGCTGCCCAGGGAGGTGGTGGAGTCCCCATCCCTGGAGGTGTCCAAGGAACAACTGGATGTGGCCCTCAGTGCTCTGGGCTGGCTGACAGGGTGGTGATCAGTCACAGGTTGGACTCGATGGTCTTGGAGGTCTTTTCCAATGATTCTATTTCATGTCTCTGGTGCCATCTGAAATGGCCTAGGAGAGCTGAGACCTCCTGGAGTCACTGGAAAGGCATGAGGGGCAGAAAGAGGCAGTTGGACAACTGCAAAGGGTCAAAAAAATAAAAAGCCAGAGAAATACAAGAGGCGAGAGGAGAGGGAGGCCTGAGGCATGGGAGAGCGATCTGGTTGGGATGTGGGGCGCTGCTGGTGAGGGCGTTGCAGGGCTGACTGTTTCCTTGCTCTGATGTCCCCACAGTCAGCATCCCGCCGTGTTGGGCTGTCCTGTGCCAACTGCCACACGACGACCACCACGCTCTGGCGCAGGAACGCCGAGGGGGAACCCGTCTGCAATGCCTGCGGGCTCTACATGAAGCTCCATGGGGTAAATCCTTGCTGTGGGAGGGTGTTCATGGCACCAGGCTGGGGGCTGGGTTCTTTACATAGCTCTGCACTCTCCTGGAGCTGTTTTTCCTGCTGTCCTTTTGGGTTTAGTCCCCCTCAAGGTTACATCGTGTTTATACCTGCAAAGGGGTGTGCACGCTGGGTATTTCTCACTTATTAATTAGGTCCCCTTTGCAAATAAGTCTTAAAACCTAATAAAACCAGGCCCAGATTCTTCCCACATAAATTCAGGCACTTTTAGTAAAAAGGCCAAGTCAAAAGCACAAATACATTAGCTGTAGTTCCCTTCTGGGCCTAAAACACACAATACCATGGTGTGATCTGCCTTCTTATTCCCATTTGGATGCACATCTTGAATCTCCCTTTACCAGGGAATTTGGGCTCCATCTTGTTGTTTCTTTCAATTAAACCAGCTCGACCACAAGTTAGAACTGGAATCATGTTCTCCTAGATGACCTTAAGGACATTCAGAAACCAATGAGCTGTTCTGTTTGGATCTACAGGTCCCAAGGCCTTTAGCCATGAGAAAAGAGGGAATTCAGACGAGGAAACGCAAGCCTAAGAACCTTAACAAAACAAAGGCACCAGCAGGTAAGTATTGAATGAAGAAATTTATTTTAAATGTGTATTTGTGTGTGCACTTGTATTTCTAACCACAGTGCCCTCAAATTAGAGAGATCCAATGACAAAACAAGCCAATTTTTAAAAAATGGTGGATGTCTAAATACCTGAATACCCTTCCAACTATTTTAAAATTTATTTTTACCACACTAGCTTCTGGGTGAGTGGGCACAGGTCTGTGCTGAAAGGTCTTTGGGACGAGCCTGTTTTACCCTCTGGTTTCTCCCAGGCCCATCCAGCAGTGAGAGTCTGACTCCGACCACCAGCTCCACCAGCAGCAGCAGCAGCAGCACCACGACCACCGAGGAAATGCGCCCCATCAAAACAGAACCTGGGCTCTCATCTCACTATGGGCACCCCAGCCCCGTTTCTCAGGTACTGAGGGGAGGTGTTTGCAGTGGGAAAAAAAAAAAAAAAGGGAAATAGGATGGTAGACATGGGGAGAACATCCTCATAACTTTACTTAGGTACTTAAAGACAAGCACCTGAAGGGAGGCTGCAGGAAAAGATGGAGAGAGACTATTTACAAGGGTCTGGAGTAACAGGACAAAGGGGAATGGCTTCAAACTGAGTGGTTTAGATTGGATATTGGGAAATAATTCTTCCCTGTGAAGGTGGGGAGGCCCTGGCACAGGGTGCCCAGAGAAGTTGCGGCTGCCCCTGGATCCCTGGAAGTGTCCAAGGTCAGGCTGGATGGGGCTTGGAGCAACCTGGGAAGGTGGAAGTTGTCCCTGCCCATGGCAGGGGGTGGGAAGGAGATGATCATTAAGGTCTCTTCAAACCCAAATCATTCTGTGTTTCTAGAATTAGAAAGAAAGGGAGACAGGAAGAGAGAGCCTGCCCAAGGTATCCCACATAGGCTGCAACCTCCAGCCCTGCAGCAAATCCAGACACATTTTTACAACAGCACCAGCCCACTCTAAAGGGATTCACATGGTCTTCTACGGTTTGAAGCTTTTTTCACAGCATTCTCCTTTTTCCATAGGCATTCTCAGTCTCTGCCATGTCTGGACATGGATCATCCATTCACCCTGCAATCTCAGCTCTGAAGCTTTCCCCCCAGGCTTACCAGTCAGCCATGAGCCAGTCGCCCCAAACCAGCTCCAAACAGGACTCCTGGAACAGCCTGGTGCTGGCTGAGAACCATGGGGACATCATTACTGCATAACCTGGCCCTTTCCCTATGAACTCCAGGCTGATCTGCTAGAGAGATGAAGAAGAAGCCACGTAATCATCAAGTCAATGTTGTTTCCACCTCCCCTGCTCTCCTGCCTTCTCTCCCCTTGTGAGGTGTTCCAGCAAAGAGGCAGAGAGAACTTACCGAGGTGTAGGGGAGCTCTTATGAAATGAACAGAGAAGACTCAAATCTCAGAGTAACTCAAGGATTTGAAGGCTTTTTTCCCCACTTTAAATGAGCCTCTCTATTTGACTGTCACCACTTACTTTGAAACAGCCAGAAACACAGAGATGGACACAGTTCTTGAGTTTTATTTAACAATATCTGGCATTTTAAGACTCAGACAATGGTGGAACAGAGACACTTCTTCTGTCACCACCCATTCTTTTCCTGAATGGAAGAAAATGCCATTGTCTTCTCATGACCCAAATTCAGTGATTTTCCACCAAACGGAGCCAGTTCCAAGACAGTTTGCTGAACAGACTTCACTAGAGATTCTTTAGTGGCTTTAGTGGATTTGATATGATGTAGGGCAGAGAGAAAAAGAGACATCTCCCTTCCTCCTCAGCTCACACAGGTAGAGCATTGTGTTCATTTTTCTAGATGGTCTGGAAAGCTCATAAATGTCCGTATTTAATAGAAATTCCTTTCCTATTTATCACTACGAAATCATGGGACTGTGTTTCCAAAAGGTTGTTGGCTGAGCCTGGAGTAGGTCTGTGCAAAGTCAAAGGAGGATTTTGGAAGAAAGAACCTTCTGGAAGGAGGTAGATGAGACCCATGCTGGTCATCAAATCCTGGAGGAAATGGCTGGGCTCTTCCCTGATGGATAGCGACAAGCCAGGTTTAGAGATGATTCAAGAGCACAGCAAGTGAAAGATGCTCTTCTAACACTGCTGGGCCACTTCTTTTCAGACAGATGATTTAATTATTTTGCCTATTTTTATGTTGGTTTGGATGCCACTGATGAAATCTGACTGTCACTTATTTTTGGCTGTACTGTGAGTGCCCACTTTCTCCCTAACAGCTGGCTCGTGACCATTTCCCACATTTAATCCTTTAGGATTTCACTTTTTGCAACAAGCAGTGGCTTCAGCCCCTATTGGAGGTGGCAGGGGCCGTTTTCCTTATCAAGCATGTGCACAGACTTGCTTGCCTGCAAGAGAAGCACAACTCCATTAAACGAGACTCGACTGCTTGCTTGCCCATAAGGCTCTCAGCTACCAGGGAATCCTGGCAAATGGAGCTGGAAGAGATGCTTAAGAGCAGTACTCATTCCCTTTTCCCAAAGGGATCAGTCCTACCTAATCCAGCCCAGACTGTTCTCCCTCTGGTTTAACAAACTCAAACTCTAGCATGGCAGACACCACAGCTCTCCTGGGCAGTCCAAGTGCTTCACCAGATGCTTCCCATGACGTTTGCATTCACATTTCCAAGGAAGGACAGCTTTGCCTGTCCATGCAGAGAGTTCCTGGGAGACCTCATCCTTCAAGATTCTTCACTCTGGTTTCTGTCTGCTCCCAAGCTCTGTTACCCTTCTTGCCTTCCCAGCTCCTCTCTTTTCTTCCCCGCATCCAGAACTCGAGTACAGAACTACCAAGTGAAAAATCTCTGAGGGGGATTGTGCAACCCTCCCAAATGTGCCACCCTCTGCCTCCCACTCTGCAAGGAGTGTTCTTCCACATAAACTAAGGCACATGACTTGGTGAAGAGGAGAGCCACGGACAGGTTTGAAGCAAAAGAATGGCATTGTGTTGTCTTTGTTTGAACTCACCCTTTTTCTCCCTGTGGTATAAAAGCTTCTCTAAGGAGAAGGATTCAACTGGACTGGTCATGACTGGAGAGTCCTGGACCCTCCCGCATTCCCCGTTCTCTCCATAACTCAGATTTGCAGGGTTTTGTAGGGGTGACAGAGCCTCCACACTCCCTAGAGAAAAACACCATGGCAATACTTCCATGGGAACAGCTAGGTGCTGTTTGCACCAGTTCCCACTGTTTTGTGGAGCTAATGTAGTGTTTAGCCTCATTAGTGCTAATTACAGATGAGGGAAAGACATTCATGAAACACGAATATAAAGAAATTAAATTCTGTGATTTTGTTCAGACCTGCTAGGCTTTAGAGAAGAGGCCAGAAATAGCACTGAAAAATATGAATTTGAGGTGAAAACACAAAGTTGTTTCTCCATTGGCAGGAAGATCTTTAGCCAAACTCCTCCTTGAAGTAAATCCCTTTGTAAATGGCAGTTGAGCTCTCCTGGGATCTGGCTGTGAATTCCTGGTCATAACACAGCAGCCTGCACCACAAAATGCCATGTGGCTCATGCCAACTTTTGAGATATCCAGAACTACCCTGGAAAGCCCAAGAGGGAGTGGAGCCTCCTGATGAGGATTAAAAGTCCAGACCAACCACACCCCCATTTCTCCTTCCATCTGGAGGCTCACACTGGTTCTACCTTCCCTTCCCTGTTGCTGTGCTCCTCCTTCCCTCAAAGCCAAATTCCCCGGTGGGATTTTTCTCCTGCCCTTAAGCAGGAGAAAACCCATTCAGAGATGCCAGAAAGAACTCTGCTTATAATGCCAGAAGCAAAAATCCCTGCAGAACATATCTGCCTATGTCTCCTTGGTAGAGATTTATGAACTTGATTTTAGCCTTCCTCAAAGCTTGAAAAACAATTTTTGAAACAGAGTGAGGAGCATTTACAAGTCCCTGATAACAGAACAAGGTATCTGCTTTCAAAAGGTGAAGCTCTAGGGGCTGTGAGGACAGCTTTAGGGGTAGAGGACAACTCTTTAGGGGTAGAAATTAGCTCTTTTGTCCCCCTTTCTGTACCAGAAGCAGAAGTTTGGACAGACCAGGTTCTGTGGTTCTTTTCAGTCATCCAAAACTGTTGTAGAGCTGCTGTTGGCCCAAGAGATTTTGTCTTTTTCAGGCCAGTGCTGATACCAGGATGGTGAGAGACTGATCTCAGATGCAGCATCACCATTTCAGGTGGGGTAAAAACACACCATAATTGATGAGTCCCCTTCTTCAGAGCTTCTAATGATCAAAATACAAAATAATTTAACTGAGAAAGGATGAGATCAGGTTTCTCAAATCCCTGTTCAGACAACTTTTGAATATTCCCAAGGATGGAAATCCCACCACCTCTCTGGGTTCCTGTTCCGGTGTTTGACCACCCTCTTGCTGGAAATGTTTTTCCAAGAATCACTGCAAATTAATTACTCACATTTGGGGATTCCCATGTAAGGAGTCATTGTGGGAGGCTGAAGCCCAGGAATCACTCAGAGCCACGTCTTGCAGGTAGGAGCTGGGATAGCCAATGCAGGATGGCAAACTCCAGAAGTAACAGACCAAGGGATATTCACAGGACAAGAGGATTAAAGTGTCACCATTTTCAGGACACTCAGCTTCTTCCAGCGAGGAGCCAATTACAAAATTCCAGGTTCTACCTGAGTTCTACTTTCCTGCCTGTGATGGGGGAGGCAGTTGGAGCCTGCTTTGGTAATGAATTAGATACAATTATTAGATACCCATTAAGGCAAAGTAATTATTGATTTTATTATTGCTTTTAATGCTGGAGAACCTAATGAGATCCATACCATGTCCTACACAAATACAGGACCGAGAACTATACCTTCTCTGAGGAGCAAGAGGGAAGGGCCCACTCCAGCAAAACACCTCAGCAAATTTAAAACTGCATTTGTGGGATTTGTTCCCCTTGATACCATCCCTAATCAGGAAATTTTTGATGCTGAAGGGTTTACAGTTAGGCTTTACAGAAGGGTTTCATTTTGGTTGTGTCAAATCAGACCTTGGCACTGGCCCAGTGGCCACCAAAGTGAGATGGGCAGATGAGAACCAGGACAGGGAGCCAAGAAAGGTCATTTAACCACTTCTAAATGTCTTTGTTCTTTATGGGAGTGGAGTATCTGGATCCACTTCAGTTATTCTTTGTAAATTGATCAGACAAGATCCACAGATCACTTGCAATCTTATGGGCTTGGATGGAGAGGGTGCAATCAGGAAGAGCTCAGGAATATTGCAAGGGAGCTTAGAACCAATCAACAACTCTCAATGTAACATTCAAGCTGTGACTATGTCAGGGGTGGTGTTTTGTTTTGCCTTTTTTTTTCTCCCCATGTATAAAGTTTGAAGCTTCCCAGGTCATCTGGGAAGGTCTCATGGAAACAGACACTTACTTGTAAGGGGGAGAGGGAAACCAACCAACTGAACAAGCTGTAATTATTTAAAGATGTAAAAAAATATCTATTATGAAGTAGTATGGCTACCAATCCATGTAACTTCTACACCTTTAGAACTAATGGAAATAAAACAATGATAATAAAACCAGAAGGTTTCTGCTTGACTCTGTCTTCCCTTGTAGGTTTCTTGGGGAGGGCAGGGGGTAAATGATGAAATACTGAAAACATGAAATGCACCTGGAGAAGAAATGGTGAAGTGAGTCCTGTCCCAGAGAGCTCACAATGAAAAAATTACAGGGAAATTAAAGTCAGAAAATACGAGATCAGGTTTCTCAGAGACCTGTTCAGTCAAGTCTTGAACATACCCCAAGATGGAAATCTCACTACCTCTCTGGGCTCCTGTTCAGTGTCTGAAAACATTCCTCATCATGGAAATGTTTTCCCAAATCACAGAATGTTAAGGGGTTGGATGGGACCTTAAAGCTCAACTAGTCCCACCCCCTGCCATGGGCAGGGACACTTTCCACTAGACCAGGCTGTTCAAGGCCTTATTGAACCTGGCCTTTGACACTTCCAGGGATGGGGCAGCCACAACCACCTTGGTAACCTGTTCCAGTGTCTCACCACTCTCAAAGTTAATAATTTTTTCCTAATATCTAATCTAAATTTCCCCTCCTTCAACTTGTACCCATTACTCCTTGTCCTATATAAAATTCCTTAATTAATAAATATTAGCTTAGATTTAATAAATATTAGATTATTAAAGAGAACCAAAATCTTTGTTAAATTATTTGCCTAGACCTGGGAATTCCCAAGCAATGAGTCATTGCAGGAAAATCAATGTTGTCCCCAGGACCCAGAGCCACACACAGCCCCCTCCCATACATTGGATTTGGGATTGCCAACACAGCATGAAAAACTCAGCAGTGACACAGATCTTGGAAGCACTTGGTCTAGTAAAAGGTGTCCCTGCCCATGGCAGAGAGGCAGAACTGGATGATCTCTAGGGTCCCTTCCAACCCAAACCAGTCTACTATGATTTTGATATAAATGAGGAAAAGCCCCAGTACTGGTAACACCCCGAACACAGCAGAGAGGGGAAAAGCCCTTGGGGGCACTTAAAAACCATCATGCCTTAGCTTTTTGATCTTCTCACTGAGTTCTACTCGGTAGGTCTTGTTCAGCCTGAACGCTTCCAGCTGAACTCAAAGACAACAGCCTCGAGCCGAAATTAGGCTGCCAGCAAGGGCTGTGCTCAGCCACCTCCCACTCTGTAAGGGCACAGCCCTCCTCTGGGCACCCAATCACCCTGCCAGGTACTGCCCCGCTTCCTTTCCAGTCCAACCGGTGTGCAGACCGGTTCTGCTGTGGGGTGAGTGAAGCCAGCACCTGGAACCTGCTCATCCCTTCCCCAGCAGCCAATTGCGGAGCTCTCCTGCTTTTTTTTTTTTTTTTTTTTTGGTGGGGGGGAGGGAGGATCTTCCTCCCTTATAAATAGAAGTGGGTGAAAGGGGCTTGGCTGTGCGAGGTCTTGTTGAGGTGGAGGTGCTGTGGGACGTGGCTGGGGGCATAGGAAGGGCTGTGAGGAGTAGAGGGGAGGTAATGAAGAAGGGGGGGAAGGCTGCCCAGCCTGATCCCCAAATGGATGCACAGGGTGGGCCTGGGGAGAGCAGTGGATGAGAGCTGGATGCAGGAATGTGGGGCCTGGGGGAAAAGCAGTGGGTGCCTTCACTGCCCTGGGGCAATGTGGGTGAGAACGGGGCGGGAACTCAGTGCCTGTTTTCTGGGGATGGCTGCAAATTGATGCTTGGCTGAATGTGAGAAGAGGGAGAGCTCTGCACCCCCCTGACTGCATGTGGAGGGTCAGAGCTGTGCCTCGAAGTCCCTGCAGGAGCCTTGCCCAGGGGTGTAAGGTCACAGGGAGCCTTCCTGCAGTCCCTGGGTGCAGGATGGTGCTGTGGGGGTGCAGGCAGAGCTGGGGTGAGCTGCATGAGCCTTGTTCTTTCTCTGTTCTGCTGTGGGTGCTGGGCTTTGGTCTGGGCACAAGGACTGGGAATGAGCCCATACAGGGGGAGGATTTGTCCTCGAGGCCTGGCTCCCTGCCCCAGACCTGCAGAGGTACCAGCTCAGGTGGCCATGCTCATGATGAGATGGGTATCATGCCCTGCAGAGGGCAGGGGATGGTTTTTCTCCTCTTTCTCCTTGGATGGGGGAGTGCTGTGGATGAGACTGAAGTGGGTCTAGAGTAAAAACGTGAAATAAGGAGGTACATGGGATAAGGATGGCAGATGCTGGTGGTTCTGATGTGCTGGGGAGCAGGGCAGTCTTCCCTTTTGAGGAGTGTTCCTTTGCTCTCAGACAGGCTACAGCTGGGGGGGTGTGAGCATTAATACCTTACAGAGCTCCCACCACTTCCAGTCTCTCACAAAGAGCTGTGGAGAACTGGCTTGGCAGCAGTCAGAGCTCTGCAGGTGATGAACTTCCCTGGGATGTGAGCTCTGGGCTCACAGGGCTGTCCTGGTGCTCAATCTGTGCTGCCTGACATGAAGCCAGTGCCTGGATAGTCAGGGCAGACTCCTTGACTGACTTGTGCCCAGCTGTTTCCAGGGATCCAAACTGCTGCTGGTGCCTTTGGCAGTAGAAGCATCTGTTTAGCTGTCTCTTGATCAACATAATATGCAGATTTTTTGGATTAAACTGGAGGAGGCCTGTGAATAATCATCATATGCCCTTGAAGGCAGAGGACTAAAGCTCAGTCTTTTACCTGTGCTAAATCTAGTTTTGATGACCACTTAATATCTGTACGTGGATCTAAGACATTAAATTAATGTTCCCTAACATGTTTTCCTCTTGAGCCCTTCCAAAAGGGATTTAGTTTGTGCTGCAGCATAGGAATGGCTGGCATGAGGTGGGAATGGCTCTTCTGGTGGGGAACCCTAGGATTGCTGTTGATTTTCTCATCAAACTGTCTCAGAGCTGTGCCAGGTGCCTCAGAGCCCTATACTGAGTGCTGTGGAGCTTGAAGCTGAGCCTCTGATCAGTGCTGGCCTCTGAGATTAGTTTGCAGGGAGAACTGGTGCTGTGGGATGAAAGCCAAGCTGAGCTTTCCTTGTACACCCACAGCCAGCAGAAGTCCTCAGAAGAAATGCAAATGACAGGGGCTTCATGCCAGAAATAACTTCTTATGTATTGGTGTGACTTCCTGGAAGGAGCTGTAGGATGGTGCTGCTTCATCTCCCCCTCACCCAGAGCCTTCTGCTCCCAGATGCTGTTAGCAGAGTGTAGGAATGCTCCCCAACTGGTTCCATGCCATTGCAGTCAGTGGGGCAAGCAATGGGTAAAGCAAGGGGTGGGGACGTTCTAATTGCCCCAGGAAAAAAGGACTTGGGGGGATTCCCCAGGCCAAATTCCTACTTGTAGCGTGAAAACTGCTGTTGGAGTATGTTGTTCAGGGCTGTGTTGGATTAAATTATACATATTTGCTAGGATGGAAACTCCTCCACCATCCTGGTCCTATTTATCTTCATAGACTTTGTCACAGGAACTTAAGGAGGAAAATTAAGATAATGTTTTGTGTATTTCTGAGTTGCAGCTTCCCTTCAAATCTAGGGCAGAGTGTGACAAGGACCTGCTAATCCCTCTGCAGCTGCTGAAGATGCCAGAGGGCCCATCAGTGAGGAAGTTCCAGCTGCTGACCTCCCCTTTTGTGGGTCAAGTGGTGGCCAAGGTGGGGGGAAGCAGCCGGAAGCTCAATGTGAATGACCTGAATGCCCTGAGGCTCCAGGACTCCCAGGTGAGTTGAATTTACAGATCCATGACAAGTCTAAGGGCAGAAATCACCATTGTCCCACACCTGGGTGACAGAAGGTGCAGAACCTGTGAATGTTTCCCTGAGGGTTTCACCTGGCTAAGTTGAGATGTCTGCTCTGTGGGTACTTGTCAGAAGTCACACTGGGTTGGTCCTGCTGGGGCTTCACTGGCCTGACACCCTCAGATGATGATTTGGACCTGACTGGCCAAACCCTGGTGCAGCCTCACCTCTGATTAAAGGTAGGGAGCAAAATTAAAAGCACAAAGTGCACCCAACACAAAGTGGGAAGATGAATCAGAAGCAATGATGACAAATTTCAAACCCCTGAGTGTCTGTCCTGGTGGGCCTAATGGGAGCCTCTAGGAGGGGTTCAGAATTGAGTGGCATCTGAACACCTTGTGCTTCAGGCAGGCAAAGAAAGGAATCTGCAAGGATGGCCCCAGCTCTGATGGGAATGGCTTGGATACTGATGAATCCCATGTTCAGGGTGGGCTGATGTGCCCTCTAATAAAGGTTGTAGAAAATAAATCACTTGTATAGAAGCAGGCAGAGATTTTATCCCTGGAAGTGTTAAAAATCAGGTTGGATGAGGGCTGAGCAACTTGGTCTAGTGGAGGTTGTCCCTGCCCGTGGCTGGGGGCTTGGAATGAGATGAGCTTTAAGGTCCATTCAAACCCAGGTCTTTCTAGAATGTTATGATCCTTTATGGATCGTCAGCACATCCCACCTCTTTTCTCAGGTTCATGGGAAGAACTTGTACCTGGCATTTGTGGCAGCCGAAGGTCCTGTTGGACCAACTGCAGAAGAGACAGCGCTGCAAAGAGAGGCTGCTTGTGGGGCACACTGTCCTCCCCAGGGACAGCAAGGACAGGATGGTGCTCCACATCCCCATTCCCAGGATGAGGAGCTGCAGGAAGCCCAGCACTCAAGATCTGAAGCCCCAGAGGCAGCAGAGGGTCGGGGTAATTGGCTGCGCATCCACTTTGGCATGTTCGGCAGCATCCGGGCAAACGAGTTCTCGAGGGCAAGCAGAGCCAATAAAAGGGGGGACTGGAAGGATCCTGTGCCCAAGTATTTTCTCTTCTCTTTTCTCTCTTAGCAAATCTGTGTGGGAATGCTCTTAGCCTTGATTTTCTCTGATAACTTTTAAGGTATAAATGAATGTAGGGTGTGTTCAACCAGAGAATCCACAGTGGAATTGTAGGATGCAGTTGTCTGTGGATTTTAGTACCAGCTCTGCTAAGATTTTTGTCTTGAAGAGAGAAGTTTTAGGATGCCAGGCTGAATCATGCCCTAAAAATGCCAGTTTCTCCCAATTACGTGTTTTTTTAAAAAGACTTGGATAAATAGCAAATGTCTCATACACCTGGAATCATGGGCTGGAGTGATGCTGTTGAAGGCAGCAGTGAATTGAAAACATGGCTATGGTTTGCATCCTATATGCCACTGGAATTGTACAGAGCAAGGGGAAACAGCTTCCCAGAGAAACTGTGGCTGCCTCATCCCTGGAAGTGTCCAAGGCCAGGCTGGACCTGGCTTGAAGCAACCTGGGGTGGGGGAAAGTGTCCCTGCCCATGGCAGAGGGTGGCCCAAGATGATCTTTGGGTTCTCTTCCAACCCAAAGATATTCTATAGTTCTATGATTTTTTTGAAGGATGATTTTTTTTCTATACAAGTATTTTTAGACAGTTTTTTGTGCTACTTTTAACATCCATTTCTCTGATTTGTGGACTGTCCTGCTGAAGGCTTTGTCAACCACAGTCACAGGGCAGCAGAAGGAAAAACTTTCCACCCGCTGTGTGGGTTCACCACCAAGCTTCATGGCTGCAGTTGTTAAAGATGCCACCTTGCCTTGAGACAGTGGCGAGCTGCAGAGTATAACAAGTAGTTCAGAGATGTTTCTGATGAGAGACTCCAACTTCCCTGCTTCTCCCAGGCTGGTTCTGCACTTTGAGAGTGGAGGCTTCCTTGTTTTCTACAACTGCCGGATGCTCTGGTGCTCCTCTCCGAGGGCTGATCCTGCTTCTGACATCCTGTCTGTGGAATTCCACCGTGGCCGGGCGCTGCGTGCCCTCTGTGCACCCGATCCCATCTGCTACACCCTCCAAGATCAAAGATATTTTTCAGGGCTGGGTGAGTTCCAGGCAATAGGGGCAGAAGGAGAAATGGGGGAAGGTGGGTGGGATGTCTACAGATGCGGAAGTGCATGTCTGGGCAGCTTTCTCTTTAGTTTAAGAGCTTCTGGTTGATCCAGCTGAGGGCATGTGGTCATCTTCAAGGTGTGTAACAATGGTAGAGGGAAGAGAACCTCTTCCAGTCCAATCTCAGCTCTAAGTCCACTCTTTGGATGCCACCTCTGGTACAGGGAATGGTGTTGCTGGCTGTGATCCTTAAGGCAGAAATCACAGGACAGAACAAGCTACCTGCATTACCTTGATTAGAAATATCCTTGCTGTCTCCTTGTTTCTGACCCCTTCCAGGGAACATCATTAAGAACGAGATCTTGTACCTGGCCAGGATCCACCCGTTAACACCAGGCTCCCTCTTGGCTCTCTCAGATCTGGAGCGTCTGCTGGACTGCGCCGTTCAGTTCAGCTCTGAGTGGCTGCACAACAAACTGCGTGGCCAAGGGCTGCACCCCCAGGTGTACCAGAAGGAGCAGTGTCCCCTGGGCCATGCCGTCATGAAGGGCACTTTTGGACCCTCGGGTGGCTTCAAGAGACTTACTTGGTGGTGCCCTCAGTGCCAGCCTGCGGTGCTGCCAGGGGATGGAGACCCTTCCCCAGTCACCGAGTGATCTGTCCTGCAGGGTGCTGGGTGGTCTCTGATCCATGCTCTTCGTTGTCCTAGAAGGTCTCTGTGGTTTCTTTTAGGCTGTTGAGTTTGGTCCTTAGGGAGCTGGCAGAGTTAAGTGCTCAGTGGAGGTCCCAGGTCCCCTGAGTGGCTGCAGAAAGGAAAAAGTGGCTGTTCATGGTTTGGTTTTTTTTTTTGTTTTTTTTTGGTTTTTTTTTGGTTTTTTTTTCTGGTTACAATGGCACAACAGTGTAAAGAGTTTGACCAGGTTTGAGGTGCATTGGTCACCCTGTTCAGGTGGCAGTGGATGGGAAGTGTAAATGGTTGAGCAGGGGATTGCTGTGGTCTGAAGTCACCCTGTCCCCTGACCCTGCAGGAGTCAGCAAAACAGAGGATATCCCTCTGCCTAAACAGCTTGACTAATTTGGAATTAAATAATCCTGCCTCTGTCTGGAGCTGAATGCCTGTGTGCTGGGCTGTGATTGGGTGTGGTTAAATGTGAGGGGCTGTTCCCTGTGTCAGATCTGACAGGAACAGCTCCCTCCTTCCATGTCAACATGTACAAAATATACATCAGCAGTGCTTGGTGGAGCTCATCTCTGCACCCACAGGTTTCAGCTTTGTGGCAAACTGCCAATTCCAGGTCTTGCTGTAAAATTAAACAAAAATACAGTGTGTGACAGTGTGCATAAAACTCAGGATCTCCAAGGAAACCTGAAAGCAGGAAGGTTTGGAAATAGAGCTGTGTCTCTATTTCACTAGGTGGGAACTGCTGCTGTCCTCCCTCCCTGGATTTGAGTTAATTTTAATAATAAGTTGTTGACTTGAGCAAAAAAATAAAAGCTGGAATTAGAATCAGGGATGTTCATCTCAAGTATGTCCTTTCTGTTAGTTTCTTGGTTAAAAACTGGGCTGTATATGAAAGTTCCAGCTGACTGGAATTGGTTAACAGCTACCTCTTTGGTGCTGCCAGTTGAGGGTGGTAGCAGTGACTTTCCTTAATGGGAACTGGATTTAAAGATGGATTGCAAATCAGCTGGGAATGCTGGAGGTAAACACCTCTGTTGTAGGCAGCTGCTTCCTAGGTAAGACTTGCACAGCCTCTCCCCTGTGAACTGCAACACCTTTGAGTGGTTACACTTTATGGGATTGCTGAATAAACCAATTTAATGGGGTTATGGAGCCAAAGAAGGTAGTTTATGTCCCTTCTGCAGAGTGTTGGCCAAGTGCCCATCCAAAACAAAGAATCATAGAATATCCTGAGTTGGAAGGGAACCACAATGATGATCAAAGCCCAACTTCTGGAAGAAAACCACTCACAATAAAGAACGCCAAAAGCTGAATCTTGCACTTTGAAGGATGAGGATGGAGCTGGGTATGTGTTGAGTTGTCAGCACAGGAAGGATGTGGACTGTTGAAGCAAGTCCAGAGGAGGTCATGGAGGTGCTCTAAGGGCTGGGGCCCCTCTGCTATGGGAGACAGGCTCAGAGCTGGGGGTGCCCAGCTTGGAGAAGGCTCCAGGGAGACCTCAGAGCCCCTTTCAGTGCCTGAAGAGGCTCAAGAGGGATGGAGAGGGACTTTGGACACGGGGGAACGGCTTCCTACTGCCACAGCACGGGGTTAAATGGGATACTGGCCAGGAATTCTTCCCTGTGAGGGGGAGGTGGGAGCCAGGATGAAATCCCAGAGAAGCTGTGGCTTCTCCATCCCCGGAAGTGTCCAAGGCCAGGTTGGACGGGGCTTGGAGCAGCCTGCGATAGTGGAAGGTGTCCCTGCCATGGCCGGGGGTTGGAGCTGGAAGGTCTTCGAGCTCCCTTCCCACGCCAAGCCTCCCGTTCCTCCATGGCGGCTCCGCTCCGCTCACGCGAGGGAGTTGGGGGCCGCCGACTCCTTCCCGCTCCGCCTGTGCCGACGCACACCTCCGCCAATCAGCGCCCGCCGCCGGCCGTCACACCAGCCGCGCCGCCTCCCTATTGGCTGACGCTGCCCTGGTGCGAGCGCGCTTTCGCCAATCGGCGCCGCGCCCGCCCCACCGAGCGATGTGCGGGGCGCTGTGATTGGCTGCGGGGCGGGGCTGGAGCGGCCCCGCCCGTGCCCGGTTAAGCGGCGGGTGGGGGGGGGGGGGGGGCGGGAGCGCGCGGCGGCGGCGCTGGGGTCTGAGCGCGGCCCCCATGGAGCTGCTGCGGAAATGGCTGGGCCACCCCGAGGACATCTACAACCTGCTGCGCTTCAAGATGGGCGGCTACCGCGCCGTCATGCCGCGGATGGACACGGTGAGCGGCGAGGGATGCGCGGGCGGCGGGATGCGCTTCGCTGTCACCGGGGCGCGGTGCTCCCGGTGGGGAGCGGGGCACGGGGAGAGGAGGAGGAGGTGGAGGGCACTGTCATGTCCGGGAGCGGACACGGTGTTGCCACGGGTGACCATCCTATATCCAGCGTGTATAGGACCTGCCCGGCTTTGTGCGCCTTGTGTGCGCCTCGGTGCTTCCCGGTTGCACCGGCTCCGGGCATCCTATCGCATTGCTCGTACCCGTGTGTGCATTCCACCGGTTCCGGACATTCCACCGGTTCCGGGCATCCTGTAGATTGGTGCATCCCACCGGCTCCAAGCATCCCTGCATTGCTCGGTGCCGGTACCCTGCGAGCTTCCCACTGGCTCCGGGCATCCCTTGTATTGCTCCGTACCGGTACCAGTGCCGGACATCGCAGAGCGCCGGTGCTACCCGAGCATCCCGCGGCTCCGGGCATCCCTTGCATTTCTCGGTGCCGGTATCCTGCCAGCATCCTACTGACTCAGAGCATCTCAGGCTTCCCATGCATTGCTCGGTGCCCGTACCCACATGCATCCCACCGGCTCCGAGCATCCCTTGCATTGCTCGGTGCCGGTACCTCCTCTGCGCGCATCCCGGCGGCTCCGGACACCGCACGGCCCCGGCGCTGTCCGTACATGGCAGCGTCTCCCGCAGAGCCGGGACGGGGCGGGTTAAGGGGCGGGTTGCGGGCCGGGGGCGGAGCGGCCGCAGCCCCCCGCCGCCGCCGCGCCCCCATGGCGGCCGGCTCCCGGGCCGTGTCCGTGCTGCGGCGGACACTGACCCTGTCCCCGCCGCGGAAGCCCCCGCGGGCAGCGGGCCGGCGGCGGGGACAGCAGCAGCGCTGCGGAGCCCCCGCGGCGCCCCCGGCCCCGCCGCCCGCCGCCCCCCGCCTCCAACCCGCGGCCCCCGCCCCGCTCTGCCCGCAGGACTCGCTGGGATGTGGCCTCCGCACCTGCTACCGGTACCTCAACCAGACCAGCCGCAGCTTCGCCGCCGTCATCCAGGCTCTGGATGGAGAGCTGCGGTGAGCGGGGGGACACCGGGGGGCCGGGGAGGGGGTGCGGTGACCCCTGGCACTGGGGATCTTTGCGGGTGGTAGGTAGGGTGGCACCCCAACACTGGGGATCCTCGGGAGGGGGTGGGCGCAGCTTTCCCCCAACACCGGGAATCCCCTGGAGATGCTGGGGGTAATTCTCCTCCCTGGGAGCTGGTGGGTACCATGCCACCCTGATACTGGGGATCCTGGGGAACTTAGTGGGTGCAGTGGCCCCCCATTTTCAGGTCTCCCCAGGAGTTGGTGGGTGTGATGCCCCCCCCACACCAGAGCTGGGCCCATGCAGTACCCCCAAACTCCATTTTTCTCTAGTGGAGCTGCTGGGACACGCTCCCTCTCCCATCAGGAGCTGACTGGACTCGCTCAGCTCAGCCCCACCCCGTGCAGCAGACGTGGGGCTTTTCACGTCCCAGCTGGCTGTACCACATCCACCCTCCACACCACATCCCTCCCCAAACTGGGTCTCTGGGCTGAGCCTCCTGGCCAGCAGACTGTTAAACGCAGGGCTTGGCAGTGTGCCGTGTGTGACACCCTGGGAATGTGTCCTGGCAGTGCCAAGGCTGGCGCTGGACAAAGGCTGGAGGGACAAAGTGAGGAAAAACCTGGGACTGACCAAGGGTTTGGGCCTTACCTGGGAGGTGCTTTTGGAAGCAGCCGCCTCAAAACCTGTGCAGTTGTCACAGGGGGTTTGTTGCACATTCATTTTCTGCTGTGCAAATTTTGCTGCCCTGTGCAGAAAAGCTTCAGATGGGAATAGTAACAGAGGATGTAAAGCTCAGCTGGCCAGGGGGCCTCATGCCATGTAATGATTCTCCAAATAATTCCTTATATTCATTTGACAATTACTGATTTCAGTTTTTAAATCCCCAGTTAATCCCAAGATGGGTTGATGATCAAATTTAGGGGTTCTGGAAGTTTTTCCAGACACATCTAATGGCTCTGATCTGAGCAGTTGCAGGCACCACCCCGAACACTGGGTGGTCTGTGGGGTTTCTGAGCCCTGGTTTGGCATTCTGGATGGTGCCCCATAGCTGTGTCCAGTGATTATGAAATGGTGTTTGCAGCCTGGTTGACAGGAAAGGCAGAGAAGTTCAGTGGTTTGGCTGGAATTGCGTGGAAAATTACAAGTAGGGCCAAGAATTAAGCTTTTTATTTTCCATGCTTTTTCTGTGCAGGAATTAAGAAAAAAAATTAAGAAAACACTATGAAACCTGTTAGCAATGTGTGTGCCCTGTGCTTGCCTCAAACTTCCTGCAGTTTTCTTTGTCTGTCTTTTTTGTCCTTTAATCCTTGCCCTGCAGCCTGCTGGGATCAGGATCACCCTTCAGGGCACAGAAACTTCTGCCTGGCATCCTAAAAATGTTCTTGCCTGATCTCTGCAACCCACGGTTGGGGATGGTGCTTGGATTACAGCTGGCTCAGTAGTGGATCAGGAGATACTCATTTTCAAAGCCCAGGAGTTCCACTGGAGAATTTAGGGACAAACAGGGAAAATACAAAATAGGGAGGATAGAGAAGTAGGTAGACCCACAGCCTTACAGATGGAATTAATTTTGCTGGATCAAAAAAAGTGCTTGCATTGATGTTGACCCCATCAGGGACTTCAGCTGAGCCCCAATGGTTGCAGACAGACATCCCAGAAGGGCTGCTGGAAAATGGGGAACTTTTGGAGGAGTGCTTGGAGCAGTGCTTCTCTGGCCAGACAGCATATTGATAGTTGAGCTGAAATGTCTGGTTCCTCCTTTCTGTTTTGTTTTTTTTTTTTTTTTTTTTTTTTGGCCCCATAAACCACCTGTTTTGCTGGCCAGAGCCCTGTCCAGCTCATTGCTCCATGGTTAGGGCGTTTTCTGGGAAGGTGGGAGGCTCAAAACTGCAGTTTCATCCACGACTGAGCCAACAGCATCATAACTGCTGGTGGTGGAAAATGATCCAAGCTCATAGCTCCTCTCCTGGTGATGGAGAGGAGAGGGATGCTCCTGCCTCTCTGCTGCCAGTTCCATGGTCTCTGGAACTCTTCAGGATCTGTTCCTGAGGGTTCAGCACAGGCTGTATGTCCTGGCAAGGAGAAAGGAGACCTCATCACGTGGGCAGGAGGGAGCTGCACCCAGGACAGGGCTGGAGCTTGAGCTCTGGAAGATCCACACTTGTTCTTTGCAAATGTCTGCTTCCATTTGTGCCACAGGTCTAAATTCAGTATGTGATGGAAGTTAGGGAGGCAGGTAAGGTCTGGATGCAGAATTGGGGTTAAATAAGTGTTTTAACTCTGCTGGGTTCTGGAATTACTGCTGGCTCTTCCCTGGGCATGATGCCCATGTGAGAGGTGCATCTGGGATGGCATTTCCAGGTTCTGCTGTGCCTTTCTTGGTAGCTCCTGGAAGCGGGTTGGTGCCTTGGGCACTTGCATCCTGTTGGATGAACATTTGCAGCCCGGCTGGAATGGAAAAACTCAGTCATGTGCAGGGGAACAGGAGCACGAGAGAGCTGCTCATGTGGTTTGACAGAGGTGTTAAATACCCTTATAAGTGAGGAAAAAAAGCCAAATTTAACAGTATTGGCTCTAAGAGCAAGTCAGTTTTCCCTGGATGCTTAATCACCGCTTGCACATTGTCATTCCAGGAGTAGGGCACTGTCACCTGGTAATGAGCATTTAAGCAGACCAAGCTACTTTCCATTTGTTAAACAATTAATAAATGCCTCATCTCCTTGGCATATATCCCTGTGCTCATGGAGATCTGGGGATTATTTTTATATAAATCCTGGAGTTGCAAACAGCATTTCTTGCCATCAGGACTTGGTTTTGGTTTGGTGTTTTTTTTTGTTTTGTTTTGTTTTTTGTTTTTTTTTTTTTTTTTTTTTTTTTCCTCTTCAGCTGCAGAAATGTGGAGGCAGGGATAGGGAAGGAAGCAGGGATGGGGAGGGCAGGGGTGGTGGGAGCAGGAGGGGAGGTGGCTCTCCAGCAGCTTCCTGTTGGGATGCTGGGACACATGGGCTGCTCCCAGTGTCTTGTTCCTGGAGATATAAAATACAGGGTGATTTTGGCTCTTTCTGCCAGTCCTAATGTTCCTGTTGCACAGTGTGACCCCTTTATTCCTCCCCAACAGGGTAAAAGGTGCAGAGGAGGGGGAGTGATGGGGAGAACACACCTGTTTTTCCCCCCCTTCCCTGTTTGACATTTGCTTTTCCCAATAAGCTGACCTCGGGCTCTGTCCTCTGGGTCCAGGTGAGCACTGGCTTTGCTTGCAAGGTTGGATCTTCCCTGCTCAGGGAGCTCACAGGCCTCACCATTCCCTGATACACATCTTAGAAACCCCAAAATCATGCTGTAGTTCTCATGAGGGAAAATCCTGGATTTCCTAACCTGGCTGGTGTCTTCCAAAGGCACCTGGCAGTGCCAGTGTGTGACATGCTGAGCTCAGAGTGCCTCTTCTGAAGGCTCTGTGGTTGATCCCAGCTGCTTGTCCTGCCTCCTAGGCACTCCCAAGTAAGGGATTTCTGTTTTTTCTCCCCTCCCAGACATGCAGTCTGTATATTCTACCTAGTTCTCCGTGCCCTGGACACTGTAGAGGATGACATGAGCATCCCCTTGGATGTCAAGGTCCCGATGCTGCACGAGTTCCACTCCCATCTCTACCAGCCAGACTGGAAGTACACAGAGAGCAAGGAGAAGGACCGGCAGGTGCTGGAAGACTTCCCAACGGTAAGGCAGCCTCCTCCTTGCTCCTTGTGGCACTTCTGGGTGCCTGGTTGTCTCCACGTGGTGCCTGATGAGCTTGTTCAGTGCCACAGGTCTTCCCAAGGGCTCCATCACCTGCCTGTGGGGCTGGGTGCCAAGCTGGGGTGAGAAATTCAAACATTGTGCAACGCTGTGAGGCAGAGGGGATCTGGCTGTGGAAAAGTGCCAGCCCTGGAAAGTGGCTTTTTGCCTCCTCTGCTGGAAGAGCAGATGACCATTGACTTGTGGGGAGAGATTTGGGGCTGGTACCCAACATGGTGAATTGCCTGTGTGCACAGTGGGAGGTGTCCCTGCCCCCAGGTAGGGCAGAGGGTAGAATGAAATGAGCTTTAAGGTCCCTTCTCACCCAAACCATTCCATAATTCCGTGATAAAAGACAAAAAGCACCCTCACTGTTATTAGTAATGATATTGTGTTGATTTTTTTATTATTGAGTTGTTTTTTAGGGTTTTTTTCTTTGCTCTGTTTAAGAAAAAATATAATAGTTCTGGTGAGGAGCATCTCATTTTCAGAGGATGTTCTGTTTTGTTCAAGTTTTTATCATTTTTAATTTATTCTGTCCTTTTCAGGCTTTCCCTAGCAGTGGGAATGGGGTAGTTGTTTGGAGAACTGAGGTGTGTTATGAGTTTTGATGCTCAGGTTTGGGGTGACCGTGGCTGTGGCCTGTCAGAGGGTGGAGTGCTGTAGGGGATGTCTGTGTTGGGATTCTGGGTATGTAGGGATGCAGTAGATGTGTCAGTGGCTTGGCTTTAGAGGAGCTTTTGAGAAGGTGTTTGTGGCACTTTGCTGTTCTCTCTTGGTGCATATGTTATTTATTTGAGGCAATCTGTGCTCAGGTATGATTTTAATAATCACAAAATTGTAGAACCATGGAATGGTTGGGTTGGGTGGGACCGTAAAAGCTCATCCCATTCCATCCCCTGCCATGGCAGGGACACCTTCCACTAGACCAGGTTGCTTCAAGCCCTATCCTGACCCTGAATTTTCTGGTGGGGATTCACAACTTCTCTGGGCATCCTCTGCCAGTGCCTCACCACCCTTATAGTAAAAAAAAAAAAACTTATAATAATATTTCCTAGAGGTGCATTTGCAGGCTGTGCTCCTCTGTGTAGGGGACTGAAGCCACAGAGACAGAAGCAGAGTGGATACATTTATTTTACAGAAAAACCCTTATTGCACACAAACCCTGGGCTGGCTGCTGTCACCCACTGATGGAGAATAAAGCTTAGCACAGTGAAACATGATGCTCCACAGTTTTGGGAAAAGGAGGATGCACTTTTTAATTTTTTTTTTCAGTGTGAGACTGATGGAGACACTGCGGGTGGCCCTGCCCATAGCAGGGGGTTTGGAACTAGAAGATCTTCAAGGTCATTTCCAACCCAGCCCATTCTATGTTTCTATAATCACTGGACATGCAGTAGCAGGATTTCACACTTCCCTCAGTACTTGATGCCTTTCCAGTTGTGCCAAATGAGCCCTATGAAGCTAGAGCTGGTGAGGGCTGGGGAGAACAGAGCACTAGAAACATCCCATGGGCCTTTTCCCGAGGCTGGTGTGATGGAATGCTCTCAAATTACAGAGGAAAACAGCTCTGTGTACCAAGTGCAGTCAGTTTTGTCCTGCAGCTCCCAGATGATACCAGTCCAAGGCCACAGAGCCTTCCCAAAGATTTTGCTGTGTCTGTTTTCCTGCCAGAGACCATCCTGTTTAGACTGGGAACAGGCTAAGCCTGAGCTCCAAGGACCTTGAAACAGCTCAGGTTGAGGGAGTTGTCCCAGATCTCCAGCCAGGGCAGGATTAGAGCCTGGTAAACAGTATTTTTCTGATTTGTTAATAAATGTTGAGCTGTACTGCTTTTTTTTTTTTTTCTTCTTGCTGAGCACTCTCTTTCTGTTTTTACCACACTGCAGATCTCCATGGAGTTCAGAAACCTGTCCAAGGTCTACCAGGATGTGATTTCGGATATTTGTCACAAGATGGGTGTTGGGATGGCAGAGTTCTTGGAGAAAAAGGTGGATTCTCAGCGTGAGTGGGATGAGGTGAGTCAGCCCAGACAGAGGAATGGACTGGGCATGAGTAGAGTCACAGAGTTTAGGCTGGAAAAGCCCTCTGAGATCATCAAGTCCAACCATTCCACCAGCACTGCCAAGGCCACCACAGAACCATGTCCCCAAGTGCCACATCCACAGGTTTTTTTGAACGCTTCCAGGTAGGGTCTATCTTGTCTCTATGGAAGGAGGAGACAGAGCATGCCTCTTGGGAAAAAGTGTTTGTTTTCATGGGAAAGCTGAGATCCCAGGGAGAGCTTGCATCAAATGAACTGTCAGTTGCTTTTCATAGAACTTGCTGTGGCAAACAGGCAGCTCTTTGTAACTGCTCCTTTTATTTTGTTTTCTTTCCCCCCTTTCTCAACTTGGCACCTCCTTGGCAGTATTGTCACTACGTTGCTGGGCTGGTGGGGATTGGCCTTTCCCGTCTCTTCTCTGCATCGGAGCTGGAAGATTCCATCGTGGGGCAGGACACAGATCTGGCAAACTCCATGGGCCTCTTCCTACAGAAAACCAACATCATCCGTGACTATCTGGAGGACCAGCTGGAGGGAAGGGAATTCTGGCCCAGAGAGGTGAGGAAAAACCTCATAAAATTGCTACTGTTGGCTGTACATCTTGGTAATGACAGTTCTGATGACAGCTGGCTGACATCTGTGCAGATGTGGGGACAAGGTGATGTCACCACACACTGCCAAGAGCTACTTAGGCAGCTCTTTCCCCTCTCTGCTAGGTTTTCTCTAGGAGTGAGGGAGGAGAAGACTGGCTGAGATCCCAGGAGGGTATCTGGTCTGCTCCCAAAAGCAAGATCAGCTCTGCCTGTGCCTGACATGATGTCCAAAAGTTTTTCTCCCCCTTTTCTCAGCTGTCTCACAGGACATTTTCCTGATGTGTGATTTACCTTTTCCTTGCCCTCCCTAGGAAAGATGTGGAGATGAGTTGCACCCTCCTCCTTTACCGTCTCTTTGTGTACACCAAGGCCACTGTCACGTCTCCACAGCCTGCCCTGCCTGCTTTTCTTTACCCCAGCGATGCTCCAAGGCTGTTGTGTGGGGGTTTTTGGTGGTTCTTGTTGCTCTCCCAGACCTGGTGTCTCTCTGATGACATCAATGCACCCTCCAACTCACAAACACTTATCTTGGTGTTTAGGTTTGGAGCAGATATGCCAAGAAGCTCTCGGACTTTGCCAAGCCAGAGAACATCGACGTGGCCGTGCAGTGCCTCAATGAGCTCATCACCAATGCCCTCCACCACGTCCCCGACGTCCTCACCTACCTGTCCCGCCTCAAAAACCAAAGTGTCTTCAACTTCTGCGCTATCCCCCAGGTGAGCTGAGCTTCCAAGTGGTTCCTCATCCTCTGCAGGCCAGCTGGTGAGGAGCTGGAGGTGGAGGAGGTTCTATGTCGTTGGTTTTTTGCTTATTTCTTGGCTCCTGCCATTTCTGCTGTTGTTGAGATTGTGGCTCCACTCCATGGATGTCACTGTGGACAGGGTGATCCTTTGGCAAGTTCCTTGCAGCTGCAAGTTCCTGTCTCTCCTCAGGTGATGGCCATTGCCACGCTGGCTGCCTGCTACAACAACCAGCAGGTGTTCAGGGGGGTGGTGAAGATCCGCAAGGGCCAGGCCGTCACCCTCATGATGGATGCCACGAACATCCAAGCGGTCAAAGCCATCATGTACCAGTATGTGGAAGAGGTAGGCTCAGCAGTTTCCTCTGAGTCATTTCTGGCTGTTCCTGTCCCTGATCTTGGGGATCTACTCATTCTGTCCTTGGCTCAGTGGTGATGGGGAGTGGTGACCCTGTTGTGTGGTTTTGGCCTGGACCAAACTGTGTTTGATGTGTTCCCTTGAATGACCCTGGGTCTGGGTCTGTGTTGAGAAGTAGGGGCTGGGGCCAGTGGCTGGACCAGCAGTAGTGTCCAGCAGGACCAGGGCAGTGCCCATCCCCTTGACCCAGTTCTGGGGTCAGTTCTGGGCCACGCACAACATGAAGGACATTGAAGGGCTGGAGCATGTCCAGAGAAGGAAATGTAGCTGGGGAAGGGTCTGGAGCACCAGGAGTGGCTGAGGGAGCTGGGGAGGGGCTCAGCCTGGAGAAAAGGTGTCTCAGGGGGGACCTTATAACTTCCTCCTTACTTCAGGGTCCTGTGGAGATTAAAAGTTCACGTGGAGAGTCAACTGGTGGGTGGTTTCATGGGAAAAAATCACCCCCCTCCTCAAAAGCCAATTCCATTGAGGGCTGTTAAATAAAAAGGCTTCATTTCTGCAGCAGGAAGACCCCAAACCATGGGTTATTAGAGCTGCTCTTGTGAACTGGCCGATCCCATGGCAAGGGACAGTGACACTGCAGGGCTTTAACCCAGGAGAGGGTCTCTGCTTGTGCCCACCTTGCTCACACTCCTGCAGAGAAGTATCTCAGAGGCCATGAGAAGAAAACCCCAAACACCCCACCGAATCAGGTGATGAGGTGGCTGTTTACAGGCAGGAATGTTCCCACTATAGAGTGAGTGAGGATTGCAGGGTGAGAACCCCTGATCCCAGTAACACCACTGGTCCCAGTAACACCACTGGGGCTTGAGGGATCGTGTCCAAGGCCATGTGGTCCATGTCCCATCATGGGGTGCCCTCAGGAGGCAGCCTGGCTTAGTGCACTTCCCAAGGGAGATGGTCCTGGACCCACCCAGTCATCCCTTGCTTTGTGGCACTCCACCACCGAGGACACTCTTGGCCCTTCAAACTTCAGCCTCGTCCCATTTTCCTCCTGAACTTCCTGTGGGAGCCGTAACTCCTCCTCCCTCCTCCTTCAGATCTACCAGAAGATCCCGAGCACGGACCCCTCGTCCAACAAGACGCAGCAGGTGATCGCCTCCATCCGCGCCATGAGCCTGCCCGGCGGCCCCATGGCCTCCCGCCACCACTACTCCCCCATCTACCTGTCCTGTGCCATGCTGCTGGCAGCCCTGAGCTGGCAGTACCTCAGCACCCTCTCCAAGGCCACCGAGGAGTACGTGCAGGCAGGAGACAATTGAAGGGCAGTGGCCGGGTGGGGGGACAAGTGGTGGCAGATGGGCAGTGAGGGCAAGAGGCTCCTCGTCCCCTGCTGTGGGGGTGGCCCAGCACTGGGACGGTGACAAGGATGGGACACTGGGGAGCTGCAGCCCCCGGGGTGACAGTGTGGCACTGCTGGACTCCATCCTCACTGCCCTTGCTGTCTGCTTGGATGGCTGCAAATGCTGACTGGAGTCTTAGTGTTTGGGGTTGAGTATTTTTTCCCCCTTTTGTGTTTACCTGAATATTTTTGGTGGGTTTTTTTTGTTTGTTTGTTTTGTTTATTCCATTAGGATAATTTGAAATATAAGCTCCAGTTGTTTCTTTTCTTCCTTGAGATTTGAGGCATCTTTCCAGCTCAGAGCTGAGCAAAACCCTGAAGGTTTTGCCTCCCTTCCTTAGGCAGCCTCTTCTCCCTCACCTCTGGTGCCTGCTCCATGCTGGAAAGATGCTGCTTCAGCTGGGAGAGGAATGTGCTTCTTTATCCAAGGAAAAAGCTCTGGCCACTTTCTGGCCCTCAGTGATTGACCTCCTGCAGCCTGGAAACAGGCAGAGGCCGTAGTCACATTTCTGTTGTGCTGAAGGATGCTGAAATGATCCCTTTTAATGTTAAATCTATGGGAGGTGAGGTACTCTGTCCACCTGAATGTGCCCCCAGCTGAAAGGCAGCTGTGCAGCTCCCTGCCCTGGGACAGATGGGCCCTGCAGTGACACAGCTCTTGTTTCAGCACTGGGGGGAGGTGGTTAAAATGAGAAGGGAGCTGCCAGCACAACCCTGAGCTCATAACCCCAGGCCTGACTCCACAGCAGGCTCTGGGCTCTGCACTGACTCAGCCCCAGTGGATGGGTGGTCGTGGCAGAGCAAGGCAGGGGAGTGAAAGTTTGCACCTTGCTGTCCCTCATGGGATGCTTTTTTAGGGGGGCATTGGTCACCCTGGAAGGCAGGAATGATCCCTGCCAGGAGCTGGGAACACTGGAGCCACCGAGGGGGCAACCAGGGCAGGTTTCCCTGACCCACTTGGCTCTGGCTTTGGGTCAGACTGATGTGTGAGCTGCAAGAGGCTCCCACTCCTGTCTTCAAACACATCTGGCTGGACTCACAAGAGGAAACAACACTCTGAACAAGGCAAGTCTTGTTCTCCTGGGGTGGATTGTTGTTTTCAAGGTCCCTACCCACCCCCTTCAAATGCTGCTGTGCTGTCGGGAAGGGAAGGAGAGCCCATGTCCTGGTCTAGGACAGAGCTACTAGGTGCAGGGTGGTGGCCTTTGCAAGGCCAAGCCCCTGTGGCCAGGCTGTTACTCAGAAGGAGAACCCTACTCCACAGTTCCTGGTGTAGATTTAAGCTGTTCTAAAGAAACTCATGGTAGCTCTCTTTGTGCAGCTTCCCGTCTTGTTGAAATTAAAAGTTTTCTTTGGGAAAAAAAAAAAAAGTGCTGGATCTTTTTTTTTTTCTTTTTCAGCTGTCATTTCTTTTACACCAGTAATTTCCCCACAAGTTACAAGCCCTCAGCTCATGAAATTCCAGTGGTCCCTTGGTGCCAACTCTGGGTATCAAAGTACAGCCCCATGTGCCAGACCTTGGGGAAGAATTTTAACTAGAGGGACAGCTGAGGGTCCATAAATTCACATTGAAAGGAGTGATGGCACAGCCCTGGGCTGCAGGCACATGCTCCAGGGCCCTGGTGCATCCTCAGGGGTGCTGGGGACAGGTCCTGGCTGCTCTCTGCTCTGGGTGGAAGCACCTTCCTCACCACCAGCACACACCCCACAGGGTGGCTGTCACCAGCAGGGCCACAGGACAGGGCTGGCAGTGACCACACCTGCACAAGGGAGGGGATTCTGCCCCTCTGCCCCCCTCAGGTGAGACCCCACCTGCAGAGCTGCCTCCAGCCCTGGGGCCAACAGCAGGAGGATGTGGAGCTGCTGGAGAGAGTCCAGAGGAGGCCACAGAGCTGCTCCAAGGGCTGGAGCCCCTCTGCTCTGGAGCCAGGCTGGGAGAGCTGGGGAGTGTTCACCTGGAGAAGGATCCAGGGAGACCTCAGAGCCCCTTCCAGGGCCTAAAGGGGCTCAAGGAGAGCTGGAGAGGGACTTGGGACAAGGGATGGAGGGACAGGACACAGGGAATGGTTTCCCACTATCAGAGGGCAGGGATGAATGGGATATTGAAAAGGAATTCTTGGCTGTGAGGGTGGTGAGGCCCTGGCACAGGGTGCCCAGAGAAGCTGTGGCTGCCCCTGGATCCCTGGAAGTGTCCAGGGCCAGGTTGGACAGGGCTTGGAGAAGCCTGGAATAGTGGGAGGTGTCCCCTGCCCATGGCAGAGGGTGGCACTGGTTGGTCTTTAAGGTCCTTTCCAACCCAAACCATTCTCTGAAGACAGAAGGGTCTCACTTGGCTCCTACTCCAGACAACCATCTGAGGTGGTGGAAGCCAAGCAGAAGCAACCAAGAGCCAGGAGCCGAGACACTGGAGAAATCATTTATTGGCACAGGTGTTCCAGCCAAGTACAGCACAGCTCTGCCTCACTGGTGCCTGAGCAAGCAGAGGTAAGGGGCTATTTTACAGTGCATGGAGAGCCTGCTTCACACATTTCAGACCCATAGCCTCAGGTCACTAATATATTTTGTGCTTTAAAATTAAAAAAAAGCTCTTTGCTATATTAGTCTTTGCAAATCGCATGATTCCTCCTATACACAAGCTATTGCCTCCCCCCAGTAACAAAAATAAGGGTTTTTACCTTCCTCAATAACTGTGGCTCAAGAGAAAAAAGCTTTAATCCTGTCCAAGTTAGTGAGACATCTTCAAGCATCTGCTTGAGCTCCCTGCAGCAGACTTGGGAACCATCCCTCAGCTCAGCATCCAGCACCCGCAGCCCCAAAGCACCCCAAATTTGGGTGCTGCACCCTTGCCCAGGCATGATTTGCACACATCAAGCTGCTCAGCCATGGAGGAGAAGGGCTTTACTCTTCCCAGCTCCCTCCCAGATGCTTGCAGGATATTTGATCAAAGGCTCATGGAGCTCCAGCCAGGCCCTTCCCCAGCATCAATAACCCCAGACTACAGCAGATAAAAAAGTCAGTGAACAGCTGAGGAAGAAGTGGTTTGAAAAGCCAGAAGGATGGAGAAGAGCAAGCAATGCACGAGGGACTTGGTGCAGGCAGCTCTGGCCAGAGCCACCCCCACATCAAGTTCATCAGTATTTTGTTCATTAATATGTCTAAATTTAGCCAATTCAAGGCACACACTCACAGGAAGTTCTTCCCTGCTTGTTTCGGGTGGTAACAGTCAGATCAATCCATCTGGGGGTGCACAAATGCCCCCTTGGCCATGGCTTTCCAGCAGCATCCACCTTTGCTGCCCCACCAAGTCCCTAATCCCAGCACAAAGCTACTGTTTCCTGCCCTCCCAGTAGCAAACTGGGCTGGAAGGAGTCCAGGCTAGCCAAATTCCAGGAGGCCAGCGAGCTCTCCAGCAGTCCTCTGAGCAGGGAATGCCCCAATGTCCTGCTGTGACCCACCAGAAGCAGGAGGTTGGCAGAAAGCAGTTCCACCTCCAGCTCCACCGTACAATTTAAAAAAACAAAAACAAACCCAAAAATTTTTAAAAGGAAAAAAAAACCTAACAAAAAAATTGAAAAAAAAAAAAAAAGAAAGATAAAAAGCTTTAATAAAGTAACCTGAACTAGAGTCTCTTTTAGAAGGGAGGGTCTCTGCACCCAACCCGCTATCAGTTAAAAGCATCAGGGACTCAGGATTATTTGTGGTTTGATCAGAGTTACATCCTCTTCCAGTACTGCTCCGTCCTGGGGATGCCGGCCACAACCTCAGACTCGATGCCACAGTGGTCCTCTCCTCGCAGGATTTTGAAGAAACCTGTGAAGAAACCACCAAAAAAAAAAAAAAAGTCACCCTCTTCATCCACCCGAGGGGAATGGGGCAAGGGGGATGGGGCAGGGAAATGGGACGGGGAATCCTGGGGATTCCCGGTGGTTCTCACCATTCTCCCCCCAGTCGGTGTTCCAGGAGTTGGCCACCAGCCAGTAGGGAGTGTCGTTCTCCACGCCCCAGCCCAGGATGCGGATGGCGTGGCCTCCCACCTGCTCCCCAGACACATGCTGGTAGACCCCTGCAAGGGAAAAACACCCCAAAATGTCAACAGGCACCATCTGTCCACAGCACAGAGCACTCACAGCCTCGGGGCCACCTGGTATCACAAACCCCAGAGTGGCTGAGGAGGGGTTTTTCGTTAAATGTGAAACTGAAACTTAGTGCAGAGTCTGGAAGAAGGAGTTCTGCACAGGGAGATAGCGACAGGACAGAAGGGAAAGGTTTTAAACTGAAAGATGGGAGATGTAGGTTGGGTGTTAGGAGGAAATTCTTGGCTTTGAGGGTGGTGAGGCCCAGGCACAGGCTTCCCAGAGAAGCTGTGGCTGCCCCATGCCTGGCAGTGTTCCAGGCTAGGTTGGACAGGGCTTGGAGCAATCTGGGATAGTGGAAGGGGTCCCTGCCCATGGCAGGGGGTTGGAACGAGATGATTTTTAAAATATTATCTTTCCAAACCAATCCATGATTCTGTGACTGATGCTCAGCACCAGCTAAGCACACAGGACACCCAGAGACACTCCCCAAGGGGCTCAAAGCCAGTTCACAAGCGTTTTGGGGTCCTAAATCCGAGCTGTTGCTGTCAGCTGGAATTTGGGGTGCTTCCTATTAGGGCTTCTTCCCTGATCCAGTCCCAAGAACCAATTACCCTTGCTATGGATACAGGAACCGGCATCTGCCCATGTCCTTGCCACACCAGATACTCAAGTGTGAGGTCGAGATCTCCAACACTGAAGACAGACCAGGGCCACAAAAGAGGGACCTTAGATTGAAGCAGGGAACAGGGCTCCCCCCGCACAGCCCAAGTGCTGCTGCTCACCAGATTTGTACATCAGGAAATCCTCGTAGACAATGAAGGCTCCTTCCACTGGGCCGTTCTTGTAGATCTCAGCCATGATTTCCTTCTCACTGCGAGGGACTCCGTAGGATGTGATGCCTAAAAGGAAAAGAATTCCCACCATTAGGATGGCACGGTCAGGCCACACAGGACGGCTCAGTGTGACCCTGCAGGAGGCCTCTTGCACTTAAATGCAGGTTAAATCCAAAGCCAGCAGCTCCAGAGGGACTGACACAGCCAAGCAAGAAAAGTGGGCTCCTGCCACCCCTCTTCCAGAGGGAATTATTTAATCTGACTCCTATTCTGTACCCAAAGACCTATTCCAGACAGCTTTAGTGGGAAGGGACATTTTTCCCTGCTACATTCTGCTTTTTAAAACCCAAAATACTCAAGGTAAAGACAAATCTCCAAGAAACAGATGGATTATCCTAAAATAACAGGGCTGGCTGCTGCCAAGGAGACTTGGAGGTGGCTTTGACACCAGATGGGGCTCAGCACCACACTCCTCAAGCCAGCCATGTGCACCACCAGGACTCAAACCAGTTCCACCAGTTCCCCCTTCCCAGCTGAGTTTCAGCAAACACAAACTGTGCATCTGTCACACTCAGGCCTGCTCCAGGACCACCAGAAGGGAGCCTCCAGGGAAAGGGCACAGGGAAAAAAAACACCAGGAACTGGCTCAATCCTGCCCACCCCTCCCAGCTGCCATGAGGAGCAGCTCTGCAGCTGCCACCTCCCTTACCATAGTGCTTGTCCTCCTTGTATGAGGGCGAGTAGCCAGGCTCACAGTGCCGGCTGCATCTCGGGGTGCTCCCTCCCTCCCCGGTGCAGGGGGGCCGGGTGCCGTTGACGTGGTGCTCGCAGGGTGGGATGGAGTAGGGCCGGCAGCCTGTCCAGGACAGAGGTGACATCAACTGGCTGTCCCCAGAGATCCCGAGAGCCGCGCTGGAGAAGGCACCAGAAGCCCCAAGAAAGAGCCTTTCTGCCCCAGGAACCCCACAAATCAGCGGGTTGCAGGAGGTCTTCTCCTGCCAGATGGGCAATCCCTCCCATGAGCAACGTGTTTCCCACCAGACCTGCTTCCCACCACCTCCCTCTCCAAATGGTGATGGAAAAGGTGGAAACGTGAACCAGCTGATGGTAATGACAGGGACAGGGAGAGGGCTCAAGTCTGGAAGTTATTTTTTGAAGGGGGAACATGCCAGGAAGATTCCTGACCTCATCCAAAGCGTAGTGAACTGGTTCAAAACTAGCAACAACACAAAATTCACAGCCTGATTCATTCCTGCCATGGAAACAGGAGCCTTGGGGGGTGGGTTGAGGGCTCCTGGCTCCCTTCCCAGATGGGCCTCCTGCCTCTGGGTGCTGCTTAGGGACCCTTGTCCCAAAGGAGTGACTGGAAGGAGCCATGGGGGCAGGGGCAGCCAGCTGGGACTGCAGAGGTGCTCGAGTTGAAGGAGGCAGCTGCCACAAGGATGCAAACCAGGAGAGAAGCACCCCAAAAAACATGAGCCTTAACCAAGCAGAGATGCTCCTCCTTGCTTCCCCAAGGGTATCTGCCAGGACTTACCCACGTGGGAATCGTAGAGACCCCCGGACACGAGGCCTCTCTCTGTCCAGTACCTCCACGCACCAGAGGGGTAACCACCATTGCACCTGGGGGGAGAGGCACCAGCTCCAGCCCCAGCCATCCCATTTTGGGAGAGGCAAGGGAATGGAGCCAGCCTGGGATGGTTCAAAGGAAGGTTTGGGCATATGAAGCCTTTTTTTAGTCTGTTCTTCTCTTCCCCAGGATCTGCCTGGAGACACCAAGGTTTCGGGCAGGGAGGTAATAGCACCCATGGCTCCAAATTCCAAAGTTGCCTTCTTACCAGGTCCCTGACCAGCTTCTGCTGCCAGGAGCACAGAACTTGAAGACTCAACTCCCTGCCCTGTGCTCAACAACTGGGAAAGCCACAGGCAAAAGGCTTGTGCCTGAAAACCAAGGATCTGGGACTATGAAAAGATCTGTCCTTTGGCTTTGGCAGCTGCCAGCCCTGTGTGGGAGAGCAGCACTATGTGCTTGCAGCCATCACCACCCACTATGCTGGGGGCAGGATGTGTCCCTGTCCCAGGAATCACCTTTATGTTCCCTCCTAACTCCCTCATCCACAGCACAAACCTCTGGAGGAGCTCTGTGCTCGTAAGGGAGATAATGAAGGCAGGGCTGAAGCAATCAGCACCTCCAGGGTCTGCCCCTGCTCCTCCCAACCACCTTCCAGGTGCACAAGGACCAGGAGCAGCTCACCCCATGCCACACTCAAAGCCACAGCACGACAGCAGGTCCTCAGCTGAGACCTCCACGCTGACCTTGGCGTTGGTGTGGACACAGATCCGGTCTGAAATCGCTTCCACGGCGCCAAAAGCCTGAGGGCAACCCCAAAACACCCATTAGAGCTGGCCATGGGAGAGAAACCAGGAAACCTCCTGGAAATGAGAGCAGCAAGCATGGCCTGGCTGGGAGAAGCCACCCAGGAGCTCAGACACTGCAGGATCCCACAGTGTCCCCTTACAAAAGGGCAGCAAAGATGCACCAAGGGCTGGAATCCCTCTGCTCTCAAGCCAGGGAGAGCTGAGGATGTTCACCTGGAGGAGAGAAGGATCCAGGGAGAACTTAAGAGCCCCTTCCAGGGCCCAAAGGGGCTCCAGGAGAGCTGGAGAGGGACTTGGGACAAGGGATGGAGGGACAGGACACAGGGAATGGCTTCCCACTGCCAGAGGGCAGGGATGGATGGGATATTGAAAAGGAATTCTTGGCTGTGAGGGTGGTGAGGCCCTGGCACAGGTTGCCCAGAGAAGCTGTGGCTGCCCCTGGATCCCTGGAAGTGTCCAAGGTCAGGCTGGACGGGGCTTGGAGCAACCTGGGACATTGGCAGGTGTCTCTGCCCATGGTAGGGGGTTCAGCAGCAAATACAAAGGCATGGGTTTTGCCCAGTAAATTTTATGGACACAACATTAAACTTCCCCTGTCCTTACCCAGCAGGAGCCACAGGAGCCCTGGTCTCTTATCTCGCTGATAGTGGGACAGTTGGGCCACTGCGTCCGCGAGTCGAAGTTATCGGGCAGCTCCACATCTGCAGCAAAATCCACCCTGTGAGGAGAGGGAAATCCTGTCTCAGGAAAACCAGTGAACCATGACGGGGTGCACTGCACTCTCCAGCCTCCTCTGAAGGTGGCCTGGAGGACGTTTGTGTTGTTTGCTTACTGAAGGAACATTAATGCTTATGCTGTCCTCAGACCAGGTCAGCAGCTCCTCTGGCATGTTCATTTTCAAGGAAAACAAACTGCACAACTGGCAGGACACAGGATGGATTTTCCCCTCACGTGTGCTCCGTGCTTAATTCCATGAACAATGTCCACCAAGCTGCACCAATGTCCACCCTGCTGCCCACAGCCTGCCAGTAGAGGCCCTCACCCGCTCCAGATCTTCATGAAGGATCCACACAAGTTTTACTGGAGCTTCACCTTCTCCTCCCTGCACTCACCTCTCGGGGAGCTTGGGCCCACCCAGGAAGGTGCCACAGAGCTTCTTCACATAGCTCATGTCAGCATTGTGGAAGTTGTGTCCTGCCTGGGGAGAGACACACAGCACTGGGACAAGACTCTCCAGAGCCACCAAGAGCACCTCTGGGATCACAGTTTGGTGCTCCAGAGCTCCCTGAACCCCAACCAGAGTCTGACACTTGCTGCAAAGCCCAGGGGCCAAGAGCCAAGCACCTACAGACACAGAACACAGCCCAGGATCAGCCCATCAGGACCAGTGAGGTCCAGCTTGAGGCTTTGGACACAGCAAACTGGCCAAAGCGGGTCAGGTCACCAATAACTGGACACTCACTGCTTGTCTCCAGCCCCCTGCAGAGTTTCCTACTCTTACATTGCTCCTGTTCCACATATTCATCCTGCTCTGCTTCAAGGAGGAGCTCACAGTTCCTGTCACTGCAGGATCCCCTGACAGTGGGGGCATCACCTCACTGGAAAAGCCAGCTGGGACCAAGGCTGGATCTATGTCACCACCTCCGTGACGCTCCCAAAGCTCAGCCACTGAATCCCACAAAGAGACTGTCAGCAGTGCCTCCCTAAAAGAACCCCAAATCAGCCCAGTACTCACCTTCCAGGTGGTGTTGAGCTTGTTTATGTGGTTGACCAGGTCATCAGAGAGAGGAGGGAAGTAAGGAATGCTGCGAGCATTGGCAAAGGCCACCAGGACACACAGGAGGGACACGGGTGGCCACATCTTGGCTGCTGAACAGGACACTCCACCTGCAGCCAGATTGGAGCATCGTTGGAAACATTCCCAGGGTGGGTTCAGCTGCAGCAACACGTGGGAGGATAAAATGTGTGGCTGCACCAGATCCCCCCAGATCCCAAACTGCCCCAAAGGTCAGGAGAGAAACACAGGAACAGAGCAACAACCTCCCCCTGCAGCTCAGGAGAAATCAGACAAGGCACCCTTGTTTGTTGACCACTGCAGGATTAGCAGCAGCAGGAAAATACCTTTTGAAGCAGATCCAAAGGATGTGGAGGGTATTAAAACCTGTGTTTACTTCCACAACAATGGAGAATAAGGGCCAGGAGAAGGAACAAGTGACATCCCATCTCCACCCCAAACTTCAGGCATGGGATTTGATAGGCCCTGGCCCTGCTCTTCCCTTTTAAGATATTACTCCAAATTACATTTTTAAGAGCCTCATTTTGGCCAGCCCGCTGCCCTGGGGGTGTCACAGCCCCAGGTGTGACCCCCTGTCCATGCACAAGGGGGTCAGCATGCACCAGAGCTGCCTGTGGCTGCTGTCCTCTGCTCCTCTCCCACCAGGGCTTTTCCCCAGGGAGGTGCGGGGAGCGAGGAAAGCCCCAGTTTGGGGATCAGAGACGCAGAGGAAGAGCAGGAAAGAAAGGACCACAGCCTCCCGTGCAGGAGCACAAGCACCATCCAGCCCACAGACACCCCAGGGCTCTGTGGTTTCCCTGCTCCCCTTTAACCTAATTCACATCGAATTGCCCAACTTCAAATTAACCCCCAGTGCCAGCAGCCACTTCTTCCACGTCCCCACGCCTGACTCAGGCACACCACGAGGCCACGAGCTCCTTTATCTCTGCAAACACACCAGGGCACCCTCCTCCTCCTCCAAACCCTCCCAGCTCCCTCCCACCAGCCCCACATCCACCCCAAGCCTGGTGAGCACTCCAGAACCTCAGCCCCTCCACAGCAGGGATATTCAGGCTTTAATTCCTGCTCAACCCAGCGAGCTGAACGTGTAATCACCTTTGCAAGCCCGGGCTCAAACCGGACACGCAGCTCCTGCCAGCAGCCCCACAGCAGCAGAGCTGGACGAGCAGGGCATGGGGATGGGAGACACACACACACCCCCCTGCCGGCTGCTTCCACCCACTCCCAGCCAAGTTCAGCCTTTCCAGAGAAGAAAACCCAGCAGGAGTGTCCTACTTTCTGCCAGCAGTGAGCCCAGGCGGCTGCAGCTCGCTGTATAAAGGGGCTTTTTTCCTTTCCCACTCCTCCTTCCACCATTTATTTATTTGTTCCCCCTTCTTTGTGCTTTCAGCAGGACGCTCAGCCCCCAAAAAAAACCAGCTGAGTTTCAGCAGCACTTGGGTCCTCCCACTCCTAAATATCACCTCTTTAAAGGTTTTTTTTTTTTTTTTTGCATATTTTCAGGGGTTTCATGAATATTTCCTTGCTTAGACGTTTCTGCAGGCAAGGGACTTGCTGGCTGTGCTCCCCTGCTTACACCGGAGGCTACACCCAGGAAAATAAATACACACATATAATACAACTGTGCTTTTTGCCCACAACAGGCCACAGGAAGCCTGCAGGTAACCAGCCTGAGCTGAAGCACCTTTTAAATGAAAAATCTTATAAAAATAATAATAATTAAAAAATGCACACACACACACACACACACAAATATCAAACCCCAAAACACTCTGTACTTCCTGCAGTCAACTCGGTATTTTCCCATAGCATAGGCAGGAGGCGTTTCTGAGGCCAGAAATCACATGATTACAGTTGGTTTGTTTTTTGGTTTTTGGTTTTTTTTTTTTTTTTTTTTCCCAGCAAGATGTTTGTAAATCTGCTGACAGGCTGAAAACCACCCTGCCAGGCATCGATGTGCTGCTTACACCCAGCTTTTGAGGGACAGACACGGGACATCTCCCAGCCTCGGGTTACCAGACCACACTCTCCAGGCAACCCGAAACCAAACTGAAAATAGATTCCAGCAGTTTCCCCTGAAAGAGGCAGAGTTTCAGCTCTGCCGCTTTGCATCTGCACCATGGACATGGCCCAGGGCCAGCAAACCCAGCAAAGCAAATAGCTGGGAGCCAGAGGGCTCTTGAGGCAAAAAAAAGGAAAAAAAATCACAAAAAAAAAAACCAAAACAAAACAAAAGAAAACAAAACACCACCAAAAAAAACCTTCTTGCCAAGTCTCCTGTGGGCATGGAGCCTCCCTATGGGTCATGAGAGAGCTGGGGGTGTCCAGCCTTGGGAAGAGAAGGATCCAAGGAGACCTCAGAACTCCTTCCAGTGCCTAAAGGGGCTCCAGGAGAGCTGGAGAGGGACTTGGGACAAGGGATGGAGGGACAGGACACAGGGAATGGCTTCCCACTGCCAGAGGGCAGGGTCAGATGGCATACTGGGAAGGAATTGTTCCCTGTGAGGATGAGGAGGCACTACAACAGGTTGCCCCAAGAGATGGGGGATGCCCCATCCCAAAAAACATTCAGGACAGGGCTCTGAGCAACCTGACATACAGTTAAAATACATAGTTAAAGATGTCCCTGCCCATGGCAGAGAGGTTGGAATTATATGCCCTTTAAACACCCCTTCCACCCCACATCTTTCTGTTATTCTATGAGGTCTCCTATGGCTGCGAAGTTTAGGGTGGTGACAGCTGACACACAAGATCAGGTGTCCCAAGATCTGTCTGGAAAAGGAAGGGGAAATCCTCACCCCTGTGGGATTTCTTCCTCCCTACCCCCCCTCTCCCTGGCTTTATCCTGTGTACAGCAGGTCTATAAATAGGACACAGGCACGGGACTGGCAGGACGGATTCCCACTGGCCGTGGGTCACTTGCAGCCCAACCACAACAACCCCAGAGACCCTACAGCGACAAAAAGCTGCTGGTTTCCTCCCTCACCCCCTGTCCCAGCTGATCCGAGCAGCAAAACTTCCCCTGGCAGCATTATCACGCTGGTGCTTCCCCCAGCACCGCTATCTCCTCCTCACACCTAAAACCTCAGGGCCGTTTAAACCCCAGAGCAGCAGCCCCAAAACCAAAATTGCATCACAGCTGCTGCACCCCAACATCTGCTGCCCACTTCGTGCACAGCAAACAGGGCAGAGCAGTTTCCCCAGGAACCCCAGCAGATCCTTTCCCTCTGCACCCCACAACATCTCCAGAGGTGCCTCAGCTTCAGAATAACCCTGGCTAAGGCTGATCCACAGCTCACATCCCACCACAGCCCATCAGCCTGGAAACAGGAACAAGGCTATTGGGATTCTCAGGACACATCAGCTTCACCCTACAGAGTCCCCCAGGTGGCAGTAGGATGTTTGGGGCTTGCAAAGAGCCCCTCGGGTTGCTCCACCTTCCCCTGGACTGAGAGCAGAGAATACTTTGAGATCCAGAGCATCTGCTAATGCCATTTCTTGAAGGATGAGCAAGAAATAAACACCCACCAGCACACCTGCCCCTGGGTGGGACAGGACACTCACGATTCAGCCAGCTGGTCGCTTAGAAAGAGGAAATTTGGGCCAGCTGAGTGCAGCCCCTCTCCCAGGCAGCGAGGAGGAGGCAGCGAAGGCTCTGCAGGAGCTGCTCGGAGCAGCTGCAGCCTGCGAGGGAGGAGAGCACCCGAAGGGCTGTGGCTGTGCTGCTGCTGCAGCATCCACCCACAGCCCTCTGTGCTGCCGCAGAGGAGGAGGAGACACCACCCAAGTGCCATCTCCATCCCTCCTGACCAGATCCGGGAGCCAGGGCAGCTCCCCGCCTGTTTTCTCGAGGACAGAGCTCATGACAGTCGAACCCTGACATCCCAGACCTCAGCAGGATCCCACATCACCCTCCCAGCAGCCAAGGGAGGCACACAGGTGCCCACAGCAGCAAATCCCTTCACCCTTGCACCACAAAGGTCTCCTCCTCCAAAACAAAGCCCACAGGTGCCATTTAACTTTATTTAAGAAAAAGCAACAACCCAACCCCCAAACCGGCTATTCCGAGCCCAGCTTACATGACTCAGCCGGGGCAGGTCAGACCACAGATAAGACACAGCCCTGAAGCTTCTCCCAGCTCCTGCACAGTCTGGGCCAACCCCCTGCAGGCACAGACGGAGGCGTCCACACCTTCTCCAAGGCTCTGAGGAAGGTAAAAGCTGTCCCACCCTCCCTTCTACAACACCCCCCAGCCCTCCAGGGCCAGGGGTGCTCGGCACAGCCCAAATCATGTGTCCTGCTCAGCACCAGCCCTTAGCCTGGGCCGAGCTTTGTCCTTTGTTCTCTCTGCCAGGGCTTGTGACTCCAAGCCACAACAAAGCAAACCCAGAGAGGTTCAGCTCCAGCTCCCGATCCAGCTCAGCCTGCTGCATCACCAGGTGAGCTTGGCAGCACCAAACCCGTGCTCTGCTGACTTCACTACAGCCCTCGCTGCATTACCAAAGCTTGAATTATTTTTTCATCAAGAAAAAAACATCAGGCGCTCCTCCCCACGCTTATTCCCTTCTAGCAAAGCCAGATCACTAACACAGTTCAGATAACAGAATCCTAGAGAGATCTGGGTTGGAAGAGATCCTAAAGGTCACCTAATTTCAAGCCTACTAGACCTGGCTGCTCTGTATCTGACAAAGTAATTCCCTCCTGAGACAAGCTGCAGCACTCACCTCTGCAGCTTCCATGCACAGAAAGCACAAGATTCCTCCCAAATGAAGCTGCACTGATTTTTTTTTTTCCCTCTTCTTCTTACAGACCAATCCATAAACCAGAGTCTTGCACAAGCCCCCAGACACCCCATGCTACGGAAATCCCTTCCTTCGAGGGAAATGCCAGGAGGAAGCGATCTTTGCTACATCACGCCCGCAGAGCATCCCTGAGAGTGGGATACGGGGATGAGAGATTCATTCCAGGCCAGAGGGACGCATGGCAGCTTCTCCACCGCCATTCCCAAGCCACGGTCCTGGTCCAAACCCAGGCTGGGCTGTGCATCACGGGATGTTCCCAGGGTGCCAAAGCGACCTCGGCGTCAGCTGACGAGCAGAGCTGCGCTGTTTTCCCTGTCCCTATCATAAAAACAAGGCTTCCCCTCTCCTCCCGTGACCTTTCTTGAAGGTTTGATGAGTTTTGAGGGCTCATTTTCCCGGCAACAATCTGCGCCGCAGCGCATCCCCCTCCCTCAGCCCGCATTCCGCATCCCGCACTAGCCACGGACAAAAATCCCCCAAAACGCCGCTGGAAAAAGCGGGAGACGCTGCTGCTGCTGTCCCTGCGGGTGCTCCGTGGCCCTCAGGAGGTGCCCCATTGCCGTGTCCCCTGCCCCTAAGCATCCCCTCCCTTACCGCTCCTCGCCGCCGCGCCCGCTGCGCTTCCCCGGGACTCACCGGCACTCACGGCCGCCGCTCGGTAGCCACGGCCGGGGCAGCTCCCGGAGGCTGAGTCATCCCGGGCCGGCCCGCCCCCGGCGTGACAGCATCCTGCCGGCTGCCCGCCCCCAGAGCCCGCCTCCCTCCCTCCTTACATCCATCCATACCTCCGTCCACCCCTGCTCCCGGCTCCAACACTGATCCTCTCTGCTTCCTTCCTTCCTCCTGCCCGCTTCCCTTCTGCCTCCATCCCTGCCCCTGCAGGCTTCCATCAGTCCTGCCTGCACCCCTGCTCTGCTTCCATCCCTCCTCCTGCCGACCTCCATCCCACCTGGTTTTCATACCTCCACCCCGCCTGCATCCTTCCTTCCCCAGTTCCACCTCCAGCCCACCTGTATCCCTCCTCCAGCCTGCCTCTGACCTTCCTCGATCCCACAGATGTTCCGCCCTCTGCCATCCCATCCTGCATCTTCCCTCCTGCCTTTCTCCCTTCCTGCCGTACTCCATCCCGTTTCCTTTTCATCTTCCAGTCTGCCTGCATTCTTCCTCAATCCCACCCGCATCCCACCTTTATCCCGGCTTAATCCCATCCACATCCTTCCCGCTTCCTTCCTCCATCCTATCTCCATCCCATCTAGTTTTTCTCCAGCAACCTGTCTGGATTTTTCCTGTATCCCACCCTTTGCTATCCTGTCTCCATCCTGCCTCTATACCTTTTCCTTCCTGTTTCTCTCCTCCAGCAGCCTCTGTCCCATCTGGTTTTCCTCCTCCAACCTACCTGTATCCTTCCTAAACCTTCCTGCATCCCACACCCATCCCTTTTCAACTCCACCTGCGTCACACAGGTTTCTCAGAGAAGCTGTAGCTGTCTCTGGATCCCTGGAAGTGTCCAAGGCCAGGTTGGACAGGGCTTGGAGCAGCCTGAGATAGTGGAAGGTCTCCCTGCCCATGGCAGGGGGTGGAGTGGGATGAGCTTTAAGGTCCTTTCCCACCCAAACCATTCTGGTGTTCTGTGATCCTCCTGCTTCTCTCCTCCAGCCTGCCTCTAGCTCATCTAATTTTCCTACTCCACTCTCCTTGCACCCCACCACTATCCTGTCACCATGCCACCTGCGTCCTGTCAGCATCTCTTGAAGTTTTCATCTGGAAATACAGAAATATTTCACTGTATTGCTGTGCTGATTGACACTTTTCCCCTCATTTTGGCCAATTTTCAGGAGTATGAACAACAGAAAAATAATCTCAGGAACCATTTTCAAGCCCTGTTCTAAACCACAATGAAACTAAAGCTTCTCTTTAACGAGAAAAAACATCTTATTATTTTCTCACCCTTCTCTGTGAGGAGGAGGTAAAAACTATACTCCCCACCATTCTCAGAAATGAAAAGGCCATGTGGCCTAGAACTAAAAATAATTAATCAGTGATCAAAAAACAGTGAGCATATTCCTTTTCCCCCCTGTTTCCATTTATATCAATCAATTTTTGGTCAGAATCACATTTTAACGGTTTATTTTGGTTTGAGAAGATTTCCTAGTGAAGTGATGAGAAGAATCAGAATAACATTTAATACACTTGACTGCACAACCCAGCATTTAGGCAGTAAAATGGGAGATGTTTTTGATGTGTTTAAATGTTTTTATTCTTCAATGCTCTATGTGCAATGGCCCTTGGACCACTGCATGCCTTTGCATGTAATATTTAACCACCTCTTCACTATGTTTTTATTTGTGTTTTAACAATGAAAATAATTTTTTTAAAAAATCACTTGTAATTTGCCTAACTTCCCTCTGACTCCACAGGATATCTTCGCTCTCCTTTGAAGGTTGATTTCAGTTTTCCACATTGTCTGCGAAGTTTTATTGGCATAAAACACAGGAGAAATAACCTGGATTTTGTCCTGCCCTTTGTACAATCTGGCTCCAAAAGCCTCAGTGCCTTCAGTCATGTGGAGCTGCAGTCAGGACATCACTTATTTATTCCAGTAACTCAGTCAGTTCCCTCTGAATTCCCCACACCTCCTTATTTCCAGCTAGGTTTTCACCCGGAAGTCACAGAATAGTGATTTTAAACCTGTGCAGTCCCATAAAACACCTTTTATTTTGCCTGGCTCTGAGCCACCAGGGAGCCCATCCTTCAGGCTCTGCTGATGTCCTCTGTGGCCTGTTCAGGAGGGAGCAGCCACCTGTTTTTCCTGCAAATATTTGGTGTCTTTTTCAAGAAATGAAAGTATGAACTAAAACTTTGCATAGACTGCTGACTTTCTACCCTCTTTGGGGAAGTGTCAAAGTTGCTGCCCCTATTGCAGTTGGTTTGGACTGAGAACGTGTCAGTTTTTGAGATAAGTTGATAATTTTTGAGATAAAATGCTCCAAGGGCTGGAGTCCCTCTGCTCTCAAGCCAAGTTGGGAGAGCTGGAAGTGTTCACATGGAGAAGAGAAGGCTCCAGGGAGAGCTCAGAGCCCCTTCCAGAGCCTAAAGGGGCTCCAGGAGAGCTGGAGAGGGACTTGGAACAAGGGATGGAAAGACTGGACAAGGGACAATGGGTATGATGGGATATTGGGAAGGAATTGTTCCCTGTGAGGGTGTTGAGGCCCTGGCACAGGGTGCCCAGAGAAGTTGTTGCTTCCCTTGAAGTGTCCAAGGCCAGGTTGGACGGGGCTTGGAGAAACCTGGGATGGTGGAACGTGTCCCTGGCCACGGCAGGGTCCAACCCAAACCATTCTGTGGTTCAATGATAAGTTTTTATACATGATGCTGAATGCAGCCAGGAAATTTTCCCCATCTGAGACTTCCCAGAGAGTTCAAAAATCCCTTGTGTGCCCAAACCAGGCATGAAACAAATCCCCTTTTTCTCATTGTATTTTTTTAGCCTATCAGAAAAAAATGAATGGTGTTTGCTGAGGCTTTGGCCTTTGGAGCAAAATCCAACACTACAGGAACAAGATAAGGAACTGGGTCAGGAGGCCTTGGGCAAACCTCTCTTATCACTTGTTAAATCAGTGTTGATTGAATCATCGTGGCCTGCTTCAGCACTGAACAGCAAATAGCTCTTAAGGCGGCTGCTGAAGGGCCAACACCTATAGGTTTTAGAAAAAAAAAAAGTTTCTATGCATATTCATCTTCTACCATAATTTTTTTTATGGTCCTAATTAATACAGGGGTGTTTTTTTTAATCTTCAGGGTTTAAAACCATCATTGCTTACAAAAAGAGTATGAAATGCAGGTTTATTTAATAACCAAATAGATCTGCTTTGGTTGGGGCAGTAGTGAATTGTGCTCCTCCCTGAACCCAAAGCCTGTCCAGCTGGGCTGCCAGATCTCCTTTGGGGAATATCCACCCTGATTTTTCCTGATTCATCATTTTTCTGATGCTTTTAAACACTGTAATTTTACTGCTCAAGCAGCATTATAATATTTGCTCCTGAAGTTCTTTAATTCCTGCCTTTTTTTCCCTCTTTGAGCATCATCCCAGGAAGTTTTCAACGCCAGGTTGGACGGGGCTTGGAGCAACCTGGGATAGTGGGAGCTGCCCCTGCCCATGGCAGGGGGTTGAAATGAGATGCTTTAAAGTTCATTCCAACCTAAGTATGTCTGTGATTCTAAGACTTCTGTGACATGATTTTGCAGCTGACATGCTCTCCCTGGCAGCAGCAGAACATCTGTGTGGCCTTGATGGGAATAATGATGGTTATTGCATGGCTGCATCAGCTGCCAAGGTAAAATACTCACCCAGGGCAACTAAAACAGGATTTTGTAAAGCCATAACACTGCCTAAGAAATCCTTGCTGGAAGGGTTGGGCCCTGATGTAATCCTCACCTCTCCATGGGAGCTGGGACATCCTGAGCTCCAGTCCTCACCCCCAAGCATTCAGTGTCTGCCAGAGTCACTGCTGGAGCACGTGGCTTTAAAAAGCTCACTGAAACATGTCTTGGGTGGGTTGTTGGCTAATTCTGAGGGATTTAGGCCTGTCTGCTGGAAGTCGGGGTTTGTTGATGGGATTTTTTCTGTCTGGACAGAAAATGAGCTTTGCTGCCTCCTTGAGCAAGAGAGGCTGTCCTGGCTGGGGGGGGCTGTGTGCTCCTGGTGTGGATGGGAGATGATTTGAGGCATCAGGGGGTCTTGGTGTCCTACACCCCCTGGACACCCATCTGCAGCACCTTTAGCCTTCTGCTGCTGATGCTGCTTAAAAGGCTGAAGGCCTCTTCTAGATCTGGAGGATCCTGCAAAATCCTCGCCCCTGCTTTTGGCAAATCCTTGCAGAGAGCTCTGATTCCCCAAAAATTCGGTGCAAACAGGGAACTCCGGTTACACAACCCCACGGCCGCGGTGACTCAGCTGGGCTGGCTCACGAGGAGCCCTGTGACCGCCAGGAGGTGACTCGGGAACAGATGACATCAGCAAAAAGCTTCTTCACACCATCGCTGGGACCAATCGAGCCCAGAGCTGGGCGAGCAGCGAGACTTCCAGGGATATGGGGAGGCAAGGACAGGGATATTATTCATTCCTGCAACGTTTATGTCCCTTTGCAGGGTGACAAAATTGATCCTCAGCACCAGCTTAAGGTGGAGTCCTTGTCTAGATTAAACATTAATAGTTTGATGTATTTTTATTGAGAATCTCTCCTTGGTTCCTGTGCTCCATCCATCCTGTCTTCCTGGGGTGTCTCCCCTTCTAATTTTTCAAGTAAACATCATCAGCTGTGCCCAAGGACATGCCCAGCTGCTCTCATCCAAAGATGGAATAGTTTTTCTTCATGTGTGGCACATCAGAGAGGCAGAGAACAAACTTATCCCGTGTCTTGCTTGAGACAGAGCTTTGTAAACCCGTGTGAATGTCACTGCTCAGCATGGCCAGACCTCTCTTCCCGTTCTCCCAGCAATTTTTGGCTGCAGCACTCCTGGAGTCAAAGGTGGAACTTTATCAGATCTGAATTTTCCTCCATGAATCTGACAGATTTTTGAATCTATGGGAACTTGTTCTGTATTCTCTCTCTGCCCTGGCAAGGGATTGTGTTTTTCAGCTTTTCAGGCTGGAGCAGTTCCCCAGAGCTGTGTCCCCATCAATGCGGGGCTGGCTGGGGCAGCTGTTCCGGCCCCAGATAGTCCAGGATGTTCCTTTTGGAAACACCTTAACTCCAGGGCACTTTTGCCATGTGCTTTCCATACAAGGTGTTGTAGAATAATTTAGTTTGGAAAAGCTGTCTGAGATCATCAAATCCAACCATCCCCCAGCACTGCCAAGGCCACCACTGTCCCATGTCCCCAGGTGCCACATCCTCATGGCTTTTAAATCCATCCAGGTGTGGGGACTCCATCATTGCCCTGGACAGCTGTGCCAGGGTTGGAGAACATTTCTGATTTAAATTATTCCTAATATCCAATCTAAACCTCCCCAGGTACAACTTGATGTCATTTTCTCTTGTCCCGTCCCTTGTTCTCTGGGAGCAGAGCCCGGCCCCCCCTGGCTGTCCCCTCCTGTCAGGGACTTGTGCAGAGTGGAAAGGTCCCCCCTGAGCCCCCTTTTCTCCAGGCTGAGCCCCTTTCCCAGCTCCCTCAGCCTCTCCTGGTGCTCCAGACCCTTCCCCAGCTCCATTCCCTTCCCTGGACACGCTCCAGCAATGTCTCTCTTGTTCTCTTGCTCACCTGGGCACACCTGGCTCATACCCAGCTGGGTCAGGCATGTTCAGACTTTGGAGCAGCCACTGTGATCTCTGTTCCCTTTGTGGTACACAAAGGGGCAAGAGCCCGACTTTGCTCTTGCTCCTGCCCAACCTCCAGGGAATTCAGGAGTTCTGGGAAGTGCTCAGGACTCAGCTGCTCTGCCCAGTCACCTGATCCTGACCTCGTCCTTCCACTTCTTGCTGAGGTTGTGCTTTTGAGCCACTTGGCTGCAATCTGTGTCCATCAATCCTGGCTTGTGATGGAAAGTGGGGCCTGACTTCCCCTCTGTGCCCCTCTGTGATCACCCACTGCCCAGATGACAGATGTAGGATGGGAGCATCTAAGGGTGAGGACCTTATGCTTCAAAAAGAAACTCCCAGCTGACCCCAGAGGAGAAAATCCACTGAAAAGAAGAAGTGAGAGAGAAGTGGGGACAGTGACATGTGAGAATTTGCATCCAAAGCACTTTCCTGTGGGTGTTATAGAGAGGGAAAGCAAAACCCCTGTTCTGTGTCCTTTGCTCTTTTGCATGACCAGTGTGTCAGTCCCTTCCAACCAGAGCAACTTTGCCATCCTGGCTTTACTGGGAGAGCTCTGGACACAGCTTTTTGAGTGAGTGTTTCACAATTTGGCCATTCTCTGCAAGCTCAGAGATTGGCCATGGCCCAGATCAGAGCCTGGACAAAGGGATCACCTGAGCTCTTGGCTCCTCCTACACTCACCTGAGTCTTCCTTCCCAACACAGAGTTGGGAAGGTGTTTTCCCAACTCTGGTGTCTGGCCAAGGAATGGGGCTGTGATTGCCCTTGTCTATTCCAGGAGACCCCCAGATTCTCTTTTGTGTCTGTGACTTCATCTCTTGATGTCTCCTGCCCACAGCATGAAACAGCTATGGGGTGGGGGCATTCCTTAGGCCCAAGCATTTGTTCTGTGTAGTTTTTGGAAAGGTGATACAGGGATGGAGACTGTGTCTGGTGCAGGCAGAATTTGGCTTTGGGGAGAGACCATTTTCTCTGCAGAGCGATTTTTTGTTTCCTCTTGCAGAAGGGAAACTGAGGCAGGAAGGCTACCTCCCACGGTGAGTCCAGCTGGAGAAAGCCACAGTGCTGACCCATGGAGAGCCTTGATGCAATGCCCTCATTGTGCTTCTGGCACCCTCTGACTGCCTGCAAAGCCAGAAAAGCTGCTGGCTCCTAGCAGGAAGGGAAACCTCCCAAGATTCTTCAGAAAAGGGTGTTTTTGGTGCTCCAGTGAAAGGTTATCTCGTCAGGCACTGTGCCAGGCTCCCGGTGACGTGGGAGGGTCTGTCACATGCCACCCGCCGCTCGGGACCCATTTTCTCCTGGTAACTCTGTTTTTCCCTGTTCTCTGCTTTGTTTATACGTGAGCCTCAGGGGGGAAATGGAAATAGGAGGAGAACTGGTGGGACTGGAAATCGGGGTCATTCCTAAGGAGCTGGGGCAGGAAGGGCAAAGTGCCAGGAGGGTTTTCTGATGTCAGCAGCAAGGGACCCATGAGATGGGTAGCTGGACCTGTTTGGGATGTGGAAGAAACTGAAAGTATATTGGATTTAATTTTAATTTAAATTTAATTTATTTAGGAAAAAAAAATTGTGCAGGACGAGGGGGCCAACAAGGAGTTTCCTGGGGCAGAAGTGACATTCCTGTAAGAAGAGACATGCTGTGCCATTCATCCCAGCAGGATGAACCTTAGAAAGTCTGGGTTTGGTGGAGGCCAGACCAGAGGGAAAGCCTGTCTGGTTCAGGCTGCCCTGGTTTTTGATGCCATCTCGTGGTCCGGGAAGGTTTTACAGAGGGATGTGTGGAGCATCTTTCCTTGGCTGAGCAAAAAACTGTGGACTTGGGCAGCTCCTGCTGTAATTTCCCTGGCAGGATCGTGAAACCTGCCCCTGGCCCTGTCACTTTGAAACGGTCTCATTCCTGGAGGATGATTTCCATCACTTTACCCCATGTCTGTTTGGGAATTGCCATCCTGAATACCTCAAGGGAGCTGGGCTGTCTCATCCTATCTCATTTTAAGTTCTGAAGCCTGGAGTCCCTCTGCTCTGCAGCCAGGCTGGGAGAGCTGGGGGTGCTCACCTGGAGAGGAGAAGGATCCAGGGAGACCTCAGAGCCCCTTCCAGAGCCTAAAGGGGCTCCAAGAGAGCTGGAGAGGGACTTGGGACAAGGGATGGAGGGACAGGACACAGGGAATGGCTTCCACTGCCAGAAGGCAGGGTCAGATGGGATACTGAGAAGGAATTCTTGGCTGTGAGGGTGGTGAGGCCCTGGCACAGGCTGCCCAGAGAGGGATCCCAGCACAGAAAGACAAAACATATTCAGAGCCCGAAATTCCAGGGGCGTGTGCTCTGGGGATGACGAGGAAGCTGAGCACCATAACACCTCTAGGTCCAAGAGGTTTGATCCTGTGTTGCTGCAAGCCTGGTTGCCCAAGAGCAGCCCACGTGCTGTGGTGTGCGCAGGAATCTCTGCACAGCTTGCTCAACATCTGCAGCTGCAGGGATTTGAGGGAGTGCCTCCAGGCTGGCACAGGCAAGGCTTCCAGCTGCGAACAGATCTTCCCAGGGGATGCAGAAAAGTGAGGAGCTAACACTGTCCTGTCTGACTGTGAAGGTTTGGGAGAGGTTTTGTGTGTTGTTCTCCCCTGGTCTCACTGCTACAGGAGAGTGTGGGAGTGACAAAGCTTTTTTAGGTACTCAAATGCACCGATCTCACTTGTATCTGTAAGAATTCCCAGGTTAGAGTGACAAACCCTGTGTCCCAGAGAGAAAAAGTGACCAAAAAAAAAATCATTTGAACATCTTCTGGATAGAAAAAAAGTGGCGGCATCTCTCCTTGGAAATCTCTCTTTGGAGATGAGGATTGTGAAGGTTTGAGAGGGGAGCAAGACCCCAGCACAAGGACAATTACAAAGGTGCTAAAGACTTATAAATTATCTGTAAAGCATGAGGAATCCACCAACTGAAGAGCAGCCTCCCAAGTTTGCACTGGAATTACCCCGAGGGGGATGTGAGACCATCTCAAAACAGCCACATGGGGCTGGAGCTGGCTCCAGGTTTTCTCCCATGGCTGATCTCCAAGGTGGCTCCACCCCTGCTGCCTCCCCAAGCACTTTCCAACCAGCCAAATCCTTCTGATAAATATAGCAGGAGGAAGGCAGAAGGTTTGGCTGGGGACGGGTGGAGGGAACTGGCTCTGGGACAGCTTTGTGATCGTTGCAACAGAGTCACGTGTACGTGCTTAAAGCAAGACCTAAGTGTAAAGTTATGCTGTCCTGGGACTCTGGAGAGGCCTTGGGATTTGGAGGGGAAGTTGGCAGCTGGGTGTTTTTCTCAGCTGATGGGGTAGCAAGTCAGCTGGATTGGAATGGGCTTTTTTTAGTTTTGAGGTGACTTTTCTCTCCAGAGAAGAGGGTGGCAGATGTCCCAACACATAACAATGGTCATGGCACAGTCATGGAACCATGAATCATTTGAATGAATTTAATGGAATGGAATGGAATGGAATAGAATAGAATAGAATAGAATAGAATAGAATAGAATAGAATAGAATAGAATAGAATAGAATGTCACTATCTCCAGCTATGCCTGTGCTGAAGGAGTAGCTGTGATCTTCATTTCCCTCCTACCCCCCATTATTCCTCAATATCCCTCTTCCAGGGTCTTTTATTTATCTGCCAAGACATCACTCGGCTGCAGGAAGTTCCTGGAATGGGGAAAGAGGTGACTCCTGGCTGCAGCCTCCACTGTGCCACTTCCCCTGGTCACCTGCCTTGGGATGGACCTCAGGGTCTCAGGGCTGACTAAACACCATGGGATCTTCCAAGAGGGGCCTTGCTGCATTTTCCAAGCATGTGCAGCCTCTCTAAGGACTTGTACCTGGCAAACTCTGTTTGCTGGTGCTTGCAAGGACCATGAGCTCCTGGGACTGCCCCGCTAAGGGTGGACATCGTCCATGGAAGTCCCCACACAGCAGGCATCTGTCCCATGGGATGGGCTGTGACGCCAAGTGCCTCTTGTCCCACCTGAGGGGTAAGGGATAACCCTGAGTCTTTCCAGCACCAGGCACAGTGAGGTCCTAACCCTGAACTGGCACCCACCCAAGGCAACAAACACCACAAAAAGAGGGGATCCTCTCCTGGGAATTGCTGTGACAGGGCTTGGCTCTCCCAGCATTGTTTCCCCATGGCCTTGAGCATCTCCCTGGCTGCCTGGTGCTGAACTGCACGTTCCAAGGTGAGCAAAGCTGAACAAACAATTGCCCCCCAAAACAACACTGGCGCCTGCTAGGGAAGCCCAGACTGGTGTCTGTGCCAGAAGACACACAAACATCTCTGCTGAAAAGCCCTGACCTCCTCCTCCTTCCCCCTTTTTCTGCTTATCTCTGCATCCCTGGGGTAACCCAGAGCAGAGATATTCTGGGATCCCAGAGCTGCCGTTTCCTCCCGGTGCCGTTTCCTTCGGCACGGGGTCAGCACCGCCACCCTCTCCTGACAGGATCCCACGGGATGCCCACAGTCCCCCAGGATGCTCGGGGCTATCTCTGGGAGGACAGCGGCCAGAGGAGGAGGAAGCCCTTCGACAGGAGCTGATGGTCCAGGAGCCGGGCAGGCTGGAGGGTGCTGAGCAAGGAAGAAAAACAGGAAAGTGGCGGCAGATAAGGAAAAGGACCTGGAAGAGGAATATTGAGGAATAATGGAGGGTAAGAGGGAAATAAAGATTACAGCAGACGTCGTGCCGCGAGAGGAAGCTGCTGAAAGGAAAGCAGCCCAGAAATATCCTTCTCATTGTACTGGGAAATGGGTCTCAGCCTCACAGCACAGGGGTGCTCAGCAGGTGTGGGTCATACCTGGCCAGGAAACTCCAAGAACAGCCCTGTACGAAAATGGTAATTAGCCTGTTGTGAAGACTGCTAGTTAATCTGTTAGTGGCCTGATTCCCATTGTTGTGAGAATGAGCCTTGTGCATGCTGTCCCTAAAGAGGGACAATCCTTGGCACAGGGACAGTCCTGGAGGCTGGATGGGGCTCTGAGCAGCCTGGTCTAGTGGAAGCTGTCCCTGCCCATGGCAGGGGTTTGGAACCAGATCATCTTTAAGGTCCGTCCCAACCCAACCCTTTCCATAACTCTATAGTTCTATGATTCCAACCCATTCCATAACTCTATAGTTCTATGATTCCATGTTTCTATGACTTGGTGTGAACCAGTCCCTTGGATCCTGCTGGGATGGAACAAACCAGAGAGAGGGGCTTGTGTCCATATCCCAGGTGTGTCTTGCCTCAGGTTCCCTGTGGAGGTGCCCTGTTGTTTAATTCCAGTGTGGCAGAACACCACAACTGCATTTCCTGGCTGGTTTCTTCAGTCACCACCACTTTCTGCTGATCTCTCAGGCATTGATCACTTCCACATTCTCACCTTGGAGCAGGTGCCACACTTGTGGCACATGGAAATCTCATCATTACTCCAAGACATTACCTTTCTTCTTCATTTACATGGATAAAACCCCAATCCAGCTCCCTCCTGATCACAGCCATAACCTGTGGAGGAACCCTCCCAAAACACAGATGGGTGCAATGGAGGCACACCTAACCTGGTGTTCCTTCAGAATCATTTCTCTGGGTCCTCTTCCCTACAGGAGCCTCCTGGGAATGTCCTGATGGCCAAACTGTGCCAAGGGCTTGTTTAGCTCTGTGCTCACTGGTCAGTGTTAAAAGCAACGAGTGGCTAACTTGAAAGTGCAGACAAACTTAATTCCCTCCTGGATGGGAAGGATTATCCCTGTCTTGCCAAGGTAACTTTGCAGCAGTGAGGGTCTGGTAGATGATAACCCCAGAAGGGAAGAGGTCAATCCTCCAGACACAAGCAGTGGTTGAAGAGACCTCCACGGTGCTGGTGTCCCCTGGGATGAGATGGGATGCAGAACACCAACTCTGCTGCCAGACAAGAGGTGTGAGCAGAGGAGCCTGAGCAGAATCATCCCAGTGGCCTGATCCAGGAGCCAACACTGACGGTGCTGGGGATGGAAACTGAAATTCCAGCCTCAGAGTCACAAGCACACAGGGAACTTGATGAGGATGTGGTTGGTGACACATCCTGGATATGAGAAAGTGGTGCCTAGGACAACTGTGATACAAAACTGCCACTAATTAGGGGAAAAAAGAAGGGCTCAGTGAGGTGTTTGTGCATGGGCTGCAGAGAGAAGCAGCCCATCTTTCCCTCTCCAACATAAAAAGAATGAAGTGAGAGATATGTTGAATCCAGCTCTGGGGTCATCAGCAACGGAGAGACACAGAACTGTTGGAGTGAGTCCAGAGGAGGCCATGGAGATGCTCCAAGGGCTGGAGCCCCTGTGCCCTGGAGCCAGGCTGGGAGAGCTGGGGGTGTTCACCTGGAGGAGAGAAGGATCCAGGGAAACCTCAGAGCCCCTTTCAGTACCTAAAGGGGCTCCAGGAGAGCTGGAGAGGGACTTGGGACAAGGGATGGAGGGACAGGACACAGGGAATGGCTTCCCACTGCCAGAGGGCAGGGTTAGATGGGCTGTTGGGAAGGAATTGCTCCCTGTGAGGGTGGTGAGGCCCTGGCACAGGCTGCCCAGAGAAGCTGTGGCTGCCCCTGGATCCCTGGCAGTGTTCCAGGCCAGGTTGGATGGGGCTTGGAGCAGCCTGGGATAATGGCAGGTGTCTCTGTCCATAGCAGGGGGGTGGAACTGGATGAGCTTTTAGGTCCCTTCCAACCCAAACCATTCAGCCCTGAAAACACTGATTTGAACAGAACCTGACCTTGAACAGTTCCATAGACGGGGCAGCCAAAGCAACCTGTTCCAGGGCCTCACCACCTGCATTGCAAAAGTGTTTTCTCATATCTAATCTTAATTGACTTCCCTTTAGTTTAAAACCGTCACCCCTTGTCCTGTCACAACAGCCTCTGCTAAAAAGCTTGTCGCCATCTTTCATTGCATCACCTCCATCCACAAACCTCATTTCTTGGTCTAAGGCTGACGAGAGAGTCACTGCTGCAGATCATGCATGAGAAACCCACTCATCTCTGTCCCATGCCCAAGTTACAGACTGTCTCTGCACATATTTTGGGATCAACTTTTACCTCAGGATTGTCCAGCTGGTGACTGACAATGCCTGGTGGGATGACTTCCCATCTCTGAAGGTATTTTTGCAGTATTTCACCACGTGACTCTGGTGAGTGACAGGGCTGTTGTGGGGGCTGATAACTGGATTAGCTTGAGCCAGAATTGCTTCTACCTACAGTCAGCAGGACCCTGGATCATCCCCCACCGTGTCAGCTCACAAAATCCAAAATCCCCTTTTCCAGCCTGTGCTGAACCCACCACAGTCTGTCACCCCCCAGGGGACCTTGCTAACGAGCTGTGCTTGAAGAGCAGCATCTCCCAGCAGATAGCAGCTCCTGAGGGAACAGGCAGCCTGGGAGCAAAGATGCTGATGGTGAAACCTCCCATTAATCACAGGAGCATAGCCACCACCTCCCCATCCCAGCTACCAGAACCAGTCACAGCCCCGAGCAGACAAAGCATCCACATTTTTACCCTCCCATGTGTTTTCCCTCCATGTGTTCTCTGTCAGGAGTTGTCTGGTGCTCAGATAGGGCTGCCTCTGAGCTGTGGATCATATATTGAAGGATTGTGTTGTCATCCAGCCTCATCCTTGGAAACATCAGCCTGGAGAGTCTGTAATGCAAATCCTTAACTGTTCATGGGGCAGAGAGTCCATCGTGCAGATCCTAACAGGCAAATCTATAACTGTCCTCCTTGGGGAGATAAGGCTGTTCCCATGCCAGCAAGGGGGACCTCAGCTTCACCTTTGCTTCCAGAGCTGGTTCCTTTGGGCAACCAACTCCCCATGGTCTCAAGACAGCACTGCCAGACTCCTCACCTTGAAGTAAAACCAGGGTAGCATCTTCTTGGGCTTTCCTTGAAAGTAACAGCCTGGAGGGAGGGATTATTTAATTTCTGTGTTTTTCACCCCAACACAAAAGAAATGTGTTTAATTTGAAGTGGCTGCTATGGGCCAAACAGACACCCAGATCTTTGGGAGAAAAGGGGTTCATGGCAAACTTGGGATATGCATGAACTTGGAATAAACGTAGTGATTTCCAGAGCAAATGTACAGAGCCTTTGAAATTAGGAAGAAATTCTTTACTATAGGGGGTGATGAGGTTGCCCAGGGGAGTTGTGGACTCCCTGTCCCTGTAAGTGTTCAAGGCCAGGCTGAATGGGGCTTGGAGCAACCTGGGATAGTGGAAGGTGTCCCTGCCCATGGAAGGAGGTGGAATGAAATGGTCTTTCAGGTCCCTTCCAACCCTAAACAATCTATGATTCTGTGAAATCACATCTGTATTTTTACCTTGTCCTGCAGACCTCACTGGGACGTGTTGCCCTGGCAAGTGCTGCCAGCTCCACATCTCTATTACCAAGTTTTGTAGCTCCCTAAAATCTTCCCAACACCCAGCTGCAGGTTGTGTTTTGTCCCCACAGCTCCTGCAGCACAAACTTTGCTGTTTCTTGGTGCCTCAGGAACATGGCATCAGGTCCTCCAGGCTGGGGATGAATTTCCAGTCTTAAAGAATTATTCCCTGCTTTTGCTCCTTCTACCTTCTCCAGATGAAGACAGGGAAGGGCAGGTTTCAGGTTCTACCCTACAAACCTGGGTTGTAGGCCCAGAGCTTGAGAAAAGTGGCAACAGCAGAAACCCAGCGAGATGCAGCACACAGTTCACAATCACAGATGCAGTGCTGGGGTCCCAGTAGCTCTGTTGTGGTCTGACACAGCTGAGATATTTTCCACATTAATGTTTTTCCTGCTGGCTGGAGCTTCCCCCTTCCCTGGGAAGGATCTGCCTGACACCAAGGAGGGGTCAAACCCCTTGGGGTTCTGCTAGCCCAGCCAACATCCTTGCAGAGGCTCTCCTCATTTGCATATACACCCATATGAATTAAGAGATGCGTTTGCAGGAAGGGTGTTTTCAGATCTTACCCAAAGAATTTAGGACTGGCTCTACTGCATCAGGAGGCCTTGGGTCTGACACAACTGTTTTGACAATGCATTGCTCCAAAACCCTCTTCTTCCTCTCCTTCTTCCGTAGATGTGGGATCATGGGGTGGGTGGAGGATGGGCTGGGTGGGTGTTCATGCCCATGTACCTCCCCTCCTTCCCTCCTCCTCCTCCTCCCCCTCCCCATCACCCTCCCCAACCCCTTCCACTCTTCTCAGCCATGATAAGCTCGCTGATGGAAAAAATGTTGTCACACATATCTCACTTCCAGTGTGTGGGAGTCACTGATAATGGCGCAAAGATCTGGACAATAAAGACTCCTGACAGCTTTCGTGTCCATCCCAGGCATGGGGGGATAGTCCTGGAAGAAGACCTGAATCATTGTGGGATCTGGGGAAAGGTCCTGCAGGCTGTGGTCCTGGGGAGGAGGCTGGAGAGGGGAAAGGGCTCATCCACTCTCCCCATTTGAGGTGCAAAGCCATTCCCCTGCACATTCCCCAAATTCCTCCCTGCCCTTGGGCATCTCCAAACGGAGACCCACGAGATTTTGGCTTCAGATGGCTTTGCTGTTGTGCTGGGGAGCAGCCCAGCAGCTACTCACCACGTTGTTTGTTTTGGAGCTTCCCCATCAGCCAGTGCTCCCTCTGTGGGGAGAGGGGCTGTGCTGCTCCAATGCTGCCCTTCTTCCACGTGGAGCTGCTGAAAGAGCCCAGAGCAGCTCGCCAGAAGGGTGAAGTCATTTATTTATGCCTAGGAAAAATGTGTACTTTATTGCACAGCCTCTGAGATGCTGGGGCTGAGCCACTGCCAGGTTTTTGTGCTGATGTGGAGAGCCAAGGTCAGCACGGAGCAGTGCCAGTGCCAGCGTTTCTTCCCAGGAGAAGAAGGGATGTATGAACAGGGCACCAATTTATTAATGGAAAAAAAGTGCCAGGGTTTGGCTGGCAGAGGTTCATTTGACACAGAATCACACAATCATTCAGGCTGGAAAGGATTTTCAAGACCATCGAGTCCAACCTGTGACTGATCCCTACCTTGTCACCAGCCCACAGCACTGAGTGCTGGTCATTTCTTAGATACCTCCAGGCATGGGGACTCCAAACCTCCCTGGGCAACCTCTTCCAAAGCCTGACCACCTTTTCCATGGAGAAATTCCTCCTGGTGTCCAACCTGAACCTCCCCTGGCACAGCTTGAGGCCATTCCCTCTAATTTTATAGCACTCCTAGTTTTTCGGTATCTATTTTCTCACTCTACTTACAACAACTGAGAATTACTTTTGCAGAAAACCTTATTTATTCCAAGCAAAAGAAAATAAATTTAATAAATTTTCCAGCTGGAAGGACACCTACCAGTTGTTTAGATTTCTGTCCCAATCCTCAGGAGCTATAGATGCTCTGCTCTTTCCTTCCAGAACACTGGTCTCCAAAGCGAGCATGATGATCCATCAGAATGGGGGGAAAATATTCTTTCTAACATAAAAAAATAATACAAAATTAAATTTATTTGGAGATCATTTCTGTGGGGAACTGTCTCTTTCCTTGGGCTCCCATGTCCCACAAGGCTTTTCCCTTCTGAGGCCTGTGTTGTAGGAGATAGGAGGCCCAGTTTTCCCTGAATTTAGGCTAAAATATTTCACACTTTTCTGATCAAACCACTTTTCTGGGGTAGAGAAGAAAAGAGGGGGTGGTGTTAGTGTTTTACAAAGAACAAAAGTTTTGCATTCCACCTTGGAGAAAGGTGCCAAAACAAGAGGAGGAGACAATGGTCTATCCCAAACCCATTTCCATGGTAAAGTTGTACCCAGCTCTGCTTGAAAGCACTCCAGACCCTGAGCTTTGGGTATGGGACAAATTAATTTATCTCACTCCATCTGCCCTGACCTTCTCATTTGATGGCAAGGGGCATCTTCTAACCTTTTTCTGATGAATTTTCCAGATTGTCTGCCTGGAATATGAGAGGTTAAACCCCTCCAGGAGCAGATCTGGGTGACAGCATCACCCTTGATTTGGCCGGGCTTTGGCACAGAGGTGCTTTCCCCTTCTCCGGTGGCTGATAGCCGGCTCCATCCTGCTGGGAGTGATTTTCCTGCTGCCAGTGAGCTCAGACACACACACAGACATCCCTGTGCACAGCCAGGCGTGCACGCCTCTCACAGGGCTCACATTCAGGGGCTCCCCACCTCCTTTCCCTCGCAGCTCCGGCATCCCGGCCCCGGGATGTCATCCTGCCCCTGATAAGGCGCAGGGGCGGCTGCCAGAGGAAGGCTCCCAGTTGCTCCCGGCGCCAGGCTGGGTAGAGGCAGACATGTCTAACCCTCGCTCCTCTGAAGGGCCAAAAACAGATGACATCACCCCCCAGAATCGTGTTCATCCTCCCCCCAGAATCCCTATCACGGAGAGGCTGCGCTCGGAGGAGTGAGGAGGAAGAGGGAAGGCAAAGGGGAGGAGGCCGGGGAAAAAGAGGGAAGGCAAAGGCTGGAGCTGGAAGTTGGTTACTTTGGCAAAAAGACAAAAGTTCTGCAAAACTTCACCGGCCAGACTTCAAAAAGGTGGAAAAACTGGAGGCTCAGTTCTGGCAGGTCTTGTTATCAAGGAGAGCCTTATCTCTCGATGGGCTGATGGCTTTTGCGAGCTGCAGTGGCTGCTAACCTCTGGCTGAGCTTTTCGAGGTCCCTGAGGAGCCAGACTGTCACTCAACGGAGGGAAGAAGCGTCCAGGAGAGGGGACTGCATGGAGGCATTGCCACCGTGTTTGCAGCCTGCAGAGCCACACGAGCCAGGATGGGGCATCCCAGCATGGAGCCCAGCAGTCCCTCACTGCCTCAATTCATGGTGGGGAGGAGTGAGGGGATCATTCCCTGCTTGCAGTCCAGCCAGAGATGGGTCAGATCTCCACTGGGTGTCAACTGGCACAACTGGGTCACTGGTTTTACTGGTTTCCTCCCGGGCAAGACTGGTGCCTCTGGGATGGATAGCAGAGTGGGTTTAGGTTGAAACCAGGTGTGCAGCTGGGGGTTTTAGGGTGGGAATTTTGCACACCTCATTTCTTCCATGTCCTGAGTACCACACTGGGTGTTTTCCAGGGATAAATCTTCCAGCTTTTCTCTTGAGATTTTCATACCCTTTCAAGCCAACTCTCTACTCACAGCTCCAAGACATCTCTATTCCTGCTCCTCCTACACCACCTCATTTCCATCTCACCACCTCCAAGGTGAAGACTTGCTTTGGGGGTCCTGCTCCAGAGCACACTGTGGGCTTCAGTAAACAACAGTCCACAGCCAGCAACTCTCACTCCCTGGTGAGGAGCTGCTGGAAGTGAGCTTGGCCTTGGCTCATTCCCACTCTTAATTCTACTCAGCCTATGCAAGACAAGAGGCAATGATACCCCTCGGGTAATATTGGGATAGAATTTGGAATCACTGGCACTATGGAAGTAAGATTTCACCTGTGAATTGCTCCATGCAGGAGCAGGGCAGATGCAGAACCCACCACACTCCCTATGAGACTGGGTGAATTGTTTAAATTGCTTTCCCCACAGGGATTTCTCAGCCTTACCTACCTTTACCCCCTCACAGAGATGGATCACAGAATTATGGAATGGTTTGGGTTGGAAGGAAGCTTTAAGGGTCGTCTAGTCCAGCACTCCTGCAATGAGCAAGGACATCTTCAAGGAGATCAGGTTGGATGACCTGAGTCACCCACCCAGGTTCACCTTGTTGCTATGGGAGAGGAAGAGAAATTTCTGTAGGGAAAATCATACCTCTGTCTTGGGTCCATCCCCTTGAAGAGGATGAATCCTGCCATGGCTTCTTCTGAACAGAGCTAGAAATTGAGGTTGTTAAAGGCAGTGACTGAGACAGAGGTGGAGGAATGGGTCCAAAGAGAAGCTTCAGAACTGCTTGGACCACCCCAGCAGATCCCTCTCTTGCTGCCAATCTGGAAGGACACCCCTTGCTCTTACACCACATCTGCCACCTTTGTGCAGACAATTTGGATCCCCCAGTGCACCTCTAGCACCATAAACCCCCGAGTGTCAGGCAGGGTGGTCCATCTGAGTGGGAAGCACGGCTGCACTCTGGACCCATCAGGACACAGAAAACCCAGAGGTTTATTGGTGACCGACAAACTGAGCTGCACGTGGAGGCACGGAGGTGTCTGAGGGCAGGTTCTGTGTACAGTTCTGGCTGCAGGATCACTGGGCTGGCTCTCCTGGGGCTGTCGCACCACCCTGGTGTGGCTGCTGTCACCGGCAGCAGCGCAGGCGGCCGTTGCTGCAGCTCCCTTCCCAGCGCTCCATATGGAAGCAGAGCCTCCGGCAGTGGCCACGGTTGCTTCTGCACTGCTGGGTGTCCAAACGGCCTCTGGCTGCTGCGGAAAGGGGGCAGGAGACATTGTTAGGAGAGCTAGAACCTGCTTAGAGCCACAAAACCTACTGGGAACTGTGCTGGTGTTGGTGGCTGAGCAATGGGATGTTCTCAGCTGGCAGCAGGGAAATTCAGCTGGTTCCACGGTGAGAATCAGTTGTGCTTGGGAGGAGCTTCTCCATCCAGCAAGCTCTGGAAGTCTCTTAAAGACTGGTCTGCGTGAGACATTAAAGACTGTCTACTTCCACCCCAGTCATGGGCAGGGACACCTTCCACTATCCTAGGCAGATCCAAGGCCCGTCCAGCCTTGCCCTGAACATTTCCAGGAATGGAGAGTCCACAGCCTTTTTGGTCAACCTGTGCCAGGGCCTCACCACCCTCACAGCCAAGAATTCTTTCCTAATATCTAATTTACACCTACCCTCCTTCAGCTCAAGACCATTCCCCCTTGTCCTGTCCCTCCATCCTTTGTCCCAAGTCCCTCTCCAGCTCTCCTGGAGCCCCTTTAGGCTCTGGAAGGGGCTCTCAGGTCTTCCTGGAGCCTTCACTTCTCCAGGTGAACACCCCCAGCTCTCCCAGTCTGGCCCCAGAGCAGAGGGCCTCCAGCCCTTGGAGCATTTCCATGGCCTCCTCTGAACTTGCTCCATCAGCTTCTTATGCTGGGGATCCCAAATCTGGAGACAGCTTTGCAGGTGGGATGTTTCCAGAGCAGATCAGAGGGTGAAAATCGCCTCCCTCAGCCTTCTGGTCACACTTGCATTTTCCTGCATTTGCCACATCTTTAGTCCACTCATGGAGAATTTAATAGGATTCTCCATGTTTGGTGGAGGATGAAGCTTTTATCCTGGTCAGGAGCAAAGCTCAGGCTCCTGGCTTAGGCTCAGCATTTCTGCATGAGTTTTGAGGGTGCTGAGAGGAGGGGATGCACAACCTATGAACTCAGCACAGCTGCATCCAGGAACTTCATGGAGACCATCTCAGGAGAAACTTTTTCCTTGGAAGGATGAGTTAGGTGAGCCTTGATTTGAGGGCCCTGTCTTGTCCTCTTCTACCTCAGAAGAGTAGGGACCTGCCTTTTCTCTCTCCATAGTCCTGCAGGAACCCCCGTGAGAATTTTGTCCTTACCCGGAGCACCCTGGAGGAGAAGAATGACAACGACTGCAAAGAGCAGCAGGAGAACCCGCATGGCTTGATGTGGGTGGAGGTTCCACCCCGAGGAGCAGTGAAGGGCCCTAAAGAGAGGAATAAGAGGGCAATTCTGGATTTATAGAGGCCAGGGGGGTTGTGTAATTTTCCTGGAGTGGAGGGAACACTGTCAATCTCAGGTGCATTTCAACATGACGGCAAACAGTTGCACAGGGTGTACCTGCTCTCAGTCACATCGTGTCACAGACAGAAAGTATAAAGGGGAAATAAAGGAAAAAAAATAGAAGGAAAAAGACCAAAACCTGGGGGGAAAATTAGGGTTTTGTTGACAATTACACTGAGCACTGGGGAGTCTGCTACTGCTTGCTGCTGGAGACAGGATGTTGGGACTGACCCAGTCTGGCTCTGTTTGTAGGCTTGAGCATGTGATGTTAAAATCCTATCCAAGTGTTTGCAGTATCAAAGTGTTGGGTTTTGGTTTGGTTGGGGTTTTTTCTGTTTTTTTTTTTTTTTTTTTTTTTCCAGCTCTCACTCTCTGTGTTTAGCACTGACACAGTCAAGTGTGAAAAAATCCAGAGTCCCCTCCTCAGCACTCCCCAGCTCACAAAGCTGACTTGAAAATAATGGGATCCTTAAAAAAATCATGAGTCTGCTTCAATTTCTCAACTTCCAGGCTGCAGAGAGGATGCTTGCCAAGGTTTTGTTTACAACTGTCAAGAAAAAAATGGAAATTTAATATTTTATTCATTTATGTACTCATTCAATGGGAAAGCTGGGATATCTCCTTGCAATACTCAAGTGGCATCAGGAAAGCAGGTGGATTACAGCTCTCCCAGGGATCCTGGCAGGCTCTCAGGTTTGTACCAGTTCTCCAGGTCAGTTCCAGGAAATCAGCAGAGGTGAGACCTGCATTTCAACTTGGGAAAACAACACAAAGCAAACAATGAGCAGGAGTGTCCCCCAGCCAACAACAAATGGAGGAAGAGGAAATAGAAACTTTATAAAAGTTTTTTTTTTTTACAGTGGCGATGCAGTGGAGGCCATCAGCAAGTTTTCCCTTTTCCCTTCAGAGGTCACCTCAATGTATTTTTCTTTGCAGGCTGGATACCAGGGAGTGCTGGAAAATGCAAACCCCGTGTCCTTCAGGCTGCTTGAACAGAACAAGGATCACCTTCATCAAACAGTGCAGATAAAGGGGCCTTCACCAGTTGGACTTTGGAGTAGGGGACACTGAGCTCTTAACCAGGGTGTCCTGCAAACTGGCCACACACAGCCTGGGAAGGGAGATGGATCTGGAAACCCACCTGGGGGAGAGCTGGATGCAAGGATGTGTGTGAGCCTCTGGAAAAGTGTTGGTGCTCTGCCTGGGTGGAAGACAATAACCCACCCTGTACCTCTGAGGATTGGCATCTCCAATGTGAGAGATGGTGCAGCGGGATTTCCTGGAATTATGGAATCATAGAATGGTTTGGGTTGCAAGGGACATTAGAGATCACCCAGTCCCACCCCCTGCCATGGGCAGGGACACCTTTCACTATCCCAGGGTGCTCCAAGCCCCGTCCAGCCTGGCCTTGGACACTTCCAGGGATCCAGGGGCAGCCACACCTTCTCTGGGCAATCTGTGCCAGGGCCTCCCCACCCTCACAGGGAAGAACTTGCAAAGCAAAAAATGTGGGCAGAGCTTATCCAGCAGAAAGGAGACAGCAGTTCTTGAGCTACAGTCCAAGCAGGAAGGAATGTGTGTATGCTCCTGTGAGTGTCCTGCTCTGAGTGTGTGACCTGAAGTGTCTGAACATGTGTGTGCAGATGGCTTGGTGCTCTCCAGAGAGGATGTGGAGCACGGAGCCAGGGTACCACGTGGCCATGGTGTTCCCAATGACGGATGGCAAAACTCCAGGTGTTTGTCTCCAGCTCAGCTGCTCTCCCGTGCTGAGGACAGCACCACTGCAGAGGGTGATTTGTTCCTGGAGCTGTTTGGATGCTGCAGGCTCCAAGGGGACAAGGCTGCATCCTCCACACCACTACAAACCCCAGCTCTGCAGCTGTGGTACATGGGTTGAGTTGCAGAACGTGCCTTGGGAAAGAAATCCAGGGCTATACAGTACCAACAAAAAACAGATTTCCTCCAGAAATCAGGGGCAGGAAATCTCTGTCCCTTGGGCAACTGCTTGTACAACAGCTGGTCTGTCTTCCTTTGGCATGGTCCCACTGCTGTGTTGGCCTCAGCCTCTGGTGAGGCCCAGCAGCCTCCCACCCTCCCCTGCTTCACAACCTGCCAGCAGATGTCTTTTTTCAGAGCTCACCATGCACAAAGGCTGATCTGTGCTCAGACACGTGGCACAGGAATCGGCTCCTGGGTGCTTGAGAGGTTTTGGGGCTGGGAGGAGTTGAATCAATCTATATCTGCTCTCTGGCCCCAAACGGGAAGGATGTTTCCACTGACTTCATTGCCTTCAGGCCAGGACCTGAGCAGGCTCATTTTTAAATGCATCCTAGGATAAGTTTTTGCCAGGAGGAGCAATTCCTTGGAAGAATGAACCTTTTTGCCAGCTTGTAATGCCACCTCCTACTCCCAATCCCACTGACAGCATCTTGCCAAACAAGCAAGCACTGGTAGAGCCCTGCAATTCCACCTGTGAAGAAATGATTGTGGGCTCAGCTCTGGGCTCGGCCCTCCAGAAACTCCCCATGGCTCTCCTTTCAGACCACTATTCATGGCCTTCTCAGTATTCTGTACAACAGGTCCATGTCTGTTCTTAAGTTGAGGCCTCCAGAGCTGGACACAGCAAGAAATAACAGGTTTTGCCCCACAGAAAATGGTCAGAGCACACCTTGTGCAATTAACTTCTCCTTTCCAGTGCAGGGCCACATCCAGGTGTCAGCTATGGATCATTCCTCTCATGTGCCCACCTCCAAACTGTGCCAAGGAACAGCATGGAAAACAGTTTATTTTCTGACAGCACATTTGAATAGCCACTAACTTCTGAGTCTCATGTGATTTGATTTACTCATGTAGGTACAGCCTCTGAATCCTGACCTGTTTTATCTCCCCAGCACGCCCTGGAGCTGGGCTGTGATGAGGTAATTTCTTTTACCCCAGAGGATTTGGAAGAGCTCCATGTGAGAGGGTGGAATGTTGGAATGTGACCCCCTTTCTACTGGGTTGGGGTGAAGGAAGATCCAGGCTTGCAGGGGGTTGCACTGGTTTGTGTGGGATTGCCAGGGATGTAAGAGACAACTGGATCCAAGGGGCTGGCCACGGCTATGGCACCTCACCTTCCCTAAGCAGGAGCCCATCCAACACCATCCTGCACCTGACTGCACATCACAATGACATTTTTCGGGCAGAAGAGGAGGATTTGGCTCTCTTTGCCAAACAAACACTGGCCTGCTGCCTGGGAACAGCAAACAAATCCCGCTGAGGGAATCCATGCCATGCTTTGATGGACTGAAATCCCCAGTTATCCAGGAGGCTTGTGCTGGTTGACAGACCTGGCATGAAGGTAGAGCTCTATCCTGGCTGTCTGTGTGGCTGCAGAGATCCCAAATATACATCCCAAGATGTCCCAATGATTTCTGCATCTCCTTTAGGTATAGGTCTGCTAAAGTAGTACTAAGGAACACCAATTTGCATCCTTCTGAGCTCTATCAGCTACAGACAGCTGGAGTTCAGAGCTCAATCAAGAATTTCCTACTAAAATCCTCTTCTTCATTTGTCTTTTGCCTGCCCATGGGAGGGTGTTGGAACTGGATGATCTTTAAGGTTCCTTCCAACCCAAACCATTCTGGGATTCTATGATGATTTTATGATTCTTCCTCCTCCCCAGGGTTACAGGATACTCCATCTAGGGCTTAATTAATTTGAGCAGCATTCCCTGTCATACACTAACACCAAAGCAGCTCATGCTGCTGTTCAAGCAACTCCCCATGAACTGAGCTGGCTGCTTTGCCCCAGGTAAATTCAGGGGTAAAGAAACCACATCAAAAAAACAGTTTTATAAGGTCTGGAAGTGCCACTCTCCACCATCCACTCTACCCTTGGTGCTTTCTCTCTCCTCCCTCTCTGTGAGACTGGAAGGGATCACCCAGCAGTGGGACAGCAGGACCATGCCTGTGAGCATGCCCATTAGTGCCAGAGGGACAATATTCCCTATAAAGTGAGCTTTTCCACCTTTCCTGGTGGACTGGCCAGTAGGTCTGAAGCATATCAGGGGCAGGATGCCCAGTGACTATGAGGCAGATGTGCAAGATGAGCTGCAAGAGCCCACTCTTCACTTTACTAGGAAACCAGGCTATAACCACCGTGGCTGAGCATTCCCAGATGAGGGGCACGAACAGTGAACCCTGTGGATGAATGTGAGAAATAAACTGTTTGATTTGGAGAGGTGCCGTGGTTCAAACTCCTCCCCATGCTGTACTCGTACATCAGCGCGCGTCAGAGGGATGGGCTGGAAATGGGCAGGAATTTGGCTCCGGATTCAGCCCTGTCCCTGTCTTCACAATCAGTTCCCAGGCCAACAGCCAGCTCTGGGTTATCTGTCTCTCCTGAGGGTTCATCCAGCTGCAAGGGATCTACAGGGGAGCGCAGGCATCTCCTGTGTGTGCTGGAGTCCCAGTGATGACCCAAGGAGAGTAACTGGGCTGCTCTTCAGTGAATGGAGACTCTTGGATGAATGAATTGTCATCCCTCTGGCAGTGGGGCCTGACCCTGGTGAGGTTAGTGGGAATTTTCCTGTTTGATTCATCAGAACAAGAATTTCATCTCCCAGAGAGGACTTTTCCCTGGCTCTGTCTGAGCAGTGCCTCAGCTGGTTGGCATAGTTCTCTCATTACATCATTGTTTCCTTGCTTTCACAGAAATGATTGACCCAGAGAGAAATATTTTACCTGGAAAGGGAGACCAGGAGCTGACAAAGGCCGGGAAGTGTCAAAATGTTATGTTGAAAAGACACAGAAGGGTTGAGAGTGGATTTGGACAGAAATTTTTTTTAGGCTGAGGGAGCTCATAGGAAGAAAGCTGTGAGGGACAAAGAGAGTGATTTCCTTGGGGCTGCATGACCAAAAAGGAAAGGAGTTGCACCAGAAATGCAGCCCATGGGTGGAGAGGGCAGTCTGTCAGAGCAATGGAGCCCTGACAGGCTGTCCAGAGCTTTCAGATCCCCTCCTTACCATGTTTAAAACAAGTAAACCTGGGATCTTAGGGGAAAAAAAAATTGTTCCCTGTGAGGGTGGTGTGGCTCTGGCACAGGGTGCCCAGAGAAGCTGTGGCTGCCCCTGGATCCCTGGCAGTGTCCAAGGCCAGGCTGGATGGGGCTTGGAGCACCCTGGGATAGAGGAAGGTGTCTCTGCCCGTGGCAGTGAGATGATCTTTAATGTTCCTTCCAGCCCAAACCATTCTGGGATTCCATGACTGCCTTGAGAACCTGGCACAGCCTGGAAAGGGGAAGTGTATGGGGGAAGTTGCCTGAGAAGCACAGACCACACTCACTTTTATGTCAAACCAGGCACCTTTTGCACCAAAAGTGATGCCAAAACAACTTTCTCCATTGCAGCTGTTTTCTCTGGGAAGGGAAATAAAGGGACAGAGTCCCCCTGGTGTTCTGGGGAGGTGAGGAATGCTGTGCTCACTCCTGGTCAGTGCCATCCCACCACTGTCAGCGTTGCTGACTCACAGGTGGGCACTTGCTGCTTTGTTAAACCTCAGGTTTATTGGTTTCAGGTAAGCAGAAAGGCAATTTTTCACCTGGGCATGTCAGATAACAATCAGAGTCCCAAAAGAGCCACAGATATGGGTGGCCCCAACTTCTTCTTGTCACAGTATTTCCTGAAAAGTTACAGCAAAACCAAAGTGTTCAGGAGTCTACGAGTGAATCCACAGCCATATTCTCGCAGGGGAGCAACAGTCACAGAAACCACAAAATCTCCTTCCCAACAGCTGCTCATGCCGTGCCAGTGGAGCCTGCAGCTCTCCATGTGCTGCAGTGGCTCCTTTGGAGACCTTCAGCTCTCTGTGGTGGCAGGTGTCAGATTTTTGCAGCAGAGAATGATGGGTTCAAAGCAGTACTGAGCCACATATTCACCAGAAACACAGCTTCCCACTCGGCACAAGCCCCCTCCGTGGTTACAGCTGTCTGGCCCATGAGCATCTCCTGGACAAGGGAGAAGCAAATTCCTGGATAAAATTTGTGGGATTCCTTCTGGCACCATGTTCCCAGCCAGCCAAACCAGCACTGGGAGCACACAGAGAGCCTGGGCATCTTGAGCACACCCAGGATCCCCATCCCACAGACAGGTTCAGATATCCATGCTAGAAATCCCAAGCTGCTAAGCCAAACTCCCTCAAGGAATTTTTTATCATGGAGTTGTTTTTTCAGGATGTTGGCAAAGACTGTGCATGGGAGGTTAGAGAGGTTGTCCTCTCCCAGCCTGAGAAAAGGCAGGAACATTTTCCCAGAGCACGGGGTTCCTCTTTTAGGGTTTCTCCTAACTCAGTGGTGTGCCCCATTTTCACAGCTTCCTCCCTGCTCATTTTTTGTATTTCCCCAAGGAATCAAATACTGAATTTTCCCAAAGTACCTCACCCACTCTCTCACCCAGGAAACCTCTTTCCTCTGTACCTATCACACAGTGAAGAAAGACCATCCCTGTTCCCAAATATCCAGTTCACCACCCCAGGCCTTCCTGGTCTTACCGTGCTGGGTCAGGGAGATGAATATGAAAACAAGCACAAGGATCCCCATTCCTTTGGCTCTGCTGGAAAATCACAGGGCTGGGAGTGAGATTTCACAGAAGCCTCTGTGTGCTGCTGGCATGCTAGATGGCATCTGGGAAGAGGGTGGGGAGTAGGCAGGAGTTAATTATATTCCAGTCCCAGAGTAACATTTGGTGCTGGGAAACCCTTTCTTGTCGTTCTGACCCAGCGCTGCTGCTCCAAACTATGTTGACTTTTTTCACATTCACTGGTTACTGGCTTTCCTGATTCCTCTCCTTGGCAGCTGGCATTTTGGGCTGGTAGAATTCCAGCCGGAAAAAAAGAAGCTTAGAGGGATCCTCTGCCCTTCACCTGCAGCCAGCAAAATCCCTTGGAAGTGACAGAGAGGAGGGAAGCAACCTGCAAGGGAAGACTTCTGAGGATCTGCAAGGAGGAGAACGATGCAGGATGGGAGTGATTAATTTTTAATCTGAGCTTGTGTGAATATTTTCTCCAGCTGAAACCTGGGTGTTTTTTGTTTTTTTTTTCCCAGCTTTGGCTTCCAAGGAATTTGGGAGGCTTCATTCCTGAGTCTGATGAGCACACAGTGCTGGTGGAAGAGCTGTTAGTTCAGCAGTGCACCCCGTGGTGGTAAATCTGTGGTGAGTGTGCAGCTCTGGCTGTAAAATGTGATATTCCAGCTGCCCTGCCTGGCCCTGCTGTTTGCTGTCCCTTCAGCTGTGGTAATAAAACTGCTCTGTGAACACATCTTAAAATGACAGGCTAAAGAGCAAAATTAAAAGCCCCTTTCTCCCTAAAAAAGTACCCAAACAGAACAACGTAACTAGAATCATAGAGTCATTTAGGTTGGAAAAGGCCTCCAAGGTCATCGAGTCCAACCATTTCCCAGCTCTTCCAAGGCACAACTAAATCATGTCCCCAAATGCCACATCTGCCTCTCTTTTACATCCCTCAGAGATGGGGACTCCATCACTGCCCTGGGCATCCTGTTTTAATGCTTAACCACCCTTTCCATGAAGAAATTCCTCCTGATGTCCAACCTGACCCTCTGCTGGCACAGCTTGAGGCCATTTCCTCTTTTCCTGTCCCTGTTCCCGGGGAGCAGAGCCTGACCCCCCCGGCTGTCCCCTCCTGTCAGGGAGTTGTGCAGAGCCACAAGGTCCCCCCTGAGCCTCCTTTTCTGCAGGCTGAGCCCCTTCCCCAGCTCCCTCAGCCCCTCCCTGAAGTGTCCAAGGAATGACTGGATGTGGCACTCAGTGCTCTGGTCTGTGTGACAAGGTGGGGATTGGTCATGGGTTGGACTCTATGAACTTGGAGATCTTTTCCAACCTTAATGATTCTGTGATTAATTGTTCTCAGTCCTCTAGAGCATCCAAGTGCAAAATCAACATGGTAAATAAGATTAGGCTGGTAAGAAGGATTAGGGGATGGGGTTCCCAAGGATACAACAGCAAATTTTTGTGTAATTCTATACATAACAGAGAGACATTCTGCCTCTTTCCATAAATAAATTACTGTTATACCTGTTTATTTATCATTTATTGCCTTCTTTATACAAAGACACATGTCACCTCTAGTTAATTACACACTTTGCATGTTAAGAAGAGCAAACATGTCTACAACACTTGGAATAAAACTGGTTTCTTTTCTTGGCTGTTCATTCCCATGGTTTTCTGCAGTCCCACGAGGTTTTTATCACACTTCTGTGCAGCACTTCCATCCTCTGCGAGGGCAGAGTCCCTCTTGCTCTTGCACACATCTGATTTCTGGGGGCACACAATGGCCCCCCTCATCTTGGCAGATGTGGAAATTGGATGTCGTGTCTGCAATTCAGAGGGCTTAAGTCAAACCAGTCAAACCTGACAGTGCCATCCAAACCATCTCATACACAAAAGATTGTTGGGAAGTTGTGTTTACTGTGTCCCCAAAAGCAAAGACAAAAAGATGAGCTTTGGGGCTTATCACAGCACTTCTGTAAAAGAAGGAATTTGTGACCCACCAGCTTAGAAAATAATTAAATGAGGGAGGGATATTGCAGAGCTGTGAAAAAGATGGATGCAGAATGACTACATTTCAAGCAGGTGGCACTGAATAAAATTGTGACGGAAGAGGTTTTAAAATAAATGGAAGGAATTCCTAACCTGGGGAAAAAAAAAAAGCCAGTAAGGACTTTTAAACACAAGGATGCCTAAATCTAAAAATCCTGAGCTGCAATTTCACGAAAGCCAGAATGATATATAAGGAAATGTAATGATATGGTTGTGGTCACTTTACACACACAGAGTAACTGCGAGGAAATATCCACTTCTGGCCATGGGCAGATCCAGGATGCTGGATCAGAGGAACTTTAGGATTAACACAGTTGTTTCTAAAGTATATATTCATGAATGATTTATACTGAGGATTATCTAGTGAGGAGCAGCAAAACCAAGCAATTCTGGGAAGATTCAGATAAAAGAACAGGGAAGAGGTCAGTTGGCACCTATTAAGCACAGAAGGATGGGTGCAGCAAGCAGTCCCCCAACAGATGATTATAGGAAGATTTACCAAGGAAGGAGGACTCTTCTGTGGGCCAAAATTTTTATTTTATTTCCCCAGCTGGACGTAGAGCTTTGGGTCTTTTTGGCCAGCACCAAAAGCTCCACACTGATGTCAGTGGAGGAACACACAGGTCCATCTTTGTACGTGGAAAGAGATGGCTTAGAGTCTGTGCCTGGAAGTGTCCAAGGCCAGGCTGGATGAGGCTTGGAACAGCCTGGGATAGTGGAAGGTGTCCCTGCCCATGGCAGGGGGTGGAATGGGATGAGCTTAAATTCCCTTCCAACCCAAACCATTCTGTGATTCTATGATTTGGAGGCAAAGTTTGTTTTGCTGAGTTCAGCCATTTCCCCCCAGATTTTTCCCTCCTGGGCAGGGTTCCCACACATACCAACGCAGCAGGTCCTCCGGCGCCGATAGCAAGTTCCAAAGGCAGCAAACGGCTCCGGGCAGGATTTCAGATGGAAGCAGTAGCCGTGGTATTCCAAACAACGCAAGGTGTCCCTGGGCAAGCCGAGATCTACAGGGGGAATGGGATTCCCACTTGTGCTGCAGGATCAGTCCATTCTCATGGTCTTCCTCCTGCTGAAACCCCACAGATCCCAGTTAGGGATCTGACACAAATACCCTCAAAACCCAGAAGTTTTGAGGAACTCATGGGACCTCAGAGCATTTCAAGGAGGGTTTTTGTACAACTGGAGTGAAACATAGAGGTTGATGGCAATTTTCTGAACATATCCTGGCCATTCGTGCTATAATGGCAAGGAACAGCCCAGTCTTGGATGCTTCTGAGTTCTGGGACTGCAGTGCTGCAGGGACATGCAAGGGACATGCAAGGTCATCACATGCTCTGAAGATAAAATTATGACTTTTAAAAACTCCCAAAAGCAGGATCTGGCTCAATTAACAACAGGAACAAAAAGTTTGCCCAGTCCCTTCTTTCTCTAAAAACCTTTCTTCAAGGTGAGGAGTTTCTTTAAGCATGAAGAATAGGTAGGATAAAAACACAATCAGAAAATGAGTCAGTGCAGCAGAAGGGCTGAGGAAGGGGAACCAGAATATTCAGAGAGCTGAAGTCAGTGGTGCAGTTCAACTTGAAAAATACCAGGGAGCATTTCTGCTCTCTTCTACCTACACAGAGGAGACAATTTTTAACCCTGGGTTTAGAAGAGGAGGTGATTTCCATGGTGCCACCATCCAATAGTGCCACAAAGTAGCATAAAGATATTTCAAAGAGTCATTATACCTGGCAGAGGCTTCTGTGGGGAGGTTCTGGTGTGACACCTGCCCACCATAGCATAATTTTTCACTTCTGCTTTTAGACTGAGAGAAAGGGAACTGCTCTAAGGTAAGGAGCTGAGGAGAACACTCTGCACCACCACACGAGCGAGCTGTACCTCCTACACAGGCAAACCCCGGCGTGGGGCTTGTCCCTTACCTGGAACAGCCTGGAGGAGGAAAAGCAGGAGAGCCATGAGGCAGGAGAAGAGCTTCATGGTGGAAGGTCTCAGCTGCAGTGTGGAGACAGGGCCACAATGCCAGAAGCTTTGAGCAGGGGAGGGGGGAGAACTCTGGCATTTATAGGGCAGTGGGAACAGCTGTGGCTATCTCGGGAACCTTGGCAGGGGTGGCAGGGGAAGGCAGCAGGTACAGGCTGACCTCTGCACATGGCTCAACCTGAACAATGGCTCAGGGGCACAAAAACAAGGGGACAAATAGCTGTGCCTCCCTGCCTTCCCCACTGGGAAGGCTGCTGTGAGTGTCCCTTATCAATATGGATCCACCCAGAGAGCATCATTAACTTGAAAAGTCAATGTACTTGGTAATGGATAATCTGGAGGAAATTAGCCATCGTTGGGTGGGAGAGAAGGCAGATGGAATATCATAGAATCACCATGGAATCATAGAATAGTTTGGGTTGGAAAGGACATTAGAGATCATCCAGTCCAACCCCCTTCCATGGGCAGGGACAGCTTTCACTGTCCCAGGTTACTCCAAGCCCTGTCCAACCTGGCCTTGGACACTTCCAGAGGTGGGGCAGCCACAGCTTCTCTGGGCAACAGAGAATATCTGATCCTACTGCATGTCCTGTGATGTAACAGTTGCTCCCAAGAGAAACAAATAAATGATAATGATAATTTGTGTGTACATTTTTAATGTACAGGAAACATATAAAATTGTTGTATATTTTTCTGTCAAAGGTTCTGTGAAGAAAAACAAAGTGGACGGTGTTCCTGTCCATGGCAGGGAGTTGGCACGAGATGATTTTTCAGATCCCTTTCAACCCAACACTTCTGCCATTCTATGTTTCTATGATACATTAAGTGCAGATTATCAGTTTTCAGGTGTCACCAGCAGAACCTTCAACTTTGTAGGTGCACAAAGAGCATGTGACAAGTGAGATTAATGAGTTTTCCTCAGCATTTGTCTGTGCAGAGTTTGAATGATATCAACAGACACGTGGAAGTGGCAGCTAACAGCTCAGGTTCTCCCTCCATCATTTACTTCAGCCTCTTTCTGTACAAGGTATTTATTGATGTTGTTCTGACCCAGCAGCCTCGATATCAACAATACAAACCTCCCTCTCAGCCATGTGCATTGTTCTCTGTCTGCCTCCTTGCTTTCTTGTTTGCTTTCAATTGCAAATTTGCAGGTGCCATGCACTAGTGAAGGAGAGATGTTTGTGTCCATTTCCAGGTACTCCAGGGACAAGGATGAAACAAAGGCTGCAACGAGAACCCTTCAGCTGGCTCAGGTTCCCACTGAATCCAAGGGGATCCTGGCTGAGATATTAATCTCAGCTCTCAGACAGCATCTGTCATTGTACTTTGTCAGACTGGAGCAGACACTCAGCTTTCTCAACAATTATTTTTTAAATCACAAAATAATGTCCTTTTTTGTAGTGATGGACTGGAATTGTTTGCCTTTTAAAATTTTATTTCCATGGGAGGTGAAGTACAAATTCAAAACCTCAAGTGTGTTAACAATGATGGAAGAGGAGTGACTGCCCAGTAATCTCACATTCAAAATCCCTCCTCATTCCCAGAATGTCCTCACTATCAGACCACAAGTGCTTATACAATCACAGTACCCTTCAAATTAGGATCAGAAATTATCCTAGAAAAAACCCCAACTCTTTGAAATTCAAATACCATCTCAGTCTGCCTTGATGCCACTGCACTGTTTGCTCTTTTTTCTCTCTTCCTTTCCCAGGTTACTTTCCCGGGTTATTTCAGGTCAGAGACATGTTTTATATGTATCACAAAAGAAATGCTTACACACAGTGGAAATTCTGCCCCTCACCTATGGATCTCTTGTGAGAAGCTGCCAAGGGAGTTGGGGTGGCTCAGCCTGGAGAAAAGGAGGCTCAGGGGGGACCTTCTGGCTCTGCACAACTCCCTGACAGGAGGGGGCAGACAGGGGTGGGTCGGGATCTTCACCCAAGAAACAAAGAACAGAGCAATAGGAATCATCTCAAATTGCACCAGGGGAGTTTTAGATTGGAAACTGGGAACAATTCCTTCACACAAAGCTTTGCCCAGCCCTGGCACAGCTGCCCACAGCAGTGGTGAAGTCCCCATCCCTGGAGGGTTTTGCTGATCTGGCCTGGGATTCACATCCCTTGGAGTAAGGGAGTTTTTATGAGAAGGGAAGACTTCTCTTTAATTTTGAGTAATGGGACAGTTCTGAAAATAATACCTGGGATGCTAGATTTATGGGAAACATCTGCTTTCCCAGACCACTTAACCAGATTTGTGTTATGGCAATATAAATCAGCAGGATTTGACTGCAGTTGGGCTGAAGTGGTCCTGGAACTGGCTGAAGACCCGACTTTATTTACAACATTGTAAGGAGTAAGTGACAGAGTAGGATGGATGAGGAGAGGTGCCACTGGGGGTGGTCAGCAGGGAAAAATATGGGGGGGGGGGGGGGAATCTAATAGCAATCATTGGGGTTAAATATACAAAAACTTTGGGCTGTGGAGGAAAAAAACACTGTATTTGCAGGAAGGAAACAAGCTGAATTTCCAGTCTGACCTAGGGATGGAGGATCCTTCATGGAACAAAATTAATCTCCAGCCTGACTTACAGCTCATGGAGCCCATGAGCTGGGTCCTGGCTCCCTCTTGTGGGAAAAGGTGATGGAGGAGGAAGGGACCCCGTGGTACAGGATTTGCTCAGGTGGAAAGGTAAAAGCAAGAGAAAATGCCTCTATGCTCCCTCCTTAGCACTGGTAGTTCACAAGGAAAATGTGTGATGATTATTAATATGTTTGGACAGCAGGGATGAGATTTGGTTTCAGGCGTCAAATTTTACAGAGGAATTGAATTTTTGGAGGGAGTCACATTCAAGGTAAGTGTTTAACTTTAATATTTCCTCACTTCACATAATTTTATAACATTTCTATAACTTTAAAAATCTCTGTAACTACAGTAATACTGAGAGCTCTTCTCTTGCCAGGATTAGGTTGAGCCAGAGAGGAGTTTCCTGGTACTTTGCCCATTGCACTGCTGGCCACAGCCCCTGCCTGTATTGCCCCTCTCCAGACACCCTGGTGCCCAGCAGACTGTCTCCAGTATGTCTCCCATGGGGTGGGAGTGAAGCTGGGAATGGAGCTGGAGAGGGCTAAGGAAGGCTTCACCTCCTTACTGATACTGTTGTCCACGGCAGCCTTTCCCTAAGAGCCCATGAGGAAAGGACTGGGCAGCTGGAGCTGGTGGTGGACCTTGCCTGCAGTTGTGGGACATCCTGCCTGCCTTGCAGGAGCTCCAGGTGCCACTCCCAGCCAGCACAGGGCTGTGCCTGGGGCAGGACATCAGGATCTGTGACTGGCCTGAGCTCACATGTGCTCTACTCTACCAAAACCATTTCTGTCTGGGTCCACAGCCAAAACCCACCTTGGGCTGCCCTATGTTCCCCCCTGAGCCACCATCCTCCCTTGGAGCATCCCTGAGCCTGGTTCCTGCCCTCACTGACTCTGTAGGTCCCCTCATCCCACCCCATACCTTCATCCTGCAGCCTGGTCTCTGCAGCCAGGCCTTGGCCACGCTCCTCTCAGGTTGCCCCTCCATAGCCACAGCCCTGCTCCTGGGGTGCAGGGACACCCCAGGGTGGTCCCCATGGAAAGGACATTCCCAGCAGCCAATCCAAGGCCCCTGGAGCTCTCTACCCTGACCTCGTGGCGCAAGGGCAGCGCGTCTGACTCCAGATCAGAAGGTTGTGTGTTCAAATCACACCGGGGTCACTCTGGGGCACCACTGGCACCCCTTTGCTTTTCTGGGGGGCTGTTCTGTGGGAGGGTGTCTTAGGCAGGGGGTGTATATTCTATTTCCATCTGTTGGAGGTGGGGCAGTTGTCTTCTGTTAATTGGGCAGCTTTTCTTTATATCTTCCACAATCCATCCTCCTTCCAGGGAGCTATCTTCTGTTAATGGGCCAGTGAGTGTCACTGCATGGCTGATAAAATTCCACCATCCCATTGGGAGATGCTTTGCCCAGGGGGAGGAGCCAAGCATTCCTACCTGGATAGAATTTGAGGTTTGGAACAGCACAGGCAAACTTTTCCCACTGGATTCCCAGAGAAGCAGCTTTCTTCTCCACTGGATTCCCAGAGGAAGACTAGGCCCATCTACACCAGCACTGGACCTTCAGAGGAAAACTCCACCCTTCTACGGGACCACTGCTTCAATGGAACCACACCTGACACTCCAGGAGGACTGAAGCCACCATTTAATGGGATTTCACCACCACAGGGTGTCAGGTCCTATTCGGACTCTGTCAGTGGTTTGTTTTCTTTTTGTACTATTGCATTTGTGGTTTTAATTTTCCTACTAAAGAACTGTTATTCTTCTTCCCATATCTTTGCCTGAGAACCCCTTAATTTCAAAATTATAAAAATTTGGAGGGAGAGGGTTTACATTTTCCATTTCAAGGAAGGCTTCTGCCTTCCTCAGCAGACACCTGTCTTTTCAAACCAAGACAGAGGGGCAGGGCTTAGGGGGTAGGGGTATGGAATAGACTATATGGGGAACATGATGCCCAGAGCTCTCCTTTGAGCAGAGAGCTGTGCTGGATGGAAATTATGGGTCAGGATGCAAACAGGGAGGTTGTGTTGTGGTGGGGGTCTGCCATAATTTACCTCAAGAAGGAGTTAGTGCCTTCCTCAGGAAAATGCAGGAAACTTTTTAACTACAGGCTCAGTCACATCTGGAGGACCTGCACATGCTTGCCTGGCAAGGTAACATGGGGTGGTATGGTCAGTCCAGGGCATATCTGGAGGGGAATCAAGAGCAATTACTCTGTGTAGGATTATGGAAAAAGGGACAAGTTTCTGATGAACAATACAGAAAGATTTTTTCAAGAATATTAAGACCATCTGGAAAGCTGTACTCTGGGCAATCACAGCTCTGAGTCTGCCTGAACAGTATGGAAGCTATCTTTCAGAAAGCCATGCCCAAAAGGAGAAAACATGAAAATGACTGGAAGGCCAAGGACTTACCAAAGGCAGAGCACCTAGACCAAAAGAATAGATTTCTTTGAAGAGATGATTTCTTTGGTGATCAAGTGGACACCGAGGAACATAATTTATCTTTGGTTTCACCTCTGACAAGGTCTCCCAGACATGTCCCTGCAGCAGGACGTGCACACAGAGCAGCTGAGCTCAATCCAAAGGCAAAGCAATGGACCAGGAGCAGGCACTGAGGGCACTGGGGTCAGGGGTTGGCGGTCCAGGGAACCCTTCACTGCTGGATGCTGAACTGGGCGTGGTTTGGGGTCACTGTGGTGGGAGCAGAGGCTGTTCCACAGAAGGAAGGACATGGCCAGCATGGGGGGGGACATGGGAATGGCAAGGGGATAGGGCCAGTGGCGCAATGGACAACGCGCCTGACTACGGATCAGGAGATTGCAGGTTCGACTCCTGCCTGGCTCAACACTTTTAGCCCACGGAAATTCCTCCTGCTCCCTTTGTGAACACCTTCCTTCTCCTGCCCATCATCCATCCTCCCTCAAGCTCCTGATGTCCTGTCCCACACTCCAAAAGGAGCAGGGCTGGGGCCCACACCAAAGCCAGGGACACCACAGCAAATCCCACAGCAGAATGCAGGTACTGCTGTCCCACAGCCAGGACAGAGCCAGCACTCCTAGGATGTGCTGGCACCTCGTGTGCCCTGGTCACCAGCCCCCTCCAAGGCTCACACTGGCCTTGCTGCCCTTTGTCAGTGCCTTGACATGTTCTGCATGTGACAACAGTGGTCTTAGAGTAGGACAAGGTCCCATAGAAGCTTTGGAGTTTCCATCATTGGAGTTTTTTAAGATTTTTAAGGTTTTTTAAGGTTTGTCAAAGACTGTTGTTCCCTGAGCAGGGATTAGATCACCTGCTTCCCAGGGATCTCCTAAATCTATTTTTCCACTACTTAATTAATTCTGTCACAAAGCCCATCCAGCGATGGGAAGCCCCCAGAGTTCTGGGAGGGCTGGGCCAGTGGCACAATGGACAACGCGCCTGACTACGGATCAGGAGATTGCAGGTTCGACTCCTGCCTGGCTCGCAATTTTCCTGTCCACAGCCTGGCTGTCATATTGGTGGTGACAGGGGACATCATCCCCCATGGTGACCTGCCGCTCTCTGGTGTTGTCCCTTCTTGATGGGCTTCCTGCACAGCAAAACTTCCCTTGCATCAGGGTATGCTCTGACTGGACACACTGGCGAAAAAAATTCTCTGTGAGATGGTAAATCACTAAGAGAGGAGACCAGAGAGGCTGTGGCCTCTACATCCTTGGAGATATTTAGTCTGAGGATGCAGTCCTGATCTGCACATTATAAATTAAGCAGAGATCTGGACTGGAGACTGCCATGTAATTTCCAACACGAATCACTGCTATTTGATGTAAAATTTCCATTTTGATCTTCTTTTGTTGCTTTATCCCTTATTTGCTTGTTCGTGGTCCTATCATCACTGTTTTGTACCTTCACGGTGTCTGTGGCTTGGGCCAGGAAGGTTGAAGATGTCCATGTGCAGGGTAGCCCAGACCAATTGGCCATCAAGCAAGATCTTGCTACAGCTCACCTGCCCGCCCCTCTGTCACCAGGCAGGAGCAAGTAGAGGTGGCCTTGGGCTAAGCTTTCCCCTCCATTGGGCACCACAGCTCCAGAGAGTTCTATAAGGTCTGGGAAGTTTAACTACACATCCCATAGGAAGGCAGGAGACAGAGCAGCTGAGCTGTGCCTGGAGCTCAGTACAGGCATCTCCTATGCTGGGTGGTGGAACCGGTGGGACCACAGGTGAGGAGCGCAAGGCTGACATGGAATGGGCAGGTGGGAGCAAGGTGAAATCCTGCCACTTTCCTTTAATCACCAATAAATCCAGGTGGTCCTGAAATGAGGACAGCAGGTGGGATCAGAGGCTGGGGCCAGTTGCTCAATGGACTATGAACACACCTAACTATGGATCAGGAGACTGCAGGTTTAAGTCCCGCCTGAATCACCCTGAAACTGGTGGTGGAGGTGACAAAGGACAGCTGTCTTCCTGAGGTCCTTAACCTTCCATGTCTCCAACATCACCATCACAGGAACATCATTTTGTGACATCAAAGCTGTGAGCAGGGCACTGCTTCCAGAGCAGAACTTGTCAAGGCACTGACAAAGGGCAGCAAGGCCAGTGTGAGCCTTGGAGGGGGCTGGTGACCAGGGCACACGAGGTGCCAGCACATCCTAGGAGTGCTGGCTCTGTCCTGGCTGTGGGACAGCAGTACCTGCATTCTGCTGTGGGATTTGCTGTGGTGTCCCTGGCTTTGGTGTGGGCCCCAGCCCTGCCCCTTTTGGAGTGTGGGACAGGACATCAGGAGCTTGAGGGAGGATGGATGATGGGCAGGAGAAGGAAGGTGTTCACAAAGGGAGCAGGAGGAACTTCCGTGGGCTAAAAGTGTTGAGCCAGGCAGGAGTCGAACCTGCAATCTCCTGATCCGTAGTCAGGCGCGTTGTCCATTGCGCCACTGGCCCTATCCCCTTGCCATTCCCATGTCCCCCCCATGCTGGCCATGTCCTTCCTTCTGTGGAACCGCCTCTGCTCCCACCACAGTGACCTCAAACCACGCCCAGTTCAGCATCCAGCAGTGAAGGGTTCCCTGGACCACCAACCCCTGACCCCAGTGCCCTCAGTGCCTGCTCCTGGTCCATTGCTTTGCCTTTGGATTGAGCTCAGCTGCTCTGTGTGCACGTCCTGCTGCAGGGACATGTCTGGGAGACCTTGTCAGAGGTGAAACCAGAGTCAAGATAAATTATGTTCCTCAGTGTCCATTTGGCCATCGAGGAAGAAATTGTACTGTCCCAGAGTGTTCTGCCCTTGGGAAGTCCATGGTCCCTGTCTCCAGCCAGTATCACATTCTTCCTTCATTTCAGGAGCATTCTCACCTGGCCTCTGAGGTGGGATGGACCAGACTCTTTTTTACTCTTTTCTTGATAAATGTCCTTGTGGTGTTCATCAGGAACTTCTCTCTATTTCCATAATTTTACACTGAACTATTGTCCTTAAACACTCCAGGACTGACTGTACCACCTCACCTGGTCTTTCCTATTTGGGAAATACCACATGGAGATAAGTCCAGGTCCCGCAGGAGTGACTGAGCCTACAGTTGTGAAGCATTTTCCACTTTTCAGAGAAAGCCTTCACCCCCTTCAGCTTCCTCATGAGGCAAAGTGCAGCAGAAACCCACCACATCTCCCTGTTTTGTTCTGCACTTTGTTTATGACCTGTGACACGTGAATCATGTGTTTGATATCCATGCATCTTCCAGGTGAATGGGGCCTCTGTCCCTGGGAGGTGCTGGGCTGTGGAGCTTTTGCTTATTTTTTTTTGTTAAGGTTAGGATTAAATGCGTGAGATGGTATTTCATGTTTGGACTCAGATGTTTATTGGTTCATATCTCTATTATAGTTTTACAAATTGTGAGTTCTACAGTATTTTATTTCAACAAAATAAAAATGGAGCTGTATCTCTCTATAAGTTTTTTTAAGGATAAACTAATTACAAAATGACACTTGAATTATTTTTATTTTTGACTTAATAACTAACTACTCGTGGCTCACAATGTGGATTTTTTTTATATCTAATGACATAATACTATGAAAAAGAAGGTGAAGAAGAAGGACTAGCTTCTGCTCTAAAACCTCTATCTTGTTTTATTTATATTACTATATTCTGAAATCTTAAACTCTTAAGTTTTCTACTATGTGATATTACACACTTCTATTCAAACTACACACCCATAATCCCAGTTCTATCATTCAATTTTGGAAGCTTTCTCCAAAGCCTCAGGTCAAATGCAGTGTTCTCTTGGGGGTCAGTGTCTGTCAGCACAGAAAGTCTAAAATTCTCAGTAACCAAGGTTCCAACACTGGGCCACCATTTTTCCTGTCCCTCCAGAGACACCACATCCAGGAGCCTGTTTCTCCTGGGAGAGGCTCTGCAGGGCTGCTCTGGGCAGTGACCATTTTTGGCCTTCTTCCTCTGAAGTATCTCCTTTAGAGCCCTCTTTGTTTAGCAAGGCAAGGCAGGTAACGATGGTGCCACTCCTCTGTCAGGTGAAGCAAAATTCCCATTTCCCCAAAGAATGCCCCAAACTCCAGGATGATATTTGAGCAAAAAGTGCCTTACCTTTGACCTCGTGGCGCAATGGTAGCGCATCTGACTCCAGATCAGAAGGCTGTGTGTTCAAATCACACCGGGGTCAGGATGCCTCCTCTGTGGGCATGTGAGATGGGTGCTCCCTTTTGCCCTCCCACTCCATAACTCTGTACCCCAAATCCCTGCTGAAGGGCAGTGGATGAGCCATGGCAGAGTGGTCTTTCCTTGCTGGGTGAGTGTTCAAAGTATCTTCAAAGTTATGCTTCTTCAAAGTATAACTTCAGCTTTCCCTTATCCTATGTTTGCAAATCTGACAGGAATAGTGGGCACCCCAGATGTGGCTTCATGTCTGGGTATCAATTCTTCTGGCCCCAAAACCCCTTTGGAAGGGTAAGTAGCTGTTAGGGGGGATAAGATCCCTTAGTATGTTCTTCCTCAGATTGAATAAACCCAATTTCTCCCCATCTCTCTTCACATCCCCTGTATCCAACTCCCCCACCACCTTGACAGTTCTCACTGAACTTGTTTCACTATGTCAGTGAGGTTTTTTTGTTGATTCTGTTGAAACACCTGGCTGTGGGGAGCCTAAGCTGAGCCATCAGGACTGGTCATCAGGATCTTTTACTCTCTGCTTAGTCTTCTCTTGATTCCCCATGGTGAGATGGACAGAGGGGAGAGAGCGCTTTAAAAAAGGCTTGAATCCGTAGGAATGACCTTATATGAGTTATAATTCATAAAAAGTAGTTGAACTCCTTTAAGGGCTCTTTCAAGGTGAATTTAAAAATATATAAACAGGAGACATACTGAGATAAGACAATGGATCAATGACAGACAAGAACCTAAGATCCCATATTCCATAGCTACTGGAGTGCCACCAAAGGGTTGAGTGAGCAGGGATTTCCTCAAGATGTCGCTGCCTCCCTGCTTTCAATGTCACAGAATCATCGAGGTTGGACTAGACTTCCAAGACCATTAAGTCAAATGTCCTTGTCTTTGGCTCTGTCTCCATAATGTGATTTTCTGTCCATTTGATTTCTCAGAATGGAAAGAAACTCAGGTATTTCCTTTTGTAAATCTTCCACAGATGAAAAAGCCCCAAAGAGTACAATTTTCAAGATGCTGTTGTTGGGACAACTGGCACTCTCTTGAAAGGATATCTGGTAGGAAGCATTATTTTTGTAGATTTCTCATCAGAAATATTTTCACTGCAGGCAACGGGAACAGTTTTACATTTCATAAAAAATGCTGAGTTACAACTATTCTCACTTTTCAAAGGGCCAAACTCGAGACTTCTGAAAGCCTTTTTTTTTTTTTTTTTTTTAAAGCAGGAGCATTTTGAGTCACTGTCTAGGGAAGGTGTCCCTGCCCATGACAGGGGGGCTAGAACAAGAGGATCTTGTTCAAGGTCCCCTTTCAACCCAAACAATTTGATGATTCTATGAAGAGCCTGGTGAGGTTTAATCAAAGGGACACTTCAACAGAGAGTAGAACTTGATGTCTCTAATTCAAGGAAAGTTGTCATAAACTACTTAATAACCAAGATTATTTCATAATCTTGAGACTCTCCAAATGTTTCCAGTTAAAATACTCTCTCTTGCATAAACAAGGAAATCTTTGAAGCTGTATCAAATGGAGAAATGTGAGGGAGAAAGGCTTAAAATATTCCATATTGCTGTAAATTCCTGTAACAAATTCTCTTTCCCTATATAACTTTATTTTCCAGTGAAAATCCAGTTCTCAGAGAATTGTGATCAGCCCAATTGAGGTCTGTTACACAAAGTCGTTTAATCTGAAAATTGACACAGAAGTAGCTTGACCAGAGGAGGATGTGAAACCTGAAGCTGGGACTCCTTCACGCAGTGACAGATTGGGTTCAACTCTGGACTCTTTGTGTCTGGTGGAAATGTTTTTCTGTAGAAACTTGAAGTATGTTTTGTCAGGCAGCAAGGTTGGTTTTTATTTTTTTTCTGTTTGTATAAGCAACAGTGTCACTCTTGTGTCACCAGGTTTCTTCTAGAATGATCCCATGACTGTTTTGGAAGCTGAAATTTTGTTTTCATTTCTTTCCACCCTGTTGGCTCAAGTCATAATGTCCAAGTTGAGGACAAGGTCACATCTCCCTGTGAGTGACCAGGGAAAGGTTGTTTTTGGTCTGCAGGACCTTCCTAAGGATAAAGACCACAGAAACACAGACTGGATCATGTTGGAAGGCACCACTGGATGTAATTTGGCCCAACCTCCCTGCTCAAGCAGGCTCATCCTAGAAGACATTGCACAGGATTTTGTCCAGACAGTTCTGGAATATCTCCAATGAAGGAGATTCCACACCCTCTCCAGGCAACTTGTAGGTCCTCCTGTTCGTGGAGGGAGGCTCATTCCTTGCAAAAAAAAAAAAAAAAAAAAAAAAAAAAAAAAAGATCTTTAGCCTTTAGCCGTTATTCCCTCAGAACTTGAATCAATCAATGAAGTTACTGCTGGAGAAGTGATGGAGGAACCTATTAACATTTAAATACCAGGAAGAATTTCTTCATGGAAAGGGTGGTCAGGAGTTGGAAGGGGCTGCCCAGGGAGGTGGTGGAGTTTCCATCCCTGGAAGTGTCCATGGAATTACTGGATGTGGCACTCAGTGCTCTGACAAGGTGGGGATCAGTCACAAGTTGGATTCAGTGGTCTGGGAGCTCTTTTCCAACCTAAATAATTCAGTGATTCTGTGATTCTAACAAACTTTGTGTCTCTCATTTCTTCTGTCCAAGCCTGTCCCTGCTGCTTTCATCCCTTCCCTGTTTACATCTACATCTCACTCCTGCCTTAGTGTGGAGCAGGATGGGGGTGTCAGGCCTGTGATTGCTCAGTCTTCCATGTGGGGATGAATTTTTATATCTTCAGCAATGGTGTGGAAAAAACCCCAAAGAGTGGGGTTTTGACAATTTTATTTCAGTTATTTAAAAGCCACACCAACAGCAGAGAACTTCATAAAATGGAGCAAGTGGGAAAATATATAAGAGAAGTACTCAGGGCTAATGGATTTAGGGGGAAATAACGCAGGTTGTGACACTGGATAATTTCTTTCCCTATGTACATTTTGTTGACAGCATGAAGTTGATATTTATCTTTCTTTGCTATCAAGATGCAGAAGGGCTTTCAGCTTGTACACTGATATCTTTAAAATCAGGCCATAACCAGTATGGGATTGATTATCAGCTAAGAATCTTCAAGAGAGAAATATTTCCTTGGATTTATTTGAGAGGGAAACAACAATAAAAAAGGCTCAAAGCAATCTCTTATCTCTATCTCTGTTGCAATACCCAAGCCTGAAAATCGTCAAACTTCTTTGTCATCAGATTCCAGACATTAATTCATAATTAATTTATTGTAAACTCTTATTTTTTTCCTATTTTTTCAGGTGTTTTGCCAGGTGCATACCTAGGATGTACTCATGAGTGATTTTCAGGTTGCTGTCTTAGGAACTGGGTGAATATCAGAATAAATTCCAAGAAAACCTGTACAAAGCACCGGTCAGCCTTGTGAGCAGACACCAACGCTGGCAGTGAGATGTAATCAAGAATAGATATATAAAATGAATAAATGTCTAAATGAATACAAGCCAGAGCTCATCAGTTTGTAGGTACCCATCATTCTAATTGCATTCCCTTCCCTATCACAATCCATTAGCTTTTCAAAGCCCCAGAAGTGTGTTAGACACTTTTTATGTTTTATATTTGCGGTGAAAAAGTAATGATGGGAATTTTTCCCAAGAAAGAAAATGGCAAGATGAGGCTGGAGCAGATGGCCCTGCTCAGCACTTCATTCCCCATCTCCTAAAGTTGATAGAGAAATTATATAGCTCTTACACTTTTGAGCATGTAAAATCAACCAAATTTCTTTCCTTTGCCTGAAATTTCCCTGGGATTTTGTCCCTCGTGTAAGAACAGGAGCTGTCTGCAAATGGGATTTGATCAACAGCTTGGCTGCTTCCTTCCTTCCTTTATGCTTTTGAGATTTTATATCATATTCCCGTGACCAAAATTATTCTTGCAATTAAATCAACATACTAGACCTATGTCCTTTACATGGTGGAAATGGCTGATTAAATACAGAACTGCTGTAATCCGAAAGGCCAATTAGATTTTCGGGTAAAAGCCAGAGATTTCACTTACTTGTGGTGTGATTGCAACAGCTGTGGTACAAATAATGTACCAGCAGAATTGCTGAGTGTCCTGGGGCAGGAGGAGTGAGTGGAGGGGAAGGAGTGAAGGAAAAGCTCTATTTACCCTCTCCTGTGAGAACATCCATAACAAAATGTCCTGGGGCAGCACCATGTCCATGTTGGCAGTAAAGCAGTGTAGGGACAGAGGTACAGGGCCTGGATCTGTAATATCAGCTAAACTGGCTCAGTTTGGGCCCAGAACAACTGCCACAAATCCTTTAGGGCTGGTATGGGCTAGGAACCACTCCCTGTGGATAGTTTAAATCCAGCCACCTGTTCCTGAAGCTGAAGAAATTTAACAGTATGGATGTGGCCAGCCACCCTTGTTGCCTCAGAATCACAGAATGGTTTGGGCTGGAAAGGACCTTTGCACCTACACCCACAAACTCAACCTCACTGCCACTCTGGAGGGCCAGAGATGGGGGTAAAAGGTGGGTTAAACTCTGTTTTATACCCCCAGCAAAGGCGTGGGAGTGAAAATGTGCAGATGACTTGAGAAATGCAGCCCCTAATGCTACTAGGAAGTCTTGGCCTTTCCAAAGGTCAATTTCCTAGAAGTGTGTGGCTCATTACCCAGGAGGAATCCCATCCTTGAAGGAGGGCATGAGGTGCTGCTGTTCAAGACCTGGTTTCCCAGGAAAGTTATGCACAGGGGAGCAGGAGCTATTGGCCCTGCGTGGCTCTGTGGAGACCTCTGTGCACAGGGGGCTTGGGGTCATTGGAAATAATCTTGAACGTTTTGTAAACTTCAGCAGATGAGAGTCAGGATGGTTCATGCCATGTCAACGTGTCTTTGAAGAAGGGAGATAAAAAATTAACTCTTTGAATTCCCTGTTTTTTGAGGGATTCTTCCATGCTGGAACTGTACAGTTGCTGCAATGTCAGCCCTGCTCCCAGCTGAGGTTGGAGCAAACCTCATCCCCCCAGCATGGAGACCAGCATGGTGGGGAAAAAACATCTGTGAATGGAGAGATGAAATGAAAGAGATGAAATGAAAGGAGAGGCAGAAAGTATATTTAGCTGATGCTCCCAGAGGTTAATCTGATAGATCACAGAATGAAATGTTTTGGGTTGGATGGGACCTTAAAGATCATCCATTTCCATCCTGTGCCATGGGCAGGGACATTTTCCACTATCCCAGGTTGCTCAGAGCCCTGTCCAACCCGGCCTTGGATGCTTCCAGGGATCCAGGGGCAGCCACAGCAGCTTCTCTGGGCAACGTGTGCCAGGGTCTCACCACCTTCATGCTTATCTCAAGGAGATATTTAAAGGACATCAGATATCAAGGAAATTCTCAAAATCCTGTCTCTATGACTCCTAAGAAATAACATAGTCATCTAAAAAGTGCTTTCAATCCTCAAAGGGTGTAGTTCCAGGAAAAAATAATTTCAGGAAAAAAAGTTTCAAGAAAAAACTAACTTAAATTTAAACTAGAACCTGGGAAGCAAACAATTGGGTGATGTAGGGACAGGTGAAGAGCCAGGCACTGACACTTCTCATCCCCAGCAGATGCAGCCCATTGGGTGGGAGAAAGCAAACCCCACCCCCATCTCTGGGCCCTGCATTGCACAATGCCCTGATTGCCTCATTGGAAATTGGTGACGTGCTTGATGATGTCATGGCTTGCGCAACTGGGTTTTGTCCCTGATACTGACTTTCGAAGTTGTGGGCTGCTTTACAGAGGGCTAGAAAGAGGTAACTGAGTAAATCAAAGTAAATCAAAGTATCTAATCATTTCAGGCGACTCCTCCAGGTAGCTGGTTTTCTCTGCTCTTAAGAAGTGTCCAAGGACAGGCTGGATGGGGCTTGGAGCAACCTGAGATGGTGGAAGGTGGCCCTGCTTATGGCAAGGGGTGGGACTGGATGTTCTTTAAGGTCCTTCCAACCCAAACCATCATATGATATTTCAAACCATCTTTTCTAACTGAATGGACACTTTTTTGTTAGATTAGTGATACCTTTTCTTTTAGTGTTATCCCTCACTGTGTGCCATCTGTAAAAGTGGAGATCTGCAGTGATTGACTCACAGAGTGGGATTTAGACGTCCTTAATCACTGTGATTTCTCTTGGGGACAGTGGCATCCAAGCAGAGACAGGAATGAAACTCCATGCAATTCCAAACTTTGATCAGGACACTGACCTTTGTAGAAGACAGATATTTAGATCCCCAAAAAAAAAAACAAAAACAAAAAAAATTATCATTTATAGCAGAAGAAAGATTGCTAGCAGCAGGACAGACGAATTCAAGACACCTGAACCATGAGGAGGGGGAGAAGAACACTTGATTAAGCATCTTATAAAAGCCTCATTTGCAGCTAGTGTCAAACCAGACAAATATGAATAATTCTCAGAATTACAGAATCATTATGTTGGAAGAGACCCTTAAGACCATCAAGTCCAATACCTAACACCTCAACTAAACCATGGCACCAAGTGCCACATCCAATCACTTTTAAACACATCCAGGGATGGTGACTCCACCACCTCCCTGGGCAGGCCATTCCAGTACTTGATAATTTCTGTAAAAAAACTTTTTCCTAATATCCAGTCAATATTTCCCTTGGTGCAGCTTAAGACTGTGTCCTCTCATTCTGTCAGCTGCAATATGTAATCATTGTAATATGATTATTTGCAAATACAGTCTGGAAAGCTTCTGGACTCATAACATTGCCTTTCTCTGGGTTATAAGATGACATCATTTGACCATACCCATATTGTGCAATTTTTGGCTTCCAGTCCAAGGTGACCACACCAGGCTGCCTGCTGGAATAGTTCCTATCCAGGACTAATCATCGAGATAGCCAGGGATTTTTGGCAGAGGGCTAGCAGAGGACAAAAATGCCAGGGCTGTTCTAACAACTGAATATTGCGGATGATGAGTTTTCAGTGGTCACATCCTGACTCACTGCTCACACTCTGCTACCTGAACTAGCTGCAGCTCAATAAATTGTAATGTGATCTTGGAAGTAGCAGGCACAAGGGAATTGTCTACTCAGATGAAAACAAGGAGAAGGTCAATGCCATGCTGACTTGACTGATTATAGATATATGTCGCTATTGGACATGGAGTACACAGACACTTGGTAAGTTTAAAGGAGAAAAAAGAGAAAGTTTTATTCAAACATCTGGTATTTATAGAATTTCAGAGGTGATCGTGGATTGGAGGATGGAATGACCACCTCTCCAACCACACTGGTCACACTAGCAGTCCATCAATTTTTTCCTGTTACAAAGAAGAATGTAAAACAATCATTATTTACATTAACAGTGCATGAGAACTCCAGTAGAAATATGTAAACAGATCAGAAGGCTGAAAAAGTTTTATGAGAACTTTAAAACTTTCAAAAGAACTATAAAAGAAAACTTAGCACTTTAAAAAATCAGGGCAACAGATATAAATATATATTAATCCAATTCTTGTGGCTGCAGCATTAGCAGCTTCCTATCTAACAAGAACCAGTGGAGTTCCATGATTCTGGTTTTGATGATGATGGTGCCAAAGGCAGCAGAACCTACCCAATACACCATGGGAGTAGACATTTAAATGATGCACCGATGGAAGCATTTAGACCCTGCTCACTGTCTAATGAAGACACTTCTGGTGTTTTAGCTTATCATCAACTGTACAATAACTCTTAAAATTAACGCTTCTGTGTTATTCTGTAGGATACCATCCACACAGAAGTCTCAGTATTTTCAGGAAAAGTAGCAGCACTAGGGCTGTGTGACAGATCAGGGAACTCCTCATCAGGACCAGAGAAGTACCAGTCTTTTCTCCACAACCTACAGGAGATCCTGCCTTCTTCCTTCCTCTCAAACACTCATTATTATTCCTCCTCACCCTCCCCTCCACAGAGGAATTCCCCTTTAGCTTAGAGGCACAGAGGACAGTACATTCTCCCAGCTGGTGTTCAGTGCTGTCATTTAAATTTCTACTTAATGTTGACTCAGCGTCTGGATTGCAACACGAAGGCACAAGCAGCTGAGATCAAAGCAGGCAAGGGCAGCTAATAATTGACCAGGTTCCCAGACCTCAGCACGGCACCATCCCAGAACCTTAAATGTGCAGAGGCCTCCCCTTGTGCCCTGTCAGTGGCACCAACCAATGTCTCACACACCAGGATTCATTAACTGATCTGCTGTATTTCTCCTCATCTAAAAATTTTAGGATATTTCTTTAATTGGAGACCTTTGTAGCTGTTGCCAAGTGCAGTGAGGACTGATGGAGAAACAGAGGTAAAAGCTGTCCTGTGCACCCATTTAGCCCATGGGAAATGGCACAAACCACTCTAATGACAAGTGACATGTGGGAATATTGTGTGTGAGAGCCAAGTGTATCCATTAGAGGATGTCCATTAGTAAATTTTCATTTTCAAGCAACCTTGGCCCTCATTTTCCCATTCTCATTGTGCCCTTGTCATAGCTGAGACGGAGACAATATAAAACCATTTCAGAAGGCTCCAAACTGATTTTATGATAGCATGCATGCTTTTTATACATTCTTACAAAGCTCATAAGTTTACACTTTGCTCATTGGTCACGAGACAAACAAAGTGCTTATTGGAATAGGCAGTTGCAGGTTTCTCTTATTTATCCTTCTTTCTTTCTCAGTTTCTATGTCAACAACCTTGATAGAAAATTCTTTCAGGGGTAAACATGGATCCTCTTATCAGACTTCTCTCTGGCTCACAGAAGTCACTGTAAAACCTCTTCCACATGCCCTTAGCAGGATGATGTCAAAGGGTCGAAACATGGAATCACAGAATGGTTTGGGCTGGAAGGGAACTTAAAGACCATCCAGTTTCAACCCTCTGCCATGGGCAGGGACACCTTCCACTACCCCGGGTTCCTCTAAGCCTCATCTAGCCTGGTTTTAAACAGTGCCAAGGATGTTCCACCTTCTGTTAGACCAGGCTGTTCCAGATGGAGCAACCTGGGCTAGTGGAAGCTGTCCCTGCCCATGGCAGAGGTGGAACTGGATGACCTTTAAGGTCCTTTCCTGTTGGGTTATGTTCTTTTCTAACTCAGAGATGGGGCAACTGAGAAGTGTTTTAAAAGCTTTTATTCTATTTTTAGTCTCATGTTAAGGGTGAGACAATATAGATGTTATAATTGATGTTATCACAATTAGAAGGTAACTATTTTTAAATTATAAGTGTTTCTTGGTCTATTAGCTATAGTTACACTATGTTGTAAATGTTTTGAAGTTAAGTATCTAAAATTACTTTTCATGGGTCTTACTACAATGCATCTTTCATAGTTTTATTTTTTTTTAAGTATCTAATCTTATTTGTAAGGCCATCTTTTGAAACTTGTTTCTAGTTCTATTTCTCGCTCAACAATGTTTGTTTTATTTTATGGTACTTTTAAGTTAGTATTTTTTATCTTAAAGTTTATATACAGTTGTATATTATGCGAGTTTTTTGTTAGTCTATGAAAATTTTTATAAATTTATTTTTTACATTTCCTGTCTCTTTTGAATGGAAAAACTCTCTCAACAATGTTTATTTTATTCTATAGTATTTCTAAGTCAGCATTTTTTATCTCAAAGTTTGCATACAGATGTATGCTAAGTGAGCTTTCTGTCAGGTTTCAAGAATTTTCTATAAATTCATTTCTCACACCTTCCAACCCAAATCTTTCTATGATTCTATGATTCTATAATAATGATTTGCACTATCATTAGAAAAGCCGGGACAATACTGGATTATGTTTTAACATGCGTTTGGTTTTAATGGAACATAAACACATGATTTCTTAAATAACCATGTGCCTATGAGATTTTAAAGGCATATTTATATCTACAATGGTAAATTGACATTTTGCCACCATCCAAACACATGTACCCTATTTTAAACAACCTTTCTCAAAAGCATAGTAGTTCTTAGACTTCATTTGTCATTAGTTGATGAGTCACACTTAAAATACTGAGACAAACCCCTCCTATATAACATCATGTATGGTGCTTGCTGTGAATTATTATGGGGGTAGTTTGTTACCCAAGGAGGGAACAAGAGAAGAAAAACCCCTGTCTTGCAGAAGACTGAAAAATCAGCTTGAAATGCTGTTTGCAACAGTTTTCCCCACTCAACATTTCAGATTTTCCTTGCAGTATCAGCTTTGGAAAGGGACTGCTGGGGCAAAATTCAGGAAAATTGAATTGCAAAGTCCTCCCAGCTCCTCTTTGCTTAGACAGCTTGATTTCTCTGGGATAGGTACTTGCAGCTCCTTGAATTCCCAGCTGATGTGTGGAAGTTAATGTTCAACAGAGATCTCCAGGACTTCATCCTGGCCCTGGGTACTGTGGGATAGGGTTCCATGCACACACTTCCATGTTCCAGCCCCAGGTCATTGCTGTGCTGCATGAATTGTTCTGCTCCTTGCCTGATTTATACAAGTTTTGCCCGGTTTCAAGCAACCAGTTTGCTCCTGTCTTTGTTTTTGTTAGAAGTCGAAGTCATGGAATTTTCCTCTTGCTCTGACTGACATTTTTGGGTTGCCTGTGCTAGCAGGGCTCAAAGTGTTGGTCACTTTTGTCGAATCATGGAATCCTTGAAGAGTTTGGGTTGGAAAGGACCTTAAAACTCACCTCATTACAACCCCCTGCCAGGGGCAGGGACACCTTCCACTAGACCAGATTGTTCCTAGCCCCATCCTTGATTGTTTCCAAGGGCATCCTCCACCTCTCTGGGCAGCCTGTGCCAGTGTTTTGCCACCCTCATTGCAAAAATCTTCTTCCCTGTTTCCTAGAGGGCCATTCTCCTTCTGCAAGGAAGGAGGCTGTTCAGCAAAATCTGAGTGCTATGGCAATCCATACAAATGAAATTTAAGTAATTTAATTCTAATAATAGATTGACTCAGTTCCAGAAGAGGGAAAAAGTAAAGCCATGGAAGTAAGTGGAGCTTTTTAAAATAACAAAAAGTAATCACAACCTTCCCTGGCGCCACACTCTGATTTTATTTGGGAAAAACACCCCTCCTCCCTAACTTGGATGTCTTATGGACAAGTACTTCCACTCGCACAACATTCCCAACTGTTCTGTCTGTGTGAAAGATAGGTGAGGAGAATTCACATGTCAATGTGTCTTGAGAAAAACAAAAGGGTTTTATTTTGCGGTTTATTCATGCTGGTGTTGCAGGTCAGGCAATTGCCTCTCTGTATCCCACTAAAGAGAAAAGAGAGGGGTGACAAATTAAATTTCTTCTCCATTAGAAATGGGGAAAGCTGAAGAGTTGCTGGCAAAGGAAAAGATAATTTTCAAGGCAAGGGTACAAAAAAAGGACAAAAAAGGAAGGCTTGGCATTTATTGGTTAATTAGATTTTATGAGTGCAAGGGGGAAATCAGTGTTTATCTAGCTGTTATTTGCTGCATAAACTCACCTTGTTACCTCTCTCAGCTGCTCAAGCTGGCCCATTACCGTGCAAATTAAACATAAACCTCAGTAATGTTTTCATCCTTCAAACAAATCTTGGAACAAAAATGCCATTAACTCTGAGTTAAATATAAGGAATGAGGTAATAAGGAAGCAAATCACTGAACCAGAATGTCAGAGATAGGAACTGCAGAAACACCTGGGCTGTGATAGTGTTTAAGGTGTTTATTAGCCCAGGATTTTGTGAAGAAGAACCTTCCCTGCATTGATCTCATTTTAATAAAATTTACAGCCACAGGGATCATGCTCTGAAGTGAAACCCCAGAAGATGTTGCCCTTCAAAGCTGATTCTTGTGGAATCAGCCCATTCTCCCAACCTTTAGCCCATTCTCCCAACCTTAAGGGCAATAAGAGGGGAAATATTTGGCATTTTTTGCACAAACTTGTGCATGTATATGAAGTAGTTTATTTCCTTTAAAAGAAAAGAGATATATTAGTGAGTGTTAGAACTCTTAACTCCTGAGGTTTTTAATATGGACAAACAAACTGAATGCAAAGAGGTCAGAATTTACGCCTTAAGGCTGAAGGCAGAGCAGTGGGAATGATGTGGGATGAAATGCCTGGCTGAATGGGGCTTGGAGCATCCTGTTCTAGTGGAAGTGTCCCTGCCCATGGCAGGGGTGTTGGAATGAGATGATCTTTAGGTCTCCTTCCAACCCAAACTGTTCTGTTATTCTATGATACAAGTGAGGACTGAAGGAGGGGGAGAGCTTTGTGTCAGCCCCCTGCAGTGGGTGAGGCTGTCCTGTGACCGGTTTAGAAAGTGACAGAGAACAGTTGCATCACCTCAAGTCTTTCCCAATGCTTTCCTCTGCTTTTGACATCATCCACCTCGCTACAGGGATGGGGAGATGGAGACAAAACGTTACATGAACTGTCAGTGAGTGACGAATCCAGGGTCAAAGCTGGGTCCCCACTCCAATGGTCACTGACTTCCAAGTCCCACCGACCCATCCTGGTGCTTGTGTTGGGAAGAGGTTTCCAAAAGCCATGAAAATTGGTGCAGCTCAGTCAGGCTTGGCCGATGGTCAGATTATATAACTGACACATGAAGTGGAAATTCACCCTTGGGGGATTGCAACACATTCACTGCCACCTGTGATAAGGGGTCCAGTCCCTCTCCAGAAAGTTCATGGCAGTTACTCATTGACTTGTCACACTTGCACAACCCCACAGGCCCTATAAATACTGGATGTTTGTCTCAGCCCTTGCTCAAGCCAGCTCCAGCCACCATTGGTCTTTCAGGTGCTTTTCAGGACCTCACAATCCACAAACAACTGACAGCCATGAAGATCCTCTACCTGCTCTTCGCTGTCTTCCTCCTCCTCTTCCAGGCTACTTCAGGTGAGAAGCAAAACTCCTACAAAGAGCAAAAGGGTTTGTAAGCAGAAGAGTGTTCATGGGGGGGAAAAGCCACCATCAGCTGAAAGGCAAAATCTGATCCCACAGGGATGGTACAGTGGTGGGACCAGGAGCATCTGCGCTCAGGATGACCCTCTTGCTAAAAAAGACAACACGTGATTTGTTGAACATTTGCCTCTCATAATTTCAGGCAGAAAGCTGAGATTTTAACTCCTGCCACTCCCCACAGGTTCTGCAGACCCTCTTTTTGCTGACACTGTCGAGTGCCGGAGCCAGGGAAAATTCTGCCGTGCCGGGGCGTGCCCACCCACCTTCGCTGCCACGGGGACGTGCCACGGGGGGCTGCTGAACTGCTGCTCCAAGTAGGTGACAAAACATCTCAGGGGCCTCAGAAGGTCCCCTGTTTTATCCACTATTTCTCTGAATAATCAGCAAAACTTCTGGGGGGCTTGCAGGGCAACCCTTGGTGGGAAAGCCCCAATGGAGGAGGAACACGTGTATAATGCTGATGTGTGTTTAGGGAAAAAATTCATTTGAATGGAAGTTGTGTATGGGAGAAAGGGTTCAGAACGGTCAAAATTTCCAAGAATTCACTATTTTTCATTTTATTTTGAATTTTAATGGGAAAAGAAATAAGTTTTTTCAAGAAATTATTAGGAAAATACTTCACAGTATTTATACCCATCAGAGGAACCTTTTTATCATCCCTCTTGTTTTTATTTGAAAATTTACCTAGAAAATGTACATTTAAAGAGGGAAAAGTATTCACAGAACTCTGCTTTTCAACCTCTCCCCATCTCTCCTTCCTCCCACCACTGCACAGCTCTTAGAAGGGCAAAGAGGAGTGAATTTGTCAGTGAGTGGAGATTTGAGTGTGCGTTTCACTTTTGATCTGGGAAACCACTTTCTAATAATGTCTGGAGTTACCCTCATAGGCAGATTTTTTCTTTCCTTAAGGTTTTGAACATGTTTTTGGGGAATGCTCTTCATCTTAAAATAAAATATATTCTCCAGCTATTTAATTCTTAGAATATCTTTTTTCTATTAATGGCCACGAGATGATCCCTGCCAGCTGCAGTGACATTCACACCCCCAAATGCAGCACCAGATTAGGAGAGGTTCCTGTACCTTTGGTGAAGAGGACTGGTGTGATGATAAAATTTATCCCAGCCACGATGTTCAGGCAGGTCCCCAGCCACTGATATGACAGGACAGACCTTGGCTCAAAACAAAGGGAGAGCTAAGATCTGTGATGTCTGAATTTTCCAGAACTCCTTACTCTGTGATTCTGTTGTTTATAGAATTGCCAGGGCTTAAAGGCTCCCAGAAACTGAAGAAATCTGATGAGATGATTCTAGAAAAAAGTTTTATACATTTATTCACCAAGTGGGGATCCTCAGTGGTTTCAGGAAACCAAGTAATTCCAATAATAGGACAGGTTTGTTGCCAGGAGAATAAGATGCTAAGGAATAAGATGCTAAGGATGCATTTGGGAATTCAGGAAAATAAACGGAACAGAAGGAATCTGATATTAGATGATTTTACAAAGGAGTGATGTGATCCCTCACTTTCTGTGACCACTCATCCTCCTTGGGAAGCAATTTCCACTGATAGCAAATGGACTGGTAGGAGCAGATGGGAGAGCTCCAACATCAAATTTCTGTCAGAACATCTGCTAGACCTGACAAAAAGAAAACTGAGCCTGGGAAAGGAACAAGACCTCTTGAGTCTGGTTTCAGGTGTAATTTTCCTACAGAAATACTCCTTCTTAGAAGAATGTACCTGATACTGATGGATGTTAGTGTTCAGGATTAAAGTTCTTATATTGGCTGTTTGATTTTCAGCTGAGCTGACCAATACAAGAGTAGAAGTTTGTGGCAATCACAAGTTAAAACCAACGGGGTATTCTGAAGGACAATATAAATATTTTTTTCCAGCTCGGGTTGCTTGAAAACAAATTTTTGAATTCAGACATGAAGGGCTTGATTCAGCAGGATACATTGAGATGTTTAGTGGCATTTGAGGTGTCTTGGAGTATTTAAATCATATCAATGTATCTGGCTGAGTTAGCTCTAAGAGAAAACACTGATTTTCAGAAAAGAGAGATGGTCTGGAGGTGAAGTAGATACCCCAGACCACTTCAGATGGTACTAGACTTGTGTGTTCAGTAACCACTTCAAATCACCGATTTTTATTTTGGTGTAAACTGAATAAAAAAAAGTCATTACAAGTGTTCATATAACTCATTTGCCAGTGGCCACAGCTCCTATACACTGGTAATCTGCAGACCTTGACACCCAACACAGAGATGTAGGTTCTTAAACCTGCAGGCTGAACCCACCCTGTAGGTTCATTTTGAAAGGTAATTAGGAGGTATTTTAGAGGTATTTGAGGCTTTTAGAGAATGAGCTGAGGTGGCACTGCAGCACAATAACAAGGCCCTTTGTATCCTTGCAGGGTTTTGGCAGAGTAAGAAGAAAAGGCTTTCCTGGATCAGGGCCCTTGGACCAGCAACATTTCCACTGCCTTGAGGAGCTGATTTTCATGGATTCCTCCTCTATCTAAAGCCTCCTTCAAATGAGCTTTAAAAGAAGCTTCCAGAGGGCATGTCCTGTTAGCACACCGCTTCTGGAGATCTGGGTTTTTCCTCGCTGAAGTCACTCCCTTTTTGCTTTTAATACTCAAGCCACTTTGGCTCCTTGGCCACCTATTCCAGCCTACCTCACAGGGGTGTTTGGAGGTTCAATCACATCAGGTTCATGCAGCTCTTGGAGGATGTGAAGCAATATATATATTATTATTTTATTCGCACATGAAATAAAGGTTTTCTTAAACCAAAACCTGTGATCTTTGTTGTTACTCACAGTAATTTCCTCTCTGGTTTTGACTCAAGGCTCAGAGTGATGCAGTATTTTTTAAACAAGTGAGTCTGTGAAGTCTCACATATTCCCAAAGGATTTGGGAAAGGGAATGACTAAAGGAGCAACCAGTTTTGATGATGGTAATAAAGTATTTAGGATGACAGGAATGAAAGATGAGTGGGAAGAACTTTACAGGCAAGCCTGGACACAGAGGATAATTGTATGGCTACCAATAAACACCAGCAGTATTACAAATTTTATTATAATATAATATAATATAATATAATATAATATATATAATTAATATAATATAATATAATAATTATTATATTATATTATATTATATTATATTATATTAGCATTACAAATATACACACACACCTGAATTTATTAACACAACAATGGGATCTGAACTATCCCTCCACAGAGGCAAGATTTTGGCTGGTGTATAGACTGGGTTTTAAAACATCAGACCTGTTTTCAACAGCAGTCACAAAATTCAATGTTTAAAGAACACACTGTAGCAAGGACATCTCACTGCCCATAGCCTGGACATGACAAACTTAAAAAACAGACATTGATGATTTGTTCTACATTCCTCAAGTTCCTTCTGTGTGCTGGTTTTGGCTGGGATGGATTTAATTTGCTTCCCAGTATGGGGTGGTGGTTTCTGTTTGTGCCGGGAACAGTGCTGATAATTCAGGGATGTTTTTTGTTATGGCTGGGCAGGACTCAGTCGAGGCCTTTTCTGCTCCTCACTCCACCAACTTGAGGCGTGGGTGACAAGGATTTGGGAGGGGACAGAGCCAGGACAGCTGGCCCCAGGTGACCCAAGTGGTATTGCAGGCTATGTGGGGATATGCTCAGCAATAAAACTTGCAGGAAGAAAAAGGAAGGAAGGGACACTTGGAGTGATGGAGTTTTTCGTCCCAAGTCAGTGTTAACTGTGGTGGATTCCTGCTCTCCTGGAGATGGTTGCACACCTGCCTGCCCATGGGAAGTGGTGAATAAATTCCTTGTTCTGCTTTGCTTGCACAGATTTTGTTTTAGCTATTAATCTGTCTCTATCTCAACCCACAAGTTTTTGCACTTTCACTCTTCTGATTTTCTCCCCATTCCACTAGGGCAGAAGTGAGCAAGAGCTGCCTGAAGCTGAATTTCCAGCTTGGGTTAAACCACAACATCCTGAAGAAAATCTCTGGTATTAAATCTGGATAAATTCAGAACAGAGCCTCAGATTTCCCTGCTACCCCAATGAAACACATCTCTGGTGTATAAATCACGGAGGTGTTATTCCAAAAGGGATTGTCTCCATTCCTGTCTCTGAATGCTGGACCTTATGTCCATCCATTTCAGCCCAGCAGCCACCCTCACTCCAGGCTCATTCTTCCATTTGTGCCCAATTTCTACAGGGTCCCTTGAGTGTCCATCTCACCCCTGCACTCCCCATGAGCCTGAGTGGAATCTGGGCTTGGCCTCATGTCAGACAACTCCCACTGCTGTCCTCTGCTGATGGCCCTACAGGGATCTGCTTCTCCCATCCCAGTTCCCTGCCTTGTTTCTCTCCTGCAGTGACCATTGAGAGTTCTTCCCAAGGATTTCCTCATTCCATGTCTATTGAGAACTTGTCTCCTAGGACACCACGAGTGTTTTCCCATGGAGGGCTGGCAGGGCAGCAGCTCAAACCAAACTCTTTGGTAGTATTCAAGCTATGGGAGAAAAGGGTTGTTTTGGTTGATATTCCCCTTCCAAAGCTGATGCAGGACCTCAGAAAAGCTCATCCTTGGTAACCTGAAGAACAGATCAGTTTTCAAAATGCTGATTGGAACATGGCTTTCCAAAAATCTGCTATCAGTGACTTATGTCCCTCCCTGCTCTGGTCCATGGCCAGGACAAAGACTGGAGGTGGTCCCATGACTGGCCTTGGGCAGGCACTTCTGTCACTGGGACTGGAGTTTCCCCACTGAAAATCAGTTTTATGCATGAGCAGCCTTTATTGAGTGCTCTGTCAAGGAGAATGAACATCGTGTATCCTCTGCCCACTGTCACCTTCACTGTGGCTGCAAACACTTGTCCCTCTCTTTGTCACTTGTTCCTTAACTTTGGGACAGGGGAACTCAACACCGCTTCTTACCTCTGCCTGTTTATTTACTTTTGGAACAGAAGAGATTGTCACTAAATTAACTCTCCTCTTCTGATCAGCCAGAAAAGCTGTTCATAATTGTAATTAAAAGCAGGGAAATTACTTCAGAGCCAAAGATATTTGTACTGGTTTCCCCACAGTCTAGAATACAGACCACAGGTGGTGATTTCCCAAGGTGTAAAAGCAAATTTCCCAAGCTCCCTGAAGAATCAGTAAGCCAAACCAGTAAGATGAATTTGCTCTTTCTGGATGACAAAATTATTTTTCTCCAAAAGGAGAGGTCCCATACAAAATTCACCACCTACTGCTTGGCTGCCAGGTCAGATATTAACTCTAACAGACACCTCAAGATCAACAGCTTCCTGTCAGTCACAGCCTCAGTGTTTTCTCTGATCACTGGAGACTGCTTGGAGCATCTTTTCCTGGTCCTCAAGAGGAAGGAAGCAGTTGAGCACCATGTCCAAGCTCCCTTTCCCTGGTGCCAAGCAGTCTTCAAGGGGGCTGTTATCAGCCTAGGTACATTTATGTTTCCATGCAGGGAGCCTGGACCTGGGACAAGCATTGCTGCCCTCTCCCGCTGGAGGTGGGGGAGGGAGTTGAGGAGGCTGGAGCCATTCCCCTTTTCCTTCCCTCTCCCTGATGTTGTTTGGTTCCAAAGAGCACTGAACCATCTGTGACATCATGGCCCAGCAGGTTTTGCTCAGCAGCCTCACTCCCCAAATTAAATATCCCTGCCCCTTTTGTTGGCTGGGACAGGCAGGAGGGGGGATTATGCAAGGAGCAGAAAATAATTTTCCCCTTTTCCATTAAATCCTGTTATTTCTACAAGTAAGCTTCACCCTTGATGGTTTCCTTACAGCTAGCTGTGTTTTAAGATCATGGACTCCACTTTTTTTTCTCTTATTTTTGTCTTTCCAGAAGTGAAGCTGAGGGTGCAGGTGGATTAGCTGCCTGTCTGAAACCTTGGGCAGGTGCTCAGAGTGGTTTGGACTGTGGGGTTGTGTCCATGTCCTGGATCACAAATCAGGAATCAGGGAGATGGTCAGTGTTCCCTATGACTCCCTTCAATAAAATTCCAGGCACACATGGACACAAAATGATTTAATATAAATGAGGAGAGATGACAGCAACAGCCCATTTTAGAGCCTGTGCCTCTGGCTCAAAAATGTGGCTCAATAAAATGTGTGCCTTTCCCTAAAACATCACTGCCCACCCCAGCTCTCACAGCTCCTAGCAGAGGTCTGAAGGTTAATTCCCTCACCATGTTCCTCAAGGATGTGGGCTCAATGAAGTATGGGTGGGAATTCATTTTCTTTGCCATCTGTGTCCTGTTTCCCCTTCTTAACCTCCTCACCCATCCACAAGAAGATTTTTGCTTGTTTCTAGCCCTGATATACTAAATTTTTTTTTTTTTTTTTTTTTTTTTTTTAACTGAAGCCCTTTCATGCCCTCCACCCAACTTGCAGCAGCTGGTTCATCAGGCACAGACCTCTCTGCCCTCTGTGAGCAATCAGAGCTGACCCCTGCTCTTGCTCTCCATCGTTTCAGTTTGCTGCTCTGACTGAAGCAGTAAATAATTAATCACCCTCGTGACTTTGTTTCACTGATGATTTTTGGTTTGTCCTGTTTGCCTGAAAAAAAAAAACATTCACTTGAAGTTTCCATACGTCACAGGAGTGGCATTTCTTGGCAACAAGTACAATGGTTTAAGAGACCTTTACAGAGTTCTGGTGACACTTCCTCTGGTCGATTTTAGGTATGGCTGGACCTTCACATGCGTGGAAAAAAAAATTAATTTTATTTTCAGATACAGAAATAAGTTACAAGATGATAAGAGAGGTGGACACACCACACAGAATTGGCTTTAATATGTTGAATCTGTGAAATCAGAGAGATGTGAGTCTCTTCATAAACACATTCAGCAAGGTGATTGACGGCAAGGGAAAACGTCATTAAACCAAGATCATTTGAGCAAGAATGAGTAATTTTAGACACTGCATGCAGACTAGATATAGGAAGAAGGTTCAGACTATGATATCATTGTTTTCAGGACAGATCTTAGGGGTTGCTGGAGGGAATTAACATCAGTCTCCTGTGATAGCGTGGCACAACACAAAGCAGTGTCCCTTCCAGTCCTTTCTGTTTAATTAATTCTGTGACATTTGGTGCAAATCCATGGCTAAAGTCACAAATAAAAGGTATACAGAGTGACTGAGCTGTGAACTATGCTGGAAAAACTCCTGGCAGACTGGAGCAATTGCCATGTCTGCCTGTTTCATAGCCAGGAGGGGGGATAGCCATGACCCTTTCAGCCCTACTCTGTCTCCTTCTGTTGCAGCCCTACAACTCCAACCCAAGAAAGGATTAAATCTGTGATCTTTTTCTGCATTTGTCTTCATCATCACATAATGGTTTGGACTGGAAAGGACCTTAAAGATCATCCCATTCCAAGCCCCTGCCTGGGTAGGAATATTTTCCACTATCCCAGGTTGCTCCAAGCCCTGTCTAACCTCTTCTTCAACACTGGAGGATGGGGCAGCCACAGCTTTTCTGGACAACCTGTTCAATTTTCTCAGCACCCTCACAGTGAAGGAGTTTTTCTGAGTATTTCATCTAAACCTGCTCTTTCAGCTTGAAGCCATGCTCCATGCCCTGTCACTCCATGTTCTTGTCTCCAAGGAGGAGTTTTCTCCTTTGCTCACCCTGCCTGGTGGCTGAGGGGGAGGACAAGCTGGCACAAGACCATGGCCAAGAGCCACAGGGCATCATCAGTTCCGCATGGTTTACAGCCCTGCGGATCCCAGGAACCCACCTCCCTCCTGCTCCAATCCTGTGCCCTCCCTGAGTGCAGCCCACCAGCTGGCATGGGATGGTTTGGCTGCTCGGGTCAGCCAGCAACACGTGGTCATGGCTCAGGTCAGGCATCTTCTAACGTGAGAGGTTGCAACATCTCCCTACCTCACCAATCTCCATGGAAACAGGGCAATGAACTCTGTTCTCCAGGCAGCCACTCCTCCACCCACTTTGTTCCGTCCCAGAGCCTTTATATGCAGAAGCACCACCTGTGCTCGGTCTCAGACAGCTTCTGTTCACGCTGGTGTTGGCTCCATCTCTGCCAAAGCTGCCTTGCTGCCAGCTGCCAGTCATGAGAATCCTTTTCTTCCTCGTCGCTGTTCTCTTCTTCCTCTTCCAGGCTGCTCCAGGTAAGGCTGAAAAGAGATGAGACAGAGGCTCAAAGGGTGAAGATGCAGAGAAGTTCACTAGATCCCAGTGCTGACGATTACCTCTCTGCTCCTGGAATCCATGACTTTCCTATTAGAATTCCCCTTCCCTGGTCATTGTCCTAATTTTCAAGCTATCAATTCAAGGTTCTTGATAGTCATACTGATGGTTTCTTTCTAGCATATGATGACAAGATGAGGAAAAAAAAGGAAGGTCCTGACCTTGACCAGAAAAGGTTTTGAAGCAGCTCATCTTGAGTGCCTTCATGTGGCATGTACAGAACACCCAGGGGATTAGGCGCAGCCAGCATTGGTTCATGAAAGCTGATCCTCCTTGACCAATTTGATCTCTATGACAAAGTGTCCCATTTAGTCGATTATGTATCTAGCTGGATTTTGGTAAATCCTTGACACCATTTCCGAGAGTTTTTCTGGAGAAACTGGCTGCTCATGGCTTGGATGGGTGCACTGTTCACTGGGTTAAAAACTATCAGGATGGCCAGGACCAGAGAGGTGTGGGGAATGGAGTTAAGTCCAACTGAGGCTGTCACCAGTGGTGCTCCCCAGGGCTCAGTACTGTGGCTGTGTCGCGGTGTCCGGCGGTGTGTGCTGGATGTTAGTGATGGAAGGGGTGCAACATTCCCCCTGCGAGCTCTGCAGATCCCAGTTATCGCTGGCCCAGCACAGGAACAGAGAACAGTGGCATGGATCTTGGGGTAGAACTGGGATGGTTTATTAGGTGGATGACAGAAGAACCCAAGACAAGACTAGGGGGTATACAGAGGAGTTTATACTACAACTTAGAAGAAGTAGCATAGGACAACTAATCAATGAGGGCACAGCTGGGGAGGAGTCCAAGGTGGGACAAACATTCTACAAACCTATCAGGGAAAACAGGGGAGGGGAATAATACAAAGCAACAAACGGGGTATTGAGTACTAAGGGATTGACAAGGAAGGTTCTGGAGAAAGGGGTAGGGATAGGGAGGATTGACAACATGGGAGGGGAGGGGATTAGGGAGGAGAATAGGGGGCAAGCTAAGAAAACTTAAAGAAAAACACACCACAACATCTCCCCCTTTCCTTTTAAAAAAGAGAGGGGAGGGTTCTGGAGTTCAAACATATTGATGAAGGGTATAGGTATAACAATACATAACTCATGTAACAAGTAAGGACAATCAGATTTACAGACAATACTTTAATAACATATAAGAAGTTACTAAAATGACTGAAGAAATTTAGAAACTATTAGGAAAAGATTAACCAATCATTGCCATAATACATTAGGGAAAAAATCTTCTTCATTTAATAAACTCATTATAAGATGCAGCAGGATTTCTGGTGTCTGATGAACGACCAAAGAGAAACAATTGTAAATTCTGTGTAACATGAAGTACTTCAGGAGGTCGATGATGCTATAAGGCACGGTCACTGAATGGCGAAGTGGTTTTACTAATTTGACTTTTGGCCTGTTGTTTTCTCTCTTTTGTGCCTTTACCCATTTGGCTACTTTCTGACTGGACAATACCTCAACTTAAAATAATTAACTTACAGAAATAAGCTTTAAGAAAGTAATGTGAAGTAGAATAAAGTTATTAATAATAAATGAGGAAACTCTAGGAGAGGCAAGCTTAAAGGAACTCAAAATCTGCAGTAACCAGGAACCATATTTAAGACAATCAAATCTACTTTGGGTTAAACAGTTGCTGAACTTCTTATAGTTGGGGCTTAAACTTATGACTCTGAGATTAAAGTTCTGGCATTAAATTGACTGAGAATAAATTGCCTCCTGGTTACCGTGGTCTTTAACAAACTAAAATTTCGGTTTATTAGAACAACCGCAATGTATTTTACAGCAGGGTGTAAAATAACAAAATGCCGGTCATGCCACTTGGCTGTCAAACCTTCTTCTCTGGTGAAACTTATGAGAGGCTCTTTTCATTTCAATCAGAACATGCCAGCTAATCACCTTCATTCATCTGAGAACCCAGGCCAGAGGATTGTTTTCAGTTCCATAAGTGGTGATGGCTGAGCACTAAACGGCAGACATTGACTTGATTGTGCAGCTCTTTCTTCTACAAAAAGTAACTTGACAGATAAATTACTTCAAAATTTTCTAGAACATAAAAGACAGTTATATCCCGAAGTAGCACAAAAAATGGGTTTGGAATACGGAGAGTTGATTAATTGACAATTAAAAATGCAAAAAATACAAAATTATTCTTTATTCGAATCCTAAGTTTTGTCTTCCTTGCAGGCACCTTAGCAAGAGGAGACAATACTATAAGGGTCTTTAATAACTCAATATTAATTAAAATCAATATCTGATTTCTACTTATAGTACAAAATGATAATAAATTATTATACAGTTTCGTGAAGACTACTCAATCCCTCGAAAGCATATGTGAATGTCAATTACTTTTAACTTAAACAAGGAGAAAAGCAGCAGGAAGATTCTAGGGTACCGAAAAGATTAGGGGGAGCCAGGGAGATGGTAGCAATCCTGTGCTTTCAAGTTTCTGCAGGCTGCTCCCTCCAATCCACTCAGCAGAACAACTAAAATTAGGGTAAGGAGGTCAGGTTTTAACAAACAGAGTTGACATTCATGATGGTTCTGCAAATTCATAGTAATATAGAAATCAAAAGGAACACCTGGTGGGGTATGGATAGGGAAATGAATAGGGAACTTGAGCAGTCACTTCTGTACAGTCGAGAAGTCAAAACACCTGGATTGTTAAGAAGTATGTAAAAAATTACTAAAAAGACGATAAACACCATATAAATTTAAACTTATTTCATTTTATTTTGACTGTTTCCTTTCATTTTTATTCTGACAACCATGAGTTTTTGACCATGGACAATTTCCTACTTTGTGTCCTTTCCTTTTGCAGGCATAACTAACTTTTGATTTTGGGGATGGGCAAACATTTGCCCAATGTCCCTTTTCACCACATTTAAAATGTGTTCTGGATTGCTCTTTTTGCTTCCTTTTTACTGATCATTTATCACAAATACTGAAGCCTGCAAATCTATGATTTGGAAAGGTTTTCGCAGAGGCCTCGAAGGATCAAGGCCTTTCAGAAGATCTTTCCAGAAATTAAATGTCAATTGAGTCCGAACCCGGTTTAACTCGCAGGGACAATTATGGTAACATTGGTGACTGCTACACATGATTGAGGGTATCGGTAAAAGGATTGACCTGGGCGCCGCCATCTTAGGGGAGAACAAAATGGTGGCTTCCTGGTCTGGGTTTCTGGCTTCACCTTCCTCCGAAGGAGGTCCCGCCAGAAGATGGAGTCACCTCCCAAAAAGGGAGATCCTCTGATGGGAGGTCCTATAAGTGATCCTCTCTGCAGAGGAGGAGTCGGAAGAAGGATTAGGGAGTGGTTCAGCTCTGTCTTCCATCAAAGGGGACTGGGCTACTACCTGTAATGCGGGTAGTGACCTCTGCGGAAGGGACGGCTGACGGTAAATTTGGGACCGGAAAAGAAGGGCCATGACGGGAAAGTAGGCTCCGCCACTTTGGAAAGGGGAGCCTGGTACGCTGCAGTTCCCTAGTAAGGCCTGAACAGTGTCTGGCGGGGCACTTGGGATGGCGTGGCCAGCGCCATCTCCAAGGGAGGATAAGGAAGGGTTTTGGAAAGCCTGATGGACAGAGGGTATGGGGGGCTTCACAGAAGCCACAGGGGAACCTACAGGGGAGCAGCCCAACACAACTGGATTTCAATGATGTGCATGGACGTCAAAGGCCTCTTTTATAATATTAGAATCTCCCCTATACTTACGAACGTGCCGCCGTTTGGTGGAAAATTTCTGCCCCATTCCTGTCTTTTCTACTCCCTCAGCCCTCAGGGGATGCCCCAACCTTTTGGGGGACAGCCCAGATTTGGGAAAGAGAGAGAATAGAAAAGACACTTTCCTGATAAGTGGAGGATACCTTGGGGCCTCCAAATAGAAAAGAAGTGGAAATCTCCGAATGGAAAAGAGGTGGAGGAAAAAAGAAGTAGAGGACACCCAGTGGTCTCCGTGAGCTTGGACACAAGCTCTTGGAGACCAATCCCTCCCACCGGGGCTACACCCCGCTTTGGCTCACTTACCCTCAGAGCGTGGGTGGAGGCGTGTTTCTGGCCATTTGCCTTCACATCAGGATGCGCCGGCCCTGAAGTTGTTCTCCATAGCCAGTTCGGGAGCCGACTGATAGCACAGCTGGGGAAGAGTCTGAGGCAGGACTAACATTCTACAAACCTATCAGGGAAAACAGGGGAGGGGAATAATACAAAGCAACAGATGGGGTATTGAGTACAAAGAGATTGACAAGAAAGGTTCTGGAGAAAGGGGTAGGGATAGGGAGGATTGACAATAGGGGGCAAGCTAAGAAAACTTAAAAATGCACCACAGCAGGGCTGGTCCTGTTTGATATCTTAATGAATGATCCAGATGAGGGGAGTGAGGGTAACCTCAGCAAATTTGCAGATTACACCAAGTTAGGTGGGAGTATTGGTCTGCTGGAGGGCAGGAAGGCTCTGCAGAGAGGGATCTGGATGGCTGGATCCATTAGATGAGGCAAATTGTGTGAGTTTCAAGAAAGTCAAGTGCTGTTCACATCAACCCCTGCAGTTCCAGGCTGGGGCAGAGCAGCTCAAAAACTTGTAAAAACCCTGGGGGTGCTGCTGACAGCAGCTGGACATGAGCCAGGTGTGCCCAGGTTGGCAAGAGACCAGTGGTGCCAGTGCTGTCCCAGCTCTGGGGTGGCAGCAGGGCCAGGGCAGTGCCCATCTCCAGTGCTGGCACTGCTGGGGCACCTCCAATGCTGGGGACAGCTCTGGGACTCTCCTGACAACTCAAATTTATACCAGCTTTCTTAGACCATCTAATGTCTGTCTACTCAAAGAAAAAATATAGAACCATTGAGACAAAATCTGTACTATATGTTCTGGCATTGCTTTCTTGGGCTTTTCCTACTTCATGTACCACAAAATGTATTATTTGTATCAAAACACCCTGTGACCACTGAGATGGCTGCAGGACTGGTACAATCCCAGTAGAATCTCTGGGGAAAAGGCCACGAGTTATTTTCTATCTCTTCATAAAGATTATATGTATAAAACACTACACGCCTTTTTAATTTAAGAGATGAGGGAAAACAAGGTCTAATGGTAGCTTTAAAATCAGCTGAGTGACATCAAAAACATGCAATCCCTGAACAATATATGATTAAGATAAAGGGCTCGAGAACCACTGGGACAAAGTGGTTGAAATGTTATAGACCTGATTTAGAATAAAGCTGTGATGCCTTTCAAATTAGGGATGGAATCCAATTTGACGACAAAAACTTAACACAGTGCCAGGTAAATCTCATGCCTCAAGTCTCCAGTCCTCTGCCAGGACAAACAAGCATGAATTTTCCCTGTTTTTTGCAGCTTACAGCCAGGAAACCGCTGACACCCTCGCATGCCGGCAGAGCCGGGGCTCCTGCTCCTTCGTGCCCTGCTCTGCTCCTCTGGTTGACATCGGGACCTGCCGTGGTGGGAAGCTAAGATGCTGCAAATGGTAAGAGAAATTCCTCCAGGGAAGTGCTGCTGCACCAAAAGCAAATAGAATCACTGGGCTTTTCCCCTTTTCAGCATCAGAGCCCCTTCTCCAGCCCCCTACAACCTCCAAAAAGTACCAGCTAATTGCTGGGGTTGGTGTGTGGTGAAAACAAGGCGGAGCCTTTGTGGTGTTGGAATATTCCAGAGAAAAAGAGAGACTGTTTGCAAGAGTGACAGGACAAGGGGCAATGGCTTCAATCTGACAGAGAGTAGATCTGTGTTGGATGTTAGGAAGAAATTTGTCCCTGTGAGGGTGGAGAGGCCCTGGCACAGGTTGCCCAGGGAAGCTGTGACTGCCCCACCCCTGTTCAAGAGCAGGTTGGATGGGGCTTGAAGCAACCTGGGATGGAGGAAGGTGTCCCTGGTACTCTGGGGTATCAGCAGCCACAAGTGAGTAGCTGTGGTGTGTGCTGAGAGGTGACAGCCCCATCCTATATTTTCTCTGGGTTGTCTTATGGCCAGAAACACAGGCCTAGCCCACAAGAGTCCCCAGCTGTCTTTACCCTCATGTGTTCCCTCATGTCTCCAGCAGTTTGAGATGTCAAAGTATAATTTATTTGTTTGGTGGATGAGCTAAGCACCTTTCTTTTCTCTGCAGGACCCCCAGCTCCTAAATCTGACACCTTACTGACCACTCAGACAAGAGCTCAGGACATCTGAGACATTCCCCATCTTTTGACATCGATGGATCCTGTCCTCAGTGCCCTGGGGAACCTTTCCCATGGGGGTGGAGGCCTTCAGGAGCACAAGAACATCTGAGGAGGAGTTCTTGTCCAATAAAGATATTTGCAGTTTCAATTCTAATAAAAGCAAGTTCTTGTGAAACCATGTTGCTGTTACTTGCTCATGTATGTCAGGGTGGATTCAGTTGTTTTTATTGTCTATAAAAATCAGTCTGAAAATTAATTTTATTTAACTACAGTAAGTCCATGTACTTAAATTGCCCTGTGTTGCAATGATTTGTGTGGCAGCATTTATATTAATAATTGGAAAAGCATTAGAGCCCATTCCAGCTGCCATTCCATCCCAGAGCTGGTATTCAGGAGACAGGCTTAGTCCTCTGCTCCTCTCCAGGGCTGCATCTGCCAGCCCAACCTGAAATATTTGGAATACAGAGAAACCCCAGGGTGGCAGAAGGGCTTGAAACTGTGTGACCACATTCACAAGATTCTGCTCTGCTGTCTCTATTTAGTGTAGACTAGCATCACATCCATGGAATTTAATTCTCTGCATCCTAAACTGGTCAAACTGGTTTTCCCTGCACTGCTCTGTCTGGAGGCAGTGGGCTGTGTGTCCATCAGCCTAGATTCTGGCCACCAAGACTCATCCCCTCCTTCCCTTCCCCATCCCTAACACCCACAATGCAAATGCCACAAGGATTTGGGACAAAGGGTGACTCCAAGTGTCCTTGCTCTCCATGCCATGAGCTCCTGGATGGTTTCAGGACTTCCATGGGTGCTCAACCTGATCAGTTTGTGCCAGCTCTGCACTGGCCTCATAACAGTGGGTTTGGAGAGCCACAGAATCATGGAATGGTTTGGGTGGGAAAGGACCTTAAAGATATCCAGTTCCACCCCAGCTACAGGCAGGGACACCTTCCACTGTCCCACGTTGTTCCAAGTCCCGTCCACCTTGGCCTTGAAGTTATTCTTTGTCAAATTAATAATGACTAGGACAAGGACATATTCCTGTCACATGGGTTTGTTTTCCTCACCTTTTCTTGGAGAAGTTTACCACAAGGCACATCTCACACTGATTCTAGGTAAGACCCTCCAACAAAAACACACAGCAAGAGAATTCCTCACAGGAATAAGGAGATTGTTCTTCACGGGGATAAGGATCAAACACAGATCTTCCGGAGCAAATTTATTAAAATTTATTGAGATGTGTAGACTATGAAATGTAAACACCTTAGCTGAGCATTCTGGCATTACTCACATTATTGCTGATTCCAAAAGGAAAATAAAATAATAACAATAATAAAATAGCTGTTTTGAGGGCCAAAGGAAGAACTTTGCATCCTCTCACAGGCACAGACTCCTGCATGCTGGTGACCTCTCTGGGACAGATGTTGGTTGACACAATAAAATTTTAGCAGCAAAACATCTTTAAAAATAAAAATATTGTTTTTTTCAATAATTGCTTTGGAGTTTCTTCGGGTCATTAAGGCTGTTTGTGGAGGGGTTTGTTCTCTTTCTGTTGTTCGCATCATGGCGTGTGCCTGTATGTGTCAAATGCGTATTTTCTGCTCAGAATTCCAGATTTTCCAGTGAGATGATACATCCCTTAAATTGCCAGAAGCTCTGGTTAGCCCATCTGAGATGTCAGTGGTCACTAATCATACTGCAAAATAAAAGGGAAGAAACTTTCAGATTTTGTACTTACCACCAGGAAAGAACTTAAATAAAATGCACAGAAGGGATTGAGTGAGTACCAAGGGTTGATATTCCTGAATCCAACTCTTCAGGATATTCACAGACCTGCTGCTGAATTTTAATCATAAATTGCTTTCCTATTTTAATCAATAATGAATTGACCACATTCTGTGCCTGAGGCTTCCTTCTCTTCTTGGAATTTTTGGTATGGAAAAGAGTTTCTGCTGCTTATGTTTTGTTTTTAACATCTCTTGATACTAATATTGAAGAGTTTTTAAGTAAGAGTCTCCAAAAGTAAAAGAGTCTGCAGCATTTTACAGGGAAAAAAAAGAAACAGAAAATGAAATGTTAGAATCAGTGGAGGCAGAGTGTAAATATTCAGGGATATTTGTTGCTGCAGTTTCACACTGGAATAAAGATATGGGGTGAACTTTAGGATTCCAGTAAGGAATTTGAGGGGAAAAAGAATAAATTAATCACAGAATTAAATAATGATTTTGATTTGAAAGGACCTAAAAGTCCATCTGGTTCCAACTCCCTTCCATGGGCAGGAACACCTTTCACTAGACCAGATATTTTGATTTTGTCTAGAAAAGGAAGTTTATGGAACCATAGAAAAAAAAAAAAAAAGGGAGAACAACATGACTTTCAGGCTGTTCTTCTGACTATGGGACCAGGCAGCCTTTGCAAGGTGGAAGACACAGGTTTCCTATGAATCTGACCCAAAAATCCCAGGTCCCAGGTCAGTGTGCACATCAAGAGATGTGTCCTTTGAAGCCAGTACTACTTATCATGAGTAGCTTGAACCAGCTAATGGGAGCAGCAGCAAAAAGAGTTCATTTCTGGCTAAATAATTCTCTTTGCCGAAGAGGTTTCACTGTGATCCTTCCCACGAGGCACTTGAGCTGCACCATTAATGCTACAGAGGGAAGCAGTGAGGAAATCCTCAGGAAATCCTCTAACCGTGTGCACAGAGTCTCTGCTCTTTTCCAGCTTGTGCTGGACGAATTTTCCATCTAAAGGGCAGACTGCATGTACAAGAATGAGTAATAAATGAGGAATAAACCCCAAGAAATCCCTGGAAATGTTCAAGGCCAGGTTGGACGGGGCTTGGAGCAACCGGATCTTGTTGAAGGTGTCCATTGTCGGAACCCAGAATGTCCCTTGGACACTCTTGGATGTTCCGGGCCCAGGTCAGAAGCATTTGAGACCCTGGAATGCAGCCGCAGACCCCTGTGGCTTTGAATCTGATCCATGGAACAATTTACCAACCTTGCAGGAAGAACAAGAAATCACAAAAGTTTAGATATTATAGTAGAAATAGTCACAAAGTGAAAGGAAGAACTTTTGAGTGCTGTACAGGGGGGTTTTAGGCCTTGTACAGAGGGGTCTGGGTTTTGTACATGGGGGTCAGAGGCTCTAAGATGGAGGGACTTGGGTGTGCCCTGTCCTCTTTCTTTCTTCTTCCTAACCTCCATGTTCTTGGTGATGTTGGCACTCACATATTGGTTTAGAGTAGAAAGTCACTATTCAATACAGGTGATAGGCATTGGGGAAAAACTATAAATATCTAACACGTAATGTATGATATAAAAGAGGGCACCAGCCCCCTGGGTGTCGGAGTGTGCCTTTGCCTGACTGCTGAATGGACCGCAGCAGTTCAGGAAGAAAATGTTTTAGATAACATACAATAAACTACCTTGAGACCGGACAACTGAAGACTACTACTGAGTCTTTCTTTGGAAGCTCAGGTTGGAGGAGAGACTTTTCCACCTTTCCGGGCCACCCCAATCAAGGAGTGAGTCCGGACAGTCCATGATAATGGGGGTGGAACAGGTGACCTTGAAAGGTCCCGTCCAACCCAAGCCCTTTTTTGGGTGTGTGATCCATCACATCCTGGACTCACCAAAGTCCTACAGCAGGGAATTCCCGGCTGGCAGCGTCCAAAGGGTCTCATGTGGGGTGGGGGACAGCGGTCGCTGGAACAGACCCCCCCAGCCTGTCTGCACTGCACCTCGGTGTTGGGGGCACGCAGGAAACCTGGGCAGAGTGAAAATAAAAAACAATGCAGAGTTGTGACTTGCCTTCCCAAAGAAGACCAAGAACAATCCAGGTTATAGTATGGCAGCAGTCTTGAAGTTCACCTGCAGGCTGGCCACTTCCACACAGTTAAATCCCCTTATTTTCCCAACTGGGAAAGTTCAGTGCATCCAATGGACCCATTTGGTGTATGGTCACAGCTAAAAATGTGCCCAACACACTGGCAGCACTTTGGCCATTGGCAAAAGGGACTAAACCCCTTTTTATTTAATTTCTATTTCTATTTCTATTTCTATTTCTATTTCTATTTCTATTTCTATTTCTATTTCTATTTCTATTTCTATTTCTATTTCTATTTCTATTTCTATTTCTTTCTATTTCTATTTCTATTTCTATTTCTATTTCTATTTCTATTTCTATTATTTCTTATTTCTATTTCTTATTTCTATTTCTTATTTCTATTTCTTCTATTTCCTATTCCTACTCCTCTTATTTATGTTTTTATTTCTATTCCAATTTCTGTTTTTATCCACACTCACAATTTTCCCTGTGCATTTCCTTACAGTTTTTTCAACTCTTACCTGAAGTGCCCTGGAGCATTAAGAGGAGAAGAGCAAAGAAAAAGGAAAAGATCTTCATGTCCAAATTCAGTGCCACCAAATAGAACAGATGCTGAGAAAAAAACAGAAAGAAGTCATGCATTTAACCAGCATTTGTCATCACCCAGCACAAACACTATTAATGATGAATTAGCTGCCATTTTAAAATAAAATTGGCATTTATGTAATAGAGTAAATGTTCTAGAATGATCTATAGAAATAACAATTTTTAAGGAAAGATAAATTTGAAACATACTGTATATGACTGATAAAATGTGTTTATGACTATAATTTTTTTTTAAATTTTATTTGAGCAACTCTGCTGAGTCTGGCTGGGATGGAGGTAACTTTAACCATGGCAGCCCATACAGTGCAGTGCTCCATGTTCAAAGCAAGTTACCTAATGACTAAAATATCCATTTTATTTAATTAATAAATGAAGCCTTTCCAATTTCTTTGATTATAAACACTCAAAAGCTTTAATTACTCAAATAATAGTAATTTTTTAGCTTACAAGCCAGTAATTACTCCTTGAAATATCTTTACACAAAATCTAAGGAGCCATCTATCCATCCTAGAGGCCCTGGATTGTCTCTCCACCATCATTTCTCACTGAAGATTCCCGCTACCCTTGGAAAATAATACCAACTAATTTAATAATTAAGAATCACCATCAGTGAGTATAACAATCAGCCAAATGCATTACTGAAACACCAAGCACTGACCATTTCAGATATTCATGGGGACTTAATTAAGCTTCAATATTCTACATCTTAGATGATTAAGTTATTTTTAGAGAAAACAAACTTTATCAAAAATTAGGTGTTTTTCTCCTCTTTGGTTGAAATGGGTGTGAAAACTGCACCTTTAGCTCACCCAAGAGGACCTGAGGAGAGAGGGGCCAGTGGGTCCTACCTGGTTCCACTCCAGGGGATCTTCACAGAGTAATGTCTCACCCCAGAACAACTGTTTTTATATATTCTGTGGATGACAGAGCTGCCACAGACCAGCTGGCCAAGGACATGCACTTGCCACAGCAATTCCCAGCAGCTGAAATGTCACTTCCCAGCAGCTGATGGGGGATGGTGACCTCTTGTGAACTCCCTCCCCTTTCCCTGGAACACGAGTCGGCCCTTCCCAAAAATGCCTCACACCGCCCCGTGTGTGCCCAACACATCGATCCCTCGTGGGTGGTGGAAAACTGTCAGACAATATCCTTTTCTGACCCAGAGACAGGGCAACTGAGAGGCTTTTTAAAAACTTTTATTCCATTTTCAGTCTCATGAGAAGGGTGAGACAATACAGATGTTGTAATTCAGGCCATCACAATAAGAAGCTGACTATTTCCTAATTACAATACACTAGAAGCGTTTCCTGGCCTATCAGCTTTTTACCACACCATGCTGTAGATGCCTTAAAGCAAATTATCTAAAACCACCCCTTGTGGGTCCTACTACAATGCATCTTTTATAAAAGATGTATCTAAAAGTCTCAAAGTATCTAGTCTTATTTGCAAGGCCATATTTTGAAACTTTTTTCTAGTTCCATTTCTCTCTCAGCAATATCTGTCCTATTCCATGGCATTTCTAAGTCAGCATTTCTTATGTCAAAGTTTGCATATAGATGTGTACTGTGTGGGCCTTCTGTCAGGCCCTGGGAACTCTCTACAAATCCATTGCCCACAGAAAACGATGACCTGGGACACACAGGTTGGGATCCAGGGGGGACCTAACTCTTCAGAGCTGTCTCTGGAGCCTGCAGATGCATCCACAGACCCATAACAGCTGAATGAAGGAAGCTCAGATTTTGCAATGACTCTCCTGTGTGAAATACAGGTGAGACCCCCTCTGTGTTCATACAATCCTAAAATGATTTGGGTTGGGAGGGACCTTAAAACTCATCCCATTCCACCCCCTGCTACAGGCAGGGACACCTTCCACTATCCCAGGTTGCTCAGAGCCCTGTCCAGCCTGGCCTTGGACACTTCCAGGGATCCAGGGGCAGCCACAGCTTCTGTGAGCACCCTGTGCCAGGGTATCAGCACTCTCATGGGGAAGGATTACAAAATCTCAGCTGACCCTGCCCTCTGGCTTTGGGAAGCCATGCCCTCTGTCCTGTCCCTCCATGCCTTGTCCCAAGTCCCTCTCCAGCTCTCCTGGAGCCCCTTTAGGCCCTGGAAGGGGCACTGAAGTGTCTCTGGATCCTTCTCCTCTCCAGGTGAACACTCCCCAGCTCTCCCAGCCTGGCTCCAGAGCATAGGGGCTCCAGCCCTGGGAGTATCTCCTTGACCTCCTCTGGACTCTTTCCAGCAGCTCTACATCCTCATGTTGGGGACCCCAGGTAGGATGTCACAAGAGCAGATTGCCCTCCCTTGACCTGCTGGTCACTCTATCATTCTCATGTATTTGCCACATCTGTGTTCTGCTTGTCCCACAGAAAATATTTATGTTTGGATAATTAATTCCAGGGAAGCACCCATCTCCACACAGCCTTTCTGATTCCAGGTGGCCAAAGGAAACAAACAACTTTCACAAAAATATGTGCCCTCAGAGGATCTGGACTAGAGAAACTGGGGCAGCACTGGTTTAACCTGAACCCTGAAGGTACCTGTGAGCCCAGATGTTGTGTTTTCATTGTCATACCAGCAAGAGACCAGGAAAAAACCCAGCATTCCTGTGCTTCAAAGAGCATTCACTTACTCGGGTCTCTCCCAGAAGATGGCAATGAAGAGCTAATGCTGAAATTCCCCTCCAGCAACCTTCTTCAGTGAAGAGTACAGAAATTATTCTGACAGCAGGGTTTATGGATTTTTTCCCTTAATTATACTGATGTCTTTTGATTCCTAGTGCTGATATGTGAGTGAATGATGTTTTCTGACAAGCCAGACTCAAAGCCCTCCCTGATCTGCAGTCTGCTGTGGGCTTCTGAGATGGACAAGAGACCAGTCAGTGCTCTCAAAATCAAATTGACAGGACTCAAGGAAATTGAATGAAGCTGAGCTGGGGGAGGTTTAGGCTGGATATCAGGAAAAGTTCTTCACCCAGAGGGTGGCTGGGCACCGAACAGGCCCCCCAGAAAAATACAGCTATTTAAAATCCCATTCCTGTATAATTTAATTGGAAGAATGTGTATATTTGCTTTACAATATGGAAGAACATTTGTTTCTCTTATTTGGATTTTGATTTTGTTCTTTAAAAAAAAATCCACAAAAACTTAAATAACTCAAGTGGTGAAATGTAAAGAAGTGGAATTAGACACTATGAAAATTAAATGTATAAAACAGAGCTCTGAACTGAGAATTAGGGGTAACCTCTGGAAAAAGAAGTTAAAATAAGATTAAATTATTCTTTCTTCCTGCTTTTCCACTTTATGCATGTGCCACCTGCCCAAAGTGGAAGAAAACAGATCCAAGCTCAAATATCAGGGTTTGGATAAGATCTTTAACTAATTAATTTTATTTGTTCTTATGATTGATGGAAAATTTCCTTTAAATATCTTAAATGCTGTCATTTAACTCTTATTTTAATTCCAACATGCTGTTATTGCCTCTAAGCATTATTTTGGCCACTTGTGATTACAAAAGTGATACATTTCACCTGTTTCTTGGCAGTTAAACACATGCAATTAAATAATGAATATTGCAAATCAATTAATATTGCATCCTGGAAGCATTTTGACTGCTAAATGTCTTAGTTCCCTTTTCCTGCAGTACTCCAAAGGACAGTATGTAGATCCCCCAAAATTACGTTCTCCAAGCATAAACATAGATTTGTATGCCTGTGCATATAATCTATGAATATTCCAAGAGAAATAAAGGCCAAATTTACTAAACTGCTTTATATTTTATCTTTGCTGAAGAACATGCAAATACAAAAGAATAATCCAGATATTCCAACCTGTGATTTACTCAGGAATAGTCAGGATATTAATTTCAGTAATTGTTTATTTAAACATAGACAAATTATATAATGATATTTCTTACTCTCCTGTTTCTCTACAGCCCTCATAGCAAATCCACACTAAGGTAGATATATTTATATATAAAATATTGCTAAAAGGAATATATGGAAGGACTCTTCTAAATCCCAGCTGATTTTTTTATCACTCAGCACACCACAGACTTCGTTCCCAGTAAACATCCAGGTCTCAGTTCCTTTGCCCACCCTTAGACCAGTGCTGCCTGAGATGTCCCTGTGTCCCATCCCTCCTTCCTGGCTTGCTCTCCTCTCTCCTGACCCTTTTCCATGAATCCCAGGAGGAGATCTCAGCCAGCCCAGAGCACCCAAAATCACTCTAGGAGCTGGCATGAAGGCCACTGAGTTAAACCCTGTGTGTCCATATGTCACCTCAGCTTACCTGTGACAATGGGATGTCCCCAGACATTTGAAGCAATGAGGATCCTTCACCTTCTCTCTGCCATCCTCTTCCTCCAGTGTCCTCTGTGCAAATGACAGGAAGGATGACAGACCTTTGATACGATTGCCCAATGTTTGTCCTCACAGCACCTCTGCACCTGGCAAAAAATGCCATGAAATCCCTGCTGTCCATCCATTGACCTTGGGCTGCCCTGTGGAAAACTGCCCAGACCTGACTCGGCCAAACCCTGCCTGGAAATCCCATCTGCTGTTGGGTATTTTGAGCAGTGATGTGGAGTGAGCTGCCCCTGCTCCCTTTGGGAATTGAACCTCTCCCACAACAAAGACCCCCCAGCTCAGGGAAGGCACAAGTAAACAGGGTTGGCCAGTTGCTTCCAAAACCCTGGAAATATGAGGATAAAAGTGCTGCTTGGAGATCCAGAGAGCAGAAATTGAGCTTTACATCTCTAGAGCATCAGTAATATTTATCTGTGCTTTCCCGACTGCATTGTAAAGCCGTGATTTATCCCGTGTGGAGTTGGCCTACCTAGATTTTGCTAACCTGAAGGTGAACATCTGAGCTGCCTTTTCATTCAGGACACTCGAGCAGCTGTAAAACAGTTATACCTTGAGGAAGATATTCCCAGCACTGAGATTTCTTAAAATCCACATACTTTTCCACAGCCCACTCTTGTCCTCTTCCTTACACAATTTTCAGATCCCTTTTAGGCATCAAGGTTTCTGGTTGTCCTGGCTCCTTGGTCCTGAAGATCTGTAAAGCACCACAGCAGTCACCAGGGGAAGGTTGTGACATTACCAGTGATTATTCTCCAGAGAAGGAGAGGAAATTTTTCCCTGTGAGGGTGGTGAGGTCCTGGCACAGGTTGTCCAGAGAAGTTGTGGCTGCCCCATCCCTGAAGGTGTTCAAGGCTGGGATGGAAAGGGCTCTGAGTAACCTGTGATAGTGGAAGATGTCCCCTGCCCATGGCAGGAGGTGGAAGTGGATGAGATTTAAGGTCCCTTCCAGCCCAAACCATCCTGGGATTCCACAACTAAGGAGCCCTCAGGACCAGGAGCACTCACGGCATGTCCTAGGTATTTTACATCACCCTGTGGTCTAACATGCCTTGCACAAACTTGGATGGGTTGCACAAAGATCAGGGGCTCTGTGGTGAAAGCAGTTTCAAAGTGGACCTTCCTTTTTCATTGGAAGGAACAAAATACAGGTTGGAAAAAGTTTTTTTTTCATTGGCCAATGACTGCATTGGCTCATCCCCAACCCTTTTTAGGCGTGTTTGGGACTGGTGCATCCACAGGAGAACAGAAGTGGCAGCGATCCTCCACCTTCTCTTTGGGTAACTCTGCCTGGTTCTGGAGAGCCACCCTCACCTCTCCATCTTTACAAACTTCCTTTCCTTTCATCAGTCTCAAGTTTCTGCTTTGATTAACCCCTTCCCTCTCTTTACTCCAGCAAGTGCCTCCTGTGTATACGTGTTCTGTAGAGCTGTGGATTGGCTGCTTGCAGGGTTTCCAGGAGGGCGCTGGGTTTGATGATCTCCAAGAGGAGCAGAGATCTGGGAACCTTCCCTTGAGACATCAGAGACAGAAATGTCTGTTTTACTCCAGAAACAGACACCCAGCCTGCACAGCAGCTGAGCTTTGCGTTTTGAGCCACATGTCTTGCCTGAATGCAGTAACGTTTTGAATGAGTTGCTACCTTAATTAATATGGAAAAGATAGAGGTATCTTTTTTTAGACTTTCCTAAGGATTAAGACTGGTTCATTCTCTGAACTCTTTGCGTACTTCAGTATGAGGATGGGAGATAATTTGTGGGCCTATGCTGGTACCAGAGTAACCTGCCTGGGGCTGAAGAGATCTGGGATATCTTTTTTTTTCACTGCAGTAAAACCAAAATTAAAAAAAAAAAAGAAAAAAAAAAAAAGGAAAAAAAAAAAAAAAAAGGAAAACTAGCACCAAAACAGCATAGAATCCTGGAATAACTTAGGTTTTGAGCTAATCCAGGAGTTTCTAGTCTGAATCTGTGATTAAAGTGGTACTAATTAGGTCAGATTAGAGATGCATTCCTTGAGATTG